>NC_137782.1:154170113-155370113 GCF_963455305.1 Plecotus auritus
CCCTTAGATTTTATAACTACAACATATTATATGGGTTCCAGAGTGAGACAGGCTGGAGTAAAAACCTGGATCTATCACTAAATGGCAACAAACCCATTCTCATCTTTTCCTCACCTGTAAAATGGGTGCCTCTCCTGCAATGAGTTGATATGCCTCAGAGGGCTTTTGTGAGGACTGCACAATATAATAATAATTTAAATGTTTATTGTAATGACTAGAACATATTTAACATTCAAAATATTAACTCTGAATAGTACTATAACTCTACTATGATAACAGTAGTGGTAGCTTTAGTAGTAATATTATTTAATGTGAACAACATTTTCCCACAACTTTTCCTAAGAAATAGAGGAAGAATAGATAGATAGATGATAGATGGATAGATAGATGATAGATGGATAGATAGATGATAGATAGATAGACAGATAGACACATAGAGCATACAGTTCCTCAAAGTATGGTCCAGGGACCTCTGGAGGTCTCCCAGTTTCTCTCATGAAGTTCATGACATCAAAACTATTTTCATCATGACACTAAGACATTATTTGCCTTTTTTACTTTTATTCGCTCACAAATATAGAGTGAGATTTCTAAGGCCAGAAAACAGAAGCAGATATGAAAGTCTAGCTAACCTCTATTAAATAAGACATTAAAGAGATTTGCAAAATGCAAAACAATGTCACTATCCTCACTGAATTATTATTTGTTTTGGAAGATATAGTTAGTTTTACAAAATATGTTTTAATGTAAATATGCAAGGACTCCTTTATGGTTGTCTTAAATGATTACTTAATAAATATATTAACTATGTCTCTGTTTTAATCCCTAATAACCATGAATAAAATCCACATAAACTAAATACCTTTGGCATCATCCACATAAAGGAGTCTTAAAACTAAATATTAGGAACGGCCACTGTATAGATTGATGTGCAGTGCGCTTTTCATTACTTTACCATCTATTAAGAACATTTGTCCATGTCTTAACAATATATTCACATCTAAATTTTATTTCTACATGGCTAAATAATATCTCATTGTTTAAATGTATCAAATTTATTTAACCTAAATGTGAAAGGACTAATTTTTTTTTAACAGAGAAGATAACATAGATTAGCATGTTTTCTTTGGGAAGAGAGGAGAGCTTGCTTACATTATAGGGATAAACACTTCAATGGAGCCTGCAAAACTGACTGTGTTCAATTTGTTTTGTTTTGTTTTGTTTGAGTTTTGATCACCATGTCAATTCCCTAAACAAACTTGATAACCATGAAATTACCCAAGGAAAATGAAAGGCCAGTCATTAATTAGGCATTTTCTTATCAGCTCTAACAGAACTCATATAATAATAATGGCTATGGGGAAAGAAACCAATGGGAAATACCAAACATAATTGCCCCTAAGTCCTTGAGCACCTAATCACTGTACATTTAATCAGTAACAAAGAGAATTACCTTATGTTTCACTAAGCTGATAAGATAAATACAGATTAAGTAAATATATATTACTGTTTAGTTATGTGCATTACTCAGTGATGCTGAATTTAATCTTGATATCTTTACATTTTTTGAGTTCTTTCTGTATTTGTATATTTAAGGAGAGACTGAAATATTAAGGCTGAGTTTATTATCCAGATTTTCAGATATCAGGGTCTCAATGTCAGTCAACAGCACAATAAGAACTCAATATTACAGAGAAAAAACATGGTAAATAATTTGTTTTTACTTGACTTTATTATAAAGAGAATATCTTCATTATGTGTGTATTAGTTTGCTATTGCTTCTCTAAAAAGTTTCCTCAAACATTATGGCTTAAAACAATACAGTTCTGGAGTTCAAGATTCTAAAACCATGTTGGATGTTAGAATGGTTGTGTTCCTCTGGAGACTTCAAGAGATAGTCTGCTTCCTTGCTTTTTCTAGTTTCTGGAGACCACTTGCATCACTTGGCTAGTGGTCCCTTCCTCTATTTCAAAGCAGATTCTTCCAATCCCTGATTCCATTGTCACTTCCTTTTTCTAATTTTGATCCTTTTGTTTCACTCTTACAAGGACTTATGATTTCATTGTGTTCACCTGGATAATCCAGCATAATCTCCCCATTGGAAGATCCCTAACTTAATCATGTCTGCAATGTCCCTTTTCCCATGTAAGATAACATATTCACTAGTTCTAAGGTTTAACATGTGGATATCTTTTTTGATGAGATGCATTATTCTGTAAATCACAATGTTTAATGCTAATCAGTAATTTTTTATTTAAAAAGTTTCATAATAATTATATATCTCAATGCCTATTTAAAGCACCTACTATGAAATATATTAAATATATTTCCCAAAGTATCTATCAATTGAAGCCATTGTATGTATTTATATCAATTGCTATAAAATGTGCCAGTAAGTCAGGAATATCAGTTGACTTGTCAGAATACAATTAAGGTATCTACACCAAATCTTGCTTTTGAGTTTCATTTGCTGATTTTGTTGACATTTGTGCTCGTTCTTCAGATATGTATTGAGGTTCAGTTAGCATGGAAAAATCACCACATTAAAAAGAATGGTATAACACATATTCTTTTCAACAAAGAAAGGTATAATGTTTGGAGTGGGAGAGTTATCTATGTTTGAACACATGTACACAAATATCATCATAAGTCATTACACAAAAAAATCTAAAAATGAAGTATATATTAATATAGGAATGAGCAATACACATAGTGCAAAGTGAAAATTTAGAGAAGAGAGAAATCTATTGCTGAAAGTGTTTATGAAGGCTCTGAGGTAGCAGGGAGGATACTGGAGGAGCTGTTAATAGAAGGAAAGGGGTGATCTGGTTGGGTTTGAGAACTGGCAGAAGACATCCCTGCAGGTAACCACAGGGAGGGCCATTGATGCTAGTGGGATAGTAGACCCCTTTAACTGATTTGGATGGTTACAAAGAGTATCTATATATATATAAAAGGCTAATATGCTAAGTGTCCAACCATCCAACTGATTGCTATGATGCGCACTGACCACCAGGGGGCAGATGCTCAACGCAGGAGCTGCCATAACACACACTGGCCATTTACTGAGAAATGGCACCATGGACCTGGTGCCCACAAAGCAACACTCGGCATCCCCCAAGTGGGACACAGGCCCTGCCCCACCCCAGAGCGACAGCCCATCAAATCACAGCCAATGCTGCCGAGACTCCATGGCGCAAAATCCAGCCCACAGCCCAGCCCAACCCAGAAATGGTTGCTGTGGACGCCAGGTAATGATGTCACATAGCAACGCCTGGCTTCATCTCCCTAGCAACTAGCCTTCTTAGAGTTTCTTCAGCCCAGGAACACAACTTGCTTTATAGCCAGGTGGAAACATTCTACACTTTAACCAAATGTCTGTGAAGTGTTTTCCCATGCCTCATCTCATTTGATCCTCACAGAAGTCTTGGAGTAGGTAGATAGGAGACTTGGTGGAATCCTATTTTCTTTTCATTAGCCGGAAAATGGAGATTTAAAAAGTTTACAAACTTGACGTGACTGAAAAGAAGTAAGAAATGGTGGAACTTGAAACTGACTTCAGTTTTCTCACTGTGCAGAATATAGTCAAACACTGCTGCAGTTAAATATTTTACCCTTTGTTCTCCCTGCTTGATCTACAATAATAATCTGCTTTGTGTTGATATTTACTGCTGTGTTGCTGACAATTACCTGAAAGAGAAGTTGGGATGCTTCACTGGGCTGGAAAAGTTTAGCTACATCAGAAAGCAGGTCTAATTAAGCAAGTATATCTACATATATAAAGCTGTTGCTGGCACCAATTGCATGAATGTGTTTCCATCTGTCATTGTCAATCATGAATTTGGTTGACACTTCTATTATAGAGAAAGGGTGAATAGCGATATTAAAATATTTCTTCTAATTAATTTCCTTTCAATGTGCACGGGTTCATGCACTGGGCCTCTAGTTGAGAAATAAAGTTACAATATTGTTTTGACTTGACTGGAAAATGTCTTGAATGACATTTTGGATATAGATTTTGGATATTGCTATTTAACTGTAAACAGATTTTGGATATTGCTATTTAACTGTAAACAAGAAGTTTGACCCTTTGAATTTTGCTAGCTGAGTGAGTATGACCGTGGCTCCTGTCCTTTCTGAATCTCAATATTTCAAGTGAAAACAACTACCTCAACAATAACAAAGCAAAACTTGCCCATCTTATTCTCATATTGCTTGGATGATTATCTGAGATCATGCATGCTAAAATGTTTTACAATTGTAAATTATTACAAAATTAAAGGTTTTATTAAAGTAGTAAGTAGAAGATTAATGCCCTGACATAAAACAAATCTTTATTTGCCACAATAACTATTGATAGAAATGCATCTTAGGAAAGAACAATAATCTTTTAGCCCTAAGGAAAATGTGAACAAGTACATAAAAAGAAAATGGGAGAAGAGAGGCTTAGAGCTCATTTATCTCCCCCCCCCCTTTTTTTTTTTACAGTGGTATAAAACAGTAAATTGTTTCATCCCTAAGTTTAGGAAAACAGACTAATAAACAAAAACAGGATAAAGACATATATGCTAATGAACCAGACTTTTACAGAGATTTGTCTAGATTTGATTCAGGTCTCCTGAATCTGACACACATTTAAAATTATTTTAACTGCAAATATATATGCTTTTAATATATTCTGTTTTGTATTGTCTCTTCTATCCTCTATTAAACAAGGAAAATAAAGAATGGGCTCTATTATATGCAGATATCAATTGATATATTTTACATTCCACCAGCTTCCAAGAGGTAACACTTAGAGTTTGTGCCTACCAGGAAAAGAATTAAATTTATAGTGCTGTTCTTGTGGGAACCCTTGAGTGGAAATGTTCCTTCATTAAGAAAAGGAATGTGATCAGCACATTGGAATGCAAATTTCTTAGGCACAAGGGTTTCCTTACAGTATTTTAATAGACCTTGACTTCATGGTTCCCTTAGTTTAAGAATTTGTCAGGCATCAACACAGTTCCAGTCATTTTCCAATAAGCCCATAAACAGATAAGGAAATATTAACAAGATACAAGAGATTGTATATAGATTAGATTTTGAAACAACCTAAAATGTAACAGTATTAAACTAGGCACAATTTAAATTTCTGAGTGGTATAAAGCACCTTTGAGATTGTTCTCTTGTTTTACTTCAACCCCCCATGCCCAGCCCCTGGTCAGTCTTGTCCACCATTAGAGATAAACACATAAATCATAGCCCACTGTAAGGACAGCATTATTTCCTCCTGGAACATTGGAAATACTGTTACTGTTTTTTGTCTTAGAAAAAAATGAATTTAGTATTTCCCATGGATTCTTCCAAAGGTATTTGTTGATCTTGATTCCAGACCTGGATCTGCTGCTCTTCAGTTGTTTGACTTTCGATAAGACATAAGACATTTAATAATACTGGGCACATCAGACATGATAAAGCAATGGAAAATAATTTGAAAACTTATTACCAGTATAAGTTGTTCCCATTTGTAATGGTGTTGATAATAGCCTAGTTTAGCAGTGCATTTCATCCATTCTCCACACACACCTGAGGGGGGGTGGGGAACATGATGAAAAGCTCCTTCACCATTAGTTCTTAAAATGTGATCTGTTTTTATTGGATTTTTTAAAATAAATCTTTATTGAGATTATTACAATTGTTTCTCCTTTTTCCCCCCATAGCTCCCCTCCACCCGGTTCCCACCCCTCCTTCTCCCCTTACCCCCCACCCCCACTGTCCTCATCCATAGGTGTATGATTTTTGTCCAGTCTCTTCCTGAACCCCCCCATACCCCTTTCCCCCTGAGAATTATCAGTCCACTCCCTTTCTATGCCCCTGATTCTATTATATTCACCAGATTATTCTGTTCCTCAGGTTTTTAATTCACTTGATTTTTAGGTTCACTTGTTGATAGATATGTATTTGTTGTTCATAATTTTTCTCTTTACTTTTTTCTTCTTCCTCTTCTTTAAAAATACCTTTCAGCATTTCATATAATACTGGTTTGGTGGTGATGAACTCCTTTAGCTTTTTCTTATCTGTGAAGCTCTTTATCTGACCTTCAATTCTGAATGATAGCTTTGCTGGGTAGAGTAATCTTGGTTGTAGGTTCTTGCTATTCATCACATTGAAAATTTCTTGCCACTCCCATCTGGCCTGCATAGTTTCTGTTGAGAAATCAGCTGACAATCCTATGGGTGCTCCCTTGTAGGTAACTAACTGTTTTTCTCTTTCTGCTTTTAATATTCTCTCTTTGTCTTTTGCTCTTGGCATTTTAATTATGATGTGTCTTGGTGTGGTGCTCTTTGGATTCCTTTTGTTTGGTGTTCTGTGCGCTTCCTGGACTTGTAAGTCTATTTCTTTCACCAGGTGGGGGAAGTTTTCGGTCATTATTTCTTCAAATAGGTTTTCAGTATCTTGCTCTCTCTCTTCTTCTGGCACCCCCATAATTCTGATGTTGGTACGCTTGAAGTTGTCCCAGAGTCTTACACTATCTTCAACTTTTTGGATTTTTTTTCTTTTTGCTTTTTCAGTTGAGTATTTTTTGCTTCTTTGTATTTCAATCCTTTGACTTGATTTTTGTGTTCCTCTAGTCTGTTGTTGGGTCTCTGTATAATATTTTTTATTTCAGTGAGTGTATGTTTAATTTCTAGTTGGTCCTTTTTCATATCTTTGAGGGTCTCGTTATATTTATCAGCCTTTTCTAGGATATTCTTGAAAAGCCTTATAACCGTGGTTTTGAATTCTATATCCAGTCGTTTGCTTTCTTCCATTTCTTTCGTTTGTGATCTGTTTCTTTGACGCTGCATTTTCACTGATTCCCTGAGTTGGTAAGGTAGATTTGTTTCCTATATGGCCCAGTGGGTCGGCCTCCCCAATTAACCTGAGGTGGACACTCTTGGTGCACCCCTTTGTGGACTGTGTGTACAGCCTTGTTGTAGTTAAGTCTTGATTGTTGTTGGTATCACTGGGAGGAATTGACCTCAAGGCCAGTTGGCTGTAAGGATCAGCTGTGTTTACGCTGGGAGAAGTTCGGTGCTGGAGACAGCCTTATAGGATTAGACTTGCCAAATTGCAATAGCCTCTGTGCTCAGCTTGGATGGGGTGGAGTCTCAGGGTGGAGCAGACAGTCTTGGCTTCCAGTCAGCCTTGCCCTTGTGCATGCGCACCTCCAGGCCTCTGCCTTCCCCGGCTCCCAAGTCTCTGACCGAGAGTCCAGATTCCACCACCACCCCCCAACCCCCGTAAGAGCATGGGTCCCCAGGGGCTCACGTGGAACTGGGGTTCAGTGCAGTCAGAACTGGGGTTCAGTGCGGTCGGGGGCTTCCTTCCCTCTTCTGCCAGAGAAAGTCAGCCAGGCTCTCAGCCGCCCTTCCTCTCTGCGTGCACAAAGACCCTTTGCCGTACGTCCAATTCTCTGTGAGCTTTTCTCTTTCCTTCTAGTTGTAGAATTTTCACTCAGCCAGCTTTCCTGTGGTTCTGGATGGTGTCTGTTCTGTCTTTTAGTTGTAGTTTTGAAATTGTTGTGTGGGGCAGCAGTTTAGGTGCTAACCTATGCTGCCATCTTGGTTTCCCCCCTTTATTGGATTTTAAAAGTCAGAAAGTGGAGGGTTCAAGGCCCCCAGCTGCCTCATCCAAAAAAGGAATGCATAAAAGTTATTAGAAATTGTTGTGAGTTAAGTTAAATATGAAATAGCATCTATATATATAAAAGCCTAAGCGACCATTACAACCGGTTGACCAGTCGCTATGATGCACACTGACCACCCAGGGGGCAGACGCACAATGCAGGAGCTGCCCCCTGGTGGTCAGTGTGCTCCCATATCCAACCTCCCATTGTCCCTTCCCCCAGCCAGCTGGCCCTAATTGTGGCAACCTTCCGCAGTCCCTCCCCCTGGACTAGATGAGATGACTCTGATCGCCGGCCAGGCCAAGGGATCCAACCTGTGCACGAACTCATGCACTGGGCCTCTAGTGATAAGATAAAATAGTGCTATATGTAAAATGCACTGTTATCAAATATACAAAATTTTTGTGAAAATCTTCATTACAAGCCAACTTAACAGGTTAGGCATTACATATTCTACAAAGCATCCTATCTAATAAAAGAGTAATATGCAAATTAACCATCACTCCGCTATACCCACAAGCCATGCCCATAAGCCACGCCCACCAGCCAATCAGGAGCAAATATGCAAATAAACCCAACCAAGATGACTACGGCCACAGAGAGCAGGAGGGAGGCTTGGGTTTCCCTGGCAATGGAGGAAGCCAAGCTTTCCGCACACCCTGGCTGGCCTAGGCCTCCACTTAAGGCTACAAAGTTTCAATGAGAGAAGATACATAAATCCAAACAGAAATGGCAGCAGCCATGGAGCTGGAAAGAGCAGGAGGCTTGAATTGCCCCCGGTGATGGAGGAAGCCAAGCTTTCCGCACACCCTGGCCGGCCCAGGCCTCCGCTCCAGGCTACAAAGTTTCAATTGTAGAAGATAAATAAACCCCAGATAACAGGGCCTCCACTTGGGTCACCAGGGGGCATGGCCGGCCTGCAAACCACCACAGGCCCCTCGCCCGGGCCGCCCCATGCCCCAAGGGAACCCCCACCCTGATCCGGGACACCCTTCAGGGCAAACCAGATGGCCCCCACCCGTGCACCAGGCCTCTATCATAGCTAATAAAAGAGTAATATGCAGATTGACCATCACTCCAACACACAAGATGGCTGCCCCCATGTGGACACAAGATGGCGCACCACAAGATGGCCAGCAAGGGAGGGCAGTTGGGAGGGACCAGGCCTGCAAGGGAGGGCAGTTGTGGGCGATCAGACCAGCAGGGGAGGGCAGTTGGGAGGGACCAGGCCTGCAAGGGAGGGCAGTTGGGGGCGATCAAGCCGGCAGAGGAGGGAAGTTGGGGGTGACAAGGCCTGCAGGGGAGGGCAGTTAGGGGTGACCAGGCCTGCAGAGGAGGGCAGTTAGGGGCAAACAGGCTGGCAGGGGAGTGGTTAGGGGGTGATCAGGCTGGCAGGCAGAAGCGGTTAGGGGCAATCAGAAAGGCAGGCAGGCGAGCAGTTGGGAGCCAGCAGTCCTGGATTGTGAGAGGGATGTCCGACTGCCTGTTTAGGCCCACAGGGATCTGGCCTAAACGGGCAGTTGGACATTCCTCGAGGGG
This sequence comes from Plecotus auritus, assembly GCF_963455305.1. Taxonomy (NCBI): domain Eukaryota; kingdom Metazoa; phylum Chordata; class Mammalia; order Chiroptera; family Vespertilionidae; genus Plecotus; species Plecotus auritus. The sequence goes on from NC_137782.1 coordinate 154,179,304, forward strand.
TCCCAGATTGGAGAGGGTTCAGGCTGGGCTGAGGGACACCCCGCCCCCTGTGCACAAATTTCGTGCACCGGGCCTCTAGTAATAAAATAAAATTATTTGCCTAGAAGGATCTATTTGCTAACCATTGGGATCTCTTCTCCGAAGGGCTGCAGAACAGTTGCAAACCAGAAAAAGAACTGACCTGAGGGACTCTTGTATGTAATTTAGCTCAGCAGGAAATCTGTACCCGTTCATGCCTGAGAGTCTGGCCTAATAAGTGGCCCAAAAGGCCATCATTATGTCTTGGCATCTATTCCTTATGGATGCTAACACTTCTGGTGGGATTTATATTAGAGTTGGGCAAAATGTTATTCCTGTGAAAATACTTCTTCATAAGCATAACTTCCATTTGTTGAGCAAAGGAGCTCCTAGCCCCTTTCCATGTGCTTTACTACTGACCTGGGCGTCCTCTTTCCCTCACTCCCTTCCTTTTCCCAGTTAGCAGCTACTCACTCATTTGTTAACTTATTTATTAATTGTTTTCCCTTTGACAGTCAGAAAAAACACTTACTGAGAATGATGAGACAAATTTATATATTTCCTGCCTTGGTTAAACTGGAATCCCCATTGCTCAGGGCAGATTTCTGAGCCTCTAGTCTATGTCAGAACCTCTGATGAACGATTTTACAGATTCCTATATGTCTCCTCCATGGCATGTTTTCTTTTCTTTTTTTCGTATTTCATTGGAAACATATTTTTTTTCTTTATTGATGAAAATATTAAAAATGTCCCCTTTGTTTGTTGTTGTTTTTCCCCATTGACACCTTCCACCCCACACCCACCCCTCCCAGGTCTTCACCACTCTATTGTCTGTGTCCATGTATGCATATAGGTACCCCCAGTTAATCCCTTTCCAGCTACCCCCATCCCCACCTTCCCTCTGAGATTCAATAGTTTGTTCCATACTTCTCAGGATCTATTTTGTTCATCAGTTTATTTTATTCATTAGATTCCACATCTGAGTGAGATCATGTGATACTTATCTTTCTCTGACTGACTTATTTCACTTAGCATAATACTCTCCAGGTCCATCCATGCTGTTGCAAATGGTAAGAGTTCTTTCTTTTTTTCAATTCATAGGCCTTCCCCAACTGGAAGTAAGTTCTCAGGGCTGGATATATATATATCAAATCCTCAGTGCCTTATGCAGTGCCCTATACAGTTTATGTGCTCAGCAAATAGTTGCTGAATAAGTCTATATAGATACTTTCCCCATAACATTATTTTGAATTCAAAAAATAATTTCGTGAGGCCGATGGAGTGACGCCCATTTGATACATGAAGAACCAGAGGAAAGAACACAAATAAATTGCTCAGCATTACATAACAAGTGCCACAAAGAGGGCGTTATTTCCCTGCAGCATCTCTGACTCCAAGCCCTAGGCTTTATGTCCATGTTTTTGTTTCACCATGGAAATGGTTCCTTTGCACCAGAGCTGGAAATTTAAAGTAGAAGTGTAATCAATGAATACTTGCTTTGAATATAATTTATAAGAACCCAAGTTACACAAAGCGTGGTATTAAGTTGTGTTAATAAATGTAAGGTGTATCTAACAACACATTTATAAGGTAGAGCTCCTAATCACCGCGCTCTCTGTTTCCTTTTGTTGTTTTCATCATATTCTCTTCATGTTTTGTATTCAGTACTTAGCAGTAAATGGTGATTAGGTTTTATAGATAAGGTTAACATTCTCACTGGCTTTTTTAACCTTACACCTAAGTTCAATTTTTTTTTTTTTCAAAATGTCAACCAGTGAAAGAGTTTCTTTAACTGACCTACTTAAACAAAAGCAATCTAAAGGTTTGAGGAATGTAATCATCTAAGGACAGGAGGCTGAAAGTCGTCATATTAATTAAACTCCAGTGTGTGCTTACGAGGCTCATCTTATTGAATCCTGAGAAAACTTTTAGGATGTGGGTACTCTTTTATTTGCATCTTATATGTAGGGGAAAATGAAGCTTGAAGAGACTCTATGACTTGCCCAAAATAAAACCACTTAAGTTGTAGAACAAGATTTATCTGACATCAGAGTCTGAATTTTTAACAATACTTAGTATTGTCTCTTGCTAGACCTCTGTAAGCATTAAATGTCAAGAAGTTTTAGCTTCAAAAGCCACCAGAATTTTGTTACTTCATTATAAACTATATTTGCTCATTACATAAAAGTAATTGCTTATTTCTCCTCAAATCTTAGAGTAGAATTATTGATTCAAGCGGATGTGACATGTTAGAGTCTCCGCCTTCTCTCCAACACACACACTATACCCAGTTTGAAACGTGCAGGAGTAAAGCAGTCCTGTGGATATGATTTGGCTCAGCAGAGGTTTGGACTGGAGTTAGACATAAAGAATACAGAATGCAGAAGAGAGGGAAGACAAAGGATTAGGGTGCCTCACATTTATGTACATCGCTCACTTCAGAACTCTTCCCACCTACTCTCTATGTGGTGGAGAGTATACGGGGAAGAAAACAAAAGCAGAGAGAAAATGAATGAATGGGAACATTCCGGAGTATGTGCTTATTATTCATTTTCGAGCCAAGACCATAAATAAAGCATTGCTTTCCCTTCTCCAAGTCATCCATAGCACATTATTTTCTACTTGTTTCGGTTGTAGGGTATATTGCTCACTGCACACATTCGATTTATGATTCAGAACTAGGTGATGAATGAAATAAATATTCTTTTGTATGAAGTTTTTATGTCAGCTTGAAAATTCACTTGGGAAAAGCATGACTTTTGTCCATCATTCATGGCAGTAAATTTAGTGACATGTGCAGTGTAGTAAATAGAGGATGAAAAGAAGAGGAGAAACAGTTTGGTGTCTGGAGACCAGGCCCATCAGACTCACAGCAAGAGGAGGAATTGCAAAGATTGCTTTGTGTTTTTTTGTTTAAAGAATTTGGTTTTGAGGATAGAGGCATTTTGCTGTCACCACAAAATAAATTTCTTTGGGAAAAAAACCCTCTGCTGGTGAGCAGTTTCTCAAGGTGACCTAGTAGGCTTAGAATTTAAACTAGAAATGTCAACAGCAGAAATGAGTGTGGAGGAGAATAATGTTGATGCCTTCTGAGAAGAGAGCTCAGGGATTTAAAAATAAAGTTGGGGCTTTTGATTTGGGGCACCATTTCCTCAAAGAAGTTATATTCAATTGCAGTTCAGACCTGAGCACTATTCCACAGTCTGGTGGTGGGTTTTCCATTCTCCACTCAATAGTAACAACCCAGGCAAAAGAACTCTTCCTACCCTGAGGCCGAGAAGGTGTCAGGACTTGTTAATGTTTCTGGACAAAGAGAGGGAATTTTGCTTTATACCATGTGTGTTGGGGGAGGGTTAGAAATATTAAAAACTAGTAGCCCTGCGCATGAATCTCGCCAGTAGCTCACTGCCATCCTCCAGGAGCTCTCCGCCCCCTTCCCTCTCCCTCCCTCTCCCCTCAGAGCTCGCTGCCCCACCCTCCTGCTGATCCGTCATCAGGTCCTTACACTGTCATCTTTACACTTCATGGCGTAACAACCATTTGCATATTGTATCTTTATTATATAGGATAACCTATTGCTGGAATTAAAACAGCTGAAAAACAGTCTGTGAAAATTTTTGCAATAGGCTGCTTCTGACTTAAGATTCCTAATGACCTAGTTTCTTTGTAACCCCAGGAGCCTTCAAGCAAGGAACTATTTTTTCTTTTTTAATATATTTGTATTGATTTCAGAGAGGAAGGGAGAGGGAGAGAGAGAGAGAGAAATATCAGTGATGAGAGAGAATCATTGATTGGCTTCCTCCTGCATGCCCCACACTGAGGTTTGAACCATGCCGGGTCTGGGAATCAAACCTGACCTCCTGCTTCTTAGGTTGGCATGTAACCACTGAGCCACACTGGCAAGGTAAGCAAGGGACTGTTTTGATTCCCATTTTATAAATGAGAAAACTGAGGCTTAAAAAGATGGGGTTTTTTCCTCTAAATTTTTAAGAATTAAATCTACATTAGTCCACCTCAGATCCTGAGTTCTTATAAGGCCTTGCCCAGATATCCATCTAGGTTCTAAATAGTCTTAATATTTTCATCATACTCAGCTGCACTTAAGAAACTCTGGATTAAACAATAAGTGTTGTGTTTTTTTTTAATTGAAGGACTTTTGCATTTGTGAATTTCCAAAAGTGGTATATAATCTGCAGCATTTCCCACACTGGTGTAATTAGGAAAATATTGTTTGTATACTTTCATTAAACAAATATGAAAATTTGGGAAACAGTTTTGGAAAAAGACACAAGTGTAGCTATTAGTTGCTTCCATTGTCTTAAACCGAACATATGACAAAGGATCATTTCAGCTACCAGATACGCCTGGTAAGGAAAATAGATATTTAGTGACCTTTGAGACTCCCCATTTAAATTTCATGAAGGTAGTTAGTGATTGGTAAATAGCACTGACTTTCTACCAGACAACACCCAGCCCTGCCATTTACCAGCTGTGTAAACTCAGATGAGTTACTAAACTTCTGTGTGATTCAGTTTCCTCACCTGTCCAATAGAGTTAATAATAGTAACTACCTCTCAGGAGTGTTGTGAAGATTACATGAGTGAATATTCCTAAGGTATTTAGAATCATTTCTGATACAGAGTAACCTCCATGTAGGAGTTCAGTAAATATGGAAATCTGGCCTTACTGATCATGTATTTAGATTTTTTTTAAAGCCAACAACTCATCTAGAGCAGCAGTTCTCAACCTGTGGGTCGCGACCCCTTTGGGGGTCGAATGACCCTTTCACAGGGGTCGCCTAAGACCATCGGAAAACACATATTTCCAATGGTCTTAGGAACCGAGACACTGCTCCTCTATCCGTCTCCAGGCGGGTCCACCCACATGCAGATATGCCCACATATGAGTACCCGGCGTGATGACATCATCGCGCCAACCCTATCACATACACCCGGTACAAATACAGGTGTATGTGATAGGGTTGGCACCATAATGTACTTATGCGGACCAGTCACACGTGTGTAGAGAGCAGCTACTGTGTAGAGAGCAGCTACTGTGTAGAAAGCAGCTACTGTGCTGAAAGCAGCTACTCTGTTAAAAGCAGCTACTGTGTTGAAAGCAGCAGTATTGGAGGTAAAACGACACTTCATGAATTATAATTACTAGGTAAATGTAAAATCATGTACTGTAAAATCATCAACTACTGCAAAAAAAAAAATCTGTACCATGGGAACTTAATCTGGATGCTGATCAGTCTTTTTATATTCATCTGTGGTTGATATGAATTCTGCCCCCTTGTGATAGTAACAGGTATGTAAAAAAAAACAACACAGAGAATGGTAAATCATAGGAAACTTTAATTCCCATTTTACGATGGGAACTGTATTGACTGAACTATGCCATGTATCATCTTTTGTATTAAAGCTATTGTTAAATATTATTTTCATTAGCAAACCATCCCATGACAATGGATCGTATAGAGAAGAATGTTAAGAAAAGAAAATATAGTGAGGATTTTTTACAGTATGGTTTTACCTCAATAATTACAGCAGGAATTGAGAAGCCGCAATGTGTCATTTGTTGTGAAGTTCTATCAGCTGAATATAGATTCATAGGAAGCCGAACAAACTAAAATGCCATTTTGATAGCAAGCATCCGAGCTTTGCTGGTAAGGATACCAACTATTTTAGAAGCAAAGCTGATGGACTCAAGAAAGCCAGACTTGACACTGGTGGCAAGTACTACAAACAAAACGTAGCAGCTGTTGAAACTTCATATTTGGTGACACTCAGAATTGCCAGAGCTATGAAACCTCACACTATTGCTGAGGATTTACTGTTGCCAGCGGCCAAAGACATTGTTTGAGTTATGATTGGAGACTAATTTGTTATGAAATTGAGTGCAATTTCCTTATCTAACGACACTGTCCACAGAAGAATAGATGAGATGTCTGCTGATATTCTTGATCAGGTAATCCAGGAAATTAAATATGCTCCACTTCCAATATTTAGTATCCAGCTTGATGAATCTACAGACATTGCAAACTGTTCACAGTTACTGGTTTACGTGAGGTATATTAATGATGGCGACTTTAAAGATGTGTTTCTTTTTGCAAACCTCTTGAAACGACAACTACTGCACGTGATGTATTTGACACAGTTGGTTCATTTCCGAAAGAGCATAAGATCTCTTGGGAAAGGTTTGTGGTGTTTGCACAGATGGTGCTCCAGCTATGCTAGGATGTCGATCTGGATTTCAACGTTTGGTACTGAATGAGTCACCAAAAGTCATCGGAACTCACTGTATGATTCATTGGCAAATATTAGCAATGAAGACGCTGCCACAAGAGTTACAAGAAGTAATGAAAAGTGTCATAAGTTCTGTCAATTTCGTAAAGGCGAGCACTTTAAACAGTCAACTGTTTTCACAACTGTGCAATGAGTTGGATGCGCCGAACAATGCTCTGCTATTTCACACTGAAGTGAGATGGTTGTCGAGAGGAAAAGTTTTAAAACGTGTTTTTGGGCTTCGTGATGAACTCAAAACCTTTTTTAATCAGAAAGCAAGACTGCAGTTTGAAGCACTTTTCAGCGATAAAAGTGAACTGCAGAAAATAGCTTACTTGGTTGACATCTTTGCCATCTTGAATGAGTTAAATTTATCACTGCAAGGACCAAATGCAACATGCCTCGATTTGTCTGAAAAGATCCGATCATTGCAAATGAAACTTCAGCTTTGGCAAAAAAAATTGGATGAAAATAAAATTTACATGTTGCCTAACTTATCTGCTTTCTTTGAGGAACATGACATTGAACCAGACAAAAGGATTACGATGATAATTTCTGTGAAAGGACACTTGCACATGCTTGCAAATGAAATTTCATCATACTTTCCAAATCTACCTGACACCCCATTTGCACTTGCCAGAAGCCCATTCACAGTCAAAGTTGAAGATGTTCCTGAGACAGCACAAGAGGAGTTCATTGAACTTATTAACAGCGATGCAGCGAGAACTGATTTCTCTACAATGCCAGTTACAAAATTCTGGATCAAGTGTTTGCAGTCATATCCTGTTCTGTCTGAGACTGTGTTGCACCTTCTTCTTCCATTTCCAACAACATATCTTTGTGAAACAGGGTTTTCCAGCTTGTTGGTTATCAAGTCTAAATACAGAAGTAGACTTATGGAAGATGATCTTCGTTGTGCTCTTGCAAAGACTGCCCTGACACAGTTTACAAACCAAATAAAGTTAATTAAAGTTAGTTTAATATTAACCAAGTTATAAAGGATTGAGACTATTGTCTCCATTTTTTTCATTTAGAAATGAAACTGCCGAATTAACATACTCCCATTACATGACATATATGTGCGCTGGAGCTAAAGGGGATGTGTGGGGCTAGAAAGGTTAATCTTTCCTTGACACATAGCTTAAAATTTGGTCACTCTTAGTTGAGACTATCCTATATAATAAGAGAGGAATATGCTAATTATCCATTACACCCTGAGGCATAAGGACCAACTGCAGGAGGGTGTAAATATATGTGTTTTCCGATGGTCTTAGGCTACCCTGCTAGCAGTTCTCAACCTGTGGGTGCGACCGCTGCTGTAGAGCCTAAGACCATCGGAAAACACAGATATTTACATTACGATTCATTAGCAGTAGCAAAATTACAGTTATGAAGTAGCAACGAAAATAATTTTATGGTTGGGGGTCACCACAACATGAGGAACTGTATTAAAGGGTCGCGTCATTAGAAAGGTTGAAAACCACTGGTCTAGACTATTTTCTCATTTATAATACTCCATATAGGGTTATATAACATATAGCCACTAGAGAACAGCAGAGAGCCAGGAGCAGATGCAGAGGTAGTTGATAGCATTGACACATCTGAAGCAGCAGTTGATGCAAAAGAACCTGCCTGTTTTCTCAACCTGAGCCAGGTCCCCAGGTGTATCATGTTACTAGTGTAGAATCTGAGATACTAAACAACAAGCAACACGGAAATGTGGAAATAATAAAGGCTTGAAAATCAGATACATGTTGATCTATTAAAAAAAATTTACTGAATGTCTACTACACACCATGTACTCAGCTAGACTTTGTAAACAGAAAGATATAGTGAAGTCTAAGGAAGGGCATTGCCATACTAAAAAATGATATTTAAGGTAAATCCTCATGGATGTAAAGACATGGTCCATATGTAATTTTAGTCCTAATCTCAAAACAGGGTAGAATTTTAGGCCTTCTGGAAGGTATTGCTCAAAATGATAATATTTAACAAAAATATGAAGGGTACAGGGAAAATATAACTAAATGGAAATAAGAAAGTATAATGAAAGATAAAGAAGAAGAAACTTCTCAAGAAATATACTTGAATTAATCCTACAAAATACATTCAAGACATAAGAAGGAGAATAAAATACCTAGTAAACAAATAAGTTTAAAAAAATTCTGGATTTATCTATAAAACTATTGGTAACCTTCCAGAAAATTGAATCAGTAAATTGGAGAGGGCAAAAACAAGGGCATTTGTTTTTAAACTGAAAGTTTGAGAAGAGAAAATGAAAGTGACAGGTAAAGATTACTCTTTCACAAGTTTGAAATTTAAAAGGAGAGAAATAAGATTCTAGTGGGGGTAACATTTTTAGAAGGGAAAGAGAAAATGTATGAAATTGGGTCCAGTCATTGGTAAGATGTGTGTTAAAAGCTTCAAAAAATCCAACTTGACCTCGTTTTAGAAAAAATAGTAGTTAAAATCAAAACAGAAACACAAGCAAACCCCTTTGTGTTTGGAATATGGGGAAGGAAAAATAATTTTCCACTACCCTTCCAGGTTCTTGGCTGAGACCCTCTCACCCACCTCCCTTCCCCTCCCCCATTCCCCTCGTAAGATTAACAGGAGGCAAAACAACTGAAGCTTAACATGTTGTACCTCTTGTATAAATGGGAGATACTCAGGAAAACTGAATAACTCCCCCAAATGACTTAAACCACCACCTTAAAGACCATCTTCCACTAAAGACAAAAGAAGATGGTGGGTGGGGGAGCCTGTGATGGGAGCTTACCAGATAAAGCACAGAAGAGTAAGGTTGTTATGCAGATATAAGTTATTATCTCCTCCATTGATAAGTCTCTAGAGATTCAGTCATCCTTCTCTTCCTGGTTCAGAGAATCATTAACAAATGGATAATTCCCTTATAAATCTAAATCTCTCCTACAAAAGGGTAACTTCTCAATTTCCCAGCTATGCCTATACCTGCTGCTTCTTTAAAATAGCCTAAAATAATTCTATGCCAAAAAGTCATATTTTGGAGTTGCAAATTCAGCTCCCTTTTTGGGAGCCTTATATAACACGTTTGAACCTTGTGCTGAAATCATCCCCGATACCATTGTAATGATCTGGTCATTATTTAACGGGAAAGGAGTAAAGGGCAGACTATGTAATACAGGCATGCCATGTATACAGCTTGCTAATGGAACACTCTCCAAGTCTGGTCCCCGCTGATGGATGGGGAAGAGGCTGGACAAGGCAGGTTGGACACATGCCCAATGAAGGTATGAGTGACCTGGGAAGGTGCCTGCCTGTCTGTCGGTCACACCTGGGAGCCGGTCAGTGGCCACTGCAAGAGCAAGAAAACTGAATATTTGAACTTCTGGCCCTTTTGGGACTCCTGTTGCAGGGGCGAGCTCCCCTGTGCCCATGTGGCGCACAGTCATGTGAAATCTACACAACGGACTAATGGACCCCAACTGATGCTGAACTGGACCCAGCTGCAACATGGAACAAAAACTGGACACTGGCCCTCCTTTTGGCCCTGCTGGATGCCCAGCTCTACCTCTTTCAGGTTTTAGGGACATGGGACTTGACAACCCCAGGAATGTAACTCCATGCAAATAAAGCCTTTTACCACATCTTATTCTCCTGTGGGGGCTTCTGAAAATGCTTATTTCAGCGGTAACCCAAGAACCCCACTCCCACTCGTGTCTGGGAAATCTGGCCCACTGAATTGTCTGGTAACAACCCCCATATAATTATCTTATAATGAAGAATTTATAGTACTTTCCATAGCTAATTGGACAGAGTTCTGGCTATTTTAGTTTATGCTTATGACAAAAATTTCATGTGCTATTTATGTTTGGTGAGGTGGATATAGCCCAAGTAAGAAATATGTTCATGGAGGCATTAGGTTCATTTCATTAGGCTTCTAAGAGATCTTATACGAATGATATATTGCATTTATATGCAAGTATTTTGTTCACAGAACTCAAAGCACCATATCTTTCTTTGAAAGTTCTGTATAATAACTCCTGCATCACCCTTGAGGGGATAAGATGGTAGATATATATATATATATATTTTTTTTTTTTTGTGGTGTGTTTTTATTCTGGCAAAGGTACAAAGAAGTAATGTGTGTTCATAGACTCATCAGACAGTACTTGATTAGCTTAACTTGCGTTTATGAGACATAATTTATCAGTGTGTTAATGCCTGCAGGAAGCACAATATCTTAGCCTGAAGAACTACCACATCTACTTAATATGTGGCAAGCTGTGGAAGGGAAATCAATATGCTTGTGACTTTTATAACACAAGTCTACAGCATAAGAAAAACCTTATGAGGTAGGTCTATGTTAACCAAATAAAGAGAGTAAAAACTCTGGAATATTTAAACAAGCACCTTAATATATCAATTTCCATGTATATTTTTTTGCTATACTTTGTGAATAGATATAATGAAAGTCTTCACTTTCAACAAAGAACTGGCATAAAAATAAATATTTGGGACAAATCCTCATGGATGTTGTAAATAAAATTTAATTTGGGACTTTAATAAAGAATAAGAAGCATTTATTTGAGCAAAAAGGAACTGCAGTCTGGGAGACACAGATCCAGCTAGCAACCGGAATTGTGTTCCACTGAGATAAAACCATCTCGGAAAATGAAAGTTCCCACGCAGGTTCTCAATTAGGTTCGTATTATTTAAATGAGGTTTACAAATTGTGCAGTTCTGATAGGACAGGGCAGTCTCAGTGCTTTGGCAGAAAGATGAATGTTGGCTCTGATGGCATAAAGAAGCAGGGCATAGTACGGAAAGCCGAGGGTTTAGTCTGAGGGTCTTCCCAGTATACAGAGCATGTGAGAACCCCTGTCAGCAATGGGCCACTTGGAACTTGTTATTTATAAAATGTGGGCTCTTGGCTGACCAGGGGGAATCCATCTCATTAGATAAATTCCTTCTTGCGGTTCACTTCAAATGAATACTTCTTCTTGGGGTTTACAATGTGAAGACATGGCTATAAATAATTTTAGTCCTAGTTTGGACAGCGTAAAAGGTTAGGCTTACTAACCTTTTGATTGGAGGTTGCCAACCCGAATATTAAAGACTTTCAGTAGTTCAATGCATATTTACAAATACATATGTTGGTTTATTTTCAGAAACAGAGAGGAAAGGTAAAAAAAAAAAAAGACAATGTAGTGATCAAATGGATTTGGCAACTCTTATTTTTCCCATCAGTCTGAAAGTTTAAATCACTTTTTAAAATATAAAATAATTGATATGGAACATTTTTATTCAGAGTCTATACTTCCTTTGAATATTCTTGGAAATGCATATGGCAAATTATATAAAGTGTGGCAATTGAATGGGTGATGTTGATTAACCATAATGGTCAGAATCACCGAACAGACTGGCAACTAGTTGAATGAAGATCTTTTTAAAAATGTGTGCATTGCAGTTCTGACTTCATTGGCACAGTCTGTTATTTGACTAAGTGAATAAGTAAATGGCTATATGCGTATGCTTAAACCAGATGTGATGCTGATTTTTTAAACAAAAAAAAAGTTCAATTATTTCTTGGAAGCAAATCATTAGAATCAACCACACAGCAAAAAGATTCATTCAGGTGCATGTTTGCATTAGTAAAAAACATTTGCATCTTATGTAAATAGAGGAAAATGTTGTATGTTCAGAGTAGAAAACCTATGTACTGTCTGTTAATGAGACATTTGGACTGAAATGTTTTTCAGGAGATTCACCTTAATTAACAGCCATAATTCATTAAAACCTTCATAAATGTGAAAATTATAAACACAGAGTTTTAATTCTGGGTATCTGATAAAAGCAGGCACTCTTTCCTAAGAAATCAGTACTATAAATTCGAAACTACAAATGTGGCCTGATTGATATTTGTCTACCAACCTACTTTACAGTTTTTAATATTTTTAAAAGCACATTTAAAATGTTCATCTAGTGGACCAAAATGTTGAATTGTAAATTATTCTTTTTGTGTAATAATTATAAAATAAGAGATTTAGTCATCAGTAGAGCATCACTGGTATGAAATACATCCCAGCATTAAATATTATCAGTTATTTAATATACATTTACAAAAATCCTTATGTTTATTTATTCCCAGGAGCTCATGGAAGGTAGAAAAGGCAATAAATAGAGTGATTGAATAGATTTGGCAGCTCTCATTCTTCCCATCAGTCTAAATCCTTAATTATCTTAATTCATCCATAAGTTTTCTTCTTTCAAAAATCTTGTGGTAAACATTGTGTCAGGTTCTCAAAACAACTCCTAGATTCTTCCTGGGGAGGGGTGGGGAGGACAACAACAGGTATCTTGCAGATTCTATCTTCATGGCAGATTTTCTGGCTGTTATATTCATTCATATAATCCAAAAATATTATCTTAGCCCTTTGCTCTTGCATGCTTTAATTAGACTCCACTTTGCAAGCAAAAGGGTGGCCTGGAATGGCAGTAAATGCAATGAAATCAGTTTGCAGGGACATTTAAGTAATGTCTTTTAGGAGGTAATGAAAGTTGCTGTCTCTATTCTGAATGTTGAACTACTGATTGGAATGACTCAAATCAGTGTAACTCCTAGTACTTCAGAGTAATGTGTACATTTATATAAACAGCGACATTGGAATGCCAAGGAAAATGTTGTCCATCGATCATCTGATTCAAAATGCCCTTTTCTAGGCTGAAAGAGCTCATTCCATTTTAATTACTGCCAATTCCAATTATACCTTTCTTTCCTTCTAGCAGCTTTGCTACTTTTATGTTCAGTCAACTTTGAAGAATAGTCATTGTATTTCTTTCTATAACCTGTGTACATTAAACTAACCATTGAAAAAGAGAAATGGAGTTCTCTAGTCCAATGATATATCTGGAGGCTGTTATCCTACGAAAGAAATATAAAGTAGTATTCTTTTCCAAGGACATGAGGAAGTCTATTTGAATGAAGATATGTGCCTTCTTTTCTTAAAGTACAAATGTGTTTTCTTCATTCTTGATCTATAGTGTTTAATATTGACCAGACTCTTCATTCATTCCCTCTTTTCATTCATCTGATAATTTACTGAGTACCTACCGTGTGCCAGGAGCAGGCATGGGGAAAAAAAGGATAAATGCCAAATTTTCCTGCTCTAACAGAGATTTAATTCTAGTAAAGGAAACACAATCATATGTACAATAAATAATTAAATTATATAGTGTGTCAGGAGGTGCAAAGTGCTTATGAAACAAAGCAGAATGAAGAATCCCCTGGGTAGGTCCCGCAGTATGATATCAAACAGGAGTGGCAGGAGAGTGGATCTCTTTGTCTTGTTTTCTTTCTTAAAAGGAACTCTTTCAATCTTTCATCATGAACTATTTTGTTAGCTGTAAGCTTTTTACTGATGCCATTTATCTTGTTAAGCAAGTATCCTTTTATTCCTAGTTTTCTGAAACTTTGTGTCACGAACAGATGCATGATTATGCTAATTGGTTTGTTAAATTGCTTTGCATTTCTGGGCTGCACCTCATTTGCTTATACATATAATTGAAGGATTTTTGCATGTATGATTATGAGTGATATTGGTCTGTTTCTCTTTTCATGCAATATCTATTCTGATGTCAGTATCAGGTCGTCTTTATCTCTTAAAAATAGTTGAGATGTCTTCACTCCGCTTCTATATTTCAGAAGTGATTGTGGAAAGTTGGTATTGTTTCTTCTTTAAATATTTGGTAGTGTTCCCCAGAGAAGCTATATGGACCTGTAGTTGCTTTTTTTGTTGTTGTTGTTGCAATATTTTAAACTATGAATTTAATTTCTTTAATAGGAATAAACTATTCAGGTTACCTATGTTTTCTTGAGTGAGTTTTGGTAGTTGGTATCTTTCAAAGAATGTGACCAGTTCATCTTAGTTGTCAAATCTATTGGCAGAAAGTTATTTGTAGTTATTTCCTTATTTTCTTGTAATGTCTTCAATGACTATGGTATTATCATGTATTCCATTTCTAATTTTTGTAATTTCTTTCTTTTCTTCTTTTTTCATGTTCACCAGACTGGAAGTTTCTTAATTCTTTTAATTTTTTTTCAAGGAACCAGCTTTTGATTTCAATATTTCTGTGTATTGCTTTTTATTTGAATTTTTCTTAATTATTTTCTTTTTTTCTCTTTGGTTTGGTATGAATTTCCCTTTTTTCAGGTGCTCCCAAGTATTCTTAACTTTAACACTTTGCCCCAGCCAGCATGGTTCAGCGATTGAGGGTCAACCTCTGAACTAGGAGGTCACGGATCAATTCCTGGTCATGGCACATGCCTGGGTTGTGGGCTCCATCTCCAGGGTGGGGCATGTAGTAGGCAACTGATCAGTGATTCTTTCTCATCATTGATGTTTCTATCTCTACCTCTCTCTTCCTCTCTGAAATCAATAAAAATATATTTTTTTAAAAAACGTTAACAATTTCTTCAAAAGTTTTATCAGAATTCTTCTTACCCATTCATCTGGTGCCCAGGGCTTTTTTTCTGTGATCTGCAACAGTCAAGTGACTGCTTGTGTCCTTGAAGGGGTCTGTCTTTCCTTAGATTTTATCTTGGTGGTTGCTTGCTACTTCAGTTATCTCATAAGTTCAAGATAGTTATGATTTGGTAGTTTTTCTTGCTCTTTTACTTATTGTTAGGATGGGAATGATGCTCATTTCAGCTGATCTACACTGAGTGGCCAGGTTATTATGATCTCTGAATGCATAATAATCTGGCCACTCAGTGTATATCCTATATAATAAAAGGCTAATATGCATATTGTCCCCTGGACCAGGAGTTAGACTGGCAGGCAGGCTGGCCAACTGCCCATGTCCCCTCCCCCTGGCCAGGCTGGCCGGACCCCACCCACACTCAGTGTATATGCCTAAGATATTATATATCATTTTTCATGTCTTTTTACTTGTTTTCCCTTAACTATGCCTCTTATAAAGAGAATGCACTAGGATTTTATTTTTGTGTATGTGTGTGTGTTGAGAGCCTATGCTTTCTACTCATAGAACATAAATATTAACCTGTACTATAAATTATAATATGGTTTGAGGATTTTTCTGCTTTATTAAAAATTTTATTATCTAGGACAATTTATTTATTTTAGGAAATAATTGTTTTGCCCTTTTTGGATACATTAACATTTTTGAAATATCATTTTCTATTTTTAAAGCAATCAATGTAACATTAAACTATATTATTTAAATATTTTTTATTAAAATGTTAAACTAATATGAAACTTGAAACTTTATGACTTGAATCTTTCAGAAATTTCCCAAATTTGGGGGTAACCTGGTGATTTTATTCATTTATCCCATTAAATAACATATGCTTTTATTATATCTTGTGTTTCTTGATTAGAGTTTTTAATTACAGACAACATAATCTACTTACACTATTTTAACCACAGCAGAATTTTTTAGATGTTTGTGCTGAGACAAATATTTATTTAAAGGACCTCAATAGACACTTCTCCAAAATGAATGTACAGAAGGCCAAAAGGCATATGAAAAAGTGCACAAAGTCACTGATCATCCAGGAGATGCAAATCAAAATGATAATGAGGTACTACCTCACACCTGTAAGAATGGCTATCATCAACAAATCAACAAAAGACAAGTATTGGGGAGGATGTGGAGAAAAGGGAACTCTCATGCACTGCTGATGGGAATGCAGACTGGTACAGCCTCTGTGGAAAACAGTTTGGAGTTTCCTCAAAAATTAAAAATGGAATTGCCATTTGGCCCAGTGGTCCCACTTCTAGGAATATATCCCAAGGACTCAAAAACACCCATTGGAAAGACTACATGCACCTCTATGTTCCTAGCAGCACAATTTACAATAGCTAAAATTTGGAAACAGTGCCCATCAGCACATGAGTGGATTAAAAAACTATAGTACATCTATACAATGGAATACAATGCAGCTGTAAAAAAGAAAGAACTCTAGCATTTGCAATAGCATGGATGGACCTAGAGAGCATTATGCTAAGCAAAATAAGCCAGTCAGAGAAAGATAAGTTATCACATGATCTCACTCATATGTGGAATCTATTTTTTTTATTTTATTTTTTTTACATTTTTTAAAATTGTTTGAAGTATTAGAAATAGTAGTACATATGTCTCTTTTTTTCCCCCATTGACCTCCCCCCACCCTCCCCTTCCCCACAGTACATGCCTTTACCTGCCCCCCTCCCCCCCAGTGTCTTTTATCCATTGGTTATGCTTATATGCATGCGTACAAGTCCTTCGGTTGATCTCTTACAGCCCCCCTCCCCCCCAAAACCTCCTCTGTCTTCCCACTGTAGTTTGACAGTCTGTTCAATGCTTCTTTGCTTCTGT
The DNA here is from genome assembly GCF_963455305.1 of Plecotus auritus. NCBI lineage: Eukaryota > Metazoa > Chordata > Mammalia > Chiroptera > Vespertilionidae > Plecotus > Plecotus auritus. The sequence continues at coordinate 154,195,968 of NC_137782.1, forward strand.
ATCTATTTTTCCCCCTTTTCTTTCCTTTAAAAAATCTTGCCTCTGCAGACTAGAAATAGACGTATAATAACAAAAAATGTTTGAGTCCCAATTTCAATGTCCAACAGTTCTGATTCCCCGTTTCAATGTCAAACAGTTCCTTATGTGTACATGTCAGCAATGATATCTGGATGGTGGGCACATGGTGGCAATGCAGGTCCAACCCTCTCTGGTTTGGTCCTAGGCAAGTGCTGTGTCGCACAGCTTCTGACTGCTAGCGTGGCAAGGCGTCGTCAGCGTCTCCCATCTCTGGACTGTTTCTCCTCTTCTCTTCATGGTTGGAGCAGACCTGTCAATTCCTCTCTGTTGCAGGAATCCACATGGTCTTGGAGTTGTTTTCTGAAAATATACAAACATATTCTCGACCAAAAGTTAATAAAGGAATCTTTTCTATATAATTGATTTGGGATCCTTTTTACTTTTGCCCAAACGATTTTCCTTTGTCTTATTTAGACACCATGTGCGTTTTGCTGTTAGCATTACAAATAGAAATTAATTTTGTAAAGTAAAAATTTTCTAGATGTAATTTACTTATAGGATATTTTTCCTTACATGATATTACCCTACTATCCCCCCTTTTTTGATTAATGGAGGCTTTTGTAAATTTTATAATGCAGTCTTGATAACTTTAAATTTTAACTCATATGTGGAATCTAATAACCAACATAAACTGATGAACAAAAATAGACCCAGAGATATAGAAACATCGAACAGACTGTCAAACTTCAGAGGGAAGGCAGGAGAGGGTGGAGCAGGGGTAGAGATCAACCAATGAACTCATATGTGTATGTGCATAACCCAAGGACACAGACAGTGGGTGGTGAAGGCTTGGGGGGTAAGGGAGGAGGGGAGAGGGCAATGGGGAAAAAAGGGAACATATGTAATACTTTCAACAATAAAGATTTATTTTTAAAAAACAGCATGCTTCTAGATCATGTTATTTTTGGATATAGTATAAAAATATGAGAACAATGTTAAATAAATAATTTGAAAAATAAATAGATTTCAGGAGTCAAAAAATTATTTAAAGGGATACAGAAACTGACTCTAGAAAATGCTTTCAGAAATAATGTCTGAAATGGGCTGCCAGTGAAGCTGCTTCAGCTCCATGTCCAGAAAGCTCCAGAGTCCAGTGCTTGGTACAGAACATAGCATCTCAGATTAGCTTTCCCCAGCAAAATAGAGGCCTCAACTCTGTCTCAGTCCTGTGTGGTAATGAATGTGACTAGTAAACCTAATCATGTCAGACCATGGTTTTAGGAGTCATTCTGCTTTTAGTTTTATTTTTCTAGTTTCTGCTAGCATTACAAGTTTGCCAAAAGACAGCAGGAATAGATATTAGGCAAACCAGTGTTAGGAGCTGTCTCAAAAAATAAATTAAGAAACTTGCCTTCTTAGTAACAAAATGAAAATTTTAGCAGAATAACATAGCACATTATACAATGTCATTTGCTAGCCTTTCTTGAAAGTAGGTGTAGTCAAGAACTCAAAAGAACTGTTGGCCCAGAAAGAAACTCACTACAGACTGATTCATTTGCCTCTCAGCATAACCATTATTGCTTGTCTCATTTTCGGTTCTTATAAGTGTATTTCTAGTATCACATGATCTCACTCATCTAGGGGAAATAATGAACAACATAAACTGATGAACAAAAACAGACCCGGAGACAGGGAAGCATCGATCAGACTGTCAAACCTCAGAGGGAAGGTAGGGGAGGGTGGGGGTAAGGGGGAGAGGTCAACCAAAGGACTTGTATGCATGCATATAAGCTTAACCAGTGGTCACGGATAACAGGGGGTGGGGACATGCGTGGGGAGTTGTTTGGGATGGGAATGGGGGGATGAGGACAAATATGTGATACCTTAATCAATAAAGAAATTAATAAAAAAAATAAAATAAAAATAAAAAATAAGAATGTGAGTTCTTGACAAGGGACTGTATGAAAAAAATGTTGTATATACTTTGAGGATAACAGATGATAAAGATTCACCCCATAGAAGGGTCCCCTTGTCCTATTCTGTTTCTTCCTTTAATCAGTCCACACTGCAGATAGGGTGTCTGGGCCCCAGTAGCTAAGGTGGGCCCTGAGGTGACCTAGCACACAGTTAAAACAGCAGAGCAGAAATGATTGAACATGCTTTTTGTTGACAGCATGGTGTCTTCATACCATACTCTTAGCTTCTTACTTCTGGACTTTTTTATTTTTAAAAATATTTTAGCTTGTTTCAGCTACTTTAATTTGGGGATTTTTACTCGTATAAGTCTATTTTCACTCCCTAGTAATACGACCATTTTGTTCCAATCTTTTAAAACATTTTGATAGGGCAAAAATATGTGTAAATGTCTCCCAATTTTCATTACTCTAAATTTGGGAGCAATAGTTGGATTTGGGGAGAGTTGTATCTATTTTCTGAAAAGCCTGTCTTTTCATAGAAAGCAGATTTGTCAGTTGGTCTTAGATAATTTCACCAAAAATCAGAAAACCTATAGTCTATTCTTAGCTCTGTCACTGAAGCCCCCTATATCCTTATATACCTGACTTTCCTTACCTCTTCACAATTTGCTCATCTGTAATAGATGGCATAAACACATATATATTATTCATCTTTAGTTCTTTTTTGTTAATTTTATATTAAAGTAATTTCAAACTTACAGAAAAGATGCAAAATAGTAAAAACAGAAAAATTCTTCCATATCTTTTTACTCAGATTCACCATATTTTAACATTTTGCCAAAATTGTTTTGTCAATCTTTTTTACATATTTATGTGAATCTATATGATTTAAATAAATATAATAGACATAAGGATTTTATGCATCGTTTAAGAATGTTACTTACATTCATGATTTCCACTTACCTATTCATACTTCATTGTATATTTCCTAAGGTTCAGAACTTACTCTAATTTCATTAAAATCTACAGATTTTTAATGTTATTTTAACTACTATAAATAACATGTGAAATTGTATTGTGAAATTTAAAGAACTTGTAAAAGTGTAAATTGTATTTCTTAAGAAACTAGCCCAAAAGTATTCTTTGAAAGAGCTACCTTTCAAAGGACACTGTAGAACTTCATTTTTGTAAATTTGGAAATATCATACCTAGAATATATCTACATGAAAATCTACTGAGTCCCAATTCTTATTTTTATAAGTGATAGAATTAGATGTATAACTACCAGTAGTCTAAAGAGAAAGTAATTCAGACTACTCAATAGGGAATGTATTTCATGCATCAAAGCAAGTCAATTAAGCTTAACTTGATAAAATAAAGTAGCATTTAGTCACATTGTGTAAATGATCGATTAAAATAAAAATGTTCACTTCTGCATTGCTGAGTTCTTTCTGTTCTATTGACATGTCTTTATACATATTTAGTCCCTTTGATACATTAAATGTGTAGAGTATATTTAATACAGTATCCTTTTAAACAGAATATTGTCAATTACACAACCTATTCATTTCAGGATAAGTCTTCAGAGAATGTGAAGAATTAACTAATGGAGAGGTTTCTGTATGCTACTACTTCCCGCCCACCAAAAAGAAAACAGGCAGCCATGTGTGAGATGATGGGATAATGCTTGTTTGAACTGAAGTCACATCCAAGGCAGGGCTAACAAAGCAGTATTTCCAGAGAATAGTGAGTCTGACTGAAGAAACTGCTAAATGTTAGGCCATCACACTTGAATTTTTTTAAAAACACACCTAACAAATTCATTTGAACTGGAACAATAACTGAATTAGCTCTGGGGAGAAATCCATTCCAGCAGAGAAAGGAAATGCATACACACACCTCTTTACTGCCTCCAGGATGCCAGAGTTCTCTGTGGCCTATTGTTCCCTTTTCAGTTGCCATAGTGAATGATAGCATGGATTGTTAAGGTTCTTAGGGAAAAGTTTCTTTCTTTTGAAAAGAAACCTTGCTCTCCAAAGAACAATGTTCTATACACAAAATAGTGTTTTGAATCACTCAGGATTTTGATCATTATGATTTCCTGGAGCATGCATGCAAAGCTCTTTTAATAATGATTTTTCAAAACTCTCTGGCCGATTTAATATTTATTAAAAAATACGTTGCAAAAGTTTTATTCCTAACTATACAACTGCGCCAGTGTTTGCCCATCCCCTAGGCCCATTCTAAATATAATAATTAATTATAAATATGATTTAGAAATTCTTCAGATGCTAGTTTAATGCCTAACAACTTGACAAAAGTATAATTTTATTTTATAGGTATTTTTTCACAATTTTTAATTATGTGATAGAGCTCTAGTTTTTGTTTTTCAACTAACACATATACATGGCCTGATAGTATTCCTTCCATGTTATCTACTATTTTCAAAAAAGATATTAATGAGATTTTTGTACTAGGTTATATATGGATAACATAACTTCAACATTATTTTTTGATAGAAACTTCTGGATAACTGCCTTTTCCCGTCAAACTAGAACCCTCAATTTATTATTGGTAACTGGTCACCAAGAATAAAGGCTATGATTCTTAGGTAACTTCTGAAGAGTGTGATTATATAACTAACCTGTAACATATAACATGAGAGATCCAATTTTGGGAATGTATCCTTGAAAGAAAAAGTGTGCCCTTTTTCCTTCCTTCAAGTCTGCTCTGGGAACTTGAATATGTTAACCGAAGTACAATTTGGGACTGGAGACCAAGGGCTATAATATAGAAATTACAGAGCAGGAAGCTGAAAACACCCCAAGTCCCAGATAATATAAAACCTTAAACTCCTCCATCTGGACTTAGCTTTTCTCTTTATCTGAAATAGAAATAAACTCATATATAGCATAACCAATTTTATTTTTTATTTTGAGATCATTGCAGTTTCATATAGAGTTGCACAAATTAATATAGAAAAATCTCATAAACCTTCAGCAATTTCCCCCAAAGGTGACATAATCACCATCAGAAAATTTCAATTTTATGATGGGTCTCTGTTGCAAACCTATTTAGTGAATTAATTTTTGTTTGTGGAATGCACAACATTTAGGTCTTTGTTATGCATTTAAGTCAAACATAAGTCATAGCTAATATCTCCCATGCTACAAATTATTAGAAATAAAAACTATAATAAATTATTTTAAGTCCTTTAAAAATTCTAATTATTCTTGCATAAAATTAAAGAATGATCATAGGTTGAAACCAAAGAGTGTATACAAAGCTGGTATTAAGTCCTCAAGTTGAAGCAGAGCAGGCCTGGGTTGGAGATGGGAAGGCACCAGTCCTATAAATGATGCAAGTGGGTTTTTCTGCAATGTAGGAGCTGAACATGTGGCCTTTGGTTCTCAAAACATGGAGATTGGCTGTACTTTTGTTATGCCCAGATTTCATGATCCCCAAAGACCACCAGGGAGCCGAGTCCGATGCAAAAGCAAAGAGCCTTTAATCGAGCTAGCTCGAGCCCAGTCCCCCCCACACACACACCGGCGCAGCGGCGAGGTGGAGAGAGAGAGAGCCCCAGAACCCAAACGCGCTGATTTATAGGGGGCCTGGGAGAGGTAGGAGGGGTGAGGTAGTGTGGCCTCCGCTGATTGGTCGGGGTCAGGTTGCACATGGGGGCAGGGTGTGGCTTACTTTCCTCTTGCATTTCTATTGGCTAATTCAAAAGTGTGGGTTGGGCTCTTGGAGAGGTTCTAGGGTGGGAACCTGACTCCACGAGGTGGAGGACATGGAACAAAAGGAACATGGAGTCGGTCTCTCCCCGCCCTTTCACTTTCAGTGAAAGAATGGACTAAAACAAAATTAACCAATGCAGGAGGGATGGCCAGGATGGAAGAAATGCTCTTAGGAATTCACAATCAACTGCCTTTGAGGGTATATACATAAGAAGTCATACTACAAAAGCACCAAAAATGAACAAACTACTATCTACAGTCAGTCGGGATCCATTGGGAGCCTCGAAGTTATAAAAAAATTCATATAAAACTGTTTAAAAGATAGGTCTAGGCTAGTGGTACCCCTCAGTCTTCTGGAATAATTAAATGTATATTCCTTTAAACCAGGCTAACCAGGCTGCACAAAACTCTTCCCAAACAAGAACTCACAATGCAAAAGTTCAAAGAACTTGCTGAATAGAAAAAATTAACCCACCTATTTAGATCGCTCGGTAAGAATACCACCAAGTTCAACAGAACACTGACTTTCAACGCTGTGGCATAAATTGTAACTTACTAACACAGCAGCTAAAATTGCTACTGCAAATCTAAGTATAGTCTTCAGATAAAGGGGATTAGAGCTATGATTTATCCTGCATTGTTCAGATCACATAAAGAATGTTAAGTTCCATTCTTGGTTTTGTAATATAATAAAGGACTGATATAAAGTACATATAGAAGAAATAATCCAAGAAACTATGTAATTTAATGAACATTAAAGAACAGAAGAGAAGACTAAGCAGAAACATTAAAGTTGCCCTCATCTTAAAATGCTATCACATAGAAGAAAAAGTAAGACCTACTACAAAAAAGAAAATTCAAACAGCTGATAAGCGTAAGACTCTATGATCAACTTCAATGATCACCAGAGAAATACAAATTAAACTAACACATCATATTGGGCAACATTTTTTAATCTGATAGTACATATGTTGGAAAGATGTTGAGAAAAAAAAACTTTTATACACTGCTGGTGAGAGTGTAGATTGAAATATTAACTTTAGAGAATATTTGTCAATATCTAGTAAAATTTAGAATACATATATCATAATCTTGAGAAATTGTACTTTTGGGTATACATCCAATGGAAATGAATACACTTACATGTAAAATAATGTTTACTGGCTTTAGGGAAAAAAATTGAGAATATATTTATACAAAGTCATACTACAAAAGCACCAAAAATGAACAAACTACTACTACACAACAGCCTGGTCACATCTTATAACTATAAAGTTGAGTGCAAAAACAAGACATAAAAATAATATAAGTAGAATTACTCCATTTAAATAAACTTCAAAAACAGATGAAACTAGAACATATTAGGATGCACATAAGTGGTAAAATTACAAAGAAAGACAGAAATTCTTATGTGCCCAATCAGGGGTCATAATTACCTCTGCAAGAGGGATGGCATGTTATTGGAAGAGACACATACTCATCTTCAGGGAGATAACAGGGCTTTATTTTTTTCCCTTTGAGACCATATTGCATTTTCTCCTTTATTATTACTACCTGTCATGGGAATGGCTGTGTAAATGCCTGTTGTGACATAGGCCTTTGCAGCTGTCTCTTGAGATAGGAGCTGCCTTTCAGAATAGAAGCTGCCTGTTGAGATAGCGGCTGCCTCACGTGATAGTGGCTACCTGTCCTGTCCTGGCCACCTGTCACAATAGTGTCTGCTCTGTGATAATGGCTGCCTGTTGTGATAGTGGCCTCCTCTCGTGATAGTGGCTGTTCCTCATGACAGTGCCAGGCTGGGAAGCTGCCTCTGGAGATCGTAGCTGCCTGTTGCAATATAACCTGGCCAGGTAGCTGCCTGTTGCAATATTGCCCAGCCCAGTAGTTGCCTGTTGTGGTATTGTCTGGCTTCATAGCTGCACATCATGAGATTTAGGGGATTCTAAGGGAATATATTTTTTATTATTATTGGGATTATATTGTGGTTACATGTTTGCCTACTTTGGAATGATTTGGTATATGATTTGGTATACTCTTCCATATCTATATATATAAAAGCCTAATATGCAAATTGTCCCCTCGAGAGTTCGACTGGGAGACCGGGAGTTCGATCACTCACTATGACGTGTGCTGACCACTAGGGGGCGACATGGAATGAAGTAAGGCCCCAGCCAGCAGCCTAAAGGCCCCGATCGGCCCTTATTGCCGGCCAGGCCTAGGGACCCTGCCCGTGCACAAATTTCATGCACCAGGCCTCTAGTGAGTGTGACAATTAGAGACCATGTAGACAGTGCAGTGATCATTTCAGATGTTAAAAACATAAGGAAGTCTTAGTTGTTCTATATCAACTCCATTTGTTGATATTGGGGAGTGATTTTAGATCTCTATGTCTTTAAGGTCTAGTAAACAGCAAATACCTAGCACACTAGCATAAAAGCTGCCTAAATTCACCATCTCTACACCCCAAGTCACTCTTGAGTTATTTCCTCACTTTCTTGCTTACATTAATTATAGGTGTCCTTTCCTCCTTCCATCACTACAGGTCAGTTCACTGAGCGCGTGGAGTTTGTTTTCTGCTCTACTCCCTTAACATGAAAGAGACGATGATGCAAAAAAAAAAAAAAAATGTTTACTGACTGCATCAATTAACAATTTAATGTTAGAAATAGATAATAAAATCCATGATGTATGAGGAAACAACAGACTCTGGAGCAAGAACCCTGGAATCCAGAACTTTGTTCTAAGCCTAGATTTTTTTATTATTGAGCAGCATTAGAAAATCTCTTACTGCCTCTAACTCTGAGGTTTCTAAATAGAAAAACAAGAGGCTTTGGAATGTTTAAATGGCTCTCAATGCACCTTACAATGATGTGTGGGGTTAAACTTTACTAAACCAAGCTGGGTGTGAGGCCCAGCATCAGTGGGTTTGAAGGCCTCCCAGGAGATTTCAGTGAGCAGTTGGGTTGGGCTCCTTTGCTGCAAATGAGGGTATTATGTCCCCTCAGTGTTCTCTGTCCTCTACAACCTTGTGAATTTTCATGTGTAAAGAGTGAAGTTAATTAAGCTTTTTATGCACATGTGGTATATATAGCTAAGTGTTTTTTCACATGACATTACTGTTTCTGGTAAAAAATAACCAGAAGTCAGTCTGCCTACCTAGAGGCATTTTGGAAATGGCCAAAATTTCATATCATTCACTTTGGGAGGTAAAACAGAAGCACTGAGGTGATCTATACCAAAAGCATTTGTGTTCACTTCTCCAAACATACATCCCCCGCCTGCCTCTGTGCTGAGAACAGCACGTTCTGGGACACCTTTCAGAATCTCTGTCCTTCCACCTTTTAGTGTGCTGCTGGGTCCCAGGGACATGGCATTTATGAGGTGTCCAGAGAGAAGGAGACAAACTGGCCCTGACTTATTCTGCTGCTATAGAACTAGTAGATACTGATCTCTAACTTTGCCTCTGTAGCTACCGAATAAGCCCGTGAGCTAAACACAGAGCAGGATAAGGAGCGACAACACAGAGGATATTCAAAGGGAAGCTACACCTTAGCAGTCCTGCAGTGAGACAGCCCAGGGAAGAGCCTGAGTATTTTGAGTGTGGAGAGAGGAGTCAACAACAACAAAAAGAAGCATTATATTTGGTCAATCAAAGGAAGATGTCAGTATTCCTTATCTGATCACCAAGGTTTACCATCAAGGTATCCAGACAAATTAAGGCTCCTTAATAGTCCCTGTAAGGATGTATTATTTTGTTTTAATCATGCTATTCTCACTGTCTGGGATTCCCCTTCTTCCCATGATTCAGGCTGAAACCTTAGCTTTACTTCAAGGTCAGCTTCAAATGCCTTCATCCAAATACTCAGAAGCCTCCCATCCCTGCTCCACAAGACAAGTGCCATCTCTTTGCTTCGCATATCCATGGCACTCTTTCTCCTGGTAGCTATTTAAGCTGAGCACATTCCATTGGGCATGATAGTTATATTTGAACACATTTATGTCGCTACCGTACCTAGGTTCTGACAAGGTAGATTCTGAAACTGATTTCTGTCTGTGGCTATCTTAGTGCCTAACACAGTATCTTAACTCTTGTTGGGCACTTGATAAAGTTTACCAATAAAAGAAAGATGAAAATAAAAATTATTTTTCAAAATGCCATGTTGTTCCCTTACAAGAAGGAAAATATTGGTATTTGAAAGAGTAAAAGAAGTACCAAAAACTTTTATGTTGCCTGCAGGATAAATTACTGATGTCCAACACACATCCATATACACATAGATAAAATAGTAAATTTAGTTAACATTTTTAAAGCTATATCTTCTGTTCAGAGTGCTGTATATACATTATATTTTTCAAACTTGACAGTAACCCCACAAGTACTATTCTCTCTAGTTAAAAGGATGGAAAACTGAGGCTCAGGGAAGTTAATACTCTAAGATTATAGGCCAATATAGGGTTTGACATTGCCTTGTTGATTCATAAACCCTTGCTCTTACCATTATGCTACATTTGTTAGATAGATGCAAAATTTGAAGTGTTAAGATTCCTTGAAATTGGTAAGAAATTTCCCCGAATTCCTAAAGCTTTAAAGATTACAATTGCTAAGGTGAAAACAAAAGATATAAAACAGGTGGAGCTCCCTATCTTCTACAATGTTTCAGTTTTAGGATTTTTATTTTGTTATACTTTGAAAAAAGTATTTATCACTACTGCTATTGTAAAAATGGGCATTTAATGGAGAAGTATAGTCAATATTTTACCAAAGTTATAATATTTTATTAAGTCAATATCCTCTTTTGCATCTTGTCTGTTTAATTTTATTACATGAAGGGATAAAAAATTGTTTTTAAATATAATCAAATAAAAAAATAAGAAGGATTGAAAAGATATGTAGTTTACAAAAACGTTACTGAAATCCAGTTCTTTCAATAAAGAAGTGAGTTCTGGATTTTAAACATTTAACTCAGGTAATCAGAGTATGAAAAATGGTCCTGTCCATAATTTGATAGGGCTCGTTTCATTTTCAGATCCATTGCCAGTTGGAGGAGCAGCATTATATTCATTTTAATCCAAGGGCATTCTAAGGTGGATTGGCACCCAAGGATTGGAATGATTTGATTTTGATGCAATTGAGCCTATTTATGTCAATTGTCCCTTTCTGTTGATCCAATCGCCCATGTCAAAGGCATATTTTCATATGAAGATGAAATAGGGATGGCTGAGTAGAAAATAGTTTTGCAAGTTTTAAAAATAATAAGTTAACCAAGAAGTTAAAACTTTCAAACATTGAGAGTGATGATATTACGTAAGCAAGGTACCAAATTGCTATATGGAACCCACTCTGTTATTTCTCACTTTTTCCTGATCTGAAAGGATCACTTCTTTGCAGGATGTGTAGAGACTATGCTGAGATGGTTTGAAAATATGTTAAAGACCATTGCTTGGCTTCAAATTACCATGGAGCCACCAAGAATATGTGGAACATAACGCATCAGCACAGGCTTTTCAAATAAGTTTTGAAGGTTATATGTTTAAATATTAATTTTTTGGCTTAACAGATACAAAGTGAAAATGACTAACAAATGTAATAAAACCTAAGAGAATAAGACCTATATTTTAAATGCATGCCCTTGAGAGGCTTCTATCAGAGGTGAATAGCAACTCTAGAGTATGCGAGTTCCCAGTCCTTTGAGACCAACATCTGTAATTACCAAGATCTGTCAGCACCAAGATGCAACTGGCACTGCTCTGAGTTGCAGATCTTAATGGTGCCCTTTCAAAAAGACACATAAAAATTTATATCTATGAATTTCAGGAAACTGTCTTTAATGTAGTTCAAGAAGTAATGGTTTCTCTAGGGTCTAGAAAAACTCAAGGTTGAAAGATATACTTTAATGAAACAGTGGGTTTTATTTTTCTCCCTGAGAATTAAAATTATAACATTATACTGCTAATATTGGGCCTACTGGTTAAGCACATATATTCCCTAGTATTTTTCATCTTATCTCTTCAATATGTGTTAATCTCTCAAAAATTAGCAATCTGTGCTGTTTGTTTCATGCTTCAGCTACTTTAAATAAGAAAATAACGTGGTTTGAACTTACACAATGCAAGTGTATTTAAGTAATTTCTCTTCCAGTAGTCTTCTCTCCTTCCTATTAATATATTCCAAAGAAGTTCAGATAATTAAGTTATATATTAACAGCAAATCCAGAAATGTTTATTCTGATTAAAATTTACCATAAAGTAGCTTAATGAAAATTGTTATATTCTTCAAAATATTTTTCCTGTTTTACACATTTTGTAGCTCTTTTACTTCTGAAATATAGAAAATGGAGATAATTTTCTTCCTTGGCTGTATTAATAACCAATAGCCAATTCTTAATTCAGATAAAATTCAGATAATTTAACAATGTACCAATAAGTAGAAGCTACTAATGAACAATTTTAAAAGTTGAATTGACTATCTATGTGTTAGTCATATAGGAATGTTAATAACAGTATTCAATTAGTTAGTCTTAAAACTGTAATGATGAACCCATCTAATCAATGTGATAAAAATATAAATTTTGCTCTCTGCTTCTATTTTAATGTAATATTAACAGCCAGACCAGTGTTGCTCAGTGGTTAAGTGGTGACCCATGAACCAAGAACTCACTGGGTCAATTTCCGGTCAAGGTACATGCCTGAGTTGTGGGCTTGATCCCTGATAGAGTGCATGCTACAGGCAGCTGATCATGATGTTTCTCTCTCATCTACATTTCTATATCTTTATCCCTCTCCCTTCCTCTCTCTCTAAAAATCAATAAAAAACATATTTAATGTAATACTAATATGTTCTTGCTATAAGTAAATTTCAATTAACTTAATTTATAGGGATTTTTCTACTTCTCTATGGTTATTATGGGATTACAAAAACTTGCAGCAGTAAAATGAGACTGATTAAAAGATTTTATGTAAATATTTTCATAGGGAAGAGATATGACTTAAAAAGAGGAGGTTTTACAAATTTTTGTTCAATATAGTTTGCCTTCATCTGATTTTTAGGTACTTCAAACATTCTTATTTTTTAACTTTTAGATGTATAAATTTCTATTCAGTGTGTTATGTGCTATTTTATTGTTATATTTAAATTGAAACTACACAAGCACACACACACACACACACACACACACACACTAAGGATTTAAATGAATTTACTTCCAATTTGTTTTTCCCCATCTTCCTAAACTGATTTTGCTCTAAAGTTCTCAAAAAATAGGTCTTCTGAAGCAACCCCTAAATTTAAGAAAAGATTCCTGGATTTGTAATCTATTTCAATAGGCTGAATAATCCTATTAATTGGCTGGAATGCCTTTATGCTTGAGTCTCACACTAGAAGGGTAAAGTCAACCGGACTGCAGCCTGGAGCAAATGACTGCGGACCATAGAGCTCTCCATGGTCCTGTCCATGATGCATCCTCATGTGTTCACTCATCTCAGGCAATGACAACTGACATTCATTTGGCCTCTGGAAGATGTATTGAATCCTCCTGCCTTGGTTTAACAGTTACGACCTCCCCACCCAATTGCCTTGAATTCTGATTTCAGTCAACTGGTCTCTAAGTTGTCTTCAAATAATCTCATCTCTCTACTTTTTAATATTATGTAATCTATTATATGAATACTTTGTGAAACTGTTGGGAGAGCAATTATTAATAAGACTATATACCTATTCTAATTGTGTTCACTATCTATACTAATGAAAGGGTAATATGCTAATTAGACCAGGAGACCTTCTGGATGTCCTTCTGTGCAAAGCCATGGTTGTGGGGCCGAGGCAGAGGTAGTTAGGGGCAATCAGGCCAGGAGGGGAGGGCAGTCGGGAGTAATCAGGCTGGCGGAGGGAGAGGGAAGTTGGGGCGAGCAGGCTGGCAGGGGGGGCAGTTGGGGGCAAGAAGGCTGATGGGAGGACAGTTGGGGTAATCAGGCAGGCAGGCAGGTGAGTGGTTAGGAGCCAGCGGTCCCGAATTGTGGGAGGAATGTCCAACTGCCTTTTAGGCCCGATCCCCTGAGGGGTCCCACATTGGAGAGGGTGCAGGCTGGGCTGAGGGAGAGCCCCCTTCCCCCTGTGCACGAATTTCATGCACCAGACCACTAGTAGTGTAAATAATAAGGTATATATACTATAATTGCATTTTAAGTGAGGATGTCAACAAGTAAAATAACAATAGAGCAACATGGAGAATATATGGAGATACATACATATATAAGTTCTGGAAGAATAACATAAGAATATGAAAATGGTGGAAAGTTGTGTGTTCAGGTACAGCGACTTACCATTCAACATGGACATTTTTGTATGTATTTATTTTTAACATATTTAACATTTTCTGATAAAGTCATAAATTCTTAAAAAACAAAAAAAAAAAGAAAAAGAAAAAAGGCTAAGAGATATTTTGATAACTCAGAGAGTACTTCATTTTCCAAAGTTGTTTATTAGTATTTCAAAGACCTGAATTATAGGTCTTGTTTCTTCCTGCATGCTTCTCTTGATCTTGGCTTTTATTATCTTTAAATTGAGAAAGCCAGACTAGATGATCCATTAATTGCATTTTGGTTTAGATGACTGACAAAGTCTGATTTAAAATGTGCTTCATAAATAATTCTCTTTATACTTCTACTTATACAACCTATATTGACAGATTATCAAAAGCACGTGGAGTTCTAGTATATTTCAAAATATAATTTTTAAAACACACACCAAAATAAAGTAATAAAATGTTTAAATTAGTATACTATAAGAATTCACAAGAAATTTTACATGCAACACAAAGAACATTTAGAAAATAATAAGAAAATCAGTGATTGAGTGATGAGCAATTTTATTAAAATTACTAGAGGCCCAGTGCATGAAATTCGTGCACGGGGGAGGGGGGTGTCCCTCAGCCCAGCCTGCACCCTCTCCAATCTGGGACCCCTAGAGGGATGTCCGACTGCCCGTTTAAGCCCTATCCCAGTGGGATCGGGCCTAAACAGGCAGTCAGACATCCCTCTCACAATCCAGGACTGCTGGCTCCCAACTGCTCACCTGCCTGCATTCCTCATTGCCCCTAACTGCTTCTGCCTGCCAGCCTGATCACCCCCTAACCACTCCCCTGCCAGCCTGATTGATGCCTAACTGCTCTCCTGCCAGCCTGTTTGCCCCTAACGCCCTCCCCTGCAGGCCTGGTCACCCCCAACTGCACTCCCCTGCAGGCGTGGGTCCCCCTGAACTGCCCTCCCCTGCAGGCCTGGTCCCCCCCAACTGCCTTTCCCTGCAGGCCTGGTCGCCCCAACTTTCCTCCTCTGCCAACTTGGTCACCCCTAACTGCCCTCCCCTGCTGACCTGATCACCCACAACTGCCCTCCCTTGGAGACCTGGTTTCTCCCAACTGCCCTCCCCTGCTGGGCATCTTGTGGTGGCCATCTTGTGTCCACATGGGGGAAGGATCTTTGACCACATGGGAGCAGCCATCTTGTGTGTTGGAGTGATGGTCAATCTGCGTATTACTCTTTTATTAGATAGGATAGAGGCCTGGTGCACGGGTGGGGGCCAGCTGGTTTGCCCTGAAGGGTGTCCTGGATCAGGGTGGGGGTTCCCTTGGGGCGTGGGGCAGCCTGGGTGAGGGACCTGTGGTGGTTTGCAGGCTGGCCATGCCCCCTGGCAACCCAAGTGGAGGCCCTGGTATCTGGGGTTTATTTATCTTCTACAATTGAAACTTTGTAGCCTGGAATGGAGCCAAGCCTTCTGCTTGCTCCGTGGTGGCAGCCAGTTTTTGGGGGATTTATGTATCTTCTATAATTGAAACTTTGTAGCCTTAAGTGGAGGCCTGGGCAGGCAAGGGCAGGCAGAAAGCTTGGCTTCCTCCATTGCCGGGGAAACCCAAGCCTTTCTCCTGCTCTCTGTGGCTGTAGCCATCTTGGTTGGGTTTATTTGCATATTCGCTCCTGATTGGCTGGTGGGCGTGGCTGGTGGACGTGGCTGTAGCGGAGTGATGGTCAATTTGCATATTACTCTTTTATTAGATAGGATATTTTCTTAATTTGAATCTAATATATTTATCATATATTTACTACCTTTAAAAATACTGGAAGATATTATCCAAGCTATGACAAATATATGACTTATTCTCTAAATTTTTATTGGAATTAAGAGGTTGTAGCAATAAACATTGTCCCACAATTTTGCCCAGAAATTGCCAGTAATTGTTGAAGTTACTGGTATACTAGTTTGCCAGGGCTGCCCTAACAAAAGGTCACAAACTGGGGATCTTAAAAAACATAAATGTATTGCTTACAGTTCTAGAGGCCAGAAGCTCAGGATCAAGGTGCTGGTGGGATTGGTTTCCCTTACGTCTGTTTTCTTAGCTTGCAGATGACTGCCTCTCACATGGTCGTTCTTCTCTGTGCATGTATCCCTGGTATTTCTGTGTCCCAATTTTCCTTCTTATAAGGCACCGTTCATATTAGATTAGGTCTCACCTTGATAGCTTCATTTTTACTTAATAATCTCTGTAAAGGACCTAACTCCAAATACAGTCACATTCTGAGGACTTCAACATTTTGCAGGGAAGTGGGAGACAGACACAATTCAGCCCCTAATAACTGGGGTAGAAGGCATGGGTCTCAGCATTCTATTCATTCCCCAGTTTTCAGAATGTGTCTCTACTCTCAGCTCTGTTTGCTGTGCCAGGAGTAGATAAGCTCTTCACATTCACCAGAAAGTAACTCTTTAGTTTTCTGCTCAGTATTGGAAAAGGATCTGGATGTTTCTTCTTAATATTATTTTAATTTCTTTTTAAGCACTCTTTTGATCAATTCTAGTCTTATTAATCCCAGTTTTATTGCCACTTCCAAAGTTGCGAGTGCTACCAACTTTTGTATGCTCTGGGTATTATATGATATTTAATTGATTGTTTCTTGGCTGTCGACTCTGCTGGCTTTAAGATCAGAATTCTAACCTGTTGAGTCAATACCATTTTGGCCACCTGTTTTTTAGCTACTGAAATTGTGTGAGTCTTATGTCCTCTCCCATTCTTTTGTCTTTGATTATTTCTTCATTTTGTAAAACTCGTTCCCCCGTCTGATATTTGAGAGGGGTTTCTAGATAGAATAAATGTTTGTGTTCAACCTGCCACCTTAGTCAGTGTTATAACATTTGTGAGAATATTCTACCGAAAATGAATATTATTTATAAAATTCAGATTTACTATAAAATATATATTTGCAATAGCCTCATTGCATTTGCTATTCAATGCAGATTGTAAAATTTTCCTCAGAATTAAGTCAGGTTAGCTCTTTCACTATTTCTGTAGTTATTTTTCTTGCTTAATTTCTGTAGTTGTTAAAATTCAGTCCTAAGCATAAAATTTGAAAGAAGGGTTTATATTCAACTGTCAAGGAATTGGTTGCTATCTCCTACAATTTTATTTAATTCCACTTTATAGCAATAATAAAGTAATTTAATAATACTATGTACTATTGATAAAGAGTAACTATCAGAGAAAAAATGTTTGAAAAATAAGATTAAATTGATAATTTCCATTTCAAATAGTATTCAATGTTTGTTAAGAGTATGAATAAAAAGCATAAACACTTTTATATTTTTAAGATAATTATTTGTGCTATCAAAATTATTTTCACAATTGCAAGAGTAAAAATTCAACAAAAGTTAGTAGTTAACTGAAGCAACAGCCAGTACATGCTGTCCACAGTTATACAGTCGATTTGGTCCAATCTGGGATGTCTATAAATGATTTGGTTCTGTAATTCTAGAGTTTGCTTGGATTTCATCTAAAGTGCTTCCTGAGATTATATTCATCAATAAATACTTGAGGTTATGATTTAAGTTCAGAAATAGCACCCAGCATAATACACGTTTAAATCAACAAACTTCATAGATGGTGCCATTGATTTTCAGGATGTTGCTTGGTCTTAACTAAAAGCTGTCTTCTGTACAAGCTGTTTAATTCAATTTTGAAATTTTACATGGTTAGCCTGAAAACCACCAAATGTGAAAGTATAAGAATTATGTTTTTCAATAGAATAAATCAATCTCTTTCAAAACTGCCATGGCAACTTAATTCTAAAAAGATTATTTATTTTGGACAAGACAGTTAAAAGTGATTTTAATTACTATTAATTAATTAAATGATATAATACATGGTAATATATGTAGATTATATATATTACCGTACCTATATACTTACGTGGTAATATAGGTAGGATATATATATATGTGTGTGTGTGTGTGTGTGTGTGTATGTGTGTGTACACACACACACACACACACACATCTATATATATAAAGCCTAAGCGACCATTACTACTGGTCAACTGAATCACTGGTTGCTATGATGCACACTGACCACCAGGGGGAAGATGCACAACACAGAAGCTGCCCCTGGTGGTCACTGCACTCCCACAGCCAACCTCCTGTGGCTGGCCAACCTCCCGCAGTCCCGACCCCTATCCAGCTAGCCCCAGTCGGCCCTGATTGGGACTGGGCGAGATGGCCTGGATCGGCCCCAATCGCGGGACAAGCTGAGGGATCCCACCTCTGCACAAATTCATGCACCAGGCCTCTAGTGTGTATATATATATATATATATATATATATATATATATATATATATGGAGAGAGAGAGAGAGAGAGAAACAGAGAGAGACAGAGAAAGAGATAAAAAAGAGATATTAGTGCAAAGTCTGTCTTGTTATGTGTTAGAAAGCCAAGAAAAGGGCTGAAAGGTAGATAAAAAAGAAGGAGTAATATAGGTGTTCTCTAAGTTACATTATATGAAAACAATGCTTGGAAACTTGCTGTTACTATCAACACAGAAATATTGATGTAATGAAAGCCAAGAAATTATTGTGATATTGTTTGGAAAATCATATAGAATACTGTATACTATTTTCAAGAGGAAAAACAATTACTTTTTTCTTTTTAAACTCTGAGAATATATTTTGCTAATTCCAATTAAAGAAACATGAGTTGAAGCTCTGTTTTTAAAATATACTACTTATATTTTCTAATATCATAATCAAGAGAAGAGAATTTTCATATGTCTGCTCCTCCCTCCCTTTTTTTGCCAAAATATGGCTCCAGGGTTTTTAAAATGAGAATTTTCACATGAAGATTAGAATGTTTATAACATATTGGAACAATTTTGTTCACTTTCCTTTTCCATCTAGATTGATTCAAGAAAATAGATATTATTAATTTTTTTTTAAATCCTGCTCACATTTACTGAATACCAAGCAAGGTCTGTCTGAGGACAAGGACAACGTTAGCTCCAGCAGTGACTTCTGAAAAACATCCAGGAAAATGTTCAGAAATAAAAATGGTGCTCTATAAAATTCCCCAGGATGGCTCAGTACATCATAGATTATATAACTATATATTTACACACCAACATTCCTGTGGTTGCATGAATGACAGTACATTGTGGCAGTAGAGAACCCTGGCATGTAGTGTGATTGATATTTCTATCACAAGAGTAATTTTTTGAGCAAGACACTTAAATTTCCATAAAATTAGGTCACTCTACGATCCCTTCAAAACCTCTTCTAGATCCAAAATGACATATCCAAGTTTTCTTTATTTAGATAAACAATATTTTCATTTTAATATAAACTTTAATCATATATAGACAGTATTCATAATTTGAAAATAGGTAACAGACATGAGCAGTTTGTGAGTGGGCAGATTTTCACATCTCATTTATTCTACATGTTCCCCAGTATTTCACCTCCAACTTCAAAACAAATGAAACCATGAGGAAGTGTCCCATGTTCTGTAGTTGTGATTTATTTTCCAAACCACCCATTGAGAGTATGACTTCTTCCGTTAAGTTGTGTATACATGCTAATTTTTTTTAATTTATCTTTATTGTTGAAAGTATTACAGATGTCCCTCCCTTTTCCCCTTGTCCCCCATCCCAGGCCTTCATCACATTATTGTCTGTGTCCATGGGTTATGTATATATGCATATTAGTTATTTGGTTAATCTCTCCCTACTTCATCAGTTTATTTTATTCATTAGATTCCACAAATGAGTGAGACCATGTGATACTTGTCTTTCTCTGATTGGTTTATTTCACTTAGCATAATACTCTCCAGGTCCCTCCATGCTTTCTCAAAGGGTAAGAGATCCTTCTTTTTACAGCAGCGTAGTATTCCATGGAGTAAATGTACCGTAGCTTTTTAATCCACTCATCTGCTGATGGACATTTGGGCTGTTTCGAGATCTTAGCTATTGTAAATTGTTCTGCTATGAACATATGGGTGCATATATTCATTCTGATTGGTGTTTTGGATTTCTTAGGATATATTCCTAGAAGTGAGATCATGCTAAATTTTTAAAATGCCATCTTGCACTCATCATCTATTAGTCAACATTTTTCACTGAATGTATTCATGCCTTGCTGAATATTTGGAAAATTTGGTAAATGAGGCACTGAGCTGATTTCCTGTCTTTGGTAGTCTTGTGAAAATGGGCAGATGGTAGAGTAAAAGACTTCAGTCTGACAAAATAAGCAGAATACATTGAATTTTAAAAAATTTATAAAGGTGCATTAATGACTATTAGAGGATGAATATCTAAAAAATTATATATGACTCTTGTTTTTGAAGATTGTGTGAATAAGAATTGTGAAAAAGAAACCATAGGTCACATTTAGAACCACCTTATTGATACTACTGTGATCATTATGAAATATTTTTAAGATTAGTCTTTTCTTTGATTCTATCAGTCTCTCATGTTGGAAAAAAAAGGTTGATATGATGTAGTATGCATGAAAATTAAAGTTTTAAAAAAAACTTTAATTAGAAACCTGAGTGATTTTTTTTTTTAAAAATACAGAGCTTGTGGGCCTGAGGCCATTAAAAAGGCAATGTAAAATTATACCCAGGAAAAGAGAAGTTACATTGAGAAGGGGAGAAACGACAACATTTTCCTTTCAACGTTGCAAACGAGTACAAATTCTTAGAAAAGTTATTTGTTGTTTTCTTTTATGTTTGTTTTTGTACATGAGGGGAAGAAAAATAGGCAGCTGCCAGGAAATAAGGTCACCGTGAAGAGTCAGGGATTGAAGCTCCTATGCGTCCTGCTCCCCTGGCATCTAGACATTACAGCAGTAGAGGAGTAGTGGTCCTCAGAACCTGGAAACGGAGACTTTCTTTGTTATGCTTCCTGCCTACTCGGGTCCAGTAGCTGGGCCTACCCAGGCGCAGGGAGATTGTGGGTGGGAAGCGCCTTGAGTCCTTTGGAGAGGTATGTTTTATAAACACTATTATTATTGAAGCTATTATTAAAACCGAGCCCTGGTTTTAGCTGATGTGTTTGTGGAGGCAGTGGGTGGGCAGCGACCCACTGTACAGCTCAGCCTTCACCACTCCACATCCTCTGCTTTCCGCCGGCACAGCATCTCAGCTCCTTTGTGTCTAGTTTCATAGCTTTCTCAAGGAGCTCATCCTCCTGATTCACCCAGGAGGTCAATCCCCAGAGCGGGGGACAATCAGGCAGGAGCTCTCAGAAGAACAAATCAAAGTAGCAATTTCAGTAAAAATAGCTGGATTTAGCCCGTGATAAAATGTTTTCTTACAGAGTTTGCTTGACGCACACATTCATTACTGTAAGTCTCTCCCACACACGGCAGGAACCCAAAGGTGTCAGCTGGCAAGGAGTTTAGATTTTCCTCAGCATCTTACGATTCCTCCAACTGCCTCTTAGCCGACTGCCTTGGGCTATGTGATTTAGTCACTCACATCTGGGCACCTCTGCATCCTCTACATATCCACAGCAGCCTGTTTTATAGAAACTGTTTTTGGATTCTTTTCTTTCTATATATTTTTTAAAAAGTGCTTGAAATTACAATTATGATGTAGAAATTTTAATCTCTTCCGACATACGTTTTAATTGTAGCTTGTTCCTAGGGTTCTCAGAATCATAATTGAGGTCATATGTGGATATAGGAAAAATATGCCAATAAGGATTGGTTCCAACAAGAAACACTAAAATGAGAAATTCGCCCCAAAATATTCAAATTGATTTTGAACTTGGTCGCATTCACCACACTGCAGTTGTAGAACTGGATATTTTCTAAATTTTAGATGCTTTATTATCATTACTAGAGGCCTGGTGCATGAAATTCGTGCATGGGAGGGGGGTGTCCCTCAGCCCAGCCTGCACCCTCTCCAATCTGGGACCCCTTGAGCGATGTCTGACCACCCATTTAGGGTGGGATCGGGCCTAAACGGGAAGTTGGACATCCCTCTCACAATCCAGGACTGCTGGCTCCCAACCGCTCACCTGCCTCTGCCTGATTGCTCCTAACCACTTCTGCCTGCCAGCCTGATCATCCCCTAACTGCTCCCCTGCCAGCCTGATCAACGCCTAACTGCTCCCCTGCCAGCCTGATCAACACCTAACTGCTCCATGGCAGGCCCGATTGCCCACAACAGCCCTCCCCTGCAGGCCTGGTCCCCCCAACTGCCCTATCCTGCTGACCCGGTCTACCCCAACTGCCCTCCCCTGCAGGCCATCTTGTGGCGGCCATCTTGTGTCCACATGGGGGCAGCCATCTTTGACCACATGGGGGCAGCCATCTTGTGTCTTGGAGTGATGGTCAATTTGTTTATTTTTTTTTATTTATTTTTTTTTTCTTTTCAAATTTTTATTAAGGTATTATATGTGTACATATCTTACCATTGCCCCCCACCCTCAGGTCAATTTGTTTATTAATCTTTTATTAGATAGGATTTCAAACAGCACCCAGAAATACATGAAATTAGTATCCTTTTCATGTGAGTTAAGCAACATTCTAAATAGTTGAGCAGCATTTACATAATGAACTCTTAAGTCCACAGACTGGATTTTTAGAGATCATCTGCCCAGACCAATCCGTTCAGAGACTGGAGCCCAGAAAGGTGAAGTCCCTTCTAAATGTCACTTAGTTTGTGGCAGGACAAGGAACAAAGTCAGGGTTTTCTGAGTCAGAGAATTTTCTGTTCATTACTCCTCCCACTGTTACTTTGTATTAGTTTTATTATTTTTGAGAAGCAAGAGCGAAAATTCTAAAAAAAAAAAAAAAAAAAAAAAAAAGCAAATTTTATTATTAAAACAACAAATTATATTAGTTGTTTTAAAGATTTAGGAACTCTGTAGTCCTTTTTTGTTTTAGGTTAACATATGTTTAAGACAAACATATAAGATGATTGGGAAAATATTGAAAATACAGAAAAATCCTATCTAATAAAAGAGTAATATGCAAATTGACCATAACCCTGCTATACACACAACCCACACCACCAGCCACGCCCATCAGCCAATCAGGAGGGGATATGCAAATAAACACAACCAAGATGGCTACAGCCACAGAGAGCAGGAGGAAGGCTTGGGTTTCCCCGGCAATGGAGGAAGCCAAGCTTTCTGCCTGCCCTTGCCGGCCTAGGCCTCCACTCAATGCTACAAAGTTTCAATGATAGAAGATACATAAACCCAAACAGAAATGGCGGCAGCCACGGAGCTGGAAAGAGCAGGAGGCTAGGGTTGCCCCCGGTGATTGAGGAAGCCAAGCTTTCCGCACACCCTGGCCGGCCCAGGCCTCTGCTTAAGGCCACAAAGTTTCAATTATAGAAGATACATAAATCCCAACAGAAATGGCTGCCGCCACAGAGTGAGCAGAAGGCTTGGCTCCACAGTTTCAATTGTAAAAGATAAATCCCAGATCCCAGGGCCTCTGCTTGGGTCGCCAGAGGATGTGGCCGGCCTGCAAACCACCACAGGCCCCTCACCCAGGCCGCCCCACGCCCCAAGGGAACCCCCACCCTGATCCGGGACACCGTTCAGGGCAAACCAGCTGGCCCCCACCCGTGCACCAGGCCTCTATCCTATCTAATAAAAGAATAATATGCAGATTGACCATCACTCCAACACACAAGATGGCTGCCCCCATGTGGTCAAAGATCCTGCCCCCATGTGGACACAAGATGGCCGCCACAAGATGGCCAGCAAGGGAGGGCAGTTGGAAGGGACCAGGCCTGCAAGGGAGGGCAGTTGGCGGCAATCAAACCTGCTGTGGAGGGCAGTTAGGGGTGACCCAGCCAGAAGAGGAGGGAAGTTGGGGGTGACTGGGTCTGCAGGGAAGGGCAGTTGGGGGGGACCAGGCCTGCAGGGGAGGGCAGTTAGGGGCAAACAGGCTGGCAGGGGAGCAGTTAGGCATCAATCAGGATGACAGAGGAGTGGTTAGGGGGTGATCAGGCTGGCAGGCAGAAGCGGTTAGGGGCAATCAGGAAGGCAAGCAGGCAAGCAGTTGGGAGCCAGCAGTCCTGGATTGTGAGAGGGATGTCCGACTGCCCGTTTAGGCCCGATCGGGCCCAGTGGGATTGGGACTAAACGGGCAGTCGGACATCCCTCAAGGGGTCCCAGATTAGAGAGGGTGCAGGCTGGGGTGAGGGACAACGCCCCCCCCACCCCACCCCCCGTGCATGAATTTCATGCACCGGGCCTCTAGTAAATATAATAAATCACCTCCCAGAAAAAACAACTATTGTTTTGATATAGTTTTTTTTTTCCAATTTTCTCTCACTTTCTTATAATAAATATGTGTGAATATATTTATGAATGTATGTATATGCAAACAAGTAAATAACATTGACTAGATACTGGAAAAGTAATTTTTTATATTTTTTTCTTTCTCTTAGCTTCTGGTCAATAACATTTTCCCATGACCTTATGCATTTTAAAAATTATTTTAAAATTATATAATACATTATGTCCCTTTTAACCAAAATTTCAAACCACCTTCCATTCAACGTATATTTTAGTTTATATTTATCTTTTTCTCCTGTTTCCAAAAGGGAAAGAGCACCTACAATGGAACAATATACCACTGAGTCTAAAAAGAAATGAATTTGCATTTACAAAAAGTCTAAGATCTCCAAACTCACATTTGCGTTGTGGTTTGATTTCTGTGGTCATTTCTACCTAAAAAGCCTTTAAATCAGGATTGAACCCAAGACAGAGTAATTATTCTTCTCTTATTAGGAGATATAATAGGACTCTAATGGCAAATAGGATGATGGAATGAATATCTTGTATTTTAAAATAAAAAAGGAATTGGTTGTGAAATCTGGACAAATAGTTAGATCAATGCACTGATAAACCAGGAAAATAAAAAGCTTTATGAGTTTTTGAAACAAATTTGATACCTGATTATGCAAAGTGAAGAAAATGGTATTTATAATGTTAACAAAAATGTCATTGCATCTATTATATGCCAAGCATGGCATTAGATGGTGGGAACAAAAAGATGCATAAAACATGATTCTAGTCCTTAAATAATTCACATCCTAATGGGATATACCAAGATACATACACCAGTCACTACTATAAAGTTGACCAACATAATAATGGTATTGTGCATACATTTAAAGTGGTGTGGAATGGCAAAGAAATAATAATTTCAACCCAGGCGTAAGGAAGAAGTAGATTTCTCAGAGGGAAGGAGTTACAAACTACTATCCCAAGGGTAAGAGACAGCATGTTCCATAATGAAATTATTATGGGTAGATAATAGGTTGTGTGCTGCAGAAATAACTGAAGATTCATTCAGTCATTTATTTAACAAAAATGAACAGAAGGCATACAACATGTCCTCTCTCCTATCATCCCCTATAAAATCCTGCTTTGATTCAGGAAGTTACCTGTTCTTCAGATGTTCTCTGGTGTGCTGCAGGCGAATAAAGTCTTTAACCTCTATTTGAGCTACCTAAACTACTTATTTTCCCTTTGGCAAGAGATAGGGGGCAGTAGCTAGAGAGAGAGATTTGCCCTCCAGGGAGGCATATATATATATATATATATCTATCTATCTATCTATATATATATATATATATATATATATATATATATATATATATATATAAAAGGCTAATATGCTAAGTGTCCCTCCCACCATCTGACCAGTCACTATGAGAACCACTGACCACCAGGGTGCAGACACTCAATGCAGGAGCTGCTGTGACACACACAGAGAAATGGCACTGCTGACCTGGCACCCACAAAGCAACACTCAGCTTCCCCCAACTGGGACACAGGCCCTGCCACCACCCTGCATCAACAGCCCGCCAAATTGCAGCTGACACTGCCAAGACCCTGTGGCACAAAATGCAGCCCACAGCCCAGCCCAGCCCAGCCCTGAAAAGGTGGCTGTGGATGCTGGGTAATAACGTCACATAGCAACGCCTGGCTTCCTCTCCCTAGTGACGACTAGCCTCCTTGCAGTATCTTCAGCCCAGGAACACGACTTGCTTTCTAGCCAGGTGCAAACATTTCACCTTTAACCAAATATCTGTGAAGCATTTTCCTGTGCCTCATCTCATTTGATACAGAAGTTCTGGAGTAAGTAGATAGGAGACTTGGTGGAATCCTATTTTCTTTTCATTAGCCAGAAAATGGAGATTTAGAAAATTTAGAAACTTGACCCAACTGAAAAGAAGTAAGAAATGTGGACCTTGAAAATGACTTCAGGTTTTCTCACTGCGCAGAATATAGTCAAACACTGCTGCAGTTAAATATTTTACTCTTTGTTCTCCCTGCATGATCTACAATAATAATCTGCTTCGTGTTGTTATTTACTACTGTGTTGCTGAAAATTACCTGAAAGAGAGGTTGGGGTGCTTCACTGAGCTGGAAAAAGTTTAGCTACATCAGAAAGCAGATCTAATTAAGCAACTTTACTCTATATACAGTATATAAAAGACTAAGTTGACTCACGAATGCATGATATATATAAAGCTCTTGGTGGCGCCAATCGCATGAGTGTGTTTTGATCTGTCATTGTCAGTCGTGAATTCGGTTGACACTTCTATTATAGAGAAATGGTGAATAGCAATATTAAAATATTTCTTCTAATTAATTTCCTTTCAATGTGCACAAATCCATGCACTGGGCCACTAGTATAAAGATGAAAGCAATTCCTGTTTGTTCCTAATTAAGCCTTACTGTAAAGAAAGACTCATGATGTAAAGGGAGTGGATATGTGCAGCAGAAATGTTTGTGTTTCCAAAAAGAGATGGGATCCAGTAGAAAGGTGAAAAGTAGAAAAGATCAAGAGCTTACCATGATTAGAGGAGGAAAATAGAGACTTCCAGTGCAGGCCGTGAGAGGATTTGGTCATGGGAAGATAGGGAATTATTTTCTGATGACTTGTTTGCTCAATGAAACAACAGAAGTGATCCCATAAGAATTCGGGGAGAAGAGAGAGAGAGAGGTGGTAGTATTTTAAAGAAAGATGAGAAAGTAAGAAATGATATCTCTGTATCATTAACATCTCATTCATTCAGTTATATTCTGGAGTTTGGAATTGTGAATGGCAATGCTAGGTGACCATTTGAAATGGTGTGCTGGGGAAACATGATTTAGATTCAGGTGAGAAATTACCAAAAAAAAGTGTTTGAATGTTATTTTCTAATCAAGAAGGACTTATGCTTTTAAACAAGTGCAGACAGGATTGAATCTATTATAAACATGCTTCCACGTTATAATAATTTTGGACAATAATTTGTTCTTAAGACATATTTCTTTAATTTTCTCTGTAAAATAATGATGATTATCACTGTAGTCAAAGAAAGAAATAATTTGTATGAATGTTTACCTAACATTTTAAAAATCTGGCTCCATAATACCTTCTAAGCCAAGTAAAATTCTTTTAATTTATAAATTGCATATTATTTTCTCATATGTTCTCTTAAATGACATTTGAAAATATCAATATTTGGTAACAAATTAAGGCCTGTATTTCTCCTGATGTATCTTTCAAAACATTATGTATTTCTGATCACAAAAATAATACCTGCTGTTGATAATTTGGGAAATATAAAAATTTACAATAAAGAAAATTAAAACTATCTATACTCCTTAGACACAGATATAATCATTTTAATAATTTAGAGCATATTTTATTATGTAAATATATCAGTTACATAGGTCATTTACAGATGTAGATTGTATTTATAAAGACATTTACTAATGGACAATTGGAGGAGTGAGAAAGGGGGCTGCATAATTACAACCCAAAGCAGATACTTTTAAAACTACAGCATATTACACAAATAAAAAGGATGTAAAATTATAACACAAGCATCCAAAGACTTTGAAATATTTTATTAGGGGCCTTTCCTCATGCAGCTCACCTCCCTACCTTCCCCCACTTTAAGTATCCTGCATGACCTGGACCCAGATCAGTAATAAGCCTTGCTTCTCTCTGAATCATAGCAAAATATATATTGTATTACTTTGGGAAACTTCAGATCAAATGAAACCAGGTCAGGTTAACCCTATGGCAGTGTTTTTTAAGCTTGCTGCAAGTTCTTTTATCAATGCAGCTTATTATTGTGGCAGGGCAAGGTTTTCTGAGTCACAGACTGCATGAACTGGGCCAGTGTTTTTATATTTTGAAGACTTTTTAAAATTTGAAGCATTATATACAACATAGAAAGAGCAAAAGTAGCTTAAAATAACATTTAAAACTACCTTCTCTCTTCAAAATGTAATTACTAAATCCACAGGATTTGAAAAACATAGATGTAGGGAAAAATAGATTTCCATCAAAATCACTTATTCAAGTTTACAAATGTCCATGTTTAAAACCTTAAGACCAAAAATATCCTTAAGGTTTCCTGTATTTTTTGTCTTTCTGGTGAAATCTGATATAATAAAGTAAGTAATCTATTTTGTTTGTGGATTTCCCCCCTCACTTGTCAAAATCACAGACTTATGAAGTACGTAGATAGTAAAATTAACATCTGCCTCGGGAAAATTGAGTTCAGGGGGAGAATTGTTTTAGAGCAAAATGAAGATTTCAAGTTAATTGTGGCTTGCTTCAATATTAACCCACAGAAAATGTGTGAAAAGATACATTGTTTTTTATTTTCTTTTTTAGATAGCATCCTCCTAGTTATCGATGCTGGACACGCACTTGGGTCTTATCACAGGGTTGACCTAACCAGAATGAAGTAGGTCTGCTGAAGAGTATTAAACCCAGTGATTGGTCAGCCATAGAATGATAAAGTGACTTGTCAAAAGATGTAGGAATGTGCAAAAATCAAGCAATGGGGAGAGTTTTGATTTTAGTAGACTCTAAAAGAATGCTGGATTTGAACTGAGTTTTAGCAGGAAACCAGTAGAGTGATTTTCAGGAGCAGGGACCACCAGTCACAGGCAACAAA
The DNA here is from genome assembly GCF_963455305.1 of Plecotus auritus. NCBI lineage: Eukaryota > Metazoa > Chordata > Mammalia > Chiroptera > Vespertilionidae > Plecotus > Plecotus auritus. The sequence continues at coordinate 154,224,893 of NC_137782.1, forward strand.
GCAGGATTTTATTCCTACATAAGCCACAGAGATGAGCTCAACCTACGTTTCTAAAGGGGTTCAGGTGGTAGGCAGCGGTTCCTGCAAGTATGACAGACACTCAGAAAAAATGAGTTTTAGAAGGAGATTGAATCTTGATAAAATTTAAGGAGTATAGCCCTAACTGGTTTGGCTCAGTGGATGGAGCATTGGACTACAGACTCAAGGGTCCCAGGTTTGATTCCAGTCAAGGGCATGTACCTTGGTTGTGGGCACATCCCCAGTTGGGGGTGTGCAGGACGCAGCTGATTGATGTTTCTCTCTCATCAATGTTTCTAACTATCTATCCCTCTCCCTTCCTCTCTGTAAGAAAATCAATAAAATATATTTTTAAAAAACTTAAGGAGTATAGATGTATAGATTGTATAGAATGTATTGTCTTGTGATTCAATAGTTTAAAGAAAAGAATAATACTTGGAAATTAAGAAATATTTTTGATAACTCTTTAACCAAAAAGATATCAGATGTGAAATTTTAAAACATCTATAAATCAATTTTGTATAGACAACCTATAGTTGGGTATTGATTTTTTACCCACTTAGATAATCTCTGTCTTTTAATTGATGCATTTATACCATTGATGTTCAAATAGTTACTAATATAGTTGGATTAATGGGTACCACATTTGTTATCTTTATTTGTTGAACTTATTCTTTGTTTCCCATTGTCTTCCACTCATTTTTCTTCCTTTTGTGGTTTTAATTGAGTATTTTATATAACATTTTTTCTCCTTTCTTATATCGGTTATACTTCTTTTCAAACTTCTTTAAGTTATTGAACTAGAGTTTACAATATATGTTTACAACTAATTCAAGCCAACTTTTACATAACAGTATACACTTCACAGGTAGTGTATCTTATAATTCCTCCCTCCCATTCCTTATATCACTGATGTCATATATTTCACTTATACATAAGCATGTATGAAACATACATAAGCATACATAATCAAATACATTGTTGCTATTGTTATTTTAAACAAACATCTCTGTTAAATGAATATAAGAATAGGACAAATAAACACTTTGTTTTACCTTTACTTAGTCCTTCTTCAATGCTCTTCTTTTAACTTCATTTCTCCCTTATGCTCTCATCTAGCCTCATGGCTTTAAATACTAGTTATATACTGATAAGTATCATATTTATATCTCCAGCCAGAATTATCCCCAGTCCTCCATATTCAGATACTTAACAACCTACTCCACACAGGTGTCTAAGAGATGTTTCACACTTAATTCTTGTTTTCTACCCCCAAATGGTGCATTTCTTCTAACTGTCCCTTCCTTTTTAAAGTGTAACTCCGTCTTTGTTATTCAAAGGTCTCTGTTCAAAGGTTAGAGAAGTTTTTCCCAACACTAGATTCATAAACTTACAGCCCCCCACCTCCCACGTGCTGCTTCCTCTCTTTTCCTGCATTTTCACCATTTGTTAACAATAGTCATATAATTAAATTTTGTTTATTATGTGCTTTCCCCAACTAGAATTAAAGTTTTTATTTCTCTCCTCTGTTCTCAGGGCCTAGAAGCTGTGTTGGGGCCTGGGTTGTGGAGTGAATTATTAAGTATAAGTAGAGTAGGTTCTCGGGAGCCTGGGTCACAGACTTCAGCCTCATCTTCCACACTTGGCCATACCACCTCACAGGGACCAACTGGGGACAGAGCTATGCCTCTAATTTTGCCTGAAAACCAGTCCTCCTCTAGATAGAAGCTCCTCCTTTCAGCACCCAAGATCTCAGAGAGCAAAGATGCCTGAGTTCAGCTTGGAGAACAATGACAACTTGAATGGCCCAGCAACATCATCTTCACTTTGATACTCAAAGTATACTCTCAAAAACAGTTTATTCTGTTCCCTAAAGAATCTGTTGGTAAAAGACACTCAGTGATACAGCTTTCTATCTAGGGAACGCTACTAAAATACCAATAAGGCTATAGATTGCATTACATTATTCCTTCAGTCAGGAGTTTGGCTTTAAATGCAATTAAAATTTATTGAAAATAAATAAATAAATAAATAAATAAATAAATAAATAAAATTTATTGAATTCCCGCCTTTCAGTGTAGATAGTAAAATCTGCCATTTTAGAGATACAAATATTAAGTGACATACCAAAAACCAAATAGTAGTTTTAAACTATTAGCAGAGATACATAGTACTTTTACTCTATGCTAGACATTATTCTAAATAATTTACATGTATCTCTGTAATCAATCCTCATAAAAACTGTAGTTGATATTAGCTCCTATTACAATTATTTCACTGATGAACTAGCTGAGGCACATCAAGGTAATATTTGCCCTAGGTCACTTGGCTAGTGAAGTTGTAGGACTTGGATTAAAATTCAGGCAGTCTGGCTGCAGAGTTCAAACTTTTAAAGAACCCACTCCATGATACTTACAGAGGAGTATGACTGAATTGTGTTTTAAACCCCAGTCTTTTTACTCCAACCAAGTTTTATTTCTCGTACATCTCAGGGGCTGGGAATCTCTCCATTTGTACTGGGGAAAGAAAAAGTGGTCTTATTTATGTAATTATGTTAAAAGAGAAAAGAGACCTGAAATTTATGAAGGAATCAGGGCAAGTTAAGAGTTTTACCCAGGATTAAAGGACACACACACATACACACACACACACACACACACCGAGAGAGAGAGAGAGAGAGAGAGAGAGAGAGAGAGAGAGAGAGAGAGAGGAACCATTTGATTTATTTTCTTAACATCAACCTCATCACCAGCACTAAATTTCACCAAGAAGTCTGCTTAAATATCTTACCTAATAATAAACAAACATGTAAATTGACCGTACCTCCACTACGCCCACAGTCATTCAGAGTGAGTATGCAAATTAACCCAACAAAGATGGTGGGTTAATTTGCATATGCAGGCGTGGAACAGCCAGGAGGGGCGGGACACCTGCTAGAGGTGGATGGGGGGGGTGGCGGAGGGAGCTACAGGGTGGTGCTCTGGACAGAAGCGAGGACTTGCCGGCTCCCGGGTGGCTAGGAGTGAAGCCAGGGGAAGGAAGGCCTATTCTTGCACGAATATCATGCAATAAGCCTCTAGTGGTGATATAAAACACCATTTCAATGAGATCAAGTGTTTACGAAATTTGTTATATTTTTTTGACTTAGTTAAAGAATTCTTCACACTTAGAATAATTGAGGACATGTTAGGAGTTTAGCATTAAATGCTATTATCTACCCAACAAATATAATATTTTTGCTAAAAAATTTTGATGCACAGTAAATTGAACACCACTTATAAAAGAGATAAATATATTTTGTCATGATTTTATCAAGGAAAGTTACCTAGATGAAAGAATAACAATATAGAATATCAAAATAAATACAATAATGTTTAATTATATAGAGAACCAGAGGCCTGGTGCATGAAATTCGTGCATGGGGGTGTGTGTCTCTCAGCCCAGCCTGCACCCTCTCCAATCTGGGACCCCTCAAGGGATGTCCGACAGCCCATTTAGGCCTGATCCTGGTGAGATCGGGCCTAAACGGGAAGTTGGACATCCCTCTCACAATCCAGGACTGCTGGCTCCCAACCATTTGCCTGCCTGACTGGCTGATTGCCCCTAACCACTTATGCCTGCTAGCCTGATCACCCCCTAACAACTCCCCTGCCAGTCTGATCGATGCCTAACTGCTCCCCTGCCAGCCCTATTGCCCCTAACTGCCCTCTCCTGCCAGCCTGGTCGCCTCTAACTGCTCTCCCCTGCTGGCCTGGTCCCCCCCAACTGCCCTCCCCTGCAGGCCTGGGTCCCTCCCAATTGCCCTCCCGTGCTGGCCTGGTTGCCCCTAACTGTTCTCCCCTGCTGGCCTGGTCCCCCCCAACTGCCCTTCCCTGCAGGCCTGGTCCCCCCCAACTGCCCTTCCCTGCAGGCCTGGTCCCCCCCAACTGCCCTCCCCTGCAGGCCTGGTCCCCCCCTCAACTGCCCTCCCCTGCAGGCCTGGGTCCCCCCCACAACTGTCCTCCCCTGCAGGCCTGGGTCCCCCCCAACTGTACTCCCCTGCAGGCCTGGGTCCCTCCCAATTGCCCTCCCGTGCTGGCCTGATCACCCACAACTGCCCTCCCCTGCCAGCCATCTTGTGGCAGCCATCTTGTGTCCACATGGGGGCAGCCATCTTTGACCACATGGGGGCGGCCATCTTCTGTGTTGGAGTGACAGTCAAGTTGCATATTACTCTTTTATTAGCTAGGATTAGCTCTTTTATCTAATACATATGTGGCTCAAATTTTAGCAATAGTGCACTAAGGACCGTGGTGTTTACTTTGCTTAATGTTACATTAACTTGTCATTCTCACTGGACTATTCAGTCCTCAATGACAGTAAGCATATTCTATTTACTTTATGTATCTCTAGTTAAAAGAGAAATACATTAGGAGAAATAAATTAGACACTAATTGAAAAAACTATTCCTATGTCTATAGCCATCAGACATGGCAATAAGAAGACACACAAGTAGGATACTAGAGATGTCACTGAACATTTATTTGGGAAATGTGAAGATCCCAAATAAATTTAATTTGATACACTACTGTCTATGTAAAATCTTGACTGTTATCCAAAGGCAAAGAATGACAACCCTTCATTAGTTGATATTTCTTTCTACCTCTAAAACTACTAAAAACAATAACATAATACCAACAACAAAAATCGTTTAATGAGCTTTCGATTTATCATGACACTATACTAAGAGAATTACAGATAATCAGCTCTGCCCTTAGATGTGCATAATTGATGTTGCATAACAACTTAAAAGCAACTAATTAAAGAAATACAACAATATCACAATGACACAAACAATTTTGTATCCAGACAAACCTGAATCAATTAACCTTTGTTCTCATGACTTTATAATCTAAGAGGAAAATAAAACATACGCATTTAAATTATACTAGTTTATAAATTCATGACAATAGAACTACTCTTGTAATCAGGATGCCTGATGGAGCGCTGAATAAATGAAGGAGTTAATACATAATTTGTTTTTGTAGATCCCTAAATGGCTTCTGCCCCATTTTGATCCAGGTGTAGCCACACTGACTTTTCCTTCCAGGGTACCCTAGCTGAGGAAAGATAGCCTAGATTCTGAACAATTTTGAAAAAGACCTTTAAAGGATACTAGGAAGTCAGGTGTGAAATGAGACATTACTTTGTCTTTGAGGACTTAACTTGTGGGAGGTCTGCTTCATGTAATTTACATGGCCCTGTATATAGAGGGTGGCATCTTAATCATTTTTAAGGTCACCACCTTCAACCATTAATGGTTCTAAGACAGAAGTCATTCATATAAGTTTGCTAATTAGTCTTATTTTTTATATCAACTACAATTATTTTGTGCAAGTTTTTGTTCCAAAAAAATTATACTTCATGTGTCTAAATTTCCTTCCCAAGTACCGTTCTGTTGACAGTCTGTCCTTGTGAATTTTAATCACAGGGTTGTATTGGAATAGTACAGGGCTTACTGGGGAGAAAACAGAATGTGAATATGCATTCCATAAAATACTGTATTTCCAAAAGTGCTTCGCATTATCTGTAATATTCTGTGACTCCAACAGTATTATAATCATGGAAAACAGAGAATACATGGGTATAATTTTTGTAACATATAATTATGCTACACTAGAGGCCCGGTGCACGAAATTTGTGCACGGGGGTGTGTGTGTCCCTCAGCCCAGCCTGCACCCTCTCCAATCTGGGACCCCTTAAGGGATGCCCGACTGCCCGTTTAGGCCCGATCCCACTGGGCCTTACAATCCAGGACTGCTGGCTCCCAACTGCTTGCCTGCATACCTTCCTGATTGCTCCTAACCGCTTCTGCCTGCCAGTCTGATCACCCCCTAACCACTCCCCTGCCAGCCTGATTGATGCCTAACTGCTCCCCTGCTAGCCTGGTCACCCCTAACTGGCCTCCCCTGCCAGCCTGGTCACCCCTAACTGCTCTCCACTGCAGGCCTGGTCCCTCCCAACTGCCCTCCCCTGCTGGCCTGATCGCCCACAACTGCCCTCCCTTTAAGGCCTGGTCCCTCCCAACTGCCCTCCCTTGCTGGCCATCTTGTGGTGGCCATCTTGTGTCCACATGGGGGCAGGATCTTTGACCACATGGGGGCAGCCATCTTGTGTGTTGGAGTGATGGTCAATCTGCATATTACTCTTTTATTAGATAGCATAGAGGCCTGGTGCATGGGTGGGGGCCAGCTGGTTTGCCCTGAAGGATGTCCCGGATCAGGGTGGGGGTTCCCTTGGGGTGTGGGACGGCCTGGGCGAGGGGCCTGTGGTCGTTTGCAGGCTGGCCACGTCCCCTGGTGACCAAAGTGGAGGCCCTGGTATCTGGGGTTTATTTATCTTCTACAATTGAAACTTTGTAGCCTGGAGCGGAGCCAAGCCTTCTGCTTGCTCCATGTTGGCAGCCTTTTTTGGGGAGATTTATGTATCTTCTATAATTGAAACTTTGTAGCCTTAAGCGGAGGCCTGGGCCAGCCAGGGTGTGTGGAAAGCTTGGCTTCCTCCATCACCGGGGGCAACCCTAGCCTCCTGCTCTTTCCAGCTCCGTGGCTGCTGCCATTTCTGTTTGGATTTATGTATCTTCTGTCATTGAAACTTTGTAGCCTTAAGTGGAGGCCTAGTCCGGCAAGGGCAGGCAGAAAGCTTGGCTTCCTCCATTGCCAGGGAAACCCAAGCCTCCCTCCTGCTCTCTGTTGCTGTAGCCATCTTGGTTGGGTTTATTTGCATATTCTCTCTGATTGGCTGGTGGGCGTGGCCGGTGGGCGTTGCTTGTGGGTGTAGCAGAGTGAGGGTTAATTTGCATATTACTCTTTTATTAGATAGGATGAAATGCATCTTATTTCCATACTTACGTATCTGATTATGAATAAGATAGAATTAATTTTAAATAACTAAAGTCATATGAAATAGCCATTGATACACATTTATTTCAAGCATGAGCCAGCTATCAGAAACCACACTTTTTCTATATGCCTGCTTATTTTTTAGACATTTTATTTTTTTCTTTAATAACAAATCTTTCATACTTAGTAAGACAAATTTTGGGTAGTAAAGAAAAATATTTCCTGCTTGTAACTTCATTCTTTCTTTCTCATATGTCTTTGAGCTCTTTATACATTTGCACCTCCTACTTAAACAATGTTCTGGATTGTATTGGAGGAAAGATAATGAAAGGGGTCAGTGATATGATAAATTACAGTTTCTATAGCTTTATTTTAAATACACTTTTTTGCCCACTCAGGTACATTTTTACAGAGTATGATGCTTGGGTCAATTAAACAAAGCTTATGCAACTAAATACACAAACATAGAAAAGAGTGAGGCTGTGTCTCATGGAATATCCTAAATACCCATTTGAACAATTTGAAGGATTTAAATTATTTTCTTATTGAATAAAATTAACAGTGCATGTCTATAACTAAAGATATTTATTTTAAAATTATGAAAAGCACTACCTTGTTTGTCAAAGTAATGCATGCTGGGCTTCACTGCACTTTAAATAGCTACAGTTGTTTTGTATGTGTTGTCAGAGTACAAGATTAATTATTTCTAATAGAAACGAAACTTTTGGAAAAGTGACAAAATAAACTTAGCACTCTCCTTATTCAACAGAGCTATGGGGCAGGATAAAAAACAAGCAAGAAAGAGGAACATATAGGACCAAAAAAGGGAGGGGAAAGGATAGAGACAATTCCTAGTGAACTACAAATCTGACCAGCGAGTTGATGGATATTGAGGTTGGTGGGTGAGGGCGGGAGACAGTAGGAGCTAAGCGGGAGAGGAGTTCTTAAGAGCATCAGTAAGGGGGTTGGAAACTAGAAAACCAGTAGAAGTAAATGTGGTCACATGCAACAGGAAGCTGGTTCTTAAATCTGGGGCATGGATCCTTTAGACATTAGCATTTCTACAGGGATAGGCAGACTGTCTTGAATGTGCCTTGTGTTTGTTTTCCATTGTTGAATTACATAGTATCACAAACATAGGCACTTAAAACGTGTTTCTTAGCTCAAAATGTTGTAGGTCAGAAGTCTGGGTGGTCTCATGTGGGTTCCCTGGTTAGGGTCTCAAATGATTGAAATCAAAGTTTCAGCCAGACTGGGCCTTTATCTGGAGGCTCTGGGGACTAGTTGATTTGAAGGCTCATGCAGATGGTTGCTAGAATCTAATGCCTTGGAGCTGTATGTCTGAAGCCATATTTCTGCTTATTGGCTGTCAGCAAAGGGCCACTCCTAGCTCCTGAATGCCACCTGCATTCTTTCTCAATGGTTCCCTCCATCTTCCAACCAACAATGGCCCATCAAGCCCTTTTCGTAACTTAAATCTCTCTAACTTCTTCTGCCACCAGCCACAGAAAACTTCTGCTTTTAAAGGGCTCACCTCATTAGACCTGGCCTACGCACATAACCTCTGTATCTTAAGGAAACTGGATCAACTGATTTTCTGCAAAAATCCCTTTGCTATATAACATATATAGTAATGGGAGAAATATCACATTACATCACAGAGGAGGGAATTATACAAGAGCAAGGATAATTGAAGGTCATTCTCAGAAGTCTGACTACCACACCCTTCTGGAATTTTGATGACTAGATATTGTCAGACATTTATACTGAACTCCACAAAAGCATATTTTTAAAAGTTTATTCAACACATCGATAATTCCACATAATCAAGTAAAGCTAAGTCATAGACTCCCCCTCAAAATTAAAACAAATGAAATAAAATTATAATTCCTGTGTACTAGCAGTTAGCCAAAGAGAGAAAATATATATCTATACCATCATCTTTGAAAAATAACATATCAGGGGGAAAATGACAGAAGATTCCGGGGTTTGCTACTCTTTTCCATATTTCTTCTCAAAGAAAGACTTCCTGGTGGAGGTGAAGATAAGTGCACATATATTTTTAAATCTCATGAACAATTCCCCAATTTGGAGACCAGGTGAATGGCAAGGTCTGGGGAAAGCCCAACAAAAGTATACAGATAATTCCTTTAGTGCAGAAGCAGTTCTGGATTTAGCAGTTTACCAGAGTCAGAAAATTGCCATGCTTGCTTTTTGCTGTTTTCAGACTGAGAGGCAAGCTAGAGGGAGGAGGCCCATTCATCTTAATTGCCCAGAGGTAATTATCCCCAGTATTAAAAAAAGAAAAAAATCTACCAAAAAAGAGGAAAAAAAGGCATCTTATGAATAAGATCATGTCCTCTGAAGGATGGTGAGGTAGGTAGAGAACTATTAACACAGTCACGGGAAATTCTCTTCACTATAGAACAATAAGAGGAATTGAGCCTTATTAATACTTAGGAATTTAAAAATAATTGTGTGATTTAAATATTTTTCACAAAATATAATAAATGCGACACTAAACGTAATCAGGAAATGGGATGTTCCAAATGTTTGTATAGGAGAAAAAGCAAAGAACAGCTAGCGTGGTTGGCCTTGTCACTTTTGCTAGAGCACATAAAACCACAGACTTAGAATTATACACATTGCCATTCTACAATGCCTCTAGAAAGGTAAGCCTAATAGCCGATAGGATAGTCCAGATCTCTCCTTAAAACGGCTTGTAAAATTATATTGTTCAATTCATGTTTACATTCAATATTATTTTGTATTAGTTTCAGGTGTGCAACATAGTAGTTAGACAATAATACTTTACAAAGTCTTCCCCCGGGTATTTCTAGTACCTACCTGGCACCATGCATAGTTATTTCAATATTACTGGCTGTATTCCCTAAGCTGTACTTTACATCTCCGTGACTATTTTGTAACTACCAATTTGTACTTCTTCTTAATGTGTTTTTAAACTGCTAATTATTTTGCAAGTTTTATTATGTATGTTGACATTTTGCTTATGATTTTTTAGGACAATTCAACATTTACGAATTTGTATAAAGCCTTGCTTTGCTTTCAGTGAAAGTTGATTATTTTCATCAATACTTCTACAAAATATATAGTTTGGTATTTGAGTATAGGGCAGGGGTGGGCAAACTTTTTGACTCGAGGGCCACAATGGGTTCTTAAACTGGACCGAAGGGCCGGAACAAAAGCATGGATGAAGTGTTTGTGTGAACTAATATAAATTCAAAGTAAACATCATTACATAAAAGGGTACGGTCTTTTTTTTTAATTTCAATAGTTTTATTCATTTCAAACATTTTAACAAGAAGAATGTAAACACTAATTATTATAATTTGAAACTTCAAAAAATGGAGGAATCATAGCACAATAACATACCTTATATTGAAGATGGCAAAGGCAAAATAAAATTGCCTAACAAAGGAAAGGTACAAAAGCCTTTCAAATTAAACTTAAATATAATAAAATAATTTAAAACTAAAACAAATAGAAAAGAACAAAATGTGTAAACAGTAAATTAAACATTTTCTTTAGTGCAACTTCCAAATTATGCCCGGGACGTGGATGTAGATGGCAATGTAGACTGGGTTGAAAGGTGTTTGGTCTTTAAAACATCAACTTCAGTGGGAACAGTGTTGTTGGTCTCCTTTTTAGCTAATGCTCTGATACTGTGCTCTCCAGGGGCGTGTCTCCCTACATCACCACGATAACGTGTCTACGCATTCCCAGGGTGATGTCGGGGGACGCGTCCTCGGGCATTACAAGGAGCCTCTGGAAGATTGAGAGGTTGTTCCTTCTACTGAATGGGCGGATATAAATCAGCCCACTCAGAAGGAGGAGCTGCAGCCGTGTTTCCCGACGTTGCCATGTTAACACTGCTGCTGGTGAAGGAGCGGAGGGGAGAGCAAGAGAACCCTTCGCTCTTTCGGCTCCGCGGGCTGGGCCAGATAGAACAGCGGGCCATAGTTTGCCCACGGCTGGTATAGGTATGTTTGTTTGTTTTTTTAATATATTTTATTGATTTTTTACAGAGAGGAAGGAAGAGGGATAGAGAGTTAGAAACATCGATGAGAGAGAAACATCGATCAGCTGCCTCTTGCACACCTCCTATTGGGGATGTGACCGCAACCAAGTTACGTGCCCTTGACCGGAATCGAACCTGGGACCTTTCAGTCCGCAGACTGACACTCTATCCATTGAGCCAAACCGGTTTTGGCAAGTATAGGGTATGTTTTTTAAGATCATGGTTTGGAACAAAAAAAATTGAAAGTTTTTGTGGAATTTTTGCATTAAGAATCTTATAAATGTTATTAGTGAGTAAAGTTGGGAAGAGCAGTCCCTCTAACAGCACATGGTTAGAACATACTGAAAAGGACATGATGGTTAGCTACAGATCACACAATTACACTAGAAAAAAATTAACATGATATGTAATGATTTATCTATGTTGAATCTCTAAAGAAGATTCTGAGTGTTTCATTTTAATATCTTCAACCTTTTTAGTGCTTTTGTAAACATTTTAATTAATTTAGTTAATTTTAATTAATGCCCTTAAAAATAAATATCTAGACTTAGGAGAGTGTTAAAACCAAACAGATGATAAATAGGAGTTGAATTAATAATACTCTTAACTTGAGTCTCTCACCTGTATAGGAAGACTCTAATTTTGAATCTAAACTAAAGTCACTGAGCTACTTTTTCTAAACAGTGGGAAGCAGGAATGAGTGAGCATAATACCAGCTTCATTTTACATCATACAACTCCTTTGTAAAGCACTAGTTGCATTCATGGAAATGACCTTTTTCACTTCATTATCTTTCTGATTTAGTTGGGGACGGTGTTATACAGCAGAGAGATAATATGAGGTTGATTAGGTCATTGTAGTTTCTCAAGCTCAAAATGTAATGGTGTCAATGTGATGCCAAGCAATTCCAATTAAAAGTGAAAAATCAAGGTGTTTTTTGCATACTTTTGTTTGGAGTCTTTATCGCTATAATAATAATCTCCAAACTTCAGTTTAGATGAAGATTTTTTAAATAAAATAAATAATGTTGCCCTAGTTTGGCTCAGTGGATAGAGCATCGGCCTGCAGACCAAAGAGTCCTGGGTTCAATTCTGGTCAAGGGCATGTACCTCAATTGCAGGCTCCTCCCTGTCACAGACCCTGGTTGGGGCACACGCAGGAGGCAATCAATCGATGTGTTTCTATCTTTCTCTCTTCCACTCCCTCTAAAAATCAATGGAAGAAAATATCCTTGGGTGAGGATTAAAAAATAATAATGTTTTCCTCTGAGCATATATGTGGTATTCTTACATTAATATTAAAATTTAAAATTATCAATATATTATTTAAATGAGGGCCAATAACAGACAGCAGATTTCCTCTTTCTTTAGGATAATATTTCTACTATTTTACAATTGCTCTTCTCAATATTTGTGTCTCTACTTATGTACTATATTTTCTAAGTATACATAAATGGACAGTATGAAGTTGATAGTAGAGAAGAATGATAGTTATGCACACATAAATGCAAGACAATTAGGGTTAATTTAGTTAATGAATAAATCTATTGATGACTACACAAAATATTTTTTAGAAATTTAGAAAACCATAATGTCAAAGTTTTCTACTATTTATGGAGTGGTTTTATACATAAGTCATATATAATACTGAGATAACAAAGAAAGCAAACACAGTAAAATACAACAAATTTCAGAATCTGCTATACATGTAAAGAATAGAAATGTAGTGTAACTCTCTAATTATTAGCTCCCAGTTCCAAACCTGGTTTTATTAAAAATAAGAAATAAATTATGCGTTCAAGCTTAGCCTAGCTCTGCAATGTCTTACCCACCAAAAAATAATATCAGGAATGATTCATAGCTAGATTGAATAAATGGATTCAAGATGAAATACACTCATTTTCATGAAAGTGATGATGACAAATGATTCATTTTTTACCAGTTTTATGGCATAATTGGCCTTGTTAATAAAAATAAAATACAATAATCTCATTGCAGTATATTCTAAGGGATTATGCTGATTTTTTTCTATATTGTGCAAATCATAATCAGGATAGTTAACATAAAACAGTAAGTTTCCTGAGACAAAAACAGACTAGTCATAAGATAATTATTATGATTTTTATGGTTGTAAAGGAAAGAATATTGAACATAATATGCTAAAAATAAGAAATTGACATCATTTTTATATTTGCATAGATCTGAACATTCTGATGACTTTGTAATTTTTGTTTGTAGAAGAAGTTGTAGGAATGATGCCAATGGGAAATTAACATGTCATTCCTAACAAAACTATTTTAAATTATCTTCGACTATTTTTCTCCTAATTTTCCAGCTTCTAAGTTCTTTTCAAGAAGATTCCACACCTCACACTTGTATATATGTTTTCTTATTTAAAAAACAACAACAAGGTATTCTTTGGCAAGCTAGATAATCTTCAAGCAAAAAGCCAGTATTTTAAAATGTGTTCGCAGGAAACCTAAAAGCTTTATTTTTGGTACTACGAGTCAACATGCTGTCAGTTACCTCCTCCAAGATGCAATTACAGTCAGCACTAAATAATTTTGAGCTTCCAGCAAGAGGCTGTATTCAAAAAGGTTTTCACAGGCCTGTAAGGAAATTCACCTCTAGGAGCCATAGCAGAGCAAAATCCCACTTAAGCTATGTTCTGGCAATTAGATCATGGTGGAAACGTTTGGATATCAGCTGTTTTTCATTATTGAATATTCCTTCAAGAAGCAAAAACATTAATATCAATTTTCCTTTTATAAATTGCCAAGAAATTCTTGGTCACCAATTTTAAATTTTCTGAGAAGTGAGAGCAAATTTAAAAGCCACCTGCAGTTTGTTGCAGCTTTTACACTGTCTTACTCTTCTTACCAAGTGATATTAAATTGCACATCATCTACCTAACTCCAAGATGCTTAGGAAATATGCGTATATCATCCAAACATCTCAAAAAAGTTATGAAATGACTAAGAGTATTGCCATAGAACATTTATGGAAACTAAGATAAGAACATAAAAATTCATCAATCAAATATCTTAAATATTTTTAGTGCTATAACTGGTAATTCAACCCTTGTTTTCTTCAATACCCAAACACAATTGTCATTGTCAAACTAGAAGTAAAACGTACTGAGCAGAAATCCTTTCAACGAATGTAAGAAAGATTGTAATTTATGTCTACAAAGTTGACCCTTGAACAACACATGTTTCAACTGCTTGGGTCCAATTGCACAGACCAGTGTTGTTGTTTTTTAATGGAAAGTCTGATAGTACCACATGTTAGCTGGTGGGAAAGTAAAATAATACAGTGCCTTGCAAAAACAGTTTAGCATTATCTTGTGAAATTGTGTATGTGCAAATTCAGGACTCAGAAGCTATTTCTGGGTAGTCACCTGGAAAACGGCTGAGCGTGCCTACCAAGTGACCTGTAGAAAATGTGTGTGGCATTGCTGGACCCCAAATTACTAAAACTCAAAATGACCATAGACATAAGAATAATTAAATATGTTTTGTCACACAGTGCAATACTGTATAAAAGTGAAAATGAATGGTCTCCTCAAATGCCACATAAATAAATATCAGAAACATATCATTGAATGTAAACAGCGATATAGAGTATTCAAGCATTATTCCACTAATAGAACTTTCAAAAGCACATAAACTCAACAATAAAGGTCCATAAAATATAGCAACTCTAAAGTGAAAAGAAAAAAAAAAGACACAGAAGTTGTTATGGTTATACTTGAGTGGGAGGGAGACAGTGTCAATATATAGAATCTCAAAATTAATAATATTCTACTATTTATAAATTATTAGTTGCTAAGAACTAGTTTATGATTTTTTTATCTTTATATATTATATATGCTCTTTGGTTTGTCCTAACTGCTTTATGTGTATTAAATCCTCACAACAACCCTGTATGATAGACACAAATATTATTTTATTTCACATATGAGAAAACAGGCTCAAAGATGTGAAGTAACTTAATTAAAGTCACTCTGCTTAGGAGATGGAAAATTTGGATTTGAACAGATGGTCCGGAACCTGAGGGTGGCCTGACAACCACTGAACTGTAGTAATTCCTTAAATATATCACTGAATGTAAAAAAGCAAGATAAAGAGTATAAAAACCAGTGTTGTACTCTGGTGACTCCTGAAATAATAATTTAAGCAAATTGGTTAATAAAACAGAAATGATAATACTTAGATAGTCTTGAAATCATATATTACAGTGCAGTGAGCAAAAAATCTTGTCTGTGAAATGTAAAATTGGTTTGATAGAGAGCACTAGACATCTCTCTTCAGTAGAACCAACTAGACTCTTGAAAGTCTATGTAAGAGACTATTGAAGTCTCTCATTGACCTTCTCTGGGGACTTAGGATAAATACTGAAAATTATAGGAAAATATATACTGAAATAAATTCATTCACTAGGCTAATGGACATTATATTTCAGAACAATGACTATAAGGGATGTAGCAAACTTGTGAGAATAAAAATAGGCAACAATGGCTAAAGGCCAGGCTCTGCCCTGTGTCAGGAACCATGCAAGGGTAAATAGTTTGAATATGAAGGTCTTCTGTCTGATCCCACATCTAATCAGGTAATCATCTTACTATACCACTTAAACACACAATTGCTTAATAAAATTTTCAATACGGAATGTAACATTTTTTATAGGTTAACATATATTTTATAGGCCCTAAAATCTTAAAAATAATTTGTTGAGGCGAAATTCATATAACATCAAATTAACCACTTTAAATGAACAATTCAGTGGTATTTAGTACATTCACAATGTGGAACCACCCCCTCTCTCTAATTTCAAAATATTTCCCTCACTCTAGAGTAAAACCCCATACACATTAAGCAGTTTCACCCATTTTCTCTCTACCCTCAGCCTCTGATCACTACCAGTCTGCATTCTGTCTCTATAGATTTGGTATTCTGGACATCTTGAAACAAAAAATGTGGATGTTTTGAGTCCCAGCTCTTGTCTTGCGAAATTTGAAGGATAAAGTCATGGACAAAAACAATGAATAGAATCAAAGTTTATTGGGAGAAGCCAGTCGTGGAAAAGGTACAGCTAGGGTTCCAGAGCAGGCCAGTGTCCAGAGCTTCCTTTCCATGTTACAGTCAGGAGTAGTTTAGTATCCAAGCTAATCCTATATAATAAAAGGCTAATATGCAAATCGACCGAATGATGGAACGACCGGTCGCTATGATGTGCACTAACCACCAGGGGGCAGATGCTCAATGCAGGAGCTGCCCCCTGGTGGTCAATGCGCTCCCACAGGGGGAGTGCCACTCAGCTAGAAGCTGGGCTCACGTGGCAGTGGGAGGAGCCTCTTCCGCCTCCTGACGGCTTAGGCCTGCTCCCAGTTGGACATCCCCCGAGGGCTCCCGGACTGCAAGAGGGCACAGGCCAGGCTGAGGGGACCCTGCACCCAAGAACACGAATTTGTGCACCGGGCCTCTAGTTAAAGTATAATAGTCCATGTGTGGAGGCCCACATGGCCATAAACCATGTGGGCTCAGGGGATGTGCTTCCCTGCAACAGAAATGTCAGGTATTCATTGTGGTCTGCGCCAGGGGAGAAGGGAAGGGTGAGAGGAATTGGATGCCTTTTAATTTAGGGGGTGGAGACTAGTCTTAATAGTTCCTAATTGGCTATTGCAAGCTGCCTTCCTTCTTTTCTTCCTTCCTTCCCCACCCAGTTGGGGTGTCTTAGAAACTCCACCTAGTTAGGTTCCTGGTTTCACTTCCTCCTCCCATGGTCCCGCCCCTATCTACTTAACTTTTTCTGTCTCAATTTCATATGAATGGACCCATACAATATGTGACTGTTTGTGTCTGGCTTCTTTCACTTACTATAGAGTTTTTGAAGTTCAGCCATTTTGTAGTATGTATCAGTACTTCATTTTTTATGGCTGAATAGTATTCTATTGTACATATATCCCACAATTTGTTTGTCCATTGGATTGATCCTTGGGTTGATGAACACTTACACTATTCCCACCTTTTGGTTATTTAGAATAGTGTTACTATGAACATGTGCACAGGTGAACTTCTTTGAGCAACTGTTTTCAATTATTTTGGCTAAATATCTAGAAGTGGGAATGAGGGATTACATGGCAATTGTGTTTAACTTTAAAGGAACCAACAAACTGCTTTCCTCAATGGCTGAATAGTTTTATATTCCACCAGCAATATATGAGTTCCAATTTCTCCACATTCTTGACAACCTTGTTTGTGTTTTTTAATTATAGTATCTCCTGAAATTTTGTACACTTTAAAATACACTGGTTGAAATCCCAATTGCTTTTAAAGGTAAAAACAATCAGAAAACAAGTAAAAATAAAACAAAAACCCAAGCCAAGTTTTTTGTACTAATCCCACTAAATCTGCTTCTACCCCAGTAATTTAGAATTCTCATTTTGATGGTAGGCACACATAGGTAGGTAAATATATATTATAATACTTTTTTTTTCTCTTTTAATGTGTTTAGCAGAGTGCTATACATGATATGAAAAGAAATGTAAAGTATGTATGCACTCTGGTGGGATGTTTCTATAACAAAAATCAAGAAGGTTTGATTAACAGCTTATCGACTGAATCAAAGTTAAATACACTCTTTCAGTTAAAGCATGGATGCTGCATTTAATGAGCCAGCACTTACACTTTCAGAACCTAAATTACACATCAGTGATGAGTAACTATCCCTTTACAGTAGATTAACTCACGAGGCTGTGCCTTTTCAAAATAGAAAGCTATACAGAGTAGAGAAAGAAAAAGAGAATTAACAACTACAACAGAGTTTATAAAGAAACTCATCAGTCCTCCAAGAGTTGTATGTGTTAGTGAGCATAATGTCCTCGCATTTTAAGTACTTGAAGCAGGTAAATAAATCAAACACACACACGTAAATTGGTAAAATTTTTCTGAATAACCTCAGGTACAGGTTAACTATTCAATCAAACCCTCCTCTTTTGTTTACTCCCAAATCCTACTGTTGAAATTTCCCTACTTGTGCCCACAAACTAAATAACAATGGTATCTTATTAATTATGAAGGTGTACCATCTTTATCACAGTTGGTAAATAAATGATTTTAGAGGATTTTCTAGTAGATCAAAAAAAAAATGATTTTAGAGGATTTTCTAGTAGATCAAAAATTGCTTAAAAGACCTGGAAGTAAACAAATACTAATACATTATATAAAAATATCAACTCTTACTCTATGCTGATCACTATTCAAAGCACAAGTATTTTATCTACATAAACATTCTATGAGGAAGGTAATATTACTGGGAAGGCTAACCGCTGTTTTGTAAAACTACTGTTTGGAATTCTCTGCTGTTTTTGTTGTTGTTGTTGTTGTTTTTAGACAGCCTCTTATTCTAAAAAAATAACTTCGCTTTCTAGCCTGCTTTAGCCTGCTTGAATAATGAGGAAGATAAACTTAGCTGTCTGACCTTGTAGGCCAGAGACTAGATATGCCCATACTCTCAATGCCATACAAGGTGCATTTTTTAATTGGATGGAACTGTGTTGTTTTCAAGGCCAGCAGCGAGATAACCACTAAGCTCACATAGGACTGTCTCTTTAATAAAAAGGGAAGTTCTGCTTGTAGCCTTGCTTAGAATTTTAATTCATTTTCTCTAAGCCCACCGGTGAATAAAGTGTGACTTCAAACTCTCTGAGCATTGCTTGATTTATTCCGGTTCTCTGTAACATTATTATTCCAATTTTACAGTTGAAGGAAACAGATCTCAGTAAGGTTAAGTAAGTTGAGTCACACATCTTGTAGGACATACACCAGATTTCAAATTCAATCCATCTGACTCCAAGATCTATGTCAATGCTATCTGATCAATTTAAAAAATATATATCCCCACTATACTACCATGACTACCATTCTGGTTTTTTTTAGGACCCAGGTAATTCTATTGTTTTTCCATATTATAAAACAGTATTTTATCAGTATAAAAGAAATAAAATATAATGAAAAAAGGAAAGAATAGGCTATAATGCAAAAACACAAAGATAACACTTCACATTTTTCATGGATATAAATACAGATATATTTTTAAGAGAGAAAGTGAAAGAAAGGAGAGAGATAGCCTAGCACATATTAAGCAACTGATCTTATTAACTTTTTAAAAGTTATTATTATGGCTGCATGCAGCTGTCATTAGTTAATTTATTTTTATTGTCATAAAATATCCTAGTGCAGTGGTGGGCAAACTCATTAGTCAACAGAGTGGCAAACCACAGCTTGCGAGCTGCATGTGGCTCATGAGCCACAGTTTGCTGACCGCTGTCCTAGTGTATAGATATACCACAACTTATATATACTGGTTCTCTAGGGTGGGGGGAAAGAACCCCAATTTATGGCATTCAACAAGGTTCTAATGTAAGTACTACCACTATGGCCAATTGCAAGCTACCATTAACACTGGTCTAAGGTAAGATCACAAAGTTTTTGGAAATTTAACAGCTGGGTCTCTGAGCTAGGACTAGCTGATTTGAGTGTACCATTCCATATTTATATATATGGAACTATTAGCTTATAGAGTATATACATGTTCAACTTTAGTTGATTATGCCAAATAGCTTTCCAAAGTAATAGTATCAATTTACATCCCTATCAGCAATACATAAGAATTTCCAATGTGTCTCAGATTGTTAAAATTTTAGTAATTCAATTTTAGTCATTCTAAAGGGTATGCTATTGTGGTCTTATTTTCCACTTTCCTGATTAACAATGAGCTTGATCACTTTTCCATGGACTTATGGCCATTCCAAATTTCTTGTGACTCTTTAAGTCATGTGCTCATTTTCTGCTTGCTTGTCTATTTTTTATTACCAATTTCAGAAGATCTTAGATATTTTAATTATGTCAGTGTTTTATGTGTTGAAAATTTCTTCACGAAGACTGTAGCTTGCCTTTTCACAATCTTAATGGATTCAAGTTTATTCATCTTAATCTCCTGACTAGATTTTTTCCTTTTTTGAAATGTACTTATCTGAGATCATGAAGATACTCTCCTTTGTTGTCCTCCAGATTCTTTATTGTTTTGTCTTTTATACTCTTATTTATTTTCTACATAAAAAATAGTTTTTACATATGACATGAAGTAAGAGCCGAATTTAATTTGTATTTTTATAGGTATGAAATGCCCTAGCATGATTTATTGAAAAATGTTTTCCTTTGGAGTAGCACTCATTTTATAAACTAAGACTCCACATATGCTTTGATATTTTTCTAGACTCTTTATTTCATTCCACTGCTCAATTTCATTCTATCTTTACATCTACACTAATAAAAGAGAAATATACAAATTGACCATATCTCTGCAACATCCACCAGCCAATCAGGAGTGAGTATGCAAATTAACCCAACAAAGATGGCGGGTTAATTTGCAAACGCAGGCACAGAGCTAAGACTGAAGGCTGCGGCCCGACTGAAGACTGAAGACTGAAGATGACTGAAGACTGAAGACTGAAGAGGCTTGGCTTCTCCAATGTGGCCAGAGTGAAAGCCTGGGTCCCAGGTGCCGGAGGAAAACCGGTGCCAGCGGAAAACCGGTGCCAGCAGCCAGGGGAAGGAAGGCCTATTGCACGAATCTTTGTGCAACAGGCCTTTAGTGTATATATATATAATACTATCTTATTTAGAGCATACTGATATTGTTCATCTCTAAGAATATTATGGCTACTTTAAGGATTTTTAAACAGATTTATTGAGGTATGACTGATTTACAATTAGTTGCTCATATTTAGAGAGTCAATTTAATAAGTTTGACATATGTAATCACCCATAAACATAATCACAAGTCAAAGATAATGTATATGTTTATCACACACAATAGTTTTCTTGTGCCCATTTGTTATTCCTCCATTACTCCCTTTAATGAACCCGGCATTCTCACTCAGTAACCACTAATCTGTTCTATCAGTATGAATTAATTTGCCAGTAATCTCAGTGGTTAGAGCATTGGCCTGTGCACTGAAGAGTTGTGGGGTTCAATTCTGGGTCAAGGGCAAGCGGACCTGGGTTTCAGGTTCTATCCCAGGCCTGGGTTGGGGCTTGTGCAGGAGGCAATCAATTGATCTGTCTTTCTCACGTGATGTTTCTCTCTCTCCCTCTCCCTTACACTCTCCCTTAAAAAAAAAAAAAAGGAATGGAAAAAATATCCTCAGATGAGTATTAATAAACATGTTAGTCTAAGCTTCGGCATATATGATGTTTAAAAGTTTAAAAAAAAACACTTTTGGGATAAATGGATAATTTAAAGAATTCGCTGAAAGCTAATGAATAGCCAAAGAAAATGATACATATAAGTTGGCATAAATCTAGAACATCGGCTTTGCAATGTGTATTTTGCTGATTTCCAGTCTATTGTTTAATCATGTGGTTTCCTCTTCCTAAGCACCCACTTTCATAAACAGGCGCATGTAACTATACTGTGCTCAAGTCCTGGGCATCAAAGTAATAGAACTCTATGCTTACAGTTCTCCTTTGGTTTCTTTATTTTCCTGGGGTAACTAATACCAAAATTGACTTCTCTCCCTTGATGTCTTCAAACTTCTAAGGTATTCATAGGACAGACACTTATTTATACAATATGGCAACCCCAATATTTATATAAAACTTATATACTCACAGTAACTGGAGGGGAAGGTGGGAGGAAGTTTAGAAAACAATGTCCCTTCCTTTTCTTGTCCTTTCAATTTTGGGGCAGCATTTCTGGTCAGAAAGTGGTTTGGGGAGAAAATAAGCAGAGATAATTGATGTTTTATGCCTTTACCAATGTCTGATGACCTCATAGTCTGGAAAAAATAGAGATTCAATATGACATGGTAAGCCACAACTTTAAGCCCATGGAAACCATTGCTAAAAAGAGAATTATTCAGACACCTATAAAAAAAGGATAGCTGAGAAAGAATTATTAGGATGACTAATAGAGTAAATCCCTGAGCCTTAAGTGGTCTGATAGTCCCACATGTGGAACAGATGGTAAAGATGAGTCCATAACCATAGAGCCAGAGAGTATAATGAATACTAAGTACATACTTAATATAATTATAACTCCCTCTGCAACTGATGACAACCTATTATGTGGACTGAGAGCGAAATGAAGCAGGATACCATGGACTCTCAGAAATTCTTGAAAGCAAAATATAGAAACTCCAACAAAATTAAGAACAAAACATCTCAAATACAGACAGGAGGTAGGTAGTGAAATTATAATACATGGTTTGAAAATAGATTAAGATCAAAATTCCTATTGCTATTTAGATACCATTATGAATACTGCAATGTGTGAGAAGAACAAATATCTAAATTCTCATCAACATCTGAAGAATTGTTTTACAACTCAGACTGTGACAGCAAATTTGCTTGAGAATATGATAAAAAAAAAAGAGCTAGAGTTGAAGTAGCTGAGTTGAGGGATTCCAAAGAGGGTAAAATGGAATTACTCACAAAGCCCTCAGGGCAAGGCCAAAACTCCACCTTCGTTCATTCTTACTAATAATCTGTGAAAGTAAGAATATAAAAATGTAAATTGTGACTCAGAAGCTGGGAAATGTTGAAATAGTAAAAAAAAATACAAGCAAATCAATTAGAGGGGAAAACAGAAGCAATGTAGGTTTCATTGTTGGGTATGAAAATAGAGCGACGGTTTCAATACAATGTTTTCTTCTTCAAACAAGGCCGAAGCGTAAAGAGAGAGAGAGAGAGAGAGATTCTTTCTGAACCAGTAATAAAAGCTATAGCTGTCTTTACTGCATATTTACTGGGTTCTAAATGGATTGTATGAGACATGAAGGAAAAGACACTATTTCCCAGTTATGGTTCTCATTTGTGTACTCCCTCCCAATTCCCTGGCTCTGCATCTAAGTGACCAACAGACCTTGAATCTTCAGACTTTGTAAATTCAGCTTGCTTTTTCTTATCTTCATCCAGATCACCTAACATCAAACATGACCTCCCTTGTTGGGCACCTTCCCTAAGATGATGACATAGCATCACTATACCTAATTCATCTGTGACTTCTAGAGAGCTCTATTTAATTTACCTATCTGTCAACATATGCCCTCTTTCCTCATTTCTGCCCAACTATGAAGGGGTAGGTCCAGAATTTAGAATGTGACCAGCACCTTCACCACATGATATGGATTCTCTTTCTTCTCATTAATGTTTTGAAAACAAAAGTGAAAATCTTAAAAAGGTGCTACTTGAATGCTAGATAACTATTTACTCTGAACTGAATGGTTATTAATTATATACTTATAAATTACTTTGAAAACTTATAATGCAGAATTATAACGTGGACATGTAGCGGGCACCAAACCTTAGAATTTTGATCTTCTGTCATTGTGTTGGAATTTATTAATTTGGGTTCTGTGATTACAGAAGTCATAAGTGTTTTGCAAAAAATTAATGTAATGTAGAAATTTCATTTTCCATTAGAAAGAGACCACCTCATTCCCATCACACAGTCCAGGGTTCCCTAAGGAACACCTTTTACATTTCTGTACCACACAGCAATCTGTCCTAAATATTAAATACATTTACCTGCCTTGGAACAGTGGCCACCCAGATCCCCAGACATCACACTATGTGACTTTGTGTCACCTCTTCCTTATATGGTTATGAGCCACATGACTGGTGTAGTCTTTGTAACACTACCTGAAGGGGCACATATTTGTAAGACTATGGCAATAACTGTGATAGTGTGTTTAAAAATTGCCTTGGGCCATATGTTTATGTGTTCTTAGATAATTTTGACCCTGAGCAACAAACTTTATGAAAATATTTGACTTTTTATAAATACTATACATGGGAATATATGAATTAAATATATAAATATAAATTATACATATAATTTATATATAAATTAAAATATGTATGTGTATAATTTATTGAGTTTTAACCCAGGCCTGTGAGAAGCTATTTACATATATCATCTCATTTTATGCCCATTAAAACATTGTGAGAAAAGGGGTTACTGAGGCACAGAGAGATTAAACAAACTTGCCCAAAGTCACACAATTCGTGCTGAAGTCACTACACTATGTATTAAATGTGTTATCAAGAGATGGGGTGCTAACAGTAGAGCCTGCAGCAGAATTTTATCACCATGTCTTACAACACCCTAATTGACATTTGACATTCCATTGCTGTTAGTCCAGCATCTGTCCCAGACAACATCCAGTACATGGAATTCAGAAGCCCCTGCTCTGACGGGAAGTGGTATAGTATGGAGTTCTTGCCTGTGTTTGAAGTTTCAGACACCGGAGAGAGCCCCATTCCCACAATTAGCCTATCTCTACTAGTAAGCAAGAACACAGTGTTCTAATAGGCAATTGCAAATAACTTTAACACTTCAGTGGCTGTATGTTTCCTGATGTCATGAGAAGGCTGTAGTTGTATTTTATGAAATCCCATAATTTGCTTTCTCAAAGTTTTATAGTGACAGGTCAAAATAACCCCCACCCAAATTCAAATAAACTAAAATATGAAAAGTCCTGAGTAATTAATTCATCATGAGTACAGGGTGCTATTCTATAAATTGTAGGCGTTATTCTAGTCTGTACACTGTACTGGTTTGCTGGGAAGAAATCTAGCACATGGAGCAGTCACATTCTATGCCAAAGAGAGATTAGCGAAAGAACACACTGTATGGTCTTTTGATTTTTATCACTTTGGTATAACCTACCTCATCACATTAGAAGCATTTGCTCAAAGTCCTTCAGAAACTCATTTGTTTGAAATGGTTGAAGGGATCTTTCTGAACCTCTGGGATGCCAAGTGTTCTAGATGAGGATTTACTGGTCTAAATTAATCATAAGTGGATCATTCCATTCATTCCATCTACTAAAGAGTTACCGAAAGTTTCTAATATAAATTAGACTGCAACAGTATACAGTAAAAATAATATATCAGTTTTTCTTATTTCAGCAGAGAAAATTCTTTAGCTAAGCAGGTCTGGAACCCAAAGACTTTACCTAGTCAAGCTTACTCTCTCTTAATAAATGAAAGTGTTCTATGTGTATGTTCACTGAAATAAATACAGTAAACAGACTATATCATTTTATTCTAACAAGTATAATTCTGGTGTCAATTAGTTACATTTCATATTTGTGGGTGTTCTGCTTTGTTCTAAAAATAGAACAAAGGAATGGGAGGGAATCTTAAAAAGTAGAATATAATAATGTGCCTCAAAGACTTATAACCCAATAAAAATATATATACATTACCAATAAGGAAGACTTAAAGTTTTAGAGGAGAATGAACAAGACTTTTCTAGCAACTCATTTGACAGATAAACTGAGGCTAAATTTTTCTCTGAGGTTAAATTTCTTAAAGGATGTGAAGTTAAATTTTGGCAATCATCTTTTCTGTGCAAAGCACTAGCTTTTGTGAATAATGCAGTAGCAATCTTTACAAGACAGTCTATTATAAATGCTCTTCTTTGTCATTTAAACAGAAAGTGTTACAAGAATTCAAAGAAGAGACAGATTAGTATGGAAAAGGTAGGATTTGGACAAGCACCTGAAGGGTAGGAATGATTTGAATGGAGAGACAAAAGGACATCTCAGGTGTGCAAGTTCAACTGATCAAAGTTTATTTGTTTTATTGGAGCAATATTTTGAGCTGGAGATTTAAGACTGAAGAGGTACATAGGATTTGCCTCTCAGTATGATAGAGGATTTTAAAAGCCTAGTTACGGATATCCTAAAATAATTAAAAAACACACGCAGATGGTTAATTCTCTAGTATGTCTACGTGGCAATTAAATTTGCTACCTATTTTTACAGTCTTTTTCTCTCCCTAATATTTCTCCTTTCAAACATTCTATTACTACCTTGATATCCCCCCCTGCTTTGTTTTTCCCTTTCCTTCATGGGGAATTGTTATTCCCGAGGATAGTTTTATTTATTAAAAGTCTGTAATTTTCATTTTCTAGTAAGAAATTCCAAGGCTTAAACAGCCACACTTTAGGTGACAATTTTGAAAAATTCCTTTCCATCCCCTACGAATTACAAATCAGTCAGATGGTGGGTAAATGAGGAGAAAATCAGAATGCTCACATTGTTGCTACATTAGGGACTTTCATAGTAGGAGCTCTGCATGGTGCCTTTTCAAATACTTTTTTTCTGGAGCTCCTGGGGGCTACTTCAAACAGAGCAGCTATACTTTTATTTATTTTATACTGAAATCCTAAATAAGCACTTATTTGGAAAAATACTTTGAACATTAGCTCATAATTCATTTGCCCTAAGTTCAATACTGCCTCTCATCTAGGTGTTGCTTTCTTAAATACACCAAACATGGGCTGAGGCTTTCAATTGTATCTTCAGCTAAGAAGCATGCCTTTATGACCAACTTGCAGAACAAGCTAGATTTCATGTGTTTTCAGTCTTTGTTAAAATAATAGAATAACAAACCTGAAAAGATAAATGACACTTTCGAGCCATGCTGAAGACATGTATAATTAATAGGTATCAAATAAGTTCATTTATCAAAAGTCTAGTAGTGCACAAATCCTACTTTGAATTTAAATATTATTATGTATGCATGTAAAATTTCTAGTATATACACTGAAAAAATAAAAATTAAGTGTTGAATTTCAAAAGCAGTAGAGGGAAACATTTGAGTTAAATGAGAAGAAAGGCACAACCAATCAAAAGAATCCAGGAGAGTAAAGAGAAAGGAGTCAAATAGTAATAATAATAATAAGTAGAATGAAAGGAGAAAAAGATAAAAAATAATCCAGTATCATTATCCTAACAAATTAATATGGTAAACTCTTCAATAGAAATAAAAATTGTCATACTATAAATTTTTTCCAGATATATATGAAGTTTATAAGAATCACATACAAAATAATTTTAAAACTATAAAGGAGCAAAATATTACATTTCAATCATAAGTTTGAAAATGCAGTGGCATGATGAAATTTTATTATACTTCTATCAGTAATTACAGACAAAGCAAACAGAAAAATCAGAAAGAATACATAATATTTGAACTATATGTTTAGCAAATATGATCTAATAGACATATATAATATCTTAAAAAATAAATTAATTTGAAGGCTTGGTTCCCTACCCCCTTGATTTTAATTACTCACTGAGAATCAAATATATGCATAATATGAAGCTAATTAGTAAATTGCTATTAAACCACCAGCCAGTCTTTATTAAGCACCACTACTTAGCTTTATTACGCATTCACTCTTTTCCAGGCATTGTGGTAAAGACCTGGGATATCAAGATAAATAAAGTCACACATTCTATCTTAATAAAGAAAACTAATGGGACAATAGCTGCTAATAAATTAGAGTGCAATCTAGTAAAGACTGTCCATGAAGACCTGTAGTAGAAGGCATGATAGCATAAGGAAAAAAAAGACCAGGTGTACTCATAAGCAGTCCGGTGGGAAAGCATCCCAGCAGGATTGCCTGACCTGGACTTGATCTATAATTAGGGATTTACACAGTTGACTAAAGATAGAAGACTATTTAATAGTGAAGGTAGAGCAGCGGCAAAGGTCCAGAGATATCAATAAGCAAACCCAGGAAGCTGCCAGAAATTCCAAAGCATCAAGGACTACAGGACTTAAGGAGGGAGTGACATCATATGCTGGGATTAAAAAGGTCATACCACCTCTGACTGTTTTTAAGCGTTTTGGGGAGAACAATTAAAAAACAACAGCCTGATTGGTTGCATGTGTTTCTAAATTTGGGGGCCATGAGGGGAGAAGAAAGAAAGGTCATATCACCTCTTACTGTTTTTAAGTGTTTTGGGGAGAACAATTAAAAAACAACAGCCTGATTGGTTGCATGTGTTTCTAAATTTGGGGGCCATGAGGGGAGAAGAAAGAAAAGGGAGAAGGGGAAAAACATTTTTCTTTTGTTTTCTAAAAATAGCATTTATATTTTCAGATGCAGTTGGGTCCACAACATAGAGAGGAACATCAATTGGTTGTTTCACTTATTTATGCATTCATTGATTGATTCTTGTATGTGCCTTGACCAGGGATCAGACCCGCGATTTTGGCATATCAGGGCAATGTTTTAACCAACTGAGCTATCCTGCTAGGTTCTGATCTTATTTATATTAAGTAACCAAAACCCTAGAGCTCAAGTGAAATTTCAGTCTGTAAATAGTTGGTCTATCTGAGTGCTGTAAGAATCTCTGAAGAGCAAGTTTGCTACTCTGTGAGGAGTAGGTAAATACTCTGTGTAAAGAGATGGCTGAACCCAGCCAGCATAGATCAGCAGTTGAGCGTCAACCCAGTAACCAAGAAGCCACAGGTTCAATTCCAGTCAGGGCACATGCCAGGATTGCAGGCTCGATCCCCAGTAGCGGGGCATGCAGAAAGCAGCCAATTGATGATGTTTTCTCTCTCATCTATGATCCTATCTATCGCTCTCCCTTCCTCTCTCTCTAAAAAATAAATAAAAACTTTTTTTTTTAAAGAGGTGGCTGAATTCTAAATAGATGGAATAAGTTTTGGAAGGATACTCAATGATTGGCTTGGGATGGTGGAAGAACTATGCTGATGATTACTTTGAAAACTGACATATATCACAACATGTGGTCTACACAATGCTTTTATTTATTTATTTGTTTGTTTGTTTATTTCCTCACTTGAGAATATTTTTCCATGGATTTTTAGAGAGAGTGGGAGAGAGAGGGAAAGACAGAGAGAAATATTGATGGGAGAGAAACACATCAACTGGTTGCCTCCTCCACAAGCCTTCACCAGGGCCGGGGCCCGGGAGGATCCTGCAACCTAGGTATGTGCCCTTGACCAGAATCGATCCTGGGACCCTTTGGTCTACAGGCCGACACTCTATCCACTGAGCAAAACCCGGGTAGGGCTACACAATGCTTTTATATGCATTATTTTCCCGAGTTCTCATACGCATTCTACAGTATAATCATCCTGTTTCCACAGTTGAGGAAGCAAGTTCAGAGAGGCTGTTTTGCCCAAGGTCACATAGTAACAAAAGGCAAGGTCTGGTCTGAAAGGCAGGTGTTATGTTTCCAAGCCCAGGGCTCTTTTCACTAACTCTAAATCCTTGGCCAGATCATACAGAGATATTAAAGTTTTCCACTGAAAATATATTAGGTACTCTGAGAAAGTTGTGTGGGCCCAGGGTGGCTGAGATAGACATGGTTAGGAGGAAACACTAGACCAGAAACTATGCAGATGCATTAGCAGAGGCCAAGGTAACTGGGCAAACCAGTGGAGCATCTGGGCTTAAAATGACCCGAGGACACATTATACAACAGAGAGTCTGGTAACAAATGTCATGGGATTCATGGGCAGAGGATGCCAGCAAGAAGTGTTGACATTGGGGGGTCTTTTACTTGAGTCATTCAGATAAGGGAGAGACATTTTTGCTTAATGAAGAATGGTCTTCAGTGTGCCAATTTTCTTTTCATTAATACACTGTCCATCTGCGTTACTGTGGTCCAGGGGTTTGCAAGTATAGGATTGGAATAAGCTGACTGAAAGAATCCATGGAAGGTGTTCCCCAATTACCATGTAGGATTGGTGCTAAGGGAACTGGGGCACCCTGCAAACTGAACGCTGTCATTCTGCCATTTCTGTTCTGAACTACATCAGAATGCAAAACCATGACTGTAGAATGCTTTGCTAGCTGAGACACTCTTCTATTTCCATCATGTTAGAGGTCTAAGTATGACCTCTGTCCTGTCCAACTTCCTCTAGAAAGTTTTAAGTTTAATTCTGGCTTTCTAATTTGTCAAAGCAAAAGCTGGAATATAATAAGCCATGAAATTTTCATTATGCGAAAGCAAAAAAGTTTGATAGGGCATCAAGTGAGACAAACATTTTACTACTTTAATATATTTGTTCTCTTGTTTGTTGACTCTCTTTCCTACTAGAGTGTAAGATTGATTAGACAAAGGAGTCTGCCTCTCTTGCTAGCTAGTTTCCACTATCTAGGCTCTCAAATATTAGCTGTTTCATTGAATAAATGGTTTAAACAATTAATTATGTGGTCTTTATCCAGTAAACTGTAGATAAAATATGGATTTATGAGATATAAATCCACCTTAAATATATAATCAGAAAACCATGGATTTATGAAATGCCACAAATAGGACAGCCTAAATATTAAGATTAAAGTTATGTAGACCAGATGATCAGGTGATTGACTGCACAACCCATTTTAATGGGCTGTGGACAATGTACACAAATGGATTTTTGCATAGTCAAAATTGAATTTCAACTCCCGAGTTTTGGTTCATTATTATTTCCATTGGGAATCATCTCTCCTCTACTCCATATTAGTTTCCTGTTATTTTCACTAACAAAACAGGAGAAGGATTGTCAATCCTGATTGAATTTATGAGATAAAAAATATTTTTATCTGTTAGAAGTAATAAATAATTCACAGTAGGAAGAAAATTGTATTCAAATAGCTCCAAATAGGATAGGACACAGTGGCTAACCTGGAGAATCAAGACACTACTACCAAACAATGCATTGTAAATGGGATCTGGTGTTGATGCCAGAGTAAAGAAGAATGGAAGGCTTTGGTTGATTCTTCTCCTTATGGTATCAAGACTTCTTTCATTTGGTTCCTTGAGGAGAAATTTGTTTATTTTACTTTTAAAAATAATTTTATTGAGACTTTATTTTTCTAAAGTTGGATTGGGTTCACAGCAAAATTGAGTGAAAGATACAGAGATTTCCAATATATCCACTGCCCACACACATGTATAGCCTCTTCTATAGTCACATCCCTCTCTAAAGTGGTACCTTTGTTTCAAATGGTCAGTCTGCATTGACACATCTTAATCACCCCAAATCCATAGTTTACATTACTGTTCACTCTTGGTGTTGTGTTGTGCATTCTGTGGATTGGGGCTAATGTATAACTCATCATTATAGTATCATATAGAGAATTTTCACTGCCCTTAAAATTCTCTGTGCTCTACCTATTTATACCTTTCTCCCTCCCCAAACACTGAGCCTTTTAATGTCCCGAATTGTTCTGCCTTTTCCAGAATGTCATATGGTTATAATCATACAGTAGCCTCTCCACATTGACTTATTTCACTTAGTAAATTTAATTTAAGCTTCCTTTGTGTGTTTTCATAGCTAGATAGCTCATTTCTTTTTAGCACTGAATAATATTCTAGTATCTGAATGTACCAGTTTATTTATCCATTCACCTACTTGCTTCCAATTCTGAATAAAAGTGTTATAAACATCCGTGTGCAGATTTTTATGTGAACATCGTTTTCTACTCCTTTGTGTAAATACCAAGGATCATATGGTAACAATATATTTAGTTTCATAAGAAATGGCCAGACTGTCTCCCATAGTGGTTGCACCATTTTGCATACTCACCAGCAATGAATAAGTATTTCTGATGTACTACACTCTCACCAGCATGTGGTTTTCCAGATTTTGGCCATTCTAATAGGTGCATAGTGGTATTTCATTGTTGATTTAATTTGCATTTCTTTGATGACATATCATGTGGAGTATCTTAGTTGTTTAATGTCTGTATACTTTCTTTCTAACATGTTAGCTAAGGTCTTTGGTCTACTTTTTAATCAGGTTTTTTGTTTTCTGTTCACTGAATTT
Organism: Plecotus auritus; assembly: GCF_963455305.1. Lineage (NCBI taxonomy): Eukaryota > Metazoa > Chordata > Mammalia > Chiroptera > Vespertilionidae > Plecotus > Plecotus auritus. Next base: position 154,256,487 of record NC_137782.1, read on the forward strand.
TAAGAGTTCTTTGCATCTTTTGTAAACATTGACTATCAATATGTGGCTTTTCTTCTAATTCTCTTGACATTGTCTTTTGCAGAGCTGAAGTTTTTAATTTTAATGATATCCATTTGATCAATTATTTGTTTAATGCAGTATGCATTTGGTGTTGTACCTAAAAACATCATTGTCAGACTCAAGGTTATCTAGCTTCTCTATTTTTTCCCCCAGAAAATATCTGGAAAGAATTTCTCTGTCTTAGAATTACAGTGGTGACTTTGTTTTCTTGAGAAAAAATATTGATGTTGAAATAAAAATCTTATAGATTGGTACTACCTTTTTTCTTAATGGAAATTCAAGAAAATATTGTAAGCTTTCACTTCAGTTGTACTCATGCCTTTAAAATTATATGTTATCTACCTTTTAGTTTGTATTTGTCTCTGATGTGTATGCATTAACTAAAATTTATTTTTTAATTGATGCCATTGAATAAAGAAGGTGCTGTTTTGAGAAGATAACTGACACTGAAAATGATAAATAGCCCAGCTGGTGTGACTCAGTGTTGAGCATTGACCCATGAACCAAGAGGTCACTGATTTGACTCCTGGTCAGGGCACATGCCCAGGTTGTGAGCTCCATCCCCAATAGGGGTGTGCAGGAGACAGCCGAATGATGTCTCTCTCACTGATGTTCTATCTCTCTATCTCTATCTCTCTCTCAAATCCATAAAAACATATTTTAAAAAATAATAAAATGATGAAGATAAAACCAACAAGTTTTACAAGTCAGTGGGAGAGGGAAGGCATGGCAGAGGAGGCAGAATGTTAATTATAATAAGACATTAACCATTAAAAAAAGGTAAAACAAAAAGAGGCTAGGCATATATTATTTGGAAACAATTGGTGTCTTTGGGAAACATGGTATTGTATCAGGATACATAATCATTGATACTCTGACCCTAATTTAATGCAAACCAACTGAATCCTATGTTTCTTGTGCCATAAAACAACAAGGTCAATTAATCATGTGTTGGGGTGAGGAAGTGAAGCAGGAAAAGGGGATAGGCAGAGCCTCAATGATATGGCAACAGTTTAAGAACAGAGAAGGGCTCTAAAGATAGTAAAGTAATATTGCCAAAGTGGGTGGTGTTGAGGGAAGTCCGTAGAGAACAATCAAGAAGACAAAAAACATAGATGAGGAATGAAAATCTAAAGAAATTCTACAACTTCTGAGAAGAGAGTGGTTTGGAGGCTGTATCTGTCACTTTCTGGGCAACGGAGTTGATCTGGCTGATGTCATATGAGAAGCCCCTCCCTTTCTCTCTGCTCTATGATATCTCAACCCCATCGGAGAGCCATTCTTTCATTAGGGATACGTTTTCTTCATGTCCCTCTCAGCTCATTTTCCCCTTCCCTTTCCATTGTTATCTTGGATCTTTTTTAACACTGAAGACTGTAACAGAATTGCTACTTGGTATTTTTTAGCACAAATGCACCAAGGGATATTAAGAATAAGAGACAACTGCTATACAGGGTATTATGTCACTTAACATGTGTCGCTACAAGGAAATGCATGTTATAGGAAGAAATACAAAAACATGAATAAAATTGTTTATAGAACTTAAAAGTCATAGGAGAATCTTTATAACAGTCATGACAAACATTTGTGTAGCATTTACAAGGGCCAGATATCAGTCCGTGTGTGAACTCATTCAGTTTTCACATGGTAGATACTTCGATTTTGCTCATTTTACTAATGAGGCAAATCTATACTACTGTCTTGTTCTAAAGACCTTGAGATCTAGAAGATGGAAGGTCTTGCTTCCAGGGAGAAACAAACACAAACTTCTTTGCATTGACAGCACAAGTGCTCAAGGTAGAGTTTGGATGTAAGAAGAAACAAAACTTTCGACAGCAGAAAAGAACTTTTGAAAGGCAAAGTAGACCCATTATAATTTGTATATGTGAGATACCTAGTTATATTTAGAAAAATAATTCTAACTTAATTTAATTTTTTTCTCATTTTGACATTTCACCTGAGAGCATTTCCATTCCCCAATATTTTCGGACTGAATTGTTACTAGCTGTTGTTGAATAGGAGTCAAAACAATGACTTTTACTACCACCTGGGAGGGGGGACCCATCACAGAGATGGTGTTTTGAATCCTAAGGATTTGAAACTGTTCTGGTTTTCTATTTTATGTGTTCCTATAAAAGGCATATATTTTAGGAAATATTTCATTAAATGCTTAGAAGGTTGGAAGGGAGGAGATATAATCTATACTAATAAAAGGGTAATATGCAAATTGGTCACAATGCCCTCACAGTAACAACCAAACAGCAGGCTGTGTGGGGCAACCAGGCCGGCAGAGGGGGGCAGTGAGGGGCAAACAGGCTGGCAAGGGGGGGGCAGTTGGGGGCGACCAGGCTGGTGGAGGTGGCAGTTGGCGGCGACCAGGCCAGTAGGGGAGGGCAGTTGGGGGCCATCAGGCTGGCAGGCAGAGGCAGTTAGGGATGATCAGGCAGGCAGGCAGGTGATCAATTAGGAGCCAGCAGTCCCGGATTGTGAGAGGGATGTCCGACTGCCGGTTTTGGCCCAATCCCTGGGATCGGGTGTAAACCGGCAGTCGGACATCCCCCAAGGGGTCCCGGATTGGAGAGGGTACAGGCTGGGCTGAGGGGACCAACTCCCCCCATCCCCCGCCCCGTGCACGGATTTCGTGCACCAGGCCTCTAGTTAAATGATAATATCAATAGAATAGAATATTGTCCCAAGATAGCATTCAGTTCTCCTGCCAGAGCATAAAAAGAGGCACAAGGCGGAAGCACTGATTTTCCAAGCAGGAGACATTTGTTCAGTGACAATGTCTTATTACAATTAATTTACTCCTAGTATACAAATGACAAACACAAGAGTAATTGCAGCTCCTGCAGATTAGGAAACATTGTTCTCCTGGTTCCTTTCTTCCTGGCCAGTACAAATCGCAGTTGGCAGCTGCTTGCTGTGGTGCTTAATATTTCCTTCTGTCTCGCTCTTTTCCCATTAGTATTTTTTAGCTCTGATCTTTCCTAGTCACCTCCTCACGCCCTCTCTCTCAGTTTCCTCTACCTCGCTGCACTTTGTTATTCTTCTACTGATTTTTCATTTATATTTATCTAAGATAGATTAAGAAATGGTTTCCAAACCTGACTGGACATCAGAATCAGAATATTTTATTAAGAGTAATGAGTCCTGGGCCTCATCTCAGGAAAACTTAACTGGCCATGAACATCAGCAGTTTTAAAGTCTGTATTTTTTAAAGATTCCCATATGGTCATTATTTGCACTCAGATTTGAAGATCCTTCATGTCTATCCTTTAAATTACCCCAGTCAGCTTTCAATTGGTTTATTTCAAAGTACCTGAACTTCTTAAATGCAAAATCAATGCATCATCCGCTTCAGAATAAATGTTCCCACACAGAGGCCCAAGTGTACCTGCTCTCTGAATCCCCAAACAGCATGTGGGCCCAGACACGGATTCCACATTGAGTGTTTTTCCAATTCCCTACTGTTTTGATGAATGCAAGATTAACAGGCAGCGGACCTCCTGCCCACAGAGCCATTTTGAAAAAAAAAAATGGACTATGATTGCAGAGCTTCCGCACGGAGTCCAGTCGTCCCAGAAGAAACCTTTTTAGACGAGGGAGCAGCCAGCTTTTTCCCTGAGATTTATGCGTCTTCCATGCTAGCTTTTATACACAGTTACAAGAGACAGCCTGGAAACGCTCTCTGTCTCTCATGCATTTTCCACAATATGTGGCAACCGTCTGATAAGCACAGAGAGGCCCCGTTTGCTATTCTTAGGCTGCTTCTTCAGTGAGTACATGTGAGGCTGCAACCTACACAGAGTACGCAGGCCCTGCAGACAGGGTTTGCAGCACCTGCAATCATGAATAATTGAATGACCAAGAGCACTGTGACCAGGACACCAGTCCTTACAATGCCTTTGGAAAAATTACATCATTATGATTCATCGTGAAAATACATTATTTATGGGAAAATTTTAAGGGTGATTTGGGAAATATCAACGATACAGTGTTCAGTGCAGTAGAAATAAAGTTCTTATGTAATTTTTCTAGACAAAAAAGAAATGCAAATACATATTTCTACTATTTAAGTAGTATCTATTTATTTAAATTTTATAGGGATAATGCAAGTTTGCTAGCATACCTTTAAATTCCATGAGCTAGGTCAATAGTTATACTTCTATTTACTGATAGGATAGCAAATCACCTTACCTTGACTAGTTAGCTATGATAATTAAAACAACAGATAGTATCTAGTGACTTGCCCAGGACTGAATTTATTCTTTTTTTCAAAATAAGAATAAATGTATCTTTTTTTCTTATTATAACATACACTAGAGGCCCAGTGCACAAAATTTGTGCAGGGGGGGTCCCCTCAGCTTGGCCTGCACCCTCTCCCAATCTGGGACCCCTTGGGGGATGTCTGACTGCCGGCTTAGGCCCGATCCTGGAGAGGTCCCTGCAAGATCGGGCCTAAGCCGGCAGTCGGACATCCCTCTTACAATCTAGGACCGCTGTCTCCTAACTGCTGGCCTGCCTGCCTGCCTGGTCACTCCTAACCACTTGCCTGCCTGGTTGCCCCTAACCACTCGCCTGCCTGCCTGATTGCCCCTAAGCACCACCTGCCTGCCTGATCACCCCTAATTACCTCTGCCTCGGCCCCTGCAATGGCCGCTTCATTCGGAAGGATGTTTGACCGTCTGGTCTAATTAGCATATTATGCTATTATTATTACAGATGGTAATGTTAATTGTTTTTAAAAATAGACATGATAGGGAAAAAGGAAGAAAATAAACCCAAAATTTCACCACCCACAGATACCCACATCTTCCACAATCACATTTCAAAAAACACACTTCATTCCAGATATTTTCCTATGTACATGCATGTGCTTGCATGCATACAAACATACACACAGGATTGGGCCATTTAATAAAATTTTTATTTATGTAATATGGAAATTTTGACAGTAAATACAGACCTGAATAGTCATTTATATAAAATCAGAGCATTTCCTCACATGATTGATCTACAATTTACCTATCATAGCATTTTACTGTTGAACATTTAAAATGCTTCTAATTTATTGCTCTAAAAAATGCATCAATACTTTATTACACATATATCTTTACATATCTGTATGCTTATTTCCTCAAGATAAATTTCTAAAAGGAAAACTGCTGGCCAAAATTTTCCTACAGACATCATGCCTAATCTTCAAAAATGAATTATTTATCTCTATGTTACACATGAAAGAAATGAGGAGAATTAACCTGTTCAAGATCACATGGCTATTAAAAATCTGAATTCAAATGAGGATTAGTCAAGGTAGTTGCTGATCTCATCTAACAGGTGCATGAAAAAAATGTATTAAGCTCAAATTGAGTCTTGATACTATCAAGAGGTTAATTCCAAGTCCTCCTGGCCTTTGAGATCATTATTTCCAAATAATGATTCTCAAGACCCATGCCTTATCAAGGGGAAGCAACAATCCTACCGACATTTCAGAGGCATATCAAGCACCCTATAGTCTTCTGATTATCTAGTGTTCCATGGTTGAACTCTACAGAATTCTTGTTTCAGCTCTTACAGTTGGTACTCTTTTCTGCTGGACCCTCACTCCCATTCTCCCAAACCCTATCAATACAAGATTGTTACATGTAACTCAGTTAACTAAAGATAGGGCATTAACACAAGGGAAGGATAGAACAGCTAGAACAGCAACTAGTTTTAAGATTAAATATTATCCAGTTCTTATTTTAAAACTCCTTTGCTCTTGCCACTTTTTTTTTTTTTTTTTTTTTTTTGGATTTCTTACCTCCCATCAACCCCCATTAGCTCCATCCTAAGATGTGGTCAACTTCTTCCTAGTGATTCTCTCCCTTAGCTAAAAATTAGAATTGCTGAAGAAGCTTTATAAAAATGTTGTTGTCCAGCCCTGCTGGCATGGTTCAGTGGTTGAGCATCAACTTACAAACCAGGAGGTCATGGTTCTATTCTTAGTCAGTGTATATGCCTAGGTTGCAGGCTCAATCTTCACTATGGGACACACAGGAGGCAGCCGATCAATGATTCTCTCTCATCATTGATGTTTCTATCTCTTCCTCTTTCCCTTCCTCTCTGAAATCAATTAAAAGTATCCTATATAATAAAAGCCTAATATTCTAAGTGTCCAGTTGGCCAGTCAGCCTTTCAACCAATCAAAGCATAATATGCTAATGATATGCTAAAGCCGCTCAACTGCTTGCTATGATGTGCACTGACCACTAGGGGGCAGACGCTATGATGGGTAGGTTCACTTGCTGCTGTCAGGACTGAGTGAGATGGGCTGGACATGCCCTAGAGCCCTCCTGCGGTCCTTCCCAGGTTGGCCAACCTCCTGCTCCCCTGCCAGCCCCGATCGTGCACCGGTGGGGTCCCTCAGCCTGGCCTGTGCCCTCTTGCAATCTGGGACATATCAGGGAGTGTTGAAGAGCTGGTTTTGGCCTGATCCCACAGGCCAGGCCGAGGGACCCCGCTGGTACAAGAATTCATGCACTGGGCCTCTAGTATATATATATTTAAAATTTTCATTGTCTAAGCCCCACCCATACCAAGTAAATGAGAATCTTTGGGGAGTGGAGCCAAGAAATTAGTACTTTTTAAGTTCGCCTTATTTTAACCTTGTTAGGACCAGATTGAAAATTACTCTTTTAGACCCTCATACAATCTTCCTCTTTCCAATCCCAGAGTCCTTCAGTCCTTTGGCCTACTAGCCAAAATCTGCAAACTAGTATGTCTTGCTTTTGCAGAGCAAGGTGTTGTTGTTTTTTTTTTCAATAATTCTTTTTTTTTAACCTCTCTGCACAATGCCCTAAGGCATGACCTTTCCATATTAAAAAAAAAGGTGATTTCCTAAATAAAAATGATGTTCTCTCCTCAGAGAAAATCTGCTGTTTTTTGAGTGTTGGGTCAAACATCAGCACTCTCAAACTATGCAAGTTTTTCCTTTTCTCACTCATCTCTATAATAATCTTTAACATACTTAGTACCACATAGCCATTTCTACCTCTAGCAGATCCCATAATGTTTGTGGCATCAGTGGTTTATTAAATAAACTATTAAGTTGATAAAGCCGCAAAAATCAGTCAGAAAATTCTCTGCCAATGGCCATGTGTTGTGGTCCCTGCCTTCATCACAGGATGATAATCAGGATGTGACCATTGAATCAGTGCATACCTTTTATCATAGTATGCCTTCTGCCAGCCATCTACACCATGAATGCTGCCCCCTCTGACTGATGACTGACAAGTGCCCACCGCATACTTTCCAAAGTTGCGATATGTCTGTTTAGTTCATTCATTTACCTCCAAATTTGTTAAAATTTGAGGAGCAAAGTCCGATTTCAAATTATGGCACTTTCATGTTTTTTTTTGTTTTGTTTTTTAATCCTCACCTGAGGATATTTTTCCATTGATTTTTAGGGAGAGTGGAAGAGAGCGAGAAAGACAGAGAGAAATATTGATGTGAGAGAAACACATCGACTGGTTGCCTCCTGCACGAGCCCTGACCAGGCCCGGGCCTGGAAGGAGCCTGCAAACCCTTGATCTGAATCCAACCCAGGACCCTTTGGTCCACAGGCTGATGCTCTATCCACCTTATAGAAGTACCCTCCTGAGAGTTTGGGACTTACCCTGTCAAAAGTCATAGGATCTGTGACTGTTAGGAGAGGCTGTCACTCTGTATCACCCAGTCAGAGCACCAGCTACTTTTGTATGTGATCTCTAAGGCTGCCTGCTTTTTCCAGTCATTTCACATGCTGTGTTCTGTTTATTTTGCAGAAGTTCATTTCATCTTCTGCAGTCACATTTTAAAAATACACTGCAATGTAATTTTTTGTGAATGGTTCTGTTTCAGGGTATTTGTTCTGCTGTCTTAAATAACCTATTACATTTTTTTTTAAGGAAAAGGATATAAAACTGACAGAAATGATCAGTTGAAAAGCTGGGTTCTGAGATAATGGAAAAATAGAAGATACAAATTCATATCTAAAGCATCTAAACAAGAAGTCTATCCTAATATATTGTTGATAGTTATTGGAGTTTATTAGGTGATTCTATTTTATTTGTTCATACCCAGATGGAGCTTTGGCATGCCAACATATAATTTTTGAGAAATGATACCTCTTACACACGAGAAAAATAGAATGTTTATTAATATCTTGCTTCCAAGCAACATTTTTAGATGTTTGTATGGAAAAGAAATAAAATCTTCTAAGCCATTTTCCCTTTTTTATACTTTTAAAATCTGGTGTTCACATTGCAGAGAATAAGAAAGGGAATGCAGAAATAATTAAAATAAATAGTAACTAAGTGGGTCTCTTTCTAAGTCAATGAAAGCGAAATTCTCAGAACTATAAAAATAAGACATGAGTCAAGAATATCTTTCAGTAAAATCTCTTTATTTCTACTCAATATAAAACTAAGTAATTATCAGAAAATAACCTTTCATGTTTCTCAGTTCTTTGTCCATGAGCTTATTTTCCTCCTTAATTTCTCTTGCTCTCCTTATTTTAAATTCTTTTAATTGTATGATCCAAACTGGAAATACCACTTTTCATTAGGGACCACAAATACAAGAGTGTCCACAATTAAGGTCTATGAGCAGGGCTGGTCACAGCTTTTCTTCTTTGAGATATGTCTTCACATTAAATATACAAGACAACTGACAATGATGACATAGAATTAGAGTTTTTCTATTCTCATTTGGTCTAGTAACACACACCTAATAGATGTTACAGTGAAGTTATACGATCTATAGATGACCATGTACTTATTTTATTGCCTCATCAGAGCTCATACCACTTCTCTTATGGGATTGGAATGCTCTATACTTTGTACCACATACTTAGTGATAGTCTTATCAAGTCCCTATGTTCCTAGATGAATGAGGCATCATCTTGTGACAGATTACCTAGTATGCCCCAGAGCTGCTGCTGGAAATGTGTAAGCACCTCCTAACCTTGAGAATGGCCCTGCTGAAACGCCAGTCAAGTTCTCATGGCAGTGGGAGGAGAACAAAAGAAAATGGAAATAAGCACACTTCTGGGCAAGGAAGGGAATAAAAGAGTAAACAGGCAAAGTACCAAGTATACAAGTTTCAGACTATAACTGTACCCCTAGCCGGTTTGGCTCAGTGGATAGAGCATCGGCCTGTGGACCAAAGTGTCCCAGGTTCCATTCTGGTCAAAGGGCACATACCTCAGTTGCAGGCTCAATCCCTGACACTGGTCAGGTTACATGTAGGAAGTAACCAATCAATGATTTTTCTCTCTCTCCCTTCTACTCTCTCTCTCTAAAAAAAAAAAAAAAAAAAAAAAAAAAAAAAAAAAAAAAAAAAAAAGGAAAAATATCTTCTGGTGAGGATTAACCAACCAACCAAACAAACAAACGAACAGCAACAACAAACCAAAGAGAAAGAGTAACTTTATGTTAACAAGAACTCAAAATAAATGGGATCTATAGACTCAACCTGAACAATTAGGATATTTGAATGTTACTTTTGTATATCTAAAGAAAAAGATCTTTTAATTAAACAATGGTATTCATAAAGTCTTTCAAATTCTTTCCAGGATAATTCAAATTATTCCAAAACTATAAAATTATGCAAAGTTCCTTTCCTCTGTCTACACATATTTGAGACAGTTCTATTTTTTAATGACAACTTTTCATTTCAAAAAGAATTCAAATAGAATAGTTTTGAAAATATTTGAGACAGATTTTCTTCCTCCTCTCCCTTTCAGTCTCTCTCTTTACTTCTTTTCTTTCCCACCTCTTGTATGCATATTTTCCCAACAAATACTCCTAACCCCCCTGAAGAGAACTTAGCAGGCCCACATAAAGGAATTCCAGACACAGTCACAGCAACTCAGAAACAGTGCACACATTAGAAAACCACATCTCTGACCAGAGACAAATCCAGTTAAAGAGTCATTCCCAGTGATCTCTTCCAGCCACAACTAATATCTATAATAATAAAAGGGTAATATGCAAATTGACCGAATGACCAAACAGCAGAACGACCATCCTGGATGACCTTCTGGACGACCACACTATGACACCCACTGGCACCAGGCCAGCCAAGGCAGGTGCGATGTGATTGGTCAGGGGGCCTGCCATTGCCCCACAATCGCCCCACAGAGGGAGACCCAGGCCACCCTCTGTGGGGCGATTGATCCTGGGGCTCTGCGGAACCAGGGAACTGGGGGGGTGTGGCGGCGGATGCAGGCAGTGCCAGGCCAAGGTGAGCGCGGGCGGGGGGCGGCTGCCGCAACAGGGCTGCAAGTCAGCTGGGGCTGCGAGGTAGCTGGGGCTGTGTAGGCCTACCCTTGTACGAATTTTGTGCATCAGGCCTCTAGTTCACAGATAATACTATATTTTTACAAAAATGAAAACTATCTTTCATCGGTCAACCAGTCGCTATTCAAATGCTGAAGGTGGTTGTTTTTATTATTTTGGTAGCAGTATTAATTTGCCCATAGTTGATACATTTGTCTACATTTCTGTGTGTAAAATAAAGTTTGAGAGAGCCCCAGGTGCATTTCTGAAGCATTCATTTTCCCAACCTGTAGCTTCCTGATGCTGCAGTGGGTAGAAATATAAATAGGCAAGAGATAAAATGTGTCTAATAATAAGAGACTCCATGGAAAGTTTCCTCAAGCCATAATGTTTTTACTGCTCATCCTTTAAAGGGCTTGCTTGTGGTGCTTAGACTAGGGAAAAGAGCCAGAGAGTAGAGTGATCACTTAACTTTCCTCTTATCTGTCCTTTTGATGTTGGTCCTTATTTCTTAGCTCCAAAAATAGTTGCAGCTGAAAGCAGCAACATATTTATCAGTATAGTAGAAAAAAAAACACCTAACAAACAATAACCTGGCAGACAGACAGATACATATATACATAGAACTATTTATAGATATATGTGGAGAAAGACAGAGGGAGAGGGTGAGGGAGATGGGAGAGGAGGTGGGAGAGAGAGAGAGAGAGAGAGAGAGAGAGAGAGAGAGAGAGAGAGAGAGAGAGAGAGAGAGAGAGAGAAAGAGAGAACAAACTTTATATTTTTTATATTTTTTATTTCAGGACAAATTCTCTTCTAATCTCTTCTGATTCTATGAACCAGATGTATTTTTTAAAATTTATCTTTATTGTTGAAAGTATTACAGATACTCCCATTCTTCCTCTAATTGATCCCTCCTCCCCACTCCTGCTCCCTCCCCAGGCCTTCACTGCAGTATTGACTGTGTCCATGGGTTATACTTATGGAGTCCATATGAATATAATATTAACTAGAGTCCTGGTGCATGGATTCATGCAGAGAGTAGGGGCCCCTCAGCCTGGTCTTCACCCTCTCGCAATCCAGGACCCCTTGGTGGATGTAGCAGTGCGCCAAGCGGCAGGCAGCCACGGAGGAGCCCAAGCCGGGGCCGGGCACCCCGCCGCTCACACTCATCCTGGCCCACTGTGCCTGCTGCTGCCACTTGGTAGTGCTGCCATGGAGTCAGGAAAGGCTCCCACTGCTGCAGCTGCGCTCGCCAGCCATGAGTCCGGCTTCTGGCTGAGTGGCACTCCCCCTGTGAGAGCGCACTGACCACCAGGGGGCAGCTCCTGCATTGAGCGTCTGCCTCCTGCTGGTCAGTGCACATCATAGCGACTGGTTGACCGATCATTCTGGTCATTCCAGTTGTTTAGTCATAACGGTCATTTAGGCTTTTATGTATATAGATAGTAATGGATGACAGGTACTGAGAATATAAAACTTGTGAACGTACAAATTTGATGGCACAGCTATGAGAGGTAAGAGAGAAGGCAATCCACAATGAATTAAATACTTTGACTTAATATCTAAGTGGTTGTTGTGGAAGTTTATAATATATGCATTTTGCTTTTTTAAAAATAACTTCAGTCATTATTGGTCCATTAGAAAGGTGGCCAAAATAATATTTGGCCTAGTCTAAAGAAGCCATCATTATATTTTATTTGTGTATGCAAAATTAAAGAAAAATTGAGTAGTGATTCAGTTACCCAATAGATTTACTCCCATTTCCCTTCTATTTCAGCCTTTTGTATTCAGAGATGAGTAAAGAACTTTATCATAGCATACCTTGATAAATTTAGTTAGTGCAAGTAAACTGTAATTAGTCTTTATCTTCTTGGACATTCATTCTTTTCTAACTGAAATAAATGAAAATCATAATAATTAACATACATAATCATCTCAATCTCTTATCATTTCCCCACTTCTCCATTTAACAGACTACGAAGCATTTGAATATACCTAAACTTGTTTAAACAGCAAAGTGATACCTCTAATTTGGTGTTTACTGAGGTAAAGAGACTGAGTTGCTCTGACCCAATGCCCTAAGCTTTTTCATTTCACGCAATGTCACTCATTATGGTTGTGACAGTCATTTCAGTAGCCAGAGGCCAATGTCAACAAGGACCTGGGTGCAAATTCCTGTCTCGTGCTTTTCTTACTTGTATTGGTGTGTTTGTTAGTGGAATTGTAAATAATGAAACTGATTTTTTGCTCTGAAAATGGATTCTATGTGATCGGGGACAAGTAAATTTACCTTAATGTCTTCATTTGCAAAATGGGCAAAATAAATTCATCTTCCTAATACAGCTTTTGTAGGAGTTATGTAAGATGAATTAACTCACTGGCTGGCATATCATAAGCTTTTAATAAAACTTATCATCATAATCACTACCATTATTCTCTTGATTGATGATCACAGAGATATTTCTTAGTTTTCTGATTAGACTATTCTCTTATGATATAACCCTGTAAGAGCAAGTCTAAAGATAGAGTACTTTATATTCCCCTATCTCCACTGTCATTTGATATATTGCTCATTTTTGTATAGCACAAGCTTAAATCAATAACTACCTTCCAATTATATTTAATGTGCCTGCTTTGAAAATCTAATCACAGCAAAGACAATTTACCAGTATAGTGATTGCAAGATTGTTTATCATAGATAAAAAGCCATAATTAACAAATGATCTAAATGATCATCAATAGAAAATTAAAGAAACTGTGGTTTATAGGACCCAATCTAATTTCTAAGAAGAATAAGGATATTCAAGATACTTTGACATAAAAATACACCATGAAATATTTAATAAAAAGTGTTTTAGAGAAGAGTATATGTGCTGCATATATGTATGCTGTTGATATTTTAAATTAAATATATTGAGATGTATTTTATATAGCATTTGCATATATACACACTTTATCATATGAGGTTATCATATCACATAAAGAATATCTCTGGCCCTAACTGGTTTGGCTCAGTGGATAGAGTGTCAGCCTGAGGACTAAAGGGTCCCAGGTACAATTCTGGTCAAGGGCATGTACCTTGGTTGTAGGCACATCCCCAGTAGGGGGTGTGCAGAAGTCATCTGGTCAATGTTTCTCTCTCATCAATGTTTCTAACTCACTATCCCTCTCCCTTCCTCTCTGTAAAAAATCAATAATATATATATATATATATATATATATATATATATATATATGTGTGTGTGTGTATATATATATATATATATATATATATTAAAAAAAGAATATCTCTGAAGTGTGAGAATGTAGAGTTCATTCTTTGATATTGCATATGCTATTGTATTATTTGTACTGCATTATTTGTGTAGCTTTACAAGTTGTAGCTCTTAAAAAATCATTATTCTCACTTCCACATATGGAAGGAAAATAATTTTTATGAATGTAATCCATCTCCTTAGTGGTCTCAAGATGCTTCTATTTTCTATTTCATTTCTTTCTCTAAAGGGCTGACTTATCAAATCCTCAAGAGAAAAATTAATTTAACAGAAAAGATAGGGTAAAAAGCAAGAGAAAAAAAAATGTATATAAAGGCTATAAACAAGCTTTTTACAAAGGCAAATAAAAACTGATGATTATGTCTACAAAGATGTCTAAGTCACAGTGGTGGTTTTCTTAAAAATCCCCATGGAAGAATAAGTCTAGTCCAGTGGTCGGCAAACTCATTAGTCAACAGAGCCAAATAGCAACAGTACAACGATTGAAATTTCTTTTGAGAGCCGAAAACCGACTTCAGCGCATGGGCCACGAAGTTTCAATCGCACTGTATGCGTCCACACGTGGTATTTTGTGGAAGAGCCACACTCAAGGGGCCAAAGAGCCGCATGTGGCTCGCAAGCCGCAGTTTGCCGACCACTGGTCTAGTCAATCCGCACTACCCACCTCATGCCCCAATGAGCAGCAGCTACTAAACAATCAACAAATAAGAATGCAGACTGTCTAGTGCCTCCTTTTAAATTTATTTGTATTTTATTGAATTTATTGGGGTGACATTGGTTAATAAATCATACAGGTCTAAAGTGTACAACTTAATAAACACAATCTGTATCGTGTGCTCACCACCCAAAGTCAAGTCTCTTTCCTCCCCCATTTATCCCCCCTTTGCCCACTTCCACCTCCCCCACACTCCCTTTCCAATGGCTATCACCATACTGCTGTCCCTATCTATATGTCATATATATACATATATTTTTTTGCTTAATCTCTTTACCTTTTTCTATCCAGTTCCCCAACCCCCATCCCCTCTGACAGCTATCAGTCTGTTCTTTGTATCTATGCTTCTGTTTCTGTTTTGTTTGTTAAATTATTTTGTATTAGATTCCACATATAAGTGAGATCATATTATATTTGTCTTTCTCTGGCTGGCTTACTTCACTTAGCATAATAATTTCCAGGTCCATCCATACTGTTGCAAAAGTTAAGATTTTCTTTTTTATGGCTGAGTAGTATATTCCATTGTGTAAATATACCATAGCTTTTTATCCACTCATCTACTGATGGGCGCTTGGGCTGTTTCCAGATTCTGGCTATTGTAAATAATGCTTCAATAAACATAAGGGTGCATATATTTTTTCAAATTAGTGTTTTGGGTTTCTTTGGATATATTCCCAGAACTGGGATCACTGGATCAAAAGATAGATTGAAGGTGAAATAAAGAGCTTCCCAGACAAAAAAACAAAAGCTAAAGGAGTACATTACCACCAAATCAGTATTGCAAAAAGTGTTAAAGGGCCTGCTTTAAGAAGAAAGAATAAAAGAAATATATATATATATATATATATATATATATATATATATATATATATATATAATGGCAATAAATAAGTACCTATCAATAATAACTTTAAATATAAATGTATTAAATTCTCCAATCAAAAGACAGTCTAGCTGAATGTATAAGAAAAAAATAACCCATATATATGCTGTCTACAAGAAACCCACATCTGAACAAAAGATGCACACAGACTAAAAGTGAAGGGATGGAAAAAAATATTCCATGCAAATGGAAACGAAAAAAAAAAAAAAAAAAAAAAGCTGGGTAGCGATGCTTATATCAGACAAAATAGACTTCAAAACAAAGGCTATAGCAAGAGATAAAAAGGACACTACATAATGATAAACGGAGCAATCCAACAAAGGGATAGAAACCTTGTAAACATTTATGCACCCAACATAGGAGCACCTAAATATATAAAGCAAGTCCTGGAGAATATAAAGGCAGAGAGCCATAGTAATGCAGTCATGGTAGGGGATTTTAACACCCCATTGACACTGATGGATTGATCTTCCAGACAGAAATCAACAAGGAAACAATGGCACACACTGGGTCAGATGGATTTAATTGATAGTGCCTCCGTTTTAAATGTTTCAGCCCTATGTATCTCTCTTCACTTCCAAATTTTAAGTTAAACTCAACTTCACTGGGAGGCTTCATGTTAACTCAAGCCAAGGAATCACATATACAGTTATTTTGAAATTTGTACATATACTTTTATTTGTACATTAGTATTTTAAATAAAAAGTTTTTCATTATGAATGTGATTACATGACAGTTCACAACCACTGAATTTGTGGTTTAAAAGAGATTCAAGAAAAATATTACTTTTATTCAAATAGTGTAAAATAGCCACTATAACCCTGGCCAGGTGGCTCGGTTGCTTGGAGCATGCACAGAAAAGCTGTGGGCTCAATTTAGGTGTCTTTACTGTAATAATTCAGAAACTCCGCCTTTGGCAGAAACTTTTTTGCTAACTTACATGAAACACGAGTTATAGCTTTCTTTTCTTGAGGGAACAAGAAAAGATTATAGACTGACAACTAAGGACAGAAGATGCCAACAGCAACAATTTCAGAGGGACAATAGTACTTGAACTGAGGCTACTTATTCTTTCATGTCATTTCACCCCTGGCTATTTACACCCTTTTCCCACTAAATGAAACAAGCCTGTTCCTTGTATTGTCAGATGTGGAAGGTAAATACAGCTCTCCTCCTTCATTCCACCTAGCAAGGTCAAAGTCCATGTGCCCAACTCTGAGTCTCACTGTGAAACAGACACTTTACTTTGTGATTTCTGTTTTGATCTCAGAAAAAGGTGTTCGTAAATATGCCATATCATCACATAAACCCAACTTTCCTTCCCTATATTTGATCACTGGCATTTAAATGGCCTCTAATTAGGATTTGCTTAAAATAGCACTGGCTGAATTTCTACCAGAACATATTTTGAAACTGGCAAATATTGACAAAGCTTTTAGAGATGTTTAACAAATGCCCACAAAATAGGGAAAGCATTTCTTTTATAGCCATTTTGACAATGCAATTATTTTACTGAAAAGTTGGTGGCATTGGACTAAAAGTCCTAGCTCATGTAGGACCATAATTGGTTAAATAAATAAATAAATAAATAAATAAATAAATAAATAAATAAACAAACAAATAAATAAATGATAAATCGATAATTATTTTCTATTCAAAAGTTTGAAATTGCCCTTTTTAATCAAGAAATATGAATTGCTACAAAATGGGCAGTTCTCATTTCAGTATTAATTCTCTATGCAAAAAGTGACTCTAGCTACAGCAGAGAAAAGTAGAAATGATCATTCCCAGTGTTATTAATGTTATGCCCAGATTTCGTGATCCCCAAAGACCACCAGGGAGCCGAGTCCGATGCAAAAGCAAAGAGCCTTTAATCGAGCTAGCTCGAGCTCCCCGATGCAGCGGCAGGAGGCAGAGAGAGAGCCCCAGGTCCCAAATGCGCTGATTTATAGGGGGCCTGGGAGAGGTAGGAGGGGTGAGGTAGTGTGGCCTCCGCTGATTGGTCGGGGTCAGGTTGCACATGGGGGCAGGGCAGGGCTTACTTTCCTCTTGCATTTCTATTCGCTAATTCAAAAGTGTGCTTTGGGCTCTTGGAGAGGTTCTAGGGTGGGAACCTGACTCCACGAGGTGGAGGACATGGAACAAAGGGAACATGGAGTCGGTCTCTCCCCGCCCTTTCAATTAATAAAATGATTTGCTTTGTCTCTGGTCTCTACCAGTGAGGCATCATTTCATTTTCCTATGAAGCAGGGGACTTTATTAGCAGAGATCTTTTTTCTGATGGTGGTAGTGGTTGCTGTTTTTAAGATAATTGATATTTACTACATTAATGCTATGCCATCTTCTTTTCATCTCCAAAGTTGTCAAGAAATGAAATTTCTGCCATTATATCATGCATTTGGAAGAAAGTATTGATGTGCATGTGTGTGTCTGTGGATACATGCGAGATATTAGAATTAACTTCATATTTCATAAAAGGGAATTTAGCAACTTATGTGGGTATCTTTGCTCTCTAAACCCTATTGTTCCTGATATCCTCATTTCAAAAGAAAGCTATGGGTACACATCAAGCTATGTGACCCATAAGTTAGAGATATTGATGTGAGTAAATGAAAGAAAAAAAATAGGACTTAGCACAGAGAACAGAGCCAACAGTCCACTTCTTAGATTAGTGGTAATGCTCTTGTCTTCTATCAATGTCTCTTTGGTGACACTTCAGTTTTAAGTAAAGGACTGTGCTGATCAGATCACAAAAGTGGAGTCTGTCCATCTGGCACTGAAATGTCTTGGCTTCCAGGACAGAGGAAAGATGAGATGATTGTGGCTGATGATGAGTATACTTGACTGCTTAATGCCATGATACTCATCTGGAAAACAGAAGGCTCCATGA
Source organism: Plecotus auritus (assembly GCF_963455305.1). Lineage (NCBI taxonomy): Eukaryota > Metazoa > Chordata > Mammalia > Chiroptera > Vespertilionidae > Plecotus > Plecotus auritus. The sequence continues at coordinate 154,274,614 of NC_137782.1, forward strand.
CTATACTAATAACCCATGAGAGGCACTACTCCTTCAGTTATCTGCAGCTTTCTCAGATTTGGTCATACATCTCCTTGGCACAGTTGAAGTGTAGTCCATTGCCATTTTATAATGTGATACCTATTTTAAGCAACAAAAAAAGAAATTAAAATTTAATCTAGCATTAATTGTGTGCAACACATGTACTTGTCATAAGACATGCATTATTTAATAGTGACAAGCAAAATAATGGTCATGCAAAGATCTCGTCACTTTGTCCTCATCACCAGAAAAAAAAAAAAATATATATATATATATATATATATATATATATATATATATATATATGTTTTTTAAATTTATCCTTATTGTTGGAAGTATTACAGACATACATACAGATGTTCCCTTTGGTGTTTTTTTCCTCCATTGGCCCCCTCCACCCTGCATGCACCCCTCCCAGGCATTATTGTCTGTGTCCCTGGGCTATGCACATATGTATATAAGTCCCCCTGTTAGTCAATCCCCACCCACCCCTGCCTTCCCTCTAAAATGCATCAGTCTGTTCCATCCTTCTATTTCTCTAGATCTATTTTGTTCATCAGTTTCTTTTGTCCATTAGAAATCAAAGTGGATTTTGCAGATGTGATTAAGATCAAGGACACTGAGATGGAGAGATTATCATATATTATCTGGGTGGTCCATTCTAATCCTAAATCTTTACAAGTACAGAATCTTTTCTGGCTGGTTAGAGAGCCAGAGAGATGAACCCATGTAAAGGACTTTATGTATCCTTGTTGGGTTTGAAGATGGTCAGAGGCCATAAACCAAGGATTGAGGGGCAGACTTTAGAAACTCTATAAAGCAAAGAAATAGGCCTGCAGAAAGAATGCATTTCTCCCAACATCTGGATTTTAGTCCCCAGTGAAATTCGTGTCAGAATAGTCAACTGTAAGGTAATGCATTTATATTGTTTAAGCCACCAAGTTGGTGTTAATTTGTTACAGCGTCATTAGGAAATCGATATACTCATGAAATTCCCAAAATTTTACTTCAGGTGTGTAGCATTTTCTCCATTTCAAAGATATCCAAACTGAAACAAAGAACAATTTACATAAATTGCCAATGGTAACATAAGTAACCAACTGCAAAATCAATATTAATATTTAGTCTTCGTCTCGTACAGTCCTTTAAGAGTGACTAGTTCTTCATGTGTAATACATAATGAGGTATCACTCCATCTTTTAATGAATATATTAGCTGAATTAATTAATAAAAATAATAATATAAATAAAGTAAGGTTGTACCATTTATATTGCTCAAAGTGATGAAAACAATTCTCGAGAGAAGTCTCTAGGACAGTCAATCCTCCTAATGGAAAAAGATATTTTAATGGATTAATCAGATTTCTAAATTAAAGAATAGGACAGATATGCTTGAAAAGACAGACAATAACTAGTGTTGGAGAGGATGTGGAGAAGTTGGAATCCTCATACCTTGCTGGTGGGAACCTAAAAGGGTAGGAAACTTTTTGGGAATCCCACAAGTTAAACATAGAATTACCATGTGACCAAGCAATACCTAGATGAACTGAAAAAATATGTCCACACAAAAACATGTATATACAAGTTCATTATAACATTAATCATAATATCCAGAAAGTACAAAAAAAAAACCACCCAAATATTTATCAACTGATGAATGGATAAGCAAAATGTAATGGATCTATCTAATGGAATGTTATTCAGCCACAAAAAATAAAGTACTGATTTGTTCTACAACATGGATGACCTTGAATACATTATGCTAAGTTGAAAAAGCCAGACACAAAATGCTGCATATGATATGATTCATTTATATACAATGCCTGAAATAGGCAAATCCATAGTAACAGAATACTAATTAGTGGTTGCCAGAAGGTAGGAGGAGGGGTACTGGGGATTGACTGCCAATGAGAATAGGTTTCCTTTGGGTGATGTTGAAAATGTTCTGAAATTAAATAGTGTTGATAACACAACATTGTAGATATACTAAAAATCAGTAAAAAGGTATAAATGTTATGGTGTGAGAATTATATCTCAAGGAAAAAAGAATTGAAGGGGTGCATGCCTTTAGAAAACCAAGCATAAAAATTTGGATCCAGAGAACTCAATATTTTATAAGCACTTTTCATCACTGATACCTATGCCTATAGTTTGAACAAGTTGTAGTCAAGTTCATATTTGATATGCTCTCACTACAGATATAATAAAGGACATTTTGAATTAAATTTGGATCATTAAATGTCAATAAAAGGGTTATAAAATGTATTTATGATTTTTAAATACCATAATATAATCACAAGGAGAATAGACACAAATTGATTTGAGCTAAATATATAAGTGCAAATGCATTCACATTTAAGGTCAATACTTTGTCCTCTGAAACTTTCTTGCTTGACTTGAATATTCTACTGATTTGCTGTGTCAGGGTTTACTAGCACAATATATAAAGCCTTTAGCTTCTAAAATATTGCTGTTTATCCCAGAAAATCTGCATGCACTATATCACATGAAATTTTAATTGAGACATTTGTTCTATAATAATGTAGCCTTGCATTGTTCTATTTGCTTACTTAACAATATCTCAATTGATTATACTCATTCATTGTTAATTAGCTTCTTACTAAAGGGTAAGAGTTTCTATAATATTCTTAGCAAATAAAATAATGGAATATAAAGAAACTTAAGAGCCCTAACCGGTTTGGCTCAGTGGATAGAGCGTCGGCCTGCGGACTCAAGGGTCCCAGGTTCGATTTCGGTCAAGGGCATGTACCTTGGTTGCAGGCACATATTGGGTGAGGAGTGTGCAGGAGGCAGCTGATCGATATTTCTCTCTCATCTATGTTTCTAACTCTCTATCTCTCTCCCTTCCTCTCTGTAAAAAATCAATAAAATATATTAAAAAAAAGAAACCTAAGAGACTCGGAAGTGTCTACCATATTCCCAGACGTGCTACTTCAGTAGTTAAGTATAAAATCAGTCTATTATTGGATGCTGGGCCCTCCCCTTAAAAACAAGGGGGAACCTGCCAACCTGCTAAGTGCACTTATATCAACAGGAGGGAAACCCACAAGAATAACCACAGTTCCAGCCAGGAGCTATATAAATACTTAAATTTTTTGGAGAACATGTTTGGAGAAAAGTTTTCTTTTTTCTTTCACAGAATTTTTTTTTAATGTATCAAAGATATGTGAGGGCTTTAAATGTAATCCTTAGAAATCCCCTGCTTGTCTTTAATAATTGCAAAACTACTTGACAACACAAAAAGGTTGGTTATTTTGATTTTGAAGTCACTGATAGTATTCCACAAGTTTCTTTTGTTGCATAGTCTTCAAAAGACAAATTCCAGATTTTTCATTCGACACCTGCATGTCTTGAATCTGTAATGGATACCCTTTGTTCCAGGTGAAAAGTAATAGGAAAATACACCAAGGCCTGGAATTCTAATTCTTATTGAAGCACTGGGTCAAACATTAACAATTTAAGAGATGGTTAAGTTTCATTTTGAAAGACAATTAATCAGATGTGGCTGTGGGTCTGTAAAAGGTACCCCTGGAAGAGAAAAAAGTACAAAAGGCATGGATGGTTGCAATCACCAGGGTATATATGCTGGTTTGGGTGGTTCTCCGTGTAATACTTCCTCTCCACCCTGCTCTGTGCATTTGCATTGAAATTAATTGGAAACCTGAACTAAAGGAGTCAATGAATAGAGTGCCAAAATGTTTCCACTTTTCAAGCTTTAGTGAATTGCAATTATTGGAAATTAAGCAAAAGTGAACATATTGAAATATATTTCTACAAAAACAAAGAGGAATGTAACAAATCAAATACAGAGAGCAAACATAGAATTTAGTATCAAAATTATTAATTGTGCTCTGTGATATCTTGATTTTGGGAGAAATCTGTGAATAGAGCTTAGAGTTTTAATTGGATTCATATTTATTCTGAGAAGGCCTCTAATTCTGTAGCTACTAAATTTGGCTAAATATTCAAATGAATCATAAATAGATAAAAATCATTTGATGAGTTTCAATTTGTAAACATACTTATCACAGAAATGGAACAACAAAAAAAAAGTCCCAAAATTTGTATGGAACCACAAAAGACCCCAAAGAGTCCAAACAACACTGGAGGGCCGGGGGGAGGGGAGGGGGGTGCGCGGCTTGGAAGCTGGAGCTGTCACACTCCCTGATTTCATACTATATCACAAAGCTATCAAACAGTATGTTATTGGCTTAAAAAAAGACACATGGATCAATAGAGATAGAGAGCCCAGAAATAAACCCACAGCTACTTAGTAATTTAATCTCAGAGATACAGGCACACCGCACTTTATTGCACTTCACTGATGATGTAGTTTTACAAATTGAAGGCAAGACACTTCACCAGTATAACGATTACTACTTACTTTATTGCCAAACTTTCTTTATTGCAGTGGTCTGAAACCAAACTCGCAATATCTTGGAAAAGAACAATATTCTCAATTCAACTTTCATTGATATGCACAAATATTTTAGCTCAAATATTTTCTCAAGTACTATCATTTTACCTCCATTCAAAGTACTTTTTAAACAAATACGTTTACAAATCAAAACTCATCAGATGATCTTTATTTATTTATGATTCATTTGAATACTTAGCCAAATTGAGTTGCCACAAAATTAGAGGCCTTCTCAGAATAGATATGAATCCAATTAAAATTATAACTTTATTCAAAGATTTTTCCCCAAAATCAAGATATCACAGAGCATAATTACTTAATTTTTATACTAAATTTTATGTTTGTTCTCTGTATTTCATTCGTTCCATTCCTCCTTGTTTTTATAGAAATATATTTCAATATCATCACTTTTGCTTTATTTCCAATAACTGCAATTCACTAAAGCTTGAAAAGTGGAAACATTTTGACACTCTATTCACTGAATCCTTTAGTTAAAGGTTTCCAATTTATTTCAAAGCAAATGCAACCAAAACTTGTTTTATTTTTTTTTTAAAAATTAGCAATAGCATCTGTAATAATTATCTAATATATTACCTTTTACTAAATGAAGTTTTAAAACAGTTGTATTCTACAAACTTGATTAAAAATTGAATTCTTTTTAGAATTAATTCATTTTCTTTTGGAATCAGGTGACACTGATTTAATATTGATATTATTTAATGCTGCCAAGTTCTGCTAGTGGAACTAACATGCTAACATTTTTCATATATGCATAGAAAAGTTGAAATTAAAAATTAATGAAATGCATATGAAAAATTACTTGATCTAAATTAAAAAGAATGTGTAGTAATTTGAAATTTTACTTTCTGCAGCTCCTGTGTAAAATTACTGTTTTTGTAAATTCTTCTTAAGACAATCATTAGCTTTTGAAGTAGATGCAAATGCTTATTTAGCAGATATGTTTCTATGTCCATATGTCCAGTGACATCACCCCAACCCTCATGAAGGATGGGAAATATTCCCAAATAATTAGGGCAATTTAGCATTAATCAACTTTCTTGGGAAATGAAAATGTAGTACTTATTTTTTACATGCATTTTTAGTTTTGAGCTCATTACTGCTTAAAGAGTATTTTTCAAAAAGACAAAAAGCAAACATTGTAGATTTACACTACAGAGCTACTATTGTAAAAGGTTTCAGACTGCCTCCATAAACCCAATGGCTAATGTAATTACCCTTTCTTTTCTTTACATATTTCACATACAAATAACCTATAATTTTTCTTATTTTCCACTGACCCTACTAAGTGGTTGTCTGGAGGCCTTGTGCATCTTGAAGCTAGCCACTCGGGCCATAGTACAACTGGCTGTAGCATCAAGTAGCTGGCAGAAGCAGCAGAGTTGAGTACTTTTTTCCATTATTAACTAAAACCAGGAAGATATACCTTATCCAAGCTTCCCTGTCAACAAACACTTGGTTTTTATTTAACTTTATTGTTGAAAGTATTACAGATGTTCCCCTTTTTCCCCCATTAATACTTCCACCCCCCTCCCCAGGCCATCACCACACTATTGTCTGTCCATGAGTTATGCATATATGCATATAAATTCTTTGGTTAATCTCTTCCCACCCCACCCCATGACATTCGTCAGTCTGTTGTATGTTTTAATGTCTCTGGATCTATTTTGTTCATCAGTTTATTTTGTTCATTTGATTCCACATATAAGTGAGATCATGTGATAGTTGGCTTTCTCTGACTGGCTTATTTCACTTAGCATAATAGTGTCCAGGTCCCTCCACGCTGTATCAAAGGGTAAGAGATCCTTCTTTTTACAGCTGCATAGTATTCCACTTCATTTTATTATCAAGTACCTGCTAGCTAATACTTAAAAGAGAGATATTTGATTAATTCTGGAAAAGTTTAGGGTAGCAGGGATGTATTGTAACTGATCTTCTTAAGATTTAATGACCTGTTAAAGTAAAATTTACTACACGTACATATCGACACTATTAGATGAGACCATGACAGAAGCTAGAAGTTTAAAGTCAAAGAATAATTAATTCATTTTGGCTTATTTTAATGTAGCTACTAATAATAACTTACTGTTCTTTTTAAAAAAAATGAAGAATGCAAAACTAAACAGAATACTGGGAGGGGAAGAAATTAATTAGAACTATTGCATGCAAAATAAGATGTATGATCTTTCTAGCTTATAACCAGTAAGCTACAACATTTAGTAAAGCAAAGTTTTAAATAATAATAATACTGCTTTTTCTCATCCTTTGAAGCCAAGAAACACTTAAACCCCAAATCTTTGAGTATCTATAGCATGTATCTAGAAATTTATATTGGCTTCTAGGGTGGAATTTAAGCATCCTTCATGGAGGAGTCATCACTTCTTCCCCAACAATGGGTCTAATCCTTCTTTAGTGTCTAAATAATGATAGTTTATTGGCCATTGTGCTAGTACTTGAAGCCATCATGCCATGTAATAAGTTGACAGATAGCCGGTATATTCATTTGAACTACTTTTCTCTCCATACAGTTGGAGTGAAAGGTTGAGTTGCCTGGGGCATATGGGTTAAATGTAGGAAAGCTTTGGTAGCTTTCTCACTTAAGATATTAATTTTTCTCATTTGAGATGTCTGCCCCCACACTACTAGGAACCTGACAATAACCTGAAAATGGCACAAATACCTGATGGCATTGTAGCAATGCAGGCTACTACCTTCTCTTGAAGAAAGGAAGAATTTTTTTAACATTAGCTCTCCCACTGGTCTATATTGTTAAAAAGGTAAATTAGTGATAAAGAGATAATATGATTCAGACCATTTTTAGTAGAGATGTGATTTTCTGAATCAAAGTGAAAGTTTTATAATTGTATCATTTAAAAAGGTAATGAAATAATGTTAGTACTAAAAAATGAAGAAAATAGAGCTTCTAAAAAGAAAGGAAATAAAACTAAAAATTAGCAAATAAAAATATTTATATTAGAAAAATCCAGACAAAGATTTTCATAGTTTCATGTTAGTTCAAATCTGTGTTTTAGGAATGAGGGGAAGAAGTTTTTGTTTTTCTTTTTCAGTTTGTAAAAATAAAATAAAATAACAAGATGGCTTTAAGACTATAACTAAATATACATAGAAACAAATATTTAGACACTAGCAAGATTGGAAGTAGTTAAAGATATGACCCTGTATTATAACATAGATGAATCCAACTTTATCTCCCCTCACCCAGTACCCTCGTTATGTGTACTGCTAGCCACCCTCCTCCCATTCACAATTAAACTTCCTATATAATAAAGAGGTAATATGCAAATTGACCATCATGCCCTCGCACAAGATGGCTGCCCCCATGTGGTCACAAGATGGCCACACCCATGTGGTCACAAGATGGTCGCCCCCATGTAGTCACAAGATGGCCACCCCCATGTGGTCACAAGATGACCACGCCCATGTCATCACAAGATGGCCGCCCCCCATGTCATCACAAGATGGCCGCCACAAGATGGTGGGCAAGGGAGGGCAGTTGGGGGCAAACATGCCAGCAGGGGAGGGCAGTTGGGGGCGACCAGGCCTGCAAGGGAGGGCAGTTGGGGGGGACCAGGCCTGCAGGGGAGAACAGTTGGGGGGGACCAGGCCTGCCAAGGAGGGCAGTTAGGGATGACCATGCTGGTAGAGGAGTGGTTAGGGGGCGATCAGGCTGGCAGGCAGAGTGGTTAGGGGCAATCAGGCAGGCAGACAGGCGAGCAGTTGGGAGCCAGCAGTCCCGGATTGTGAGAGGAATGTCCGACTGCCGGTGTAGGCCCGATCCCTGTGGATCCATAGGGATCGAGCCTACACCGGCAGTCGGACATCCCCCATGGGGTCCCAGATTAAAGAGGGTGCAGGCTGGGCTGAGGGTCACACCCCCACCCCCAGTGCACGAATTTCATGCACCGGGCCTCTAGTAGATTATGTAAGTGATAGGCATCTACCTCCAATCTGTAAGTTTCAGAGATGAGTTTTAAAGCAATTTCTACAACATATGTGGCTATGAATATGTAGACAGATGTTTTTGGCCTCCTAAGTGAGAGGAGAATTTGTGCACCCCAAATTATCCTCTCACTTAGGAGTGATGGGTGAGTTTCCCAGGATCTCCCTTCCTATCGTTGTCTTCCTTCCTGTGCCTATCTTTTCCCAAATCTCTGCACAGGAAGTATGCTTTTCCAGTTTCCTAATGTCCTCTCTTTCTGCACAAATTCTTGCATTTTCTCTTTAATGCTTTGCTTCTATTTTCTAACACTGAATAACAAGTACATTTCTTCTCATCCCCCTTACCCACCCCAGCCCCCACACACATACAGAAAACATTTTCATCAAATGCAAGACCCCTGTTCGGGGGTAGCCCCAGGTATTTGAATCCTGGGGTCTTGATCAATGCTCTCTTATCTACGGAGTTCTAGAGGAACAACTTATTTTGACCCAATTTTCAAACAAACAATTCAATAAATATTTTTCGGTGATTATTTTGTACCAGGCTCTGCACTGAGTCTGGGAAACTAGAGATTAGTAAGCCATAGGTCACCCACTCTAATGGCCTACTGGAGAAAATAGGCAACCACACATATGGCACACTACTGCTAAAGTGCTGTAACAGAAATCTCAGCAAGGTGTTGTGGCAACAAGTGCTTCTTGCTTTTGCAAGGTCCATGAGTGCATTTTACAGTTTTGTTTTTGTTTTTGTTTTTTCAGAAAAATGAATGTGTATTATAGCACAACATTAAAGATAGCACCTGCCAACCATTTGATTGAAACTTGCTGGGGGGAAAATAACACACATACACACACACACACAAAATGTGTGCCATCTTTTCTGCTCTATTCTATCCTATTATTCTCCTTAGTTACATCTCCCTTTGACCATAGCCCTTTCTTCCTCTCTCCTTGTCACTAAAGAGGTCTCAGTATCATATGCCACACCTGACATGCTGCCTCTGATCTCTCTCTCTTGCTCTTGCTTGCCCTATCTCACTTTCTCACTATCTCTCTATCTCTCTCTGCCAAGAGGAACAACAGGTATGAGATTAAGATAGATGAAGCCACAGTTCCCTTTTTTAAGTAAGAAAGAAGAGAGAAAAGAAGGCAGAATGAAAATGGAATATTTATCTTTATAAATGAGTAATTCAGATTTCTATTTCACAGATTACTAAAGGGGAGTTTATTTTAGAATCGGATTTACAGCTGTGTTCCCACATACATAACATACTCAAAGTCACACCCAGCCATTACCAAGAAAGGAAAGTATAGCCCCACTAGCACCCGCCCTCTCCCCCAGAGAGCATTAGTTAGACACAGTAGGGTGTTGGAGAAACTATGTCACTGTATCTCCATGTTAGATCTTCCGGACCCCCATTTACAATGCTGCACACACTTCAATTTTGTCCTGTACATTCAAGGCCAGTATTCTGTTGTTAAGGCACCACTGCATCCTATTAAGAACCCTTCAATTTGGCAAAGATGTCCCACACATTCACCTAAAAGTGTATTTTAAATAGATGCAGCTGGTTCCCTGGGGAGGAGTCCAGTGTCACTAGTTCAGGACAGTGGTGATAGCTTCCAGCTTCGTTTAGCTTCCCAGATCTGTTATCTGGAAAAAGAAATAAGACCTAGGATGATCTATAAGGTGTATGCAAAACTGCTTTTCCCCAGGAGGATTTAGGCAACCCACAGGTATTGTGTTCAATCTGCCATATGGATCATAATATCAACTGGAGAAATTATTGCAGATGTTAATATCTGAAAAAATGATAAGTAAAAAAAAATAAAGAAAAATCTTTCTATCAGTGACTATCTGTCATGCTAAAAATAGAAGTTAAAGCCTTTATAGGATTTCTCCCCACAGCCCTTTATAAAGAACATACACACCCCCATCTTGTACCCACTTTGTGGATGGATTTTATTTATACTGTGATGTATGCAATCACGGTTATTATCATGTGTGAGAATACATTTAAATGGCATGCCAACTCAAATAAAAATAGTTGGACTCTCATACCACTGCTATTATAAGAAAGGACTAGAATGCTATAAGGATTGCTGTTTGGCCTCAAATGTCACTTACAGTGTATAATGAGCTGAGTTATGAAGGGATATTTCATATACTAGAGTTTACAGTTCAAAAAATTACTTTTATTTTTGAGGTAGAATTAGAACATATGTGTGTGTGTGTTTGTATGTAGCAGTAGATATTAATAGGTACATAAAAACAATTTTGCGTATAGCACTTCTTTTCTTGAGTTAATTTATGTGCATGGAAAATTTTGTGACTTCCAGTTAATTCATTCATAATGAATTGAAAATGTCTAAGGGCAGGAAGGTAGAAAGAGATGCTGTACGTGTGGCCTGGTTTATTGTCTCATAGGTCTTTGACCTTTTCTTCATTTAAAATGATACCAACACCTGGAGCAAGGCTATTAGATTAATAACAGGAGACATATTCTCTCTTTTCACTCAGTGGAAATATACCTGGGAAAGTAGTGCTAATTTACTGTCTATATAACACTGACAGAGAAATCTTGGGGCTGTAATCATGTGATTTAGAACTTACCTAGGAGCATGTATTCAGAGATCTCATTCATATTTTGTTTGCCTCTTTGCACCATCTTATATTTAATTATATTTTACAACCAACCCTTTAAAATAAGGGAATCAAACACCCCTCCTCTGCCCCTAATACTCACTTGTTACTGTTGGAGTACAGGAGTAAAGGCTCATAGTCAGAGACACCAACTTCAGAGTTTCTGGGAAACTGGACAGTGGACGTCAGATTGTTTTATGCAATCGGTTGATAAACCAATGATAGCTGATTAAAGAAAACTTGCTTTCCAATTGGCTGAAACTTAGAAGAGATTCACTGCTAACAAACTCCAGTGGCATGAATCCATCATCACCCCAGTGAGCTGTCATCAGTGTGGCATTATGCACTTAATGACAACCATGCATTTATTGAGACATCAGTCAGAACTTGATTGAGAGTCAGCTTTATTTTAGTAACAACATTTCATTCCATCCAGGTGAACAGTCTCCATAAAGACCAGACAAAACATGTTCCCTAATAGAAAGAGAAAAAGGCACCAAGCAAAAAGAACCCAAACACAGCAGCAGTGGCTTATACTTAGGGCAGATGCTCATGAATTCTCCTAAGCAGAGACTGACTCATGGGCATTTATAGATAAATCCTGGGCAGAGCAAATGCCAGATTATTCTCCAGACTCCACCACTGCCTGAGAGTCTCCATCTGCTTGCTAATCTTGTGGAGCCAACATCATCAACCATCAGCAAATGCAAAGCATTTAAATTGCAGTGCCCTAACCTGCCACTACAGCCTTTCTCACTGGCTCACATGTCCATCTATACTAATAAAAGCCTAGGTGGCCTTTGCACCCTTGTGTCATCACAAGATGGCCGCCCCCACATTGTCCCAAGATGGCTGCCCCCATGTTGTCACAAGATGACCACCACAAGATGGCCACCCCCACGTCATCACAAGATGGCTGCCACAAGATGGCCATCACAAGATGGCCACCACAAGATGGCTGGCAGGGGAGGGCAGTTGGGGGGGACCAGGCCAGCAGGGGAGGGCAGTTGGGGGCGATCAGGCTTGCAGGCAGAAGTGGTTAGGGGCAATCAGGTAGGCAGCAGTCCCAGATTGAGAGAGGGATGTCTAAACCAGCAGTCGGACATCCCCTGAGGGCTCCCAGATTGGAGAGGGTGCAGGCTGGGCTGAGGGACACCCCCAGTGCATGAATTTGTGCACCGGGCCTCTAGTTCTGTCATAAGAACACCACAGATGCTGTACACAACAGTGGCTTGAAGTAGCTATTTCTCCAGATACAGAAGTTTAAAGGATTGAGTAAGAATCTGACTTTAATTTGATTTGGATAAAGGCTAATTACAAGGACATGTGCTCCTGGGGCCTCCATTTTTTGGTATATGAGATATTCTTTTTGATATACATTCCTCCAGGGCTTATCTTTTATTTCCTACTGTTCTCACCTACTCATCCACTTGAGGTCAGATTTCTCTGAAAGGGATTTTGGCATATGCATCTATAATTATGCCTGTTTAATTTCTTTGTAAGGAGAGGAACAATGTGTTAGCCTTATCAGTGAAAACTTGGCCCTCTTTACCACCAGATTTTCAGCTTCCGTAAGGATCATAGCAAGCTCAGCTAAAGGAAGGGGGTGGGGGGAATAAACTCTCTTTCTAAAGGTCAGCTTTCTTAATTAAATGAAAACTCCGGCAGCAGCATGAGAAAATGAAATGACTGTAGCCCGTGCTCTTTCTGAGAGGCCATACAGAGCATCCAGCTGATCCTGCTGAAAGCAGGGCAAACCAAATTATTCCCAGTCGGGTAAGAAAGAGCTGCAGCATTACCATGGTGGGAACAAGTAGAATGGATTGTGTGTGACTGTGACTATAATGGAGCCTTCAAGTGCAACTGTGCTCCGTGTCCAGTTCACCTTATTTTCACCTTCTCTTTGACTTGCCACCACCATGGCTGCCATTCCCGGACACACTGCTTTCACTACCATGGTCTTTCATTCAAGGCCAATGTGGAGGAGAAATCAGTAAAGAGGCTCAGAGCTAGGTACTTTCACATGTAGGAGTACACTTAAACTCTGTGTCAGAAGTATCACCACTCTTCTCTTAGAAGAGCAAGTTTAAATTCAGAGAGGTTAATTATTTTACCCAAGGTCACATAGCTAGTCAAGTATCGGGCTATTGGATGGTCTGTCACTAGGGCCAAGTCTCTTTCCACAAAAGCTAATGTTTGCATTGCTCTAGTTTCCTTCCCTCCGCCTCATTTGGGAATCTGCAAGATGGCATCCGAGGATGACACAAGGCCTTCCCAGGATCACGAGACAGACCACTCTGTCTAGACTTTCAGCATAGCATTGTCTCTTGATTTTATTGTTGTTTTTCAATAGGACCCTGGCCCCTTCTGGTTGGTCAGGACCTATGAGAAGTTCTCACACGAATAAGTGAATCTAGAGGTTTTCCAAAGCAGTGAGAGACTGCAAGGATTGAAATTGACATTATTCTTTCATCAAACTCCCCTCCTTAGATGGCTGCATTATTCCTACCTCCCCCCAATAGTATCACAGTGAATATTAATCCTGTGGCATTGCCCTCCATTTCAAAACTTAAGGAGTTCTGGATCAGTGATTTTATTCAATGATTATATTTATATTCAGTCAAATAAATATGTTGATTGTGGTTACTCTTCATAAACATATAGGATCTCTTACATTGTTAAAAACGATCATATAAGGAGAAGGTGGAGGGAGGGGTAAGAGATCAACCAAAGGACTTGCATGCATACATATAAGTACAACCAATGAACACAGACACTAGGGGGGTGAGCGCATGTGCTGGGGGATAGAAGTGGCTGGGGAGAGGTCAAGGGGGGGGCGGGAATAGAGACATATGTAATACTTTAAATAATAAAGAATTTTTTAAATGATCATATAATCTTAAAAGAGTTAAAACACATTCCAGACTCTGATTGCTTTAATACAAACAAAGGATTCTAATTAATTATACATATTAAAACTCTTAGATTTGAAGGCTTTTTCAGAAAATGAATTCGTGTTGAAGCAAAGATGCCACACTGCAAAATTCTATGGGCACTATCTATGTTGAACTCCAGGGGGAGCCATTGAGATTGTAGGATGTGATGTCCTCTTCCAAATAGAAGCAGCAAGGTTTAAAGCAATGGCTTGCATCTCTCACTGCAATGAGAGTTGCCAGGGGAACTTTCAAGATCAATGCCTGAGCTTCATTTGAGGAAATTAAAACCAAATCTCTGGGGTTGGATCCAGGCATCAGTAATGTTGTTTTTAAAAAATTATTATTATTATTTTAAATCACTGTGTGAGAGACTGGGATCTGCAGCTATGGAACCTGAATTTGAATCCAAGTTATTAAACTAAGTGTCATGCTCTTCATCTGTAGAATAAGGATATGAATTGTTCTTATTTTATAGGATTTTAAATATAACCCCTACCATTTTATTTCTAGTAAACATTTAAAATTATTATTATTATTATTGAAAAACATATCACTACTGCCCAAGTACTTTAATATTTTTTAAAAATAGAAAGTATAATATATTACCAATTAAAACCATTGTTTTCTCAGAGGTTCAAACGTATGTAAAATATGATTAATGTAGGATGAGTCAGAAGAGAATTCATTCAGTCAAACCTGTAGAAATCCTACTAAACTCTGAATGTAGGATATTCATTAAAGATAAGACCTGGCTAAAGTCTGGCAGTGAATACTCCTCCACTGGAATCTTGCCCTTGACTAACTTATCTTGCCATTCTAACCACATTCTACTTTATCTGGTATGTCTACATTACTTTGGCTCTCTCTCAAACACCAAGCCTGGATGTATAGTGACCTGTTAGTAGCCTCTAGTGTACTCAAGTAGTTCATAGTTAGCCTTCTCCTAAGTACTACTGCAGCAACAATTGAGTGTATAACTCGACTTTTTGTTTTCTACATGATTTATGATACTAATGCATTTTTAAAAGACAATTATTAGTCCAAAAGCTAGCAATATTCTAATCTTGATGTGTAATGCCAAATTTTGATTTCTACATAATTTATGAGACTGATGGATTTAAAAGAATTATTAGGTTATGTTTTTGGACATGCAATACATAAAATCGTAATTTCATGGCACCAACAACCAAAAGGAATAGGGATGAAGCTGTAGAGTAGCAGACATTTTGTATGATATTGAAGTTAAGCTGGTATAAATTGACAATAGTGTGTTATAACTTTAGAACGTTAAATGCAATCCCCATGGTAACCATGAGGAAAATAGCTACAGAATATAAACAAAAGAAAATGAGAAAGGAATTTAAACACTTCAGTATGAAAAAGTCAACTAAACACCAAAGAAAGCAGTAATGCAGACAATGAGAGACAGAAAAGCTTTAAGGTATAGAGAAAACAAATGGCAAATTGACACAAGTAAATTCTTTCTTACCAATAATTACTTTAAATGTAAATGAATTAAACTCTCTAATATAAAGATAAGCAGAATGGACATAAAAAAATGGTCCAACTATATGTGGTGTACAAGAGACTCACTTTAGATCCAAAGAAACAAATAGATTGAAAGCAAAAGGAAGGGAAAAGATATTCCATGCAAACAGTAACCAGAGAGAGTAGGGATGGCTATATTGATTTCAGCAAAATGGACTTTAAGTCATAAAAGACTATAAGAGAAAAAGAAAGACACTATAAATATTAAAAGTTTCCACACAGCAAAAAGATATAACAATTAAACATGTATACATCTAATAACAGATCATCAAAATATATGAAATAAAAATGGACAAAATTGGAGGGAGAAATAGACAGTTGTAGAATAATCATTGGAGACTATAGCTACTTCAAAATGGTTATGAATCCAAAAATCAAAGTGAAGCTGGTAAAACTGGCTGTCCAAAAGACAGGAAAGGCTGGAGTAATAAGGAAAAATCAAGAAACAGTCACCGCAACTTGTAATCAAACAGTAAGAAGCCTCTACATTGGTTTCCTCCCTCCAGCTGCAAGACGTAGGCTCTGGACTAGTCCTCACATTACTTCTTACTCCTCAGCATTGCAAGGGACACTGCAGGCTGCTGTGTCTGCCTCAGCTCCTCTTCAGAAAACTGAAGGATTGTGAATAGAGCCATCACTTAAAGGAAAAGAGAGCACTGACCAATGGGCCATTATCGTTGACCCTGAAATAGACCCACAGAAGCTCTCCATGATTGTTACCCAAGACACTTGATGTTACAGATGAGTGTTTATCAACTGTGGCCATGTTTGGGTCTCCAGGAGGGCTTAAAAAAAACAACCACCACCCAGAACCCATCCTTAGAGATTCAGACTTAATTGGTCTGAAGTAGGCCTTCATATTTTTTTATTTAATTACCAAAGGATTATAATATGACCTGAGACTTAGGACCACCTTTATAAAAGGAAAATTTCTAAAATATGAGGCTGGCTTCTTTTATTGATAAAATAATTAATTTTTACTGTTCTGAACTATTAATTTTTATTTCCTTGAAATCCAAGGGCATTTTCTCAGCGCTTTGATCTCATTCATCTGATGCATAAAAAACAGTCATCAAATTGTTTTTAACACATACCACAATACTCTGTAAAAATTTTTGTATCTTATTTCATTTCATTTTAGCCATAGTCTTACAAGGAGCTTTAGTCGGTCTGAATTCGGAGCCATTAAGTCTCTGGTCCAAAGTCCAAACTCATACCTCTGTCACTGCACTTCTCAAAAGGGTTTTAGTATCTCATCCTCCACAATTAGTACTATTCTATTTGTATGGAATGAAAATCAGTGAATATTGATAATATACCAGCCCCATCCTTTTCTTCTGGATTCACCGCTATAGAAACCAAATGAACTGCCTACTGCTATTATTCTTCTCATGCCTGCTGTGGGGGAAGCTTCTGGCAGTATTAATTACTCTGCTTTTGAGAAGATTCATGTCCTCCTAAATTCTTACATCTTATTTTAATAGGCTGTTACACTCTTAGTTATCATCAGAGCAAAGCTTTCAGGTTTCTCCTTTTTTCATAATCAGAGCACCCCAGGAAGCCCTTGAGTGAATGTGGGATTTCCCAAAGGCGAGGTCAGGGACTCCTGATAATAGTCCCAGAATAGCGATGTTGGAATGAACAAGTGGAAAGAATCCTAGAGCTGCCTTCAAAGATACAGACTAAAACTGACTTGGAATGTTTCCAAGCTGCATGACCTTGAACAGACCATTTAACCCTTATGAGTTGCAATGTCTTTACCATGCATATAGTAGTTTCTGCCCCAGCCAGACCACAGGGTGATATAATGAGCCTTTAAGAGATCATCTTTAAGAAACTTTGTACTTTTGAAAAGTACAGTGCAAATGGATATTTTTGTTCCCCTTCTCTCTCACTTGTCTCTACTCCTCTGCATGAGGTCTCTGGACTCGCTAAGCACTCAGCTCCATGGAAGAGAACACTCCAAGTGGCAGCCAATGCAGGCAGGCTAAGGTCAGAGATTGGCCTCAGCTAGGGACTATGGCAGACAGTGGTACAGTAGGAAAAAGAATAAGAGAAAGGTAATACATACCTCCATATGCTTTCTAGAATTTATTTGCAAAATATTAAAAGTATTTATTTCTTGTAAGCATACATATTTGATGATATTTTTAAGTTTTCTTTATGGAATAATCAAAGGATTCTAAGAAGTAGGAACATTATTTAAAAAATGCCACAGCAGAGAGCACATTTGAAAAGGTTTGATTATATTGGAAGAGAAAATCAACACTTGATCCCCAGATGCTGAAAATATATGACTATGTATGACCAATAATACAGTCCTGGAAACAGAAGTAGGACAGCTGATAGCCCACTTTGCTTACTGACACTTGTCTGACTCACTATAAAGGAAAGAGCAGGAGTTAAAACAAATATGTTTCTAATATGCAATCATGACATAGCCTGAGCCTAAGGAACCCTCTTACATGTATGTACCTTTATTATGCATATTAAGTTAATCATATTACTAACAGTAACTATCAATGCTGTTGTCATCTCAAATAATTTTCAGTACATTTCACATGATTACTATTCCATCCCTTCCCCACCTTCATCCACAGATTGGAAAATGGAGACTCACAGAGACAAAGCACAGAAGTGCATAGAGTCTAATGGGTTTTTGCTTGCTTTTTTGTTTATCTTTTTTCCTCTTGGAATCAAAGATTTGCCTTGGCTTAATAACTAACCATAGAAGGAGGCATTTTTTTCTTTTAATGATCTATGTTCTTTGCAAACTGTGAAGGCAGATATTGAAAAAAATATTTCTATTTCTTTAATTTCAAGTATGTGGAAATTGAGGAAAATATATTGCCCAAAGTAAACTCTTCTTATAGCTAGGAATCCATAAAAATAAAAATTTCCAATGGAAAGAAGCAAGTTTGTAGATTAATAATAGATATAGTAACAACTAGTAATGGAAACATTATTTATTAGTAGAAATGAAACAGCAATATATTTCATCAGTGTGTTAATATGCATGCAACGGAATTATTTTTGAATCCATGTTTATTTGGAAAAAAAAGTTTGCTGCCTTTAACAAAAATACTTTTATTTTGCAAGAGTATAAAAATAAATATGTAAATGAGATGCTTATGTAATTTCTAATGCTAAAATAGCACTAAACTATCATTGGTGGTATTGACAACCTTAATTAAGAAGTCATTTAATAATAATGTTAACAAATTGGCATCTTTTTGAGTCAGATTGACACTACTCAAGACACAAGCATAATTGATGTTCCCTCAGTAAAATACAGAGTATAATCTGTGAAGGATCATCTGATGTCTATAGCAAAATTAAGGTCAAGTACTTGGCAAAATATGTTATAGAGTGTAACAGATGTTCACAAATTAAATCACATTTCTATTAAAAACTGTAGAGATGCTCATTTGATAGAACCTGGAATCACAGAGTGGGTGAACCAAAAGGGATTTTAGAGCCTAGTCATTCCCATTATATTAAAAATGAGGAAACTGACTTGCAAAGAAACTTAAGTGATTAGCCCAAGGTCCCAGAGTTGGATATAAGGGTATAGACTAGAACCCAGGCCTTTTCTACTATTCCAGGTTGTCTCTCATTGGTGACAAATGAAGGAATATTTTAATAATTTACTTAAAAATATAGTTAAGGTAAATTATCCTGTGTAGTAAAATTAGACACGGGAATATTAACAAAACAGACCATTGCATCTTTAGGATCTTACCTGATTCCTGCTCCTGGCTATTGCCCAATCTTATATTTAATATTAAAGTCCAATTCCAGGAAAGCCACCATTCTCCAGGCATTAAAATGATGTCAAATTAATATTAAATCTGCAACACACTTTTTTAAAGAAATGTTTTTAATGTTACATTAAAAATCAGGAAGTATTAGCACCATGCAAGTCTGTGGGTGGCAGTTCTTCAAATTCAGATGATGAACAAACACTTTCTCAGTTGATCTTTCTCAATATTTAATATCCAGAGTTGGGGTGTCAATACTAAACTTCTATGAATCACAAGTGATTTGGCAACAAATGGGAAAATACACTAACAATTTTTTAAAAAAACTCTTAATACATAGAGGAAAAATATATGTTCTAAGATGTATTTAATTTATCACTTGTGATTTTTAATAACTTATAAACTAGAAATTAGAAAATCTGAGTTCTATTATAATCTCCTCTGTCAGGTCAGGAGGGAATCTGGTTCCAACTTTGCACTGACCTACTGGGATACATTTTCTATAGGACCTACACCAATAAAATGAAGAGAATACCATTGACTTTCATCCCAATAATGAAGATGCAGTGCTAATAATCTCTCCCCATCGTTGGCAATGGCAGAACTGGTCCTTGTACCCAATAACCTGAAAGTTAAGGTGGATTCCTTACTTGTGCCCCTCCCCCATATCTAATCATTCAACTTTATCATCAAGATTACATCTCACTGCCTTAGCTTTACTTCAGTGGTTCTAAATGTATGGGTATCAGAATCTCCTGGGGAACTTGGTAAAATATAAAGGTTGAAGCAGGGTAAGTTTATGTCCTATCCTACTCCAGGGAGTCTGGCCCTCTGTGAGCTTTATTTGATGTAGGTGATTATGATATGCAGCAGTTGAGAAACATTACTTTAGTGTATGCTCTTTATATCTCTCTGCCACGTAATTGCATTTGCTTCTAAAGTCATCTGATTGACTTCAGCTTCTTGCTGCACCAATTTATTCTTTCAACCTGAAAAAGTCCACGCATAAAACAGAAAAAATAATGGTTGCTTATCACACTCAAGAGTAAGTCCAAATTTATTGTGCATCTAAGATCTTTCAGGATTTGGCTTTTGTAGTCCTCTCCCAGTCTCAGTTTTCATCACTCCAAATTATGTGCACATTCCCTTCATGCCCAAAGCTTCCTCAGACTGGATCTTTTTCATATTCTTCCACATATTTATTCAAAAGTTATTTATTGAGTTCTTATCATTTGGATAGCACTGGATCTAACACAGGAGATAGGATGGTGAACAGTTGGCAATCATACCAGTGCTCAAGGTGTGAATTGGGATAAATATAAGGAGTAACTATATGGTTTTATGAAGCATATATTGGGAAGCCTTGCCTGGCCTGGCAATTCTCAGAGGTAGCTTCCTCAAGGAAGTGATTTTTGAGCTAATGCTTAAAGTTTGAATAAAAGTTACTAAGATAAATGGCAGGAGGTTCAGAGGAACCTTCATGTTCGAACAGCATGTGCAAAGGTCTTGCAGTGGGAAGAGGATGACATGTTTCAATGAATGAAAAGAAGGTTATATAGGTTAAAACTAAAAGAGAGAAAGGGTGCCCGGCTGGTGTGGTCAGTGGTTGAGCATCAACCTATGAACCAGGAGGTGACAGCTCAATTCCCAGTCAGGGCACATGCCCAGGTTGTGTCTTGGTCCCCAGTGGGAGGCATGCAGGAGGCAGCCAATCAATGATTCTCATCATTGGTGTTTCTGTTTCTCTCTCCCTGTTCTTTCCTCTCTGAAATAAATATTTTTTTTTTTTTTTAAAAAGGAGAATGCGTGAGTAGCCATAGATAAAGTTGGCAATAAGGTCAGAAACCAATCCAAGTAAGGACTTGTTAGGCATAGTTTTTCTTTATCCTAAAGACCTTATAGACTGGAAATTAGAAAATCTAAGTTGGAAGCTATTAGATATTTTTAAGCAGATAATTGTTTCAGATTTGCATTTGAATATTCTGAGCTTAACGTAGAGAATGGATTGGGGAATGGAAAGCATAGATCATCTGCTACTTTATAGCAGGCCCTTGCAGCAGTCCAGGAGAAGACAGGTGGTGCTTGGACTAGGCTCTGATCACCAAGGCTGCACCAGGAGAGATGGTGAGGGAAGATAAACCAAGGCGAGCTTTGCACTCAACTCAAATAATCACCTTTCCTCCACCTCATCTTTTGGTTTCATCTACAAGAGTTAGATTAAATTGGGTTTTCCTCCTCTGGGTTCTCTTAGCAATGGGCATTTACTATTGCTACATTTTAAATATTGAGTTATGCATCTTTATTCTATACTGAAATGTAAATTACTACGGACATTGGCTATGTTTTATCTCTTATCTCCACTGCCTGACTAATTCTATGTTCCAATAAACATTTGAATGGTTCAACCATGAATTGACCAGCCACTTATAATTGGGCATTTGTAAAATTGCCACTGTAGACCTCCATTTCATCACGTAATGAGTAATCTCTTCCCCTCACCCATTGTAAGTCCTTGAGCCAAATCCCAATAAGCAAATCTTTTTCCTTATGCTGCGGATATACTGAAATTGAATTAAGCAGATCCCAACAGGAAAGATTTAACTGAAAATAATTTTGTGAAGGAACTTTTGATAGATGTTGGAGCGGGCTCAAAGGACCAAAAAAAATAAAAAAATAAAAAATGAGGCACTCAGGAACTTTGATATCAGGAAGCCTCTACCACCCCTAAACATAAAAAGATAAGGGTAAGGAATAGTGTTAATGAATCCTAATGAGCGATAGAGCTATGTGTGTGGGTCTGTCCAACAGAAGGTGTGGTCATGAGAGCAGCCCCTGGCAGAACTATGGCCAGGCAGGTAATGAGATGGTGGTGGGAGGAACTAGTCCAATCTACCTCTTCTCCCAGCCTTCAACATCTTCCCAGTGCCTCCCATTGACTGAGCCAGAGGGCAAGGAAAAAAGGTGGTTGTGTTCTTGAGGTCAATCACCCAAGCCACTGAGCAGGATATAGAACAGGGAACAATGGATCTAGGGAGGCAAATGGAGAATAATCAGAATAGAAAGGAAAGGTTTACTCAATTAATAAGCCATGGGGATTGAACTTAGTAAACCAGAGAAGTCAGTCTAATTAAGATTTCTAAATGATGATGTGGGCCAGACAGGAGCAAAAATGAAAACACAGAGAACTCCAATAGGGGGCTACAGAATCCTCTGTAAATAATGGCAAAAACAAACAAAAAAAAGGATGTGGTAAATGGACAATATAGGCAAATGCCTAGGCCTAAATCCTTTGCTGTTTTTCATATTTATGTCCATAATTATATTTTAAGGGCAATAATAGAACCTTCCCAAACAAGAAATCAAATAATCTCAATATTAACATCAATATACTGTATACATTAATGTTGTTGTAACAGCAATAAAATACCTTTTTACTATCTACTACTCACATACTCTACTTCATTTGATTTACATATTGAAAACTATGACCTCGTAGTATAAAGCTAAATGAAATTCAACATATCCAATATCCAATAACCACTGAAACATAAATTATGAACATACATAATTATTATTGATCTACAGAGAATTCGCTATCTATCCAGCAAAGGTTAATACTAAACTATACATGGAGGATATTATAATCCACAACTTTCTGGAGAAAAGCCTAAGCCTTATAAAGGAAGGTAACACACCGTACATGACAGGTAGAAAGTGGGGAGACTGGGTTCCCACTCAGGTCACTCATCCAAGGGCTCTCATTCTTTCCTCTGTATGCCATAGCCTAGTGAAATGATGGAGCTGCCCAAAGGTGGAGTGAAAGAACTGGTTGGTGAGTTGCATATTTAGATACAAGGGCACTAATAGGAATTTACTTCCTTTCCTAATTCATTCGGGAAAACGTACCAGAAGAGAAGGAAATTTTGAGTTAACTGTCAGGGAAATAATAGAGCTTGGTTAAGCAAGAGTACATGATGCCCAATAGATGCTTATTACAGAGGGAAATGAGCCTCTCCGAGAACCCTGGAGAGAGTTTATGATCAGCAGCCTGGGCTTGGAAAGTGTGTCATCAGGATGGAAAGGTTGAAGATGAACTTGCAAAAGGAGACATGTGGCCACAAAGAGCTGTTTGTGGGGAAGTGTGCTTTGCAAGTCTGCCCTCCTGGCCAACTTTAGATACTTTCTTTACATCATCTACCTGCTTGCTTGACTGACTCATTTCCCTTCTTTAATTCCAAAGGCAAGTTTGGTTGCTCTCTACATTCATGCATACTTCTAGGTTTCGGGGCAAGTAAAGACAAAGGG
Organism: Plecotus auritus; assembly: GCF_963455305.1. Lineage (NCBI taxonomy): Eukaryota > Metazoa > Chordata > Mammalia > Chiroptera > Vespertilionidae > Plecotus > Plecotus auritus. Next base: position 154,298,244 of record NC_137782.1, read on the forward strand.
GCACACTCTTTCCCCTCACCGCTTTACATCTTGTGGGAGACACAGAGCCATAAACCAATCAGGGTAATCTTACATGACAGGTGTTAAAAGAGCCACTAAGGGTGCTCTAGAGGAAAAAAACATCTTCATCATTAAGAGGTGAGAGGGTTTCTTTTTAAGAACTTGGTCTTGAAGAATGAGAATCACATAAGTAGAAAGAAAAATCCAAGGTTTTAAGTAGAGAATGACATCTGTGAAATCCTTGAGGAGGGAGGCATTTTTTTTATAGGATCATCCCTATGGGACAGGGATGGAAGATGAGCCAGAAGAAGCAGGAAGGTGGCAAATTATGAAGGAGCTTGTACCAACCTAGGGAATTTGAGAGTAACCACAAAGCTCTAGGGAGCCCCTGAAAGATTTCAGTCAAGAGACTGATAAGGTCAGATTCAAGCTTAGTAAAGAACATATTGGAGGCCATGTGGAGAAGGGATAGGAAGAACTCCAGGCAGTAGGCATAGAGACCAGTTGGAAAACTTGTCCCCAAAACTGAGTTAATAATTATGGAACAGGGAACACAGGAGGAAAGGCAGACTGGATTAGAGAAAATAAGAATGTTTCAACCTAATTATTTTCCCATAGGTTCTCATCATCTCTCTTTTAACATGTTAAGAAGGAGAAGGGAAGATATATACAATTGATAAAGAGTGGCTATGATTATGCTTGTGTTCACTATCTGTTTTGGACTGAACATGGACTTCCAAGGAACTATGTTTACCAGAAATTCACAGAAGCAGGAGAGATGAATTAACCTTTAACCTCTAGGGGCAATGGTGGTAAGAGCCACCCATTCTCACCCCTTTGTCACAGTTTCTGTACCTCAAGATTTCAAAGCAAGGAAGGCACTTCACAGAGATGATCTTTGAGGGGGGTGGTGATGGTGGGGGGAAACCTAGTGTCTGTCAGAAATAAATGAACTCTCCAAGAATATGGTTTTTACTTTGGTACACTTACCTTTTGCCAAGTTGTGTCTGTAATGCCAGGATTCACATTAGGAGGCAGCACATAGGAGGGAAAAGCAACTCATCCATCACTTTGGAATAGATATCTTACCTGCCTTACTGCAGATAAGGGTCGTTATTGATCTGATGAGGGTAGTTTAATTAGCAGCGCAAACAGATTCCTACATTGGAGAATGGCTAAATGACTTTGGTGCTTGACCTAGAGAAATTACCTAGGCAACCAGTACTTAAAGTTTCTCTGTCTCCTAAATGAGCCTGGTCAATGGTGCACCAACTAAATGAGTGGGTCTGCTATGGTTTGGAAACTACTACTCCAAAGATAAAGATTGTAGGGAGCTTCTGTAAACAGATAAATTTCACTTGTCTCCCGTCCCCTAAAATAGGGTAAACACAGCCTGTGAAAAATATTTTGAGAGTCAAGCAAAATGTACACTCTCTCAGTAAATGAATGTTAGTAATTTGAGGAAAATATAATATTGCCGTAATAAAGAATGCTCCGTGACAAAATTATTTGGTTATTGCTCAAATGAGGAAATAGCACTAATTATAATACTTTTGTTACTCTTCTGTAGCAAGCAGGATTCTCTGGTTGCAAACATAAGAAGCCAACTCTATAGTTTATGGAGAAAAATTGTGGAAGGTCATGGGGTGGCTCATAGTCACGAAGGGTAAGATGATACAGAAGCTGAGTGAGACAGGAAACACTTAACTCTGGGGACCTGGGGAGTAGGAACCAACAGGTGTCTCTCCTAAAGGGCAGTTGAGTAAAATGAGTTCCTTATCAAATCAAGTGACAGCTTTTATAAATGGTGACCAGAGAGGAATGAGCCTCCATGAAAAAGAGTGATGTCTAAGGCAAACATGTGCTTTAGAACTCCAAGTCAATCAATATGCTCATACCTTTAGTGTTGATCCCTTGATGAATTACACCAATGTGAAACTAGAAACAGCCCAGCAAATATTCTATCTAAAGAACATACCCTTAAAGAATGACAGTATGAGGAATAATATTTTTTTAAACCTGACAGTTCTACCTTGACATCCATCAAAGTAATGAAAAAATATAGGTTAAATTGTGCAATGATAAATTTAATAAGGCTGACAAGCCAAAAGAGGTCATGGAAGGGAAGGGCAATAAGAATAGGAAGGAAATCTACCCTTTAAGTGGAAAAATAAGTAAAACTTGATCTGGGCAGGATTTATAATGAACTGAAAATTAGTTCCTTTCAATATGTGTTAAATTTTCTTAAAATAAATACCCTTTATAGCACCCTGAGGATACCCAGCCACAACCAATGGAAAATTTTATTCAACTGCTTTTTAGTTTAACAGAATTTTCAGACAATAATTCAGATGATACTTTAGCTTTAATTGTTTCAGAGTCGAATCCATTTGTCTTGATCATGTAATGATAGAGTTTATAAGAGTGATTACATGAAATAAAGTATGTCATTTCCCTAGCACTACAATAGACTAGAGAGAGTAGTTTTAATTTGGGGGCCTAGTGTTCAATCTCACAATTGTTATTGATGTAATTTTGGCAGCATTTGAACCTTTTAATTCTCAATCCCATTATATGAAAGGGGATTGAGGATAGTAATGTATCCTCAGTACTGTCTACCTCACAAGATTGTGAAGTACATCAAGCAAAATGATTGGTGGTGAAATCATTTTGCCAACTCTACAGCACCCTATAAATCAAAGGATTGATTATATTTATGTTGACGTGCTATTCAACAATAAATTTCATGGAAATGTTGTGAAGCTTTAGATTTCTTGACCAGAGGTCTTAAAAGCAGTATTCATAGAATTTACATTCATCACAACCATTTGGAACAGTATTTCTCAAACCAAAACAACTTTTGTAGAGTTAGTGCCAGTGTGCTAAGTTTATATTATAACCCTTAAAGGAAGTAATATATGTCTGTAATGTGTCCATCTCCATAAATGACTTCTTTATTAAGACTGTGTGAAACAGCATTAAAAATTAAGTGCAGTTGTGAAACCACCTTTGACATGAAAGAGCATGAACATAATTAATATTGAATACAAATATCTCCAAGTATTGGATAGCGAGCTCACTGCTTAATTGTTCTGAAAATGATAGGGTATGTTCCCTTTAGGCTACATCACCACGATTTTTTTATTTGCCCTTTAATAGAAATCATACTGTATTTTTAGTCTAGAGAAAACAGTGTCTGTGGGAACCACGTCTCCCACCCATGTCTTGGCAGTAGAAACTAGTGTCTCAGATCAAGACTATTTACTGATCCCCATGGCAACAATGAGCTTTATCTTGCACAAATCCTAATATCATAAGAACCCAATGGTTCTTTAGTATAGTATCTCAACCCTTAAATAACAGTCTTGATGTGGGCTATAAATAATTTAAATAGAACCATTTTTAATAAACTATTGGTATAAAGCTAGAAAGTCTTAGGTAGCCTCTTCACCAGATTTTCATTTGGTAATAAATCTTCTGCCTTTTCTGAGTAAAGACACTGGGCCTTCCAAAGAAATGACTGAGTTAAAGCCCTGACTTTTGTTACCTGACAGAGCAGTAAGTGGGGTGTAACAGTGTTGGGGCTGGGACATGTAACAACACTCTATGTAGACCGCTGCCCATGTGTATGGGCTGCCTAAGTTTGGGGACCACTATCCTCTTGTTTTCCAGGCTTGCAACAAGAAATGAAATCCCTAAAAGTTTCTACCATGAGACTTGGTCACTTTCCAGGTTGCTAGATGTGTTATAGCACACTGGCTAAGAGTCTAAATGACAGCATGAAAAGATTGAGTTATACCCATACATTGCTCTGGAGTCCATAGAAGAAAAAAATGCTGTATGAGTACCAACACATTGTATTATTCTTTTATCTCCTGGTCAGATCTGACAGTTTTCAAGCCTACAGGATTGCACACACATTTTCATAAAATCCATGTTCCAAGGAAGGTACTTCCTTCCATACAACTACATTATAATTTTTGTTGGAGAGTGTAGGCAGTGGTACTGATATTTGACAGGTTTTTTTTCCCAAAGTTTCAAAGGCATTAACACTCAGCAGGAATAATTGAAATACCTTTTATACTTTAGAACCATTCATTGATTTTTTTTTTAAAAGACATTTTACATTTCTATGCATTTTAACACCCTCTTTTGGTAATGAAAGCATTGTGGACCAACTCTTTCTCTGTTCTCTCCTAAAGGCCTGCTGTTCTTTCTCATTTTTAAGTGCTTCATGAACAAATAAAGTAACTTGGCATTGTCGCTAAGAGGAGTATTTCAATACTCTGGACCCACTGATGTTGATATGAATAAGTTGCCTCTGCCCTTTGCAATATAAAGGCAACCAGATGACAAAGAGTGTTGTACGTCTAAGCAGATGAGAACAGTTCTAGAAACAGTTGAGCCTGCCCAGGCTTTAGCTTGCCTCCCAGGGTTCTAAAATGAGTGTCTAGTGAGAGTGCTAGTTGGGAAGGGTTAGGTGAAGAAAGCAAATGAATTTTTATCTCACCTAAGTGAAAAACTTCATCTTATTCATGTTTGTATTCCATGTGGTAACTGACTCCATCAGTGCCTTACACAGTTATAGGGGTAAAAAAAAAAAAAAAAAAGAAAGAAAGAAAGAAAAAAGGACAGATTTCTAAATCATCAAATGGTTTTCTTATAATAGAAAGAGGAGGAAGATTTTTTTATTTTTTTATTTTATTTGTTATAATCAGAAGGAAACTCTAAGCAAAGCATAATGCATGAGTTTGGGAAACATTGCTGATGTAGTCATGTGTCTGTCTTCACATATCTGTGACAGGTGTGTGTGATACATGAAATGTGGCTATAAAATAAGGAGGCTTAAAACACATATTTGGACAATATATTTGTTTTCTAGTGAAGTTTAATTAAATAAGTTATGTTAAAGTGTTTTGCAAACACCTAAAGTGGTATCCAAATATAAAATGCTGCAATTATAGATTGTTCAACAATATTTAATGAGCAGCTTCTATGATCTATATCAATCAAATAATAACACTAACAAAGGGCTGGATGACTCAGTTGATTGGAGTGTAATCCCATACACCAAAAGGTTACAGGTTCAATTCCAGGTCAGCACATATACCTAGATTTCGGGTTCAATCCCTGGTTGGGGTACATAAGGGAAGCAAACAATTGATTTTTCTCTTTCTCTCAATATTTCTCTCTCTCAAAATCAATAAACATATCCTTCGATAAGGATTAAAATAAATGATAATAATTATATTGTAGGGACCAGGCTAAATGTAATGACTTTGCCCACAGCTATACAACTACAGAAAAGGGAGAACAGATGATATAAAAAATAGATGACAGAGGCAATGCATATATGCATATAAGTTCTTTGGTTAACTTCTTCTCCCTCTCTCCCCTTCCCTCTGACATTTGTCAGTCTGTTCCATGTTTCCATGCCTCTGGTTCTATTTTATTCATCAGTTTATTGTGTTCATTAGATTCCACATATAAGGAAGATCATGTGAATTTTGTCTGACTGGCTTATTTCACTTAGCATAATACTCTTCAGGTCCATCCATGCTGTCTCAAAGGTAATAGATCCTTCTTTTTTATAACTGCATAGTATTCCAGAAGGCCTAAGGTGGGGCAGGAACCTGGTGGTGGGTGGCAAGGGGGAGAAAATAAAGGAGGGACATCTGCATTACTCTCGATAATAAAAATAAGTAAATAAAATAGATGGCAGACTGTAGAGGCAATATATATTAAAGACCATTTAATGATGAGGCATTCTTACCTGTCCAATATACAGTGGAGCTTTGAAATTTTTATTTCTGAGCCATTTTATCATTGTATTTTCAAATGACAGCTCAAAAGCTGTCATTAAGAATAAAAAAAAATTGAAGAATGGTTTCCTTCTCCACAGACAGTATTGCAATCTATGGGTGCAGTGCAAATGTGGCAGCAGAAAGACATGCAACAAGACAGATTCTCAGTAACTTCACCCCTGAAGTCTCTATTGATTGTGTTTGCACTTATTCTCAGCTTCACTCAGTCTCGCAGTTGGACAATGCCTCCCATTCAAAATAAACCTTCAGTTCTTGATTGCTCGGTATCAGGTTGCTGCCGTTTCCAGCTGTTTCGTGATCAGAAGATATTGCTTTCAAACTTGTCTCTCTTAGTCCTTGAAGCAAATTACAAGCACAGAAATACTTTGAAGCATCTTACACTTACCAGCGTTGAGTCTGTAGCAAATAGAAAACAAATCACAATGACTAATGTTGTTATGGAAAGGCTATAGTTTCCATTTACCCATATTTGTGGACAATCATTGAGTTTTTAGGACCAGAGATTTTCTTTCATGATGGTTAAAATTTTATATGCGGGATGAAAAAAAAAAACTGAAGGAAAGCAGTGATTTACTGTACTTGTTTCCTGCAAAAAGAAATCTCATTAAATAGCTTGTAGATAGTTCTAAACTACCTTAAATAAATTAAGCTCTTGTTTGATAAAATATAGATCTTCGTGTAATGTCTGTGCATTTTTCTAAACAGCCACTGTGCCTTATTTCTGTGTTAATGAATGGCTTAGATGACACATGTAACAATTTATGGGCGAAGATGGATTTAATGAATCTCTAGAATGGCTAGTTCCTAAGAAATGTTTAGTAACAAGTAATTTTTGCCGAGTCTCTTGATTTTTCTTTGGAACCAATGACCAGCTGTGTGTGGTAAATGCTCTCCGGCTTTTTCAGCTTCACCATAATCACTCAGTTCTCCCATTAGTGTCAACCTTATTCAGTCTGGTTCCAATTGGTTTGACAGGATGCCTCTCCATCCATCAGGGCATTTAAATCCCCAGTCCTAAATGTCCCCTGGGTTCCAGCTAGGATATGGAGAGAGAAAGGTACAGCATTTCAAGTTTTTCTCTCTATTCTGTTGTCCAACAATTACAATCAAAATGCCTTGAAATTGCTTACTCCTATTTCAGCTCTTTTCTTCAAACTCTGCCTAGTATAACCAAAACAAACAAACAAAAATTCTTTGTTGTACTTCATTTTAGCATTAATGTTTCTGCCTGTTCTATAGAGATAATCCCTTGCACATGATCATGCTTAACTAGGCTGTGTACATAGGAAGCTAGAATAAACTTTAAATGATACTCTATTATAATGAGTAAAGCCTTTTAAACACTGATTTATTTTTTTATATTCGGTGTTTGGTGACAGTCTTCATAACAGCAACATCTGAGTAAATTAAGGGAAATACCAGTTCACAAAAATCTCTTTAGAAATGTATTTATTTAGGAATGTAACACATTATTAGGTACTACAAACAGATTACCAAGTACAAATTAGGTTTGGTTCCTGAAGTTAGGAATATTGTAATCCACTTTAAAAGGAGAATCTCCAGTCTTAATAGAGAGCAAAAATAATTGAATACTGTTTTGTTTTGCTTTGCTTTTTAAATGAGATATGTAACTAAATTATTGAATAATAACTCAGTACTACCCCCAACCTTATTGCTTACTCTTAGAGGAAGGACCTTGCATGCCATATGAGTATCCACAGTGGGCACCTATGATGGGCTAGAGACCTTGAAGCCCAGGAGGAATTTGAGACCAGTACTTTGGGCTTTCTATTCTGTTGTTCAAGGGCTCATATGTATAAACTTGAATAATCTCCTTGGAAATTTAAATATATATTTCTCAAAAGACATGAATTTGGATAGAAATGGAAGCCTGTCATTTGCAAGGACACAGAAAAACAAAATCAAACTTTGTAAAGAGAGCAAAAATGAAATGGATTTACCCAAGATCATCTCCTTGGATACCACCAGTTCAGTTAGAGCCAGATTTCCAAAGATGACTTCAAAGCGCCAGATCATGTAATCTGTCATACAAGGATATATAACACAAATAAACAAACCCCAAATCAAAATGCTGAGGTCCTTTGGGTTCCCATGATCACCATCAATTACCCTAACCTTCAACCAAAGTGGGCTCCTCAAACTGGTCAAACAGATTCTGTACCACACTGCCTCTCTGCCATTACTCAAACTCTCCTTTCCAACTGGAATTCCTACCTTCTCATTTACCATTTATTCACTCAGGAACTCAAGACATATATACTTGTTGCTTGATCTGTGCCAATACCTGTGCCTGTCTCAATTCTATTGCAGCTTCAAGAGTGAGAAATCTAATTTGATTATTCCATGAAATCTTGCTTTATCTTTCTGATCAAGAAGAATTTAATAATCTATCCATTAAGTCATTTATTCAATGAAATAGTATATTGAACACCTATTGTATTCTAAGTCATTTTTGTTGTTGTTGTTTGTTTGTTAATTCTCACCTGAGAATTGTGTTTTAGAGAGAATAGAAGAGAGAGATGGAAGGGGAGGGAGAGAAAGAGAAAAACAATTGGTTGCCTCCCCAATGCATCCCAACCAGGGGTCAGGGATTAAACCTGCAACTGAGGTATGTGACCTTGACCTGGAATTGAACCCGAGACCCTTTGGTGCACAGGCCAATGCTCTAACCACTGAACACACTAGCCAGGGCAAGCATGCTAAGTCTTAACAATTCAAGTACAAATGAAATCTGTTCCCTGACTTTATGGAATTTGAAATCTAATTGAAAACAGAAACAATAAAATAGTAATTTCCCTATAATTATAGAATGGAATGGCAGGATTGTGCAAATTGTGCTTCAAAAACCTAAATCATACCGGAAGAGCCATCATCTTCCCAGAGGAGAGGACAACTGATGTAAGCCTAAAAATTCAAGGATAATTAGCTAACTAAAGAAGAAGAAAATGAAGGATATTCTAGGCAGGATGAAAAGGCATAGGGGAAATAGCATGAGTGTGAGGAAAACCAAGGTTTTCTAAGTGGTCAGATTGCACATGCAGTGCAAGTCATTTGTAGTGGCTTCTATGAAGCCATTTGGTGGGTGAGTGACAAGAGGTGAGATTAAGATGTCACCAGGAAGTAGATCTTAAAACATTTCTGAGAACTAAGTTAAGAATTTTATATTTCACCCTAAGTGGTTTTGGAAAGTATTGAAAATGCTGAACAGGGAATGGCAAAATTGGAGTTTGGTTTTGAATGGCACCCAAACACGTAAGCCAGAAATTTACGAGGCAGTCATGTTATCACCCTCTCTTGCAATCTCTCACATTTAATCCACCAAGTCTCAGGTTTCACTGTTAAATATATCTGGGCTCCATCTCTACTCTTTTCCCTCTCATGCAGTGGTCAGCAAACTCATTAGTCAACAGAGCCAAATATCAACAGTACAACGATTGAAATTTCTTTTGAGAGCCACATTTTTTAAACTTAAACTTCTAATGCCACTTCTTCAAAATAGACTCGCCCAGGCAGTGGTATTTTGTGGAAGAGCCACACTCAAGGGGCCAAAGAGCCGCATGTGGCTCATGAGCCATGGTTTGCCGACCACTGCTCAAATGCAACAATCTTAAACCAGGATCAACCAAGATGTCTTCAAGAATTTTTGATGAATATGTTAACTGGTCTCTTATCCCTATCATTTACACACAATAGCATGAATGATTTTCTAAAATGGAACATCTGATCATACTGTACTTCTCCTTAAAATGTTTCACTGACAGGATCCTAAAAAAGATGATTAATGAAGATCCTTCTGAGGACTTTATATCTGAGGTGAAACCTCAGATTGATAGAAGCTAGCTATTTAAAGAACTAGAGAAAACTCAGAATGACATCACTAATACATTGAAAAAGCAACCCAAGGAGTGACAGAAGATATTTACAGAACAGGGCTTATATACATTATTAAAATAAAATAATAATAAAAGGCACAAGTGGCAGTCCTTCCACAATAGAGAAGTGAGGAATGAGAAGTAACATCAATCAAGTCCTGCTATGGAGAGAATGTTTGTATCTGCCCCATATCCATATGTTGTAGCCTTAATCACTAATATGATGATATTTGGATGTGGTGGGGCTTTATGGGGGTAATTAAGTTTAGGCGAGATCCTGAGGATAGAGTGCCCATCATGAGATTGTTTCCATTATAGGAGGCTGAAGAGACCAAAGCACTCACTCTCTGTCACATGAGTATAGAGCAAGAAGGTGACTATCTGAAAACCAGGAAGAGGGCCTTCACCAACTAAGAATCCAACTATGCAGCCATCCTGATCTTGGATTTCCAGCCTCCAGAACTCCTGAACTTCCATAAATATTTGTTGTTTAAGTCACCCAGTTTATATTTTCTGTTGATGCAACCTAAATTAAGCAAGTCTTAAGGAATAGAGCAAGGAGAAACCAAGATGGCGGCATAGGTATACACCTAAACTGCTGCCTCACACAAAAATTTCAAAACTACAACTAAAAGACAAAACGGACATCATCCAGAACCACAGGAAGGCTGGCTGAGTGGAAATTCTACAACTAGAAGGAAAGAGAAAAGCATGCTGAGACTCAGAGGAGCTGCAGAAGGCAGAGGTACCAAGGTGCGCACACACGCGGAGAGGGCTGGCAACTGAGTACACGGCTGGCTTTCTCAACCGGGAGGGAGACAAAAGCTACCGACAGCTCTGAACTCCAGTTCCGGGAGAGACTCTGGGACCCAGACTCATTCGGGGAGAAACTGGACTGTCTGGCAGCGGGCGAAACTCGGGCTTTCTCTCAGAGGTGCTTGCAGTGATTACCACGGGACACTGAGACCCATGGGCCTCTTAGGGCAGGGCTGACAGGAAGCCATTGCTGTCTGCTCCACCATGAGACTCCACCCCATCCAAGCTGAAGCTTTTGCAAGTCTTATCTCATAAGGGTGTCTCCAGCACAGAAGTTCTCCCAGCATAGACACAGCTGATCCTCACAGCCAATTGGCCTGGAGGTCTATTCCTCCCAGTGATACCAATAACAATCAAGGCTTAACAACAAAAACAAGACTGTGCACACAGCCCACAAAGGGGTGCACCAAGAGTGTCCACCTCAGGTAACTAGGAAGGCTGAGCCACTGGGCCCTATAGGACACCTACCACACAAAGCCACTCTATCAACTCAGGGAAGCAGCCAAAATGCAAAGACAAAGAAATAGGTCACAAATGAAAAAAGTGGATGAAAGCAAACGACTGGATATAGAGTTCAAAACCATGGTTATAAGGCTTTTCAAGAATTTTCTAGAAAAGGCTGATAAATTTAGCGAGACCTTCAAGGATATGAAAAAGGAGCAACTAGAAATTAAGCATATACTGACTGAAATAAAAAATAATATACAGAGATCCAACAGCAGACTAGAGGAATGCAAGAATCAAGTCAAAGATTTGAAATACAAAGAAGCAAAAAACACCCAACCGGAAAAGCAAAAAAAAAAAGAATCCAAAAATATGAAGATAGTGTAAGGAGCCACTGGGACAACTTCAAGCATACCAACATCAGAATTATGGGGGTGCCAGAAGAAGAGAGAGAGCAAGATACTGAAAACCTATTTGAAGAAATAATGACAGAAAACTTCCCCTACCTGGTGAAAGAAATAGTCTTACAAGTCCAGGAAGCACAGAGAACCCCAAACTAAAGGAATCCAAAGAGGACCACACCAAGACACATCATAATTAAAATGCCAAGAGCAAAAGACAAAGAGAGAATATTAAAAGCAGCAAGAGAAAAACAGCTAGTAACCTACAAGGGAGCACCCATACGATTGTCAGCTGATTTGTTAACAGAAACTATGCAGGCCAGATGGGAATGGCAAGAAATATTCAAAGTGATAAATAGCAAGAACCTACAACCAAAATTATTCTACCCAGCAAAGCTATCATTCAGAATTGAAGGGCAGATAAAGAGCTTCACAGATAAGAAAAAGCTAAAGGAGTTCATCACTGCCAAACCAGTATTATATGAAAAGCTGAAAGGTATTCTTTAAGAAGAGGAAGAAGAAAAAGGTAAAGATAAAAATTATGAACAACAAATACATATCTATCAACAAGTGAATCTAAAAATCAAGTGAATTAAAAAATCTGATGAACAGAATAAACTGGTGAATATAATAGAATCAGGGGCATAGAAAGGGAGTGGACTGACAATTCTCAGGGGGAAAGGGGTGTGGGGGGGTGCGGGAAGAGACTGGACAAAAATCGTACACCTATGGATGAGGACAGTGCGGGGGGGGGGTAAGGGCAGAGGGTGGGGTGGGAACCAGGTGGAGGGGAGCTATGAGGGGAAAAAAGAGGAACAACTGTAATAATCTGAACAATAAAGATGTATTTTTTAAAAAAAGGAATAGAGCAAGATCCCAATCTGAATTTATCTATATAACAATAACCAAGATGCCCAATCTTGATAAAAGGATGAGGTACAGGCAGAAAGGATGAGGTACAGACAGAAATGATGCCTAATGTTTGTTAGGCATTTTGTCATCAGTTGGTGATTTCAGTTTAATTAAAATATGTAAAGATCAAAGTAGGGCTGCAGTTTTAAGAAAGGCCAGGCAGAATACCTGCTAGCTTGTTCCTACTGAAGAGCAGAGATACAAGCAGCACCAGTGGGTAGACTGAGTGGCTCAGTGTTTTGAATTTATGATGCTTCCACCTGAGAATGCCACAAAAATTTAAGAGTTCCATTTTCTTTCAGACACTTCAGTACTTGATCATAGAGTAGAAAAAAGTTGCTTCAGAGTTCCACTAGCTAGTATGTTTTTGAGACAGAATACAATATTTTTTATGAAAAATCAATGCAAGTGTGTTGAAAATGTGATGTTTTATTAGAATAGGGCAGACAGTCTCAGAAGACTGGATCACAATTTCACATATTATGTAAGAGGCTTCATTGTAGAGTCCTCATATTAATATACACCTCGTGATCCAATACTTCATTTGCCAAATTTTGCCCTGTTCCTGGCTCCAATCCTTGTGTTTTTAATGATAATTTGCAGGTATTCCTGCCCTTGGCTGTCTCTAAGAGCGTTATATAGATAAGACAATTTGTGCAGCCCTGTAAAACAAGGTAATGGTCATGTAGACATCAATTTGTAGAAACACAACATCAATTTGTAGAAAGGTATGATCGAAAGTCATGCAGTCAGTCTAAAGAAGAAGAAACAGAGAGAAAACACAGTGTTTAACAAGAAGGAAAAATTAAAACCAGAAGAAGAATCAAACAGGAAGTTTGGTATTTTATCTTCATGAATGCTAATATTCACCAGGGACACCAGGGACAGGGGTGCCAGCTCTCTACTCTATATCTGGATTTTTTAAGAGTCTGAGTCAAGTCCAAAAATTACTAGCCATGGGATTATATTAAACTCATACAGCTTTGCCAGTAAAATTATCTCTTTCCATTAAATCAAACATTTATAACACATTAATGAACACTACAGCCTTACAAGGTTAGTGATCGATTTCTGCATTAGGTAAAAGGGAGATAATTATAGTCAATAGTAAAGTAACCAAAAACATTTACTAAGCTATAAATCTGCATAAATATAAAAATAACAAGCCCCCTCCTGCCCCCAGATTGCTCATTTGCCATTTTTAAAAGACCCTCTGGCCCCCAATGGCCCTAGTAAATTCTAATTCCCTTAACTATTCATGTACTACTGCCCTTCATAATGTTGTACAAAACATTAAGTGCTCAACATTGTTTATGTGCCAGATACAATATTAACTAAGATTTAGTTCCAGCACTCAAGGAATTCATGGTATAATCAAAAAGTCAATGTAGCACTAAAAATTGTATAAAAAAGGCATTAGCAAAGTTCAGGTGGAATGTGGATGAAGACTTCAAGGAAGGCTTCACAATGAAAGTGGACTTGTAGTTTGATCTTACAGGATGAACAATACTCTGAAAAGAGAAGGAATTCTAGGTGAAAAGAAAAACATGTGCAATAGCTTAGTTATAGAGAGTGTGATGTGTGTGCGATGTAGTGAAGAATTCATTAACATTGGCAAATAAGCTACACAGGAGAGAGTAGTAGGAAATGTAACTGGACAGGATATAGATGAAGATTGATTTGTGTACCTTGTGATCACTGGGAAGCTAGGCAGAGTTTGAACAGAACAACAAATATGGAAATTTGTTGTTGTTGATGATGGTTTCATTATACTAGTAGATCCTATTTGAGGAATATAACTCGAATGGAAAAGGAACCAATGTCAGAAAATATTGGTATTAGAAAGGTCAGATCAGAAGTTCTTTCCAGGGGAGAAATAACAAAAGTTATGAGAACAGTGTTGTGATGAAAGACTGAATTTAAGAGGTAAATTAGGTTATCTTAAGGAATTTGTGTTGATTTAAATGCAGGGTGGGTGTAGAAAGAACACATGTCACTGAACTTTCCAGCTTGAGAAACTGAATAGGTTGTACTCCTATTTATAAAGGAGAAGTCAATATGAGGAAGACTAGTTTGTGTGGGAGAATGCTGAGTTGTTCAGTTTCAGACAGGTTTTATTTGAGGTCATTGCAATATATCCAAGCAGAAAAGTCAAATACAAGTTGGAATTATAAAGAGAGTGCAGAAGGAAAAATGTCATGAAGAGAGGTAGATATTTGAAAATTAAAAATATATGTGGTAGTTGTGATCATGGAAATTGTTGAAATAATTCAGAAAAATTCGAGAAAGAAATAGAAGAGAAAATAGATGCCTGGGTTTTGTACCTGGGACCTAATTGTCCTTCAAATAAGATCTTAAAATTGAAAGCACATGTCTATAGTTTTTAGAAAAAAAGTTTGGTGGGATCTGTAATATTATAAAACAATTATATTTTTAAATAATGAGAGAGATTTGGCCACATTTAACAAAAACTTTAAGGATATAATTAAGTAAATTTATAATTCTTATTCAATGTTAAATTCAAACTTGGATGTTAATATTTAAAAATGGAGGATTAAAAGGGAAACTTCAATTGAAACTTTATTTGGTTTAAAATAATTAATAAAATGTATCCTAGAGAAGTGATTATTAAGCTCCACAGTCTTTAAATTTTAAGTTGTTATGATAGAGTTATAATATTGATGCTTCTACAACCTCTTCTAATTCACATATCATGTATGGCTAACTTCCACAACAGCTAAGTCAAGAAAATTTTATTATTTTTTAAACCCAAAATTAAAAATCAAAACACAACTTAATAAACATCTAAGACACTTGTAAATGATTTTAACTTAAATTTCTAAAGAGTATCTTTTATTCTCAATTTCATATATTTTTCTCTCTAAAGTTGCAAACTGACTATTTTGTTTCCTTGATTTGTTTATTGCTTATTTTGTTCATTTGTATTTTTTTGTTTGTTTCTTTCCTGGCAGTATTTAGCCAACTGAATGCTAACTGAAGGAATGAGGCATTTTAGGGCAAATAAAACTGATTTTAGCCATCATTGTATCTGTTAGAAGGAAAATGAGTAATTACTTTATAAGAGATAAAAGGTTCAGATTTCTGCTTCCAGAAAGATGGGGTAGACATACCTTTTCCTATTTCTCCCACTAAGTACAACTAAGGGGGGGAAATAGGAAATTACATTAAGGAATGGACATTATATAAAGGAATTAACACTAGGCATTATAATAAAACTCTGAAAGAAGGCAGACCAGTGAGGGATATTGGGACCCATCAACAACATAACAATGAATTCCCTGGGTTTATTTTGCCTCAGACATCTCATACATGGAGCTGGTATAAAAAAAAGTCCTAACAAAAGCCTGCTCTCTCTAGCCAAAGGACCAAGAAAAGGGTGTCTTAGAAAGACAGAGTACATTTAGAAAATAACTGCTTACTCCAACTAAATACCACAAATAGACACAGGATGGTAAAAATGCTGAAAATCAAAGACAAGGATAAACTTTGAAAGCAATAAAAGAAAAACAATGGGACACTTTACAATGGAACTTCAGTAAGATGATTTTCTGACTTCTCAGCAGAAATCCTAGGCCAGAGGCAGTAGGATAACATATTCAAAATGTACAAAGACAAAAAACTCTCAACCAAGAATCCTACAATCAGCAAAGCTATTTTTTAAATAAAGCAAAAATAAATACTTTTCCAGATAAACAAAAGATCAAAGAATATGGCTGTTAGCAGACTTGCCCTATAAGAAATTCTAGAAGTTCTTCAGGCTGAAAGCAAGCAAGCCTCGATGGCAATGTGAAGCCACATAAACAAAGAGTACTGTAAAGGTAATTAAGTAATTATAAAAAACACTATAATACATATTTTCTCCTTTCTACTAACCAATTTAAAGAGAATTATATTAAATTATGCATATAATATATTGTTGGGCCTGTCACAAATAAAAACGTTATATATGTATAATATATTTACCCATAATACAATGCACAAAAGGAACAGTGGAAACAAAGCTGTATTGGGCTAAGAAAGTGACTACAGGTGGTAAAGTAATAATTGTTACAATGTATTATTGATTTGGTAACATTAATAGATGCAATATATATAACAATAATACCACAAAAAGGGGGACAGGAGTAGAGCTATATAAGTGGAATATTTCTGTATATCACTGGAATTAAGCTAGTTTAAATCTGAGGCTGATCCTGATAAGTTAAGATGTATATAGTAACCCTTGAGCAATCAATAAACAATAATTCAAAAATATAGTGAAAAAAATCACTAAAGTAATTAACATACTACATTAGAAAATATCACTTAATGCTAAAGAAAGTAGTAGGAAAGAATAGATGAACAAAAAAGACCCAAGACATATATAAAGCAAAAAGTAAAATGAAACATTTAAATTCAACTACATCAATAATAAAATTAAATGTGAGGATGTTAAACAATTGGATCAAAAGATAGAGATTTTTCAGACTGGATTAAAAACAATAAAATGAAAATAATATAATGATGTTTTCTATAGAAAACATGCTTTCGATTCAAAGACATAAATAGATAGAAAATTAAAGGAAAGAAAAGGACAGATCATGAATTTAGCAATCACAAGAAAGTTGAAGTGGCTATACTAATTTAGGCAAAATAGACTTTAAAATAAAAATGTTACCAGAGACAAAGAGGCACATTTTATAATAAAAAGAGCCAATTGATTAAAAAGCTATAACAATTATAAGAACTAAATTGACAGACACTTATCTAGATTACCAAGAAAAAAAGAAAGAAGACTCAAATTCCAAGATTTAGAAAGGAAAGAGTGGCCATTATTACTGACCCTACTGAAAAAAAAAGATTAAAAGAAATACTATGAACAATTGTATGCCAACAAATTGATAAGTTAGGTGAAATGACAAATTCCTAGAAAGACACAAACTACTTAAATTGATTCAAGAAGAAACAGACAATCTGAATAAATCTATATCAAGAAAAGAGATTTAAGTAGTATGCAAAAAACTACCCATAAAATAAGGACCTAGATGGCTTCATTTTCAATCTGAAATAAAATTAAGAAAACAATTCCATTCACAATAGCATAAAAAGAATATAATACTTAGGAATAACAAAAAAGTGAAAAACTTGTACTCTGAAAACTATAAAATATTGTTGAAATTAAATAAATGGCAAGCACCCTCTGTTATGGACCAGAAAACATATTGTTAGGATGGCAGTGTACCCTAATCTGACTTATGAATTCAACATAATTCCTATCAGAATCTCAGTTGACTTTATAGCAGTTGACAACTTGATTCTAAACTTTATGACTTAAAAGGGAACCAGAATAACCATAATATCCTAAAAAAGAACAAAGTAGGAGGACTCACACATCCTGATTTTAAAATGACTATAAAATAATGAAGACACTGTGTTACTAGCACAAGGAGAGACATATAGGTCAAAAGGAATAAACTGAGATTCCAGAAATAAACCTATACATCTAAGGTCAACTGATATTCAACAAGGGTACCAAGACTATTCAATGAGAAAGAATAGTCTTTTCAACAAATGGTGCTGGGACAAGTGGGTATCCAGATACAAAAGAATGAAGTTCATTTTATACAGAAAAGTTAACTTTAAATGGATGAAAGACCTAAATATAAGAGCTGAAACTATAAAACTCTTAGAAGAAAGCATAAGGACAAATCTTCATGACCTCAGATTGGGCATATGATACCAAAAGTATGAGCAACAAAAGAAAACAACAGATCAATAGAACATCATTAACATTTAAAACTTTTGTGCTTCAAAGAATACCATCAAGAAAATGAAAAAAACAATCCACAGAATTCTAGAAAATATTTGCAAATCATATATCTAAGGTACTTGTTCTAGAGTGTATAAAAGACATTTACAACTCAATAAAAAATACAAATAACCTAGTTTTTTTTTAATGGCCAAAGAATGTGAATAGATATTTCTCCGAGGAAGATATACAAATAAACAATAAGCACTTGAAAAATTGTTCAACATCATTAGTCATCAGGAAATGTAAATCAAAACCACAATGAGATACCACATCACAAACACTAGAATGAAAAAGTCAGATAACAAATATGTGCAGAAAGTAAATCCTCATACACTGCTGTAAATTGGTGACACTGCTTTAGAAAACAATCTAGCAGTTTCTAAAATAATTAAACAGAATTATCAGCAATTCTATTCCTGGGTGCACATCCCGGAGAAATTAAAACACAAATGTTTATAGCAGCATTATCTATAATAGGCGAAAGATGGAAAAAGGATGGGAACCAAATGTTCATCAATGGATAAATGGATAAACAATATATGGTAGATCTATGCAATGGAGTATTATTCATCCTTAAAAAGGAATGAAAATACTGATTTCTGCTACAAATGGATGAGCTTTAAAAAGGGAAAGAAGCCAGTCACAAAAGACCACATATTACATTATTCCAGTTGTATGAAAGTCCACAATAGGGTAATGTATAGACACAGAAACTTGATTAGTGGTTACTTAGGGCAGGGGAGGACAGAGGGATAAGGAGACGGTAGAAATGTTTTAAAGTTGATAGTTGTGATCTTTGCACATATCTGTGAATATACTAAAAACCATTGAATTGTGAACTTTAACTCAGTAAATTGTATGGTATGTGAGTTATATATCAAAAAAGTTGTTAAAAAGGAAACATGAACATTGTGCTAAACCCAACTGAGACTAATTAATATGTCAATAGTGGTACGGGAAACAGGTCAAGAAAACCTACTTAGAAAAGGTGATGTTTGAACTGATCTTCAAGGGTAAAAGCCATGTTTAATCTCTTTTTTCTCATTTCTGGTCTTGCAAGATGGAATGGAAATTTTGCTATTCGTTTGTCTTCAAATCCTTCGAAAACTTGCTGTGTGCCTAACAAGTCTTTCATAAAAGATTACCCTCACATCATTAGACAAAGAAAGAAACATTTTTTAAATCACAAAAAATTAATATCTACAATGTTTTTAAAAAGTGCAATCATCACCCCTCTTTAACAGTAATAATTGGTGTCAGCTATCCACTCTGAATGGTCTGTGCTAATGCAGTGGCCCATTGAATTGGGTAACTTAATTGTTAGATAATCTTCCTGGCTAAATCAGGATGATGTCAATATTTTGAATACTGTTTTCTGTTTCCTTAGAGTTGACAATCCCTACACAGATAAGCAATGGGATAGTTGAGATTCTTATACCTTCCTTACACAGCAGGGGGCTTGCTAAACTAATAGCCAGTAGTTGAGAGTTAACTATTGTTTACTCATTTGTCAATGCATTTAATTCTTCAACAAACTTGTGGTTTGCTTACTATAGGATGGACACTATGCTGGCAATACAGAGTTGGGCAAATAACACGATGCCCCTGTCTTCCAGGAGCTCACAGTCGAATGGCCAAGGGCTGACAGGTAAGAACAGACTAAAAGAAAATGCTATATGTGCTTTAGAATACCTGGTTGTGAGGTCAGGAAAAATTTCAGAAAGGAAGAGACACTCAGCGGAATGTTAAAAGACAGAATATGTTCTTCAGGCAAAGGTGGAGTACATGTATGTACGTATTTTGGGGGGAGGTACATAATATGTACATATTTTGGGAGGAAGTACAGAACATTCCATTGAAAGGAACAGCCTGTGCAAAGCACCCCATAGTGAAACAGCATGCCCAGAAGCATTGTACTATATCCTTTTCATGGAGTGGGGCAAATGGATGTTAATACAGTAATCCTGACTTCTGCATCGACAGGGTTCACAGGAGGCCAATTGAACCTCTTTCTTGGGAAGCATGATAGGCCCTTACGCTCTTTATCAGATATTTTCCTATCCACACATCCCACAGCATCTTCCAGAATTGGATGAGATCACCCAAGCCCAGAATACTGATTGTCCAAGGTAAGGCAGGAAATTGGCTCACTTCCCCAGCAAACCTCAGCAAGAGCCTGCCATCATCATTTGGCCAACCCACGATAGGCAAATAGACTTTGGAATATACAAGCTTTTCATACTTTGGCTGCTCCTAACTCCAGAGTAGAATTCACAAACAGGTTTAAATTAAGGCAGTCAAAGTGTCCGCAGATTCTTCTTTGAACAGAAAGCAGACTCCTAGTCTCTGTTATATGTAACTGTGGAGTCACTGTGGGTCCTGTGTATCAACTATGCTGTGTGTTAAATAAACAGCACCTTACATTCATATAATCCCTTATAATTTATGAAGATATACCACACGCATTAACTCATAGGATAATTCTAAGTTTAGAAGGTCAAGTGTTCTCTTGATTAACAGAGAAAAAAATAGAACTCTGTGACAGTGCCAGTGCCATGCTCCATAGCCTTCGTCTTCCACGTGTTGCCTCCTGGTCACCAAATAGCTGCAGCAATTTCAGGCTTCGAGCTTTCTGTCTCAGAAGGAAATAAGTGGAAGGGGTAAAGGGACAAGCTGAGCCTGCCAGGTGTGAGCAGAAAGAAAGGCTTTTCTGAAGTCCCACCCAGGGGGCTCCTGTTTACACCTGCCTGACCAAACTGAGTTACGTGGACATTCCCAGCTGCCAAGGACTGTGAGGAAACAGAGTGTTGCTTCTGAATTTCTAAAGTAGAAAAAGGCAAGTGAAGAGAGGATATTGAATGCTCCTGGGTAAGGTAATCATCTACTCTGTCCATCTCTGAGCTATATTTGGTCTGCTTTTTAAATATCAGATATTGTCCTAGTTGGTTTGGCTCAGTGGATAGAGCATTGACCTGTGGACTGAAGGGTCCCGGGTTCGATTCTGGTCAAGGGTACAGGCCCAGGTTGCAGGTTCGATACCCAGTGGGGGCTGTGCGGGAGGCAGCCCATCAATGATTATCTCTCATCATTGTGTTTCTCTCTTTTTCTCCTCCCTTCATCTTTGAAATCAATAAAAATATATTTTAAAAATAACAATAAATATAATACATTAATTTTCATTAGATATACACTATTATATAGACTATATATTATTATATATAACTAGAGGCCCATTGCAGGAAGATTCCTGCAAGAATAGGGCTTCCTGTGGCCGTCTCTGCCGCCCTGCCTGCTTCCCTCCCTTCTCTGCCACCCCGCCTGCTTCTCCGCAGCTTCGCTCCCTTCTGCAGCGCTTGGCTTCCTTCTATGCTGTCTTCAGTCTTCGCTCTGCACCTGGATATGCAAATTAACCGCCATCTTGGTTGGATTAATTTGCATACTCACTCCTGATTCGCTGGTGGGCGTGACTTGTGGGCATAGCAGAGGTACGGTCTATTTGCATGTTTCTCCTTTATTAGATAGGATGTTATTAATATATATGTTATATATAATATGCACATATTATATATAACATATTATATAGATATTATATAATATGAAGTATATTATTATATAGAATATGAATATATATGATTGGATTTAGAGGGAAAAAGTTAGAATGTCAGAATATTTTGAATGAAAAGACACAACCTTGCCCCTTCTTGCTTTGCATAGAGATTACTAAAATCCAGGATTCCTCAAACTTGCCATTTATATATCCATTTTGTACTCTTCTCTCTTTTTTCCTTTATTTCTTTTACAGAAATGTTAAAATATACACAAAGTAGAAAGGATACTATAATGAACCCATATTGACCACCGGTAACAATTATTATTTTGCAAGTCTTGTTTTGTCTATCCCTCCATTTTTTCCTCTAAATTTTTTTAAGTAAACGAATCTTATTTCAGTACACTAAAATGAATTGTGCCTGTATGCCTCAAATTTCTTTATTTCTTCTTCAAGAAGAAAAACTCTACAAAAGTTTAAAGATGACTTTGAGAAAAATTTACCAATGGAAATATGTTATTTGGAAATTACCCCTCTTTCTCTCTCTCCATATTTTGACCACTTGTTAAATAGAGTAACAACAAATTTAAAAAAAAGAGAGAGAGAGAGAGAAAGATAAATTTAAAAACTGAGAAGCAAAATTACAAAGGAACTGGAAAGCTAAGCAGAGTTTGGGCAACCCCTGAGGGAGTACCTCTCACCTACTATACAGAGCAGGATTCCTCACCCCTCCTCCTCCCCCTCTTAAAATTTAGGTCATAGTCATGTGTCATTTACAGTATCACTGACACTTAACAAGTGTAGCAATTAGTATTCTATTCAGGTTTACATTCTTTACATTAAAAAAAGTTTTCTAAACCTCAAACCATATGCTCTATAATAGCTTACTAAGTAAGTACTGCCACAATATCCTAAATGAGAAGTTGTTGCAGTAAGAACCTGGCCTCTCCTTTTCTTTTAGATATTTTGATTACTTTGACCTTCAGCTGCTACCTTATCCTTTAAGACAAGGGTTAACAACTATTCCTAATTAAGTGAATGCATTATGTTTTTATTTATTCACATACAATGTCATCCATTTGCTCAGCCATTCATTTGTATGTTCATTCATTCACTAAACATTTCTTGGGTCCCATGCACATCTTAACTGCTAGAATCTTTAAGGATGAAGATTCTGGGACCTTAATCATACTCTGTTTTCATAAAGCTAAGCAAACCCCTATCCTGAAATCTTTTTGTGGGAATCAGATAGAAACTGTTAGCTCTCCGAATGTGTGGAGAGGAGAAATGTCGATCTGAAAAGGGCATTTGCAAAAAGGCACAGTGGCAGGATGGTGGGGTGAGAAACGGGCCTGGCTGGAAGGATCTCTATATGTGTATTTTTATCATCCATGTGTTGGATGAAGCGGGGAGCTGCCAGATAGCTTCTTTTCGACAGCTTGGAGTTACTGTTGGGAGCAGATCCATGTATGGAAGCGAAAACCGAAAGGCACAGATAAGCAGAGATCCAGCTATGCAAACCATGTTTAGAGACACTTAAAGGACAAGCATCCCAGGTCCCTTCTTTCTGGTAAATTTGGAGAAGCCATCACACCGGGTCTTTTTGCACATCCAGCCCATGCGGACCCCACAGCCAGGCTTGCCGGAGAGGTAGGTGCAGGGCTTTGTGATGAAAGTTATCTGAAGGAGCATTCGTGAATATTCCCTCCTAAGCTCTTGATGTCCCTTAAGAGAAGCTGCCAGATAATATTTTTGAGGGGGAGGGGGAAGAGGGCAGGGTGCAGAAAAAGAAAGGAGGGAAGATTTGGGTTGGGGTTCGTGACTAAGGAATTTAACATGAGACAGGGCAGCTTGGTTACATAGGGAAAGTGACAGCACAGAATTGTTGCCAAATATAATCCCTTTGTCCAGGGTCACTTACCGTTCAGAATTTTTGTGGATATGAATGTCCCTCTATGTTGCCAGCACCTTTGGAATGGGCCACAGCTTCCAGTGGGTTCTGATAGTGTGTATTTTAAAGTGGGGGAGGTAGAATTTGCCTCTTTCTTCTCTCGCTCCTCCAAAGCCAGCACAAACTCCTGGGTGGCTAGTTCTTCCTTAGACATAGGAGAAGCTGCTTGTAAACGACATTATTATTTTTGGCAGCTGAAGTCATTTTTGCAGTGTTTCTCAGCAGATCGGAGGTTGATTACATCCTGTTCAAAGATTCTTGGGTTTCTTTCACAAACATGGGGTCTTACGCAAGTTGAAATTGCTGAAACCAGCTGTAGGCACTGGACTTTCAGTACCTTTCCCATTTTCTTGCTTTCTTGTTTTGTTAATGACTGAACACTTGGGAAGCTGAGGAGAAAATTTTGCAGCGGTTATCATAGTTCTGTTGTCAGGGATGTTTTGGCAATAGCAGATTGTGGCAGAATAACAGAAGCTGCATGTCGCAGGGGTCTGAAGGAGAAGTATGAATATGAAGGCAAGAACAACACTAGTGTCTGTCTGCCTCTCCTCTGTTTTCTGGAATACTGGTTAAGCTAGCCAAATCAGATCAATTACACTTGAAATGCTACTCCAGTTCATCACCATATTGTAATAATTAGATAATTAAAGCAGATCTTTTAAAATTGTAAGCAAAATCTGAGAACACCTGCCAATACAAAAATCCAGGGGAAAATATTATAAGTCATATCTATGAAATGTGTGTGTGTTTCCAAGATTTAATTAAAATATATTTTACACAAGATAATGGAATTTAAATTCAAGATTTCTCTTGTTGAGAATACTGTGTCTATATTTCAAGTAGTATTTGAACCAAATATTCATTTAACTAAAAGTTTTCAACCTTATGCTAGAGCATGAGTGGGGAAAAAGAAAGAAAAATTGAATGTGATTTTTCCTTCCATGATGACAAAACATGACATGGAAAATGGTGAATAAACAACTGTAAGAAAGTAATAAAATGTTTGTAATACTGACCTACAAGATGTTTATTGGGTAAATTAGATAGCTGGGAAAGGCAATTCACTTAAGGGATATACATGAAATGACTTTAGTTATGTGGTGGTTTGCTTCAAGTTGCAATGTGCCATTGTACCAAAAAAGTGTCAGGGAAAAAAAAAACATGGTTCTATTTTCATCATAATACATTATTACTAAAATAATAAAATATGGATGTTTTTATCAAAATATTCCTTTTCCTTTCTAGTCTATTTACACCAACAACACATGACATTAATAACACATTTGCACTTAACCTTTCCACATCTCTAAAATAGGCTATTCTACTTTACTTAAAAATATTAATTCCGTATCTGAGAGATAGAGCGAGAAAGAGAATAAGCTATGCCTTGTTTGTTTTTTTTTAAACAGAGACAAGCTATCATAACTTTAGCAAAAGTGGAACAAGCCTAACAAAAGGGTGGTTTGAAAATACTTCATTAAACACTATATACCAACCAGCTTTCCAAAAGGAACAGCACAGCATGATTTTGGCAATTTTCAATACATAAGAGATTATTTTAAATTATGTCACTAGTATTTGTGACCAGATGCAATGCGCATGTGACATCACAGAGCATTTTCTCATTTGCTTGCTGCCAAGTACATTTCAAGCATGTACTCCTCAGGAGAAATGTCTGTTCCTGTTTTTCTTTAGCAAAAATGTTTAATAAGCATCATAAAAGAAACAGTGACTTGTTGATATTTTTTAGATACAGTTTGTCAACATCTATAGAAAAAAAGGTGACAATCAAGCTAGTTGACCTTTCAACTTAGGACGTCTTAAGCATTCAGTTATGACTATACATGTAGAAAATCTAGAAGATAGCATTTTTTGATAAGAGAATTGGAAGTAGTGACAGTCTCATGTGAAAAAAATGACTTGAATGTCCTATCTGTGCTACAGTTAGCTGAGAATGAAGCAAATTCATGGTGGTTAAGAATGATAGAGAAGTTTAAAATTTATCCTAAGACCATAGAGTACAAATTGAAGGCTTCTGTCTATGTAATAGGACCAGTCCTGGACCTGGTCAGTAAGCAGGAGGAGCAAGTATTTTTAGGGACTTTGATGTGAAACGATATCCCTGAATATTGGGGGAGACTTATATGAAAAATAAGAGTAGAGATTTATTCTCCCAGAGGTATGAAAAATTTTAGCCCACAGGAAAGGTCATTAAGTTTCAATGATGGCTTTGGTTACTCTTTTTTAAAAATACCTTTGGGAATTTTAAGTAAAATGAATTTTACTCATGTGTTTACAAACTGTGGAACACTCAGACAAACCACTGAAGATTTCTAAGAACTTTAAAAATAACAAAAGGCATGAGACTAGGATACTGTACAGGTTAGGACTTCGAAAGCCAGAGAGGCTACTACTGTCTCTAAGGTCGCTCATTGGAAGGTAAATCTTCCCAACAATCCAGATCACATGATAGTTTTCTGCTCAGAACTGATCTCCCATGCTGCACCTCTTCCAATTTCTCAATGTTAAAGTAACATGATATTTTCATGTCATGGCAAGTTATTAGAAGAAACTTTCATGCCAGAAAAGTTTTTAAAGTAGTTTTAAGGTATATAAAGGGGGACAAATTTCCATGGCACTTAGTGCTGCTGAGGAGAAAAGGGAAGTTCTTGTCCTATTGATTTCTTCCCCTGAGATTAGCCACGTTCTCAACTCTAACTGCACATTAGAATCATTTAGGGTGAGTGATATCCACACCACACTCCAATGGACGAAATATGCTGATAGTGTCCAGGCAAGGGCAGTTACTTTTTTCAGTATACCCCATGCTATTGGGGGGTATTATTATCCCAGCGGTGATAATAACATATATCTTATAGGTCAAGTGTCTATATTATTGGTAACTGGAACATTTTTGAGCATAATAATTACTCTGGATCAATAGCAATTGTCCCAGGCAACCTGGGACATATGCTTGCCCTATTTAAAGGGCTGTTTTTAAGAATAAATGAGTACTTTGTAGGTGTTCAAAGAAAAGCAGCTAAAATTAATAGCTAACAAACTCACCAAATACTAGATTTATAACATATTAATGGGCTATAGACTATAATTCTATAAAAGAATAAACTAGGGATTACTGTATTAAATCCAGGTAAGTTGATTCTTTACTGAAGGAGTTCTTGGAGTTTTTAATAAGCTAATCTGCCTTAAGAATATCTAAGCATTGTTTACGATATGCAGTGTTTCATAGATTTTAGTTTTTCAAGGAGATAATATCTGATGACTCCAGCCTTCCAATGAATTCAATATGAGGAGTAATGAAAAGCATTGTTCAGGGATAGAGTGGAATAGGTGATGAATGTGATTCCAGGATGTTATTCAGAAATTTAAGTTAGATTGCTGGCTGATAACTCGGTGGTGTGGGGAATTTCAAACCACAATTTAGAAACAGTGTCACCTTGATTTAGTTGCTTCCTAAATGTCAAGGTTGTTCTGATCTCCTGGAGAGACAAAGAAGCCTTTTCCTGTTTTTCCATGAAAATCTAATATTTACTTTGTTTTTGTGGTTCTATGGACTTCAGTTTATGCTAGGAATTTTAAAAAGTAGTTTCTTGGTGCCCTCTCCTTCTCCTCCAGTAAAGGGTTGGGATCAGAGTCAAGGACAGCAGGTCAGAAAACAAAACAAAAAAACAGATTCTGAATTGCCATTGACGCAGAAGCCAGGAACATGTATGGAGAAAGAAAACTAAAGTATGTGACATATGAAGGCAAAAAGATGAGATCAAAAATGAAAGGAATAACTAACCTTGTCAGAAACTTGTCTTGGGTCCTAGGGTGGAGGCGACTGCTGACAGCTGACTTCCCATATACTCTGATGGGATTTGTGTGAGCAAGCCAGCAACCAGAACACTTGGGAAATTTCACCAACTTCTAGACATTGGCTTACAAATGATCCGTAAAAATGTTAAAGCTGCTTAAAGAATACCTCTTTAAATATATTCTTTTACCTAATATTTCCTTGGTGGGGTGGTGGATTACCTTCTATGCTCCAAAACTACTACTAATAATGATAGCTAACACATAAAGCAGTATCTCTGTGCCAGGCACTTTTCTCCATGTTTTTACATATGTTAACTCATTAAATATTGGCAATAACCGTATTAGCTAGGTCCTCAGGTGAGAAAAATGAGGCTGAGAGGGACTAAGTCAATCTGCCCGAGGTCACACAGCTCTTAAATAGGAGAGCTAGACCAATCTGGCTCCAAAGTCAGTTATGACCCACTCTACCATGGGAAAATGCACCACACACATAACTGAGAAAGGTAACTTCTCTGATCTAGTTATGATAGTTCTAGTCTTTATGGTCATATAGAACATATTTCTTTTTTATTACATTTATTGGGTCAACATTGGTTAGTAAGATCATATAGGTTTCAAATGTACCTTTCTTTAATATTTGATCTGTATAGTGCATTGTATGCCCACCACAAATCGTCTTCTGTCACCATATATTATTCCAACTGTCATCCCTTAAAGTCTCTGAAGACCAGCAATTACTATAGTTTTCTTAAACTTTCTCTATGACTCCAGTTCCTTTAGTGGTTTCTCTTATGACATGCATGCAAATTTCTGCTTACTTTAATGCCTAAAAACTCATCTTTGAATGTGCACTGCTTTGTGTACTTTATTATTTAATTAGTTGATGTATTGAGGGGGATTGAGAGTCAAAAGTCAGCCAAGAAGTACTTTGCAAGTGATTTTGAGGGCACCAGGTGCAGGACCTGGAGACCCAACACTATTAAATGTCATCTTTTAAGATCTTTGTGGATCCCAAATGTCACTCAGCCTGTTTTCATTATTCAGCTTTGATATCTATTGCAAATGTAGTGAGCATGGCTTTTATATCTTCTTCCAATTCTCTGACAAAGTATTCGGCCAAAGCCAAAGACAGTACCAGGCAGGACACCTCTCACATTTTATCCATCCAAGTCAGTAATCTTTGAGCACAGTTGTTTAGTAAGGATTCTATTTAATTTCAGTCAGTTTATATTTCTCCATTTGGTACAAAGCACCTTTGTATAGTTATGCAAAATATCCTGATGATGGTCAGAACTCATGTGCCAATAGCATTTCTCTGTTGGGCTAGTTTAAGATCCCTTAATGTTATGAGGTTAGGCTGATTTGACTTTGAACACTGACAGTATATTTGCTAATTTACAATCTTATGTCTCCTCTTCCAATCTCCAAGGTTCCTCAAAAACTACTGGTTTGTTCAGCACTCTTTTTAAAGATATTTTCATACATTAGAATGTAATTTATTTATGCAAAGCATCTGAACAAATTTAGAGAAGCTAAATACTGTTTTACCATCACTTTTATTTTTGACTTTTGTTCCCCATTACTAATGTTTACATCCAACTCTCTTTTCAATCCATTTTTGCAGTTCCCCTGACTCATACTTAATACGTTCAAATTTAAACTCATCATTTTACTAGCCACCTGACCAACTTTTTTGGTTTACCTAACTCTTTTTTTAACCTTAATGCAAAAAGGCAGTTTAGACTTTTTTTCCTTGACTTGTTGTCTCCCCACAACAAATAAGTCCTGAAATCCTATAGCCATACCTCCTGAAAGTCTCTCATATCTGTTACCACTGCCTTTTATAATTTACTATATGAGTGATTGCAATAGCATGATAAAACATGGCCTTCCACCAACTGTTCTTCACTCTTTTGCCAAAGTTATCTTGCTAATACACAATTTTGATCAGGCATACTCGTCTGTAAAATATTTTAATAAATCCCTATAACTTTCATGATAAAATCCTAAATCATTATCTTATTACCAGAGACCCTTGAAATTGTAGCCCTGCCTATGCCCCTAAGCTTGTCCCTCTCTATTTCCCAATATACATTCTTTGTCCCAACTCTACCAAACTATTTATGATTCACTACAGAAGTCAAGAGTGACTCAGATCTCCTTTTCCTTACGTGATCATTACCTTCTTTCGTGTTTTTGTTTTCTTTTCACAAATGGTACTGCTACTGTAAGACTCAATGTAAGAACCATTCTCTCTGTGACACTCTCCTTCCCATAATCCAATTCTGATTTGTAGTCTCCTTTATGTTCCCACTGCACCCTGTACACACCTTCATGATACTACCTAGTACTGTCACCATGTATTTTTCTGCCTCCTCTATAGATGCTAAGCAACTTGGGGGTCATGAACTTCTCTTACTCATCCTGATATATGAATGGTTTGGCATAGTGTCTGACATACAGTGGATGTAGTCCATACATGTTTATTGAATAGCAAAATGAATAAATCAAAACAATTCTCATTGGATGAAGAACTAGAAGAAAATGTATTTTAAGGAGTTATGTTTTCCTTTTGTCTCCCACATGCCCCAAGCAGGGGTTGGGACATCTATCCCTTCCTCCTTTAGCTCCAAACTGTTAAGACACTTTTAAGAATCCTATTTGTCCTTTACATTCTAAGGTCCACCTGACTAACTTATAAACAGATTTTTTGTAACACTACTCACTCCCATGTTGAAAAATGTGTGAGCTCTGGGGATTGATTAACTCCATAATACACGGTCTATTTATTGTAAGTTTATCCAGACTCACCAATCTCAAAAGCTGTCAACCTCACCAGATTCAAAGTGAGAGGATTTGCACAGAAGAGGGTAATTGGAATCTTTCTCTTTTAGTAAAATACTCTTTTTAATTATTTTACCTTTCAATATTCACAAATATTCTGAGAATAACTTTTTAAAAGTCAAACACTGGGTTATCTGGTTTTAAAGGGGGAAACAGCACGTGGTGATAGCAAGAAGCTTCTATTAGCATTTTTAGCAACATTATCCAGATCTTGATTCAACTGTTCAAAATACTTGCCATAAAGCAGTATTTTCTCTCTTCACATAGTTCTGAAATCCTTTTGGATATTACTTTTAGAAATTTTATCTTAATCACACAATACCACACACCACTGGTGCCATGCCTCTCTTTCGATCTGTAAGCTTGTCTCATTTTACCAGTGTATACAGGTGAATATGCCAAGTATACCTAGTCAAGTAATCTGTTTATTTAGAGCAATATGGAATGCCACTTAGATAACATCTAAAATTTTTAATGGATTCTAAAACTTGACTTAGGCCTTGTATTAGTCCATTTATTAGAATCAAAGTGTTTCCTACCAGTGAGAATAAAATGATCATGAGTAAGGGTTGGGTGCCTCACAATTGCGGAAAGAATTTTCTCCAAAGCTCTTCAAATGTAGTCCCTGAATGAGTCTGCTTTTATTTAGAAAAAAAAAAAAGATAAATCATACTATTTGAGAAACGAATAATTTCTGGCATCTAACAACTGAATAATTAATCACTGAGAGTCCTTTGTGGCAAAGACTAATCCTGTTAACAAAGGAGGTATGTCTTTCAACAAGCACCAGTTTCAATGTGTAGAGAAAAAAAGGTAAACAACTACACTCAAAATCCTAAGTCTTGGCTCCAAGTTCCAATTCCGTCACAAAGCAAATAGTTAGCAAGTCACTAATCTTCTCCAGTCCTCTGTTTCCTCTGAGGAAGTTGTATTTCATAACCCTGGAATGCCTTCTTGCTATAAAGTTCATGGTCAAAAGTTGCATGAGACAATGGAGTAACAGACTTGTAAGGAGGTTCTCATTGTATATGTTGGCTTTTCAATCACAACTGATACATCTGTGATTTGTTCCTACACCCACTCTTTGTTCTTGATATTGCTTATCATTTTACATAAGTTGTCCTAATCATTGTCATCTGATGCATAAATAAGGAGGCATCATCAAAAAAGAAATAAAAACACACTTTAAGCGTTTGTCCTGAACTTGGGCCCTTTTCTGTTCCCCTACACAGTGAATATAAAATATGTTGACCTCGATGATGCTTTACTTTCAGGCGTAGAGAGAATAATAAGTATTGTAAGCAGACACGCCAAAATTTGAATGTATGTCCATCTGACACTAAAATCTATGCTCTGTCCATGATATGTTGTAAGTTGGATACTCATCACACAAATTGGCAGCTTTTATTATCATGAACGCTAAGAGAAAGCATGTCTATGAAAAATCATAAAATTGTGTATCAACTGATATATAACTTTTCAACTGTATACAAAATTCACAAATCTAATATCAGACTTTCAGTCATACTCCCAGCAGTAGGATGTTTCACTTCAGTTTTAGATTCAGTTCTTCATGTGTAATTGAATGATAATAATATGATAATAATATAGACTTGACTGGTTTGGGGGAGGAGTGGCCAAATGAAATAACTGATGATAGAGCATAAAAACATGATACATGACAAACAGTTTCCCATTATCCCCCCTTTTTTACCTCTATATTTTCCTTAAAAAAATAAAAAACACAGCTGAGATCACCAAGGCCAAAGCAGCTCTGCCAATGCCTGACACAAATTACATTCATGAATGAATGACATGAAGTTTTTCGAACACCAGCCAAAGAGAAGATAAAACTAAGTAATCTCTAGGTCCTACTTGGCATTACATATTATGTTTATGATTTATTTAACCTCAAAAGCAATTTCTTATGTTTCTGTTTCCTCTTTGAAAAGTAAAGCTTATTTTAAAACGTTTTTCCAAAAAAAACTATTGGATTGAGAACAAAAAATGTCCAGGTCCCTAAAATAAATTACAAGCTAAATGGATGAGTCACCAAAAGGCAGTGGGATAGCTAGACATGTCAGATCCTTTTGTTATTAGAAATTGGGCCAAGTGACTCAAATATTTTATTGTAGTGATTGCAAAGGCCTGTAGAGGGGAGAAGGCACTCACATTTTGGTAGATCAGGTCTGACCTTAAGTTTCTCAAAGCTGTAAAAAGGGGAAAAGTACCAAGTGCTAAAAAAAAAAAAAAAGAAGAAGTCGAGAGAAGGAGAATGAAAAATGAGAAAACCCCTTTACAGAGGCAGAACAGAGCTACTGACCGGTTGTCCATTGACAACAATAATATGGGAAAGATCGGTGTGTTTTGATGGAGGGAGAACTGGAGTCTAGGCTTGGTTCTCCAACTCTCAGTTCTGTGCTCTTAGTAAATTTATTTTCATTTTCTGGATCTAAGCTTCCTTGACCATAAAATAAGAGCTGGAATTGAATGATCAACAAAGGTCCCTCACAACTGTTAAATTTTATGCACAGGAGAAGCACAGATAATCTTATAAAATCTTAATCCTATTTTATGTTGGTTTGAGCCTTACAACTTGGAAAGAGAAATTCTATACAGGATGCAGCAAAAGTAGGTTTACATTTGTGAGTATGCGAAACACAGGGCTCATTCTTGTACTATTATTTATTAATTATTGTATTATATTCTGTACAAACAACCTTTGCCCTGCCCTGTACTTTAACATTGTGCTTTTTATTTTCACATTCTTATACTGACGAAATGTAAATTTGGTAGGAACTATACTGAGGCAGGCTTTTCAAGTCCAGATGTGAGAAAATATCCCTTACCGAGTCCTTATTGTTTTCTTATTTGTAGATATTCTCGCCCTGTATCTAGTTTAATGCATATGTTACACTATAATATTAGTACTTTTGCCCATATGTTCCAACCAGATGTTAGTCATCATAACGTTTTACTGTGCTTTGTCATTTTTGCTTCTTTTCTATGATGTTATTAATACCTTGTGTTCAATGTCTTTATCAAACTGATATCAGATGTCTCCCATTTTGAGTTTTATTCTTAGACATCCCTAGTTATCTGAACAGGTAGTTGTGAATCCATGACTCCTTCCCACGCTCAACAAACCATCTCAAAATATTATCATGTTATATTCACCTTTGCACCTTCAGCATTCACACAGATTTTTTTTATTTACTGAAGACTTATGAAGTACCAAAAAAAAATATTCTTCTTTGTTTCCTCAACACTATTGGAATGCTAGGTATCTAGCAGATTCTAATCAGTCTGGAGTAAGTTAATATATTTGTGTTTATAAAAAGAAGCATAGTTTATACATTCCAAATATGAGTGACAGACTTAGAAAAAAACAACCAGAGAATATGAAAGGAATAAATGAAGATTCTAAAAGTTCACAAGAAAATTATTCTGTACTTACTACATTCTGAAATACTAAAGTCTTTGTTCAGATTCTGTATCTATAGTCAAAGGTTAAAACAATAACAAGAAACCTATCTCTCCAGGCTTTCCAATGAGCCATATGTTTTAAAGTCAAACACATCGCATCTGCCCTTATAAATATGTGATTGCACATTGTAAGTGATGGATTATGTTGAAATAATGCATATTTTCCTTGGATATAAGTAAAATGTCCACACAATTTTGGCAGTTTCTTGGTGGAAGAAAATCTTATACATATTTAATGTTATCAAAGTTTTCATGAATATGCCTTGATAGGCAAAGGGGAAAACAATCTTCTGTTTGTTTTTAGCACATAGATAACGGCACAATGTAAAATGTTAGAAATGTCCCTCTTCCCCCAGCCCTTAGCAACCACTTTCTATTTCTTTCTACTTTTTTTCTCTTTTTTTTTATCTCCCCTTTTCCCCAGTCTTTGGTGACCACTATTCTACTCTGTGTTACAGTGAATTCAGTAGGGTTTATTTCTTCCAGTTTGATTAAGAAATAATTGACATACATCACGGTATAAGTTTAAGATATACGGCATAATGGTTTGACTTACATATATTGTGAAATGATTATCACAATAGATTCAGCTAACATCCATCATTTCATAAATATGCAATTAAAGGAAAGAAAAAATAATTGTTTCTCCTTTTGATGAGAGCTCTTAGGATTTCCTTTCTTAACAACTTTCCTATATGCCATACAGCCATGTTAGCTATGGTCACCATGTACTTTACATCCTGGTAGTTACTTATCCTTTAACTGGAAGTTTAATATTTTGACTACCTTCCTCTCCTCCTCCCCCTACCCTTTGCCACTGGTAACCACAAGTCAGATCTCTTCTTCTTTGAGTTTAGTTTTTTTTATTTGGGTGTTTTTTTGTTTTTTGTTTTTGAGATTCCACATGTAAGTGAGATTATGCAATTTTTTTTTCTGTGTCTGGCTTATTTCACTTTGCATAATATCCTTCAGTTTCATTCATGTTACTGCAAATTAGGTCTGGAAATGGATAATGGTGATGGTTGCACAAGAATATGAATATCCTTAATACCACTGAAATGAACACTTGAAATGGTTAAGATAGTAAGTTTCATGCCATGTGTATTTGACCACAATAAATAAATAAATAGATTTTTTTAAAAAGAAGTGTATTATCAGGTGAAGGTGATTGAATTTCCTCACTTCACCCTGGGCTACACAATCTGAAAACTGGCTTTTTAATAAGGTGCTACTGCATTGGCTCCTTGGAGATTTAGAGAAGTGTTTTATTGGCTAAAGTTTTGGGATTGTTCCTATGGGAGAATTCTGCCAACATATGCTCTGATTCTTACCCTGTTCAAAGACTACCCCCACTGAAGGTTGCCAGGAAGCCATTTAATGGCTCTTGTTGGAGCTGAGGCCGAGAGTTAAGTTCCGCCGCTGTCTCAAGAGAGACGACTGGGTCTGTCCGTTCTCTACCCTCAAGCTGTCTTCTGTCCTCTGCCTTTCACCAAGCAGTGTCCTAACCCCGAAGTGAAACTGAATCTTCACCCCACTTCCCCTTCCAGAGCTGTGCTGCAGTCCTATCACCAGCAGAAGAGAAAGGCTGTTCTGGCATCTTAAAGGAGTCACGCTGAATGTCAGAAAAGTCAGGAGAGATCCCAGGTTGGTGAAAAGGTGCAGAACCATGACTTTGGGGAGAAAAGTTCCTCCTACTCTCCTCTGTCTGCTATGTATTAGGAGGACATTTCCCAATCTGCCCCTGGTCGACATATCATGTTTACCATAGCACAAACACTTTTGTGTGTGTGTGTGTGTGTGTGTGTGTGTGTGTGTTTTCTGCTTACAAGGCTCATGTAGTGCTATTTAAGTCCAGCAAAATTTGAGGTAAATGATATCCTTGTCTTACAGATGGGAAAACTGAGCAGACAGACATGATTTCTAATTCTGTTTCTATTGTAAAGGACTAGCAATGTGTTCCTAGACGGGTTTTTTTCGTTCTCTAAGCTCCATGTCCTTTCTGTAAAACAGGATTCTAATAACCCAGGAGGTTGATGCAACAGTTCCATGAGATGTTTGCAAAGCACTTAATGTTATGCCTGCCAGAGAGTAAGCACCCAGTCAATGACACTTATTATCATTGGAGTATTACTGTTTCTATAATTATGACTACCTTGTGGGATTCTAGCAGTCTTATCCTTCCAAACCCAACCTTCTTCCTCTGTCACAGAACCATAGTCTCACACAGCATTGCAATCTACCTCCTGGCAGATGGACGGCTCAGTCCGAGAGCCCTGTGTATCCTCTCTCCCCCTTCTCTGACATGTTACAGTGAGGGTTCCTCTGTGGAGATAGCAAGAATCCTAAGACATGAGCACAGTCCTGAAAAGTCTCAGTCAGGTGAAGAAATCAAACTACTATAGAGAATGCCAAATGACACAAGGCAAGAACTCCTGTGGACTTAACTAATCATTAAAAATAAAGACGAGATGGGTGGGAGGAAAACAAAATGGGAATGAGGAGATTAATGTTTTAGTGCAAAAATGTTTGGTTTTCTTTTTCTCCTCCACCCCCCATCCCCCCACCCACCAATCTTTGGTCACTTAACAAAAAAACAAACAAACCACACAGTTGGTTTTGTTCAAAAGCACACTGTCATGTGAGACTTCCCCTTTGACAGTTAAAAGGGAACATGTTCATTCCTTCCACGTGCTGAACAGGCTCTCACAGAAAAACAGCAACCCCCAAAACTTAAGAACCATGTTTCAAGAGAATTCGCCTGCACATTCACACCCTATGAAATGAGATGGCAAGAGTCACTCCTAAGAGCATTTTAGTGAACTCTGATCTCTTAAATTCTATCTCATGACAATTCCCTGACATTTACAGTATTCCACTAGCATTCTCTGTGAATTTGGGGGAGAGGGGAGTGGAGGATTATGGATAAAAGAGACTTCACTTTCTTACAGTCTATTTCTATCCACAGAAGGTGTCCCTCTCGTGGTAACAGCAAAGGCTGGCCTGGCATTTCATCTGATCTTGTGGTATTTTACACATGTACAAAGACCTTTGGTTTTCTGTCTATTCATTCTTTAATAGCTCTTGCTTCTGAAAGGTTAACCTTTTATTCAAATACTCATTCCAATCTGAAAGTTAATGCTAAACTCAAAGCCATATATGCAGTCAGCTGGCTTTAAACTTTTTAACCTCACTTGTTAGTATTTTGAAGTCCTCCTTCCCTGGGACTGGTTGTATTGCTTTTCCATGAAGTAGTATCAGAGATTAAGATGGTGTTATCTGTCCATTAACAACTTACTTACTGGAGCATGAAAAAGTACTTAAGCACAGTGTCTGTTTCAATGCCATGACTGGCCATTTAGCTTTCTTGGTTATGCAACCCAGCTCTGCCTTTTCAGCAGCGATGGGAAAACCAGTCTGAGTCAGCAGGCACCGCCATGGGCTTCTTTTACTCCTGTTCCTCCCTCCTTGGAGTCAGAGTAAACACTCAAGTACTGAGAGTTGGCAGTTTTGCTTATTTTTAAGGAAGTATCTCAACTGAACTTCTGGTTCTCTGTTTTGAGCAAAAGTAGGACTTAACATTTTTTCATCTGTCCACTATGTCCATTTATCCAGTTATCTTCTTCAAAACTTCAAGATTTATGTTGTGTTTTATTTAAGAAAGTGAAAGGTGATTAAGGGCTCTGAGTCAATTGTTTTATAAAGGGAATTCAAACCAGACTCTCTCTTATTGGAGAATTTTAAAAATAGAGAAATGTGAAATATTTCTCTCATTCAGCTATCTTCTATAACTAATTTCTGGGGGGAATGTTATGCTATAGATTTAAAATGTTTAAAAATGTCAGTTATTAAAGAGAAAATCTGAGTAGTGGTAAATCAGTATTTAACAGTATAGGTTTCCACAACTACCTGTTTCATTTCTCATGCCACCTCCTCAAGGAAGCCTGCGTTTCTCACTACTGGCAACTCCATAGCCTGACATATTTCATATATACGTACAGTATATGTTGTTGATTGATTAATTGAAAAAAGATTGATATTTCAAAAATAGTTGGTTTGTGTATGCCACCTTCTTCTCAAAAACGATTTGTTCAATTTCATTGAAGTTTATATTACATACAATAGATTAGGATGGTTCTAATAGAAGACCTCATTACTATAGTGTTCATAGGCATATTTTCCCATTTTCTACATACTCCTTCTAACTTTTACTCATTGATACTTTATCTGTGTTTTGTAAAAAATGTACACATTTTAGAAATCAAACATAGGATGGCTCATATATAAAACACATTATGGAATATGAGAATTATTTGTTAGAAACAAGGATATATCTTATTATCTATGGCAAAATTATATTCAGGGTACATAACCTTATTAAGCATCCAGATCTGAATGTGCTGAAATAAACTTCACCATATGTGATATTCAGGCTGAAATGAAAGACATCAGTACTCTCTTTCACAGTCTATATTATTTCCCTTGTATCAGATATTCTTGTATTTTCTTGGCAGACATTCTTTGAATATATTTGTTGATAGTTGTTTAAAAATTTGTAGCATAGCCCTAGTCGGTTTGGCTCAGTGGATAGAGTGTTTGGCCTGCAGACTGAAGGGTCCCTGGTTTGATTCCAGTCAAGGGCACATGCCCAGGTTGCAGGCTCGATCCCCAGTAGGGGGCATGCAGGAGGCAGCCGGTCAATGATTCTCTCTCATCATTGATGTTTCTATCTCTCTCTCCTTCTCCCTTCCTCTCTGATATCAATAAAAATGTATTTAAAAGTGTTTTAAAAAATTTGTAACATAAACAATTCTATTGTTTCATATCACCAGCCTGTTATGGTGGAGACAATAGAGCAGACATTTAGAGCAATTCAAAGCAATGGTTGATTGGTTCATTATCATTGACATTTGTGAAGGGAAACGAATTGGTAAAATATAACTGTGCCTCCGCCAATTATTGGGATATTCATTTTTTTCTGTGGCATCGGGAAAAGTCTAACTAATGAAAATTGTGCTTTTATCCTGCCCTGTGATGTCAGCACAAACTGCCAGTGAGTTAATATCGAATCCTGGAATCCTTATGAAGCTCGTATAATACAAAAATTGTTCATAGCACTAAATTGATCATCTGGGAACACTGTACTCACATTTTACACCACATTTCAAAAGAGCTAATAAAATAGAAATGACCAGTAAGGCAAGACATCTGTGAAGAATTTCCATGACAAAAGGCAAAGGAGACATGAATGTTTAAATTTATTTGAGAAGGCATAAGAGCTTCCTTTCAATACAGACAAGTCCACCATATGAAAGTTGAGGGTTTTGTTTAGAGTAGGATAGAAGAGCTCAGAACATAAGAACTTCACAATAATTTGAAAGATGCAGCGCAAGGTTGGGCTTTCTTGCAAAGAAGCGAGTTTCTTTAGGTTGATTAAAAGTGTTCAAAGAGTGTCAGACAACTAATTTTCAGATGAGTTACTAAAGGATTATTTTATTACAAAAGAGTTAAGGGCACTTCCAACTCAAATTATTTAGAATTATCTGATTATCTGGAATGTAGTAAGTAATCAAAGGAATGTAAAATTCCAAAGATAAATTCAGACACATAACCAGTGAAACAAATACTTACTTAATGAATAAAGGAAAATTTACCCTTAAGGGGCCTGGAGTATGAAATTCACAATTTCAGATGAGGAAGACTAGATGTTGGCCAACAAAAATGGCCCCAAATCAAATGATGGTTATTGTATAATTTGCACAGTTAAGGGAAGCACAAAGTAGATTTTCAGTTATTATTTGTCAAGTTCGTTCATTCATGTAGTCATTTACTGAGCACCTCATATGGGACAGGTAATATTTTCGGTGTACCCACTTTGCGCAAGGTACTGTAGTCGATTCTGGGAACACCAGAGTGAACATTCTCTGCCCTCCAGGAGCTTACACCACAGTACAGAACTAGTTATTAAACAGAAATTACACTCATTACAATTTTCACTTAAGTTATACTAAGTGCATTTCTAGAAATATAGGATATAAAGCAGGGGACCTGATCTGGTCTGGGTGATCAGGAAATGTTTTCTTAAGGAAATGATATTGAGCTGAGTTATGAGAAAATAGCCACTAAATTTTAAAGAACTTATACAATGAAGATAGCAGTCCTATACAAACAAAGTGAAAATGCATAAATATAGACAACAGAAAAGAATGTAATAGCCCAGTTCATGAATTTGTGCATGGGTGGGGTCCAGCCAGCCTGGCCAGGGGGAGGGGACATGGGCAGTTGGCTGGCCTGCCTTCTGTTCGAACTCCTGGTCAAGGGGACAATTTGCATATTAGCCTTT
This sequence comes from Plecotus auritus, assembly GCF_963455305.1. NCBI lineage: Eukaryota > Metazoa > Chordata > Mammalia > Chiroptera > Vespertilionidae > Plecotus > Plecotus auritus. The sequence goes on from NC_137782.1 coordinate 154,338,334, forward strand.
TATTATATAGAATATACACTGAGTGGCCAGATTATTATGCATTCAGAGTTCATAATAATCTGGCCACTCAGTGTATATAATGCTTACAAGAGTCATATGTTACTTATACTATGTCATCATCATTGTAGTAAAGAAATTATCAAGCAAAGCACTTCTAGTAAGAATACTTGTCCAGCAGGTAAAGAATTACATTGAGCAAAATTGGAGCTGAACAGTAGTGAAACATTCTGAAATATTTCTTCTACCTGTAAAACTATGACGTTTATGAAATAACCAAAAATGCAATTGATGAGGAGAAATACGTAAAATGTTTGACTGCTAATTATTAACATTAAAATGTCAAGTATTGGATATAGGACTGAGGCATATTTAGAGTCTATGTCATTTTCCACTGTATTGATTACTTAACAGGACTTCATAAGTAATTATTGGGCAGTTGATTCTTTCTCTAATACTTGAATTAATTTATTCATTTAGGAGAAAAAGATTTTTCTCTTTCTGAGAGAGAGTGTTTTGATAGTTTATTTAATATTAATCCCTCCCAAATAATTGTTTTACAGTGTGGCTGATTTTTCATATCTAGTATTGGCTCTCCAAGCATGAATGGGTTGATTTTGCACTTGCAATCAAACATCTGCTCCTACCTTCTACACTGCTTCCTCTTTTCCTATTAGGTCATTTGCTTCCCACCCTCCACCAACTTCCTCCATAGCCCAGATGTTTGCATTTGCTTTACAGCCACCAACTGCGTCATTTGTATAAGAGCAATTTATTTATCAATTTGTTTGTTCAACAAATACTGAATGTCCAATATGCTCAGATCATATGCGAAATCTTCTACATAATATTTTTTGAGCATTGCCAGAAAGATTCTCTATATAAAATGTCTTCTTCCTTTTGCTAGAAATTCTAGCATTGGTGGAATTACTTTTTTATTGAGATTTTCCTGGGCATCTCTTTTACTAGTATGTGATAATTATTCTAGAGAGAGAGCAACAGTTTTAGCCACTAACAGTGTAGTTAAGAGTATTCAATTAAAAAAGAAACTGTTCATTATATGTGTTCCTTTGATGGGAGAAATCAGAGCAAAAAGACAACAGTGATTCCTGAGATAAAGAGGGGCAGTGACTAAGATGAGATGAATATATCGTTTGCCTCATCGTTTGCTTACTATTCCCTCATAGTAAAAGTAACTGTATTTTGAACAAGCAGGACTTATAGGGAATGGTCATCAAAGCAACATTGTTTTTCCTCCCACTGTTCCTTTCAACCTCAATACAAACCTGGACAGTAAGTGATAAAAGGTAATTGTTAGTAGAAACTCTGCAATTATTTTAAGATATTAATCCCAATTCAGAAAGCAGAATGACTAGTCCCATATAATGAGCAGTTTCATTTGATAGAACCTTGAGCCCTTTTTCCCCTGGGCTTGCAGAGGTTGGCTGTAGGCTGATGACTGGCAGGGTGAGGGCTGGAGGGGGGATGGTGGCAAGAAGGGTGTCTGATCTCTCCTGGCCTGCCTGCTTCCACTCCCCCTCCCCTATTTTTGCTAATTCAATTAGAGCTGAGTTGTGGGGGGAAAAAGAGGGAGTGGAAATAGGAAAATGCCAGAAAGGTCTCACTCATTGTTAGTAAGATGACTTCTCATAGGCAAACAGCTGGCTAAACTAGTCTCATTGGAACTGTCTTGGATTCTTAAAAGATCCCTGCAATGAATACATTAAATGGTAATTCCCAAGGTGCAAGTGACATTGCATTATTCTCTGACTTCCCCTTCCATCTTCAGGATCTCTTTGCTGAGGTCCCATCATATGCCAGGTGGCCCTAATGGATAGAATCTAAAATGACTACACACCAGCTCTCTTGTGTTCATGGCCCACATCGAATCCTTTGAATGCTGCCTCTGGTTGTTCACTTAAGTCCCAAATACGGGCCTCAGCCTCCTCTCCCTCTGCCCTGCTAACTCAAGTGACAACATTCTCAATAAAGGCTTTTATCAGTTATGATTGAAATTAGCTGCAAATGACAAAAACCAAAGGAAATATTTCAAGTGAGCTAGTGATCTCTCTCTCTCTCTCTCTCTCTCTCTCTCTCTCTCTCTCTCTCCTCTTTCTGATGAACAGAAGCTGGAGATGAGGGGTCCAGGGTTGATAGGGTGGCTTTATGATCAGTAGGACCCTTTCTATCTATCGTGATGCTAGGTCAACCTCAGTGCACTGTGTTGCTTAGACCATGAAGGCTGCTCACATTCCAGACATCAGCCTGCATTCGAGCCAGCGAAAGGAGAAGGGGGAAGAGAAAGGGAGAAAGGGGGCCTGGCAGCTGTCTTTTAAAAGGGTTTTCTGGAAGTTGTCATGCAACACTTCTGTTTCCATCTCGTCAGGCAGAACTTAGTCATGTGGCCACACTTTCCTGCTTATTCCAAGCAGTTAAATCTGAGGGATCTGTTCCTAACAGAATATTACGCTAGATGATTCGCAGTCTGTAATTTTTTTCATTGGTTTTGTTTTTCTTTAATGCACCTAGTCTCTTGTGGTTAGGACTAGGCTTTCTCTCCTTTCTGAATGTTCGTATTCGTCCTCTTGCTACTTATAAGTTCATGGCTCTTTCACCCATCCTCCCCATCTATACACACCCTTGGTTTATTGGATTATAAGCTTCCAGGGGGAAGAGATATATCTTCTTTTATGTTTAATCACCCAGAGTCCTGAGTGATGGATTTTGTATTTTAAATTTAGATTTTAAAATATAAAAATATCTAACTAAATAGTCACTTAATAGTCACTAATAATGCAAAAATATTCAACTTTTTTATTTATTGTCATCCACACTTTATCTCATTCAGAAGAGTGTCACTGTAGCTCCTGCGATAGAAATAAGGAGAAGCCTGGGCTCTCTATGACTTTCTGAAAACAGGAAGTATCTATAAGAGACATTGTGTTGCCATGGTAAACAGAAGGAAGGCTCTGGAGACAGATTGCCTGGATTTATATTTTTATTGATTTCAGAGAGGAAGGGAGAGGGAGAGAGAGAGAGACAGAAATATCAATGATGAGAGAGAATCATTCATCGGCTGCCTCCTGCACGCCCCCTACTAGGGATCGAGCCCACAACCTGGGCTTGTGCCCTTGACCAGAAATGAACCCAGGACCCTTCAGTCCATAGACCAACGCTCTATCCACTGAGCCAAACCAGCAAGTGCCAGATTGCCTGGATTTAAATCCCAGGTCTGCCTCTTACTAGCTCAATAGCTGTGTGACCACAGCGAGTTGCCCAAAGCCTCTGTGCTTCAGTTCCTTCACTGTGTGAAACAGAGGCAATTACAAGGATGAATTGTTACCCAGAAGTAGATATACTGAGAAGCGAAGGGAGCTTATGTCCAGGACCCTGCTATTCACAGCTTCCTCTACGCCCCCCTCAAGCCCTGGGAAATGTCCTGCAATGTGTTCCCATGATCATATGCTTTGGCAAAATTTACAAAAGTAAGATATCGCCTGTTTGTTTGTTTTGTTAAAGCAGGCCCCCAAACTGTATAAGCTTTAGGCCTATGAAACCAGAACCCTCCCTGGGAGTTGTGCATTGAATCGGGAGCCAGGAGTGACCCTGCCCCAGTGGAACCTTGACTTAAAGAGCCTGGAAGGCAGCTGTGCTCCATGTGGGTGCAGTTAACTGAGTCAGAGATTCTTGGAATATTTGTTTTTAAACATTGCAGGAACTTGGGACATTGTATAGCTCCAGAATGAGAATCTTTGGGAATGGGTCCTGTGAATCCCTATCTTTATCAAGCTTCTCAAGTGATTCTAATGTGTCATAAAATTTGAAACACTCTGTTGTAATATCACTTCCAACCATGAAATTCTAATATAAAACTACGGTCCTAATTCAGAAATTACCAACCTAAAGGCTGTGGAGAAATGGGAAACCTGATTTCCTCTTGCAGGCAAGGGATTTCCTGACTTTTGAGAGAGCCAAAAAGGAGTAGAGATGTAAAGGAGTGGAGATGGGATCTCACTGCACAGCAGGTAAAAACAACTTGTCTGAACGGGTTAAGAATTATGAACCATTCACTTTCCACTGGTATATTTTCAGTAATAAAAATATTATTCCACTTTCTCCTCCTACCTGTGAGCCCCGTGGTAAAGATTATGGTAATTCTCTGCAATGTGCGATTTTAGTAGCTCAAATCAAGCTATAGTTTTCTGTGGAGAAAAGAGAAAAAGCTAAGAGATACTGACTGCTACTCTTTCCAAACACATTGCTAGATGCTCTACAGATGTTATCTTTTTGAAATTTAAAACGATCCTGCAAGAAAGGTGGCATTTCTTATTCATTTTTGTGAATAAGGAAAGTAAACCTCAAAGCGGATTAAATAATTTTGAAAAAAATCACACCAGCTAACATATGGCAGGGATTTAAACCCAGGTAGGACTGAATTCATGGCCTATTTTGCCTTCTTTCCCCAACCCTATGGTGCTTACAAATAAATATGGCATCCATTGGTGTAAGGGGTGACATTCAAAGCTGAACACCTTGAAAAGATATGGTATGTTTCAGAGCCAATTAATTTCCCTTTGTTATATCCACTCCTTCCCATGGTAATTCGTGTTCTTTGCAATACTAAAGTGCCTATGCGCATGTGTAAACACACACACACACACACACACACACACACACACACACACTAGAACATTTGCTTCCTTTTAGAAAATGACTGAATGATGCCCGGTTTTTCTGACACAGTTGTATCTAAGCGCAAAGGATGCACTCCTCTCTCCCCCTCCCACCAAAAAGTGTATCACTATAATTAAAAGGTTCTGGTTGTCATCTCATATGTTTAAGCACTTGTGTCTAAATATCAATGCAGTTATAGACACTTACAAATCTCTTCACAATGTAAGATTAGATGGTGTGTACTGGCCTCCATCTTTTAGCATATCACTGAGCTCATATATTCATGACAAGATATGGACTTGGAAAACAGGTGGATTTTAGAGCGGTCAGTGCACCCAGTACTATTTGAAAAATTATGTCTCTGAGCCCATCACCCAACAAGACTTGTTGGTTAGGATTCAACTGATCCACTCAAGCTCTTTCTTCAAAACCAGGGTAGGGCAGCCTAACCTTTGATGGCAAAAGCAGTTCATTTGGGGAAAAGGATAACATGTGGCTTCTCTTTCAATGTTTCACAGGGTGGGTGTTTTTTTTTGTTATTGTTGTTTTAGTCCTAAGAATAAATGCTGTTTTAGTTCAAAGACAATCAGAATCTAATTAGAGGAAACAACAATAAAATATGCAGCTTTTACCTTAGGGTCTTTCCTTGGCCTGTTTTCTCCCATTATTCAGTAAAATCAAATCACTGTAGAAACCTTATCCTGGGCTCTCCGTCGATGTTCATAGTTACATCCACAGATTGTGGCGTCAAGAAGAAATTGCCCCAGGACATTAATTACTGCTGTGTGGGTGGGGACTGAGGACACGAAGTGATGCCGCTACTAAATGGACCACTATGACAAGATAACTACTAAAAGGACCACTATGACAAAATAAAGGAGGCAAGGGATGTCCAATGGGCTTGTATGTTTCTGCCAATAGTGATGATTTTTTAAAGTTTATCTTTATTGTTGAAAGTATTACAGATGTCCCCATTGACTCCCTCCACCCTGCTCACACCCCACCCCAGGCCCTCACCACACTATTGTCTGTGTCCGGACAATATGCATATATGCATATAAGTTCTTAGACTGTTGCATGCTTCAAATAATGATTTTTAAAATGTTTTCTACATATCCATAACTGTTAGGATGCCAAAACAACTTCTAATCAAAGCTGAGATGGGGACACTCATTTACTATTAACATTTTAGTGATTTTTCTCAATTAGAAATAAAGCCAGTGTTTTCAGCGATAAGAACAAGAAACTCCTACTTATTGACCCTGAAATATTTTCTATTTTTGAGCAAGATGAGAAAAATATTTGTCTGCTCATCTGTAGAATGTATGATGCATATATCACTATTATCTCTGTATCGGAATACCTTGAGAAAAAAAAAAAGTGGTACTCAGCCCGGTGACAAAGAGAGGGATTTTTATGAGTTTAAAGAACATTGATTTCCCTCAGCCTGAGAACACTTATGATTAGAAGATAAATAGTATGAATGTAGGATTCAGGTTCTACTGTAACAATAAATTTATTGTGACTATATGCTTAAACATAAAATAATCAAAAATGTAATTTTAAATTTGTAAGTTAAGTTAAATACAAAAAACACAAATTCTGACATCTTTTGAATATTGATTTTTAAAAATATTAATTTAGAATTGAATTCCCACCTAAAAGGACCCCCTAAATTCAGTCAAATATATTTTAAATGTTTATTCAGCAGTAACCACAAGTTTAAATGTTTGTACATTCTGAATTAGAGGTCTGAATTGATGAAGTTGGCAAGTTTTCCTGAAGTTTAAAATTAGTTGGTGAATAATGAAATGCAACACTCAGTGAAATGGATCTAAATTTCCTTCAGAAAGTTTATCAAAATATAAAAATCATTGAAACCTTGCCTCCCAGATCTTTTGGAATGAAACAGAAAGTGATTTTTTTGAAATGGAGAAAGAAGTGCACTATATTTTTATGAGAGTTTTTCAATGAAAAGAACTACTTCAGCTTTTTCCCCACTTAAATCACAGGCATTTAAATGGATAGTCCATTTGACTTGGTAGCTGTAAGTAGGTTCTTTAAATTAATGCTTGGATGTAGAGAGACAAAGATGACTGCCTACTGCAATTTGTTGGAAGGGTTTGGCTCTGTAAAGGTCATACTGAGTTGAGTTGGCCTCAGCAATATGTAAACAGGGCATGAAAGACACTTGGTTCAGCCCAGTACTCTGCTGATTATGGCTCAAATAACAGTTGTCCTCACAATGACAAATAGAACTGCCGTAAGCAGGTGGCTGGTTTTGTTTTTCAGAAAAATGGTAATGGTTTTTGTGTGCAAGTTAGAGAGCGAGCAAGCAAGCATGGGTGCCGTGATTATAAAAGCTGGCTGGGGGAGTGACTATCATCCCCAACCAAGGTATGGCTGCATAGGAAATGCAGAACAAAGAAACCGCTGCTCAAAGAAAATGAATCAACAGGGGAAAAAAAGAGCGAGTAAAACCCCAGAAACTGAATCATAGGATTTTTACAATTCGATGCCAAAGCATGTGGCCAAAGGAGGCAGTCTGGAATAATAACAAGGTCATGTCATACATGAACATAGCATTTTTTTTTCAGAGAAGTTCTTAATACATTGTGATCATCTCTGGCCTTTCCTGAGCTGCAATCCAAATAGCTTCTCGAAAGTGCAATGTCACGACTATTCTGGAAACTAGCTACAGCATACCAAGCTACTCTACTGGCAACTCAGAAATAAACACTTACTGAGCGTTTTGGGGTCCTTTGAAGCTTTATTAACCAATGTCTTTGCATTCAGTTCCCATGTTGACCAACTCGTTCCCTATACACACATGTGCACAGGCACACACACATCTTTATTGAAATTCAGCAGTTCAACTCAAGGGCAAATTACTCATGTGGCTTAAGTGTACAGAGCAGAGAAAAATGCAGTTAAGTTCATCTTCAGCCAGAGGAAGGAAAGCTTTCCATGCCAACACACCCCCTTTCTTCCTCCAGCAAAAGGTCAAGAGCCTTTTGCATTTGGGTAGTGCCTGAAAAGTGGAAGTATCATTGCTGAAATATTATTTAAGTGGCAAGAAATTGTCCTCTTTTCAATAATGTGGGACAAAGAAATAGGCAGTGGGCTGGAGGAGAGGAGCAGATGGATCATTTTACAGATAAACAACTCCAGACAGAGAAGATTGAGTTGACCTACTCCTATGTATTCAGAGGTTCTAAGACCAGAGAGCTACAAAACTTAGCTCTCAATCTAGGACTATGTCATAAGATCTGTATCTTTTAAGATAACAGAAACTTCACATTTTCTTTACACTCTTTGGTATTCCAGACTATTAAAAGCAAGCTAAAAAGATAATGTTGTGTAAGAAATTCATGTATTTATTGAATGAGCTCTCTCTGTTTTCAGAGAAAATAGTATTATATGTTTTTAAACTTCGTATGTTACACATAATGCCTGATACTGTCATTGCTAATATTGTTTGCTATAGATAAAATGCACCCAATATCAGAGAAAATAGTCTGATAATTTTTATTCATTGATTTACTGGTTCACTCACCTCTTCCAATATTTAATGTGTACTTAATATGCAGTAGGCATAAGCTTTGGTGCTATAGGAAATGGAGTGAATAAGATAGATAAATGGAAAGTTAATTATATTAGAAAATCTGAAATGGGTGAGGACTATTCCTAGATGCTCAGATATCAAGGTAAAAATTGTATGTCCTCTATCCTAGTTAGCTTCCCTGGAGAGAATTGTACATATCCCATAAGACACTCTGCTCTTCTTGATACATTAGGACAGAATTAATATTGGAGGTTCCAGCCTCTAAGTGTGTGCCCACTTTTGAGAGGTTTTCATTCATGGGTTTAGAAAAGACATTAATGTCCTTTATTCATAGGAAGTAATCAATAAAACTCATTAAAGGAATGATTGGACCATCTAGTCTAGGGATGATAAAGAGGTTTCATTCCCTTTCTGAACTCTGAAAGTTAGCTCCTGGAGTGGCCATTATTAGCTAAATTGTGTGTTAAAGAAAATCACTCTGCGAATTAAGGTCTTATATTCAAACCTCATAAATCTTTGGAGGGATTTAAGAACCCAAGCCCCAGCTACCTCAATGACCACATAAAATTAGTGACAACCTAAATCCTTTTGATTTTTTTTGACTCCTCAATTAAAACCCCAAATTTGTATTGAGGTAGTCTTTATTTCTCAGGCCTTATTTCACGCCACTTTTCCATATGCAGTAAGCATTCTAAACACATTAAAGTTCTTTCACATCCCAAGATGCAACTTGATCTCTCATGCCACTATTGTTTTTTTGTTGCTGCTTTCTCCTGAATCATCTTCCAAGAAAACCTCTAGTGGTCCTTTAAGAATCAGTTTAGCCATCAACTTCTCTTGAAATCCCTACTTGATCCTCATCATTTCCTTCCTCTCTGTGCAGAGCCAGCCATCTCCTCCCTGCATAACAACACCCAGACCATGTCTCTGTACTGTATTTGCTGGCTTGTCCATTTATCTTTCTCTTTTCCCAGAATTCCTAGAAGGAACAGATTTTGACGTATTCACCTCTGTCTCTCTCTACAGACCAACCTACAGTAGAACTGCAGTAAAGATGAATTTTAAAATGAATGAAAAGCAGCATTCCCATTGAAGTTGAGAATCCACTTTTCCTCAACTTCTTCCCCTTTATGTCTACAGCCAGGGTAGTCACTAGATCTGCAGTATTCCAGGCAAATTCCAGTTGCTTAGGGACCTCTCCATTTTCCCTGGTTTGCCCAGAGATAGTTGCCTACCTGTAGAGGACAACTGCAGGGGAGCATTTAAAGCATTCACATGTGTGACAATTACACTTTCTGAGTCTGCTAGTGGAACCTCAGAACCATTCCTTATGCTGTCATTTCTTTTATGTCATTAACTTCCCACCAGGATATGAGGCCTCAGGGCTGACCCATGTGAACTGAGTCTGACCCACAGTATACTCCCCACATTATGATATCTCACCTCCTCCTAACTTCTTTTTTTCTTCTACTGTCTATGGACTCTCCTGACAACTTCTGCCTTAAAACATGCATTGCTCAGCCAGACCGATTCCACTGCTCTGCAAAGACTGTGATCTGAACCCTCACCTATGTTCTTTTGTTGACATTGACAGTCTACAACAACATACAACCCAGGACAGAAATACCTCCTGCTCTCCTTTCTGCTGACTCAAGCCCAATAAATTCTCCTATTGGCTGTGTTTAGAAAATATTATTTGATGTTCAATCAATTATTCTAGTTAGTAGTGTTTAGCTATATGACCACAGATTAATTTCTGATTCTGGAAGAACTGGAACATGAGGTAACATTATGCTTAACCCTAAAGGATACTCACTGTAATTAGTTTTTCTTTAATGACTAAGAAGCTTTGAGGACCAGGTATTAATTTAGGATATTATTATGAGCATTAGCTATTAACTATTTTCTCACAAATATGAAAAAGGTCCAGTTAATTTAATGTTCCAGAAACTAACTACTAAACAATTACCTTATTGTCTTTATGTATTGTGTTGTATCTTTTGTTTTAGTTGAGTACAGCAAACTGATTTGCTTCTAGTTGGTAAGTATGGTGCTTGTTTATTTGTAAATTTATTTGTGAAATGTTATGCTAGAGCAGTGGTCGGCAAACTCATTAGTCAACAGAGCCAAATATCAACAGTACAACGATTGAAATTTCTTTTGAGAGACAAATTTTTAAACTTAAACTTCTTCTAACGCCACTTCTTCAAAATAGACTCGCTCAGGCCATGGTATTTTGTGGAAGAGCCACACTCAAGGGGCCAAAGAGCCGCATGTGGCTCGCGAGCTGCAGTTTGCCGACCACGGAGCTAGAGCAAGGATGGATTTTGAATGGACATGGGACAGGGATCCTGGTCTTTGACATCAAAAGCATGCTATGGCCCAGGATAAGGACAGTCTAGGAAGTGAATAAGAACAAAATAAAGAGCAGGCCATCTAAGCTGAACCCTTGGCTACAGAACCTGTTATGCAGAAAGGAATGTAGATGGGACGAGGCTCCAGGTACTCAGGTAGTATTTTAAAGTCAGCAGCAAGGGGCCTGTCGTCTAGTGTGCCTACTACCTACTTTTCTAAACTTTTGTGTTTAGATGCTCCCAGGACATTATACTCTCCTTGCTCTCCTTCTAAGTCAATGGCCACTTATTATGGCTTCCTCCTCTGGGCCCTCCTCTATTCTCAGTTTTAAATACCCTGGGAGTACCCTGGGCTCACTCCTCAGACCCATCTCCTCTTATTTCCACTTTCACTCCTTATTTTATGTCACCTAGTACTGTGGTTTTTGGTTTTGGTTTTTAATACATTTTTATTGTTGATAATATTACAGATATCTCCCATTTCCCCCACTTTTAGTCCCCTCCTCTCAGCCCCTACCCACACACTCCTAAGACTTCACTAACCTATTGCCAATGTCCATGGGCTATGCATATAAGTATGTAAGTTCTTTGGTTTATCTCTTCTTGTTTCCCCAAACACACATCGAGGTATATCAGTCTGTTCCATGCCTCCATGCTTTGTGTCTTATTTTGTTGGTCAATTCCTTTTGCTCATTAGATTCCACAAATAAGTGGGATCATGTGATATTTGTCTTTCTCAGATTGGCTTATTTCACTTAGTATAATATTTTCCAGGTCCATCTATGCTGTCCCAAAGGGTAAGAGGTCCCTCTTTTTTACAGCTGCATAGAATTTCATAGTGTAAATGTCCCACAGCTTTTTCATCCATTCATCTACTGATGGGCACTTGGACTATTTCCAAATCTTAACTATTGTAAATCATGCTGTTATGAACATAGGGGTGCATATATTCTTTCTGATTGGTATTTTGTGTATTTTTTTTAGGATATATTCCCAGAAGTGGGATTGCTGGGTCAAACAGAAGTTCCATTTTTAACTTTTTGAGGAAATAAGCTTTTAATGAACATCCCTGTGCCAGTAAAGCTCAAATTTTTATCTCAAGCTACAACGCTGAGTTCCAAACTCATATGCTTAACTGATAAGTCAATATCCCTACTTGGATATCTACTAGGCATCTCAAACTTAATACATTCAAAACAAAACATTTCATTTCTGTCCCCTGGATTCCCTGTCTTAGTAAATGGCAAGTACGCCCACCCAATTGCTCAGTAGAAAAATCCACTCCTTGGTGACTTTCTCTTTCATATATCCCATTGTTGACCCATTAGCTAATGCTGTGGCCTCGACCATCCACAATGATCCCAGTGAAAGCCACTTGCAGCTGTCTACCTACTGGTCTCTCTGCTTTCATCATGCCCCTAGGCTGATGGAAGTGTACTTGGAGTGATCCTCTTTAAACATGACACTCTTCTACTCAAAACTTTCAAGTAGCTCCTGGCACTCCTAGAATAAATTGTAACAACCTCTCAGTTCTTATATCTCTACCACTTGTTCCTTTGGCTCCTGCTGTTTCCTCAACTGCAAATAAGCCAAGTTTCTTCTTAACTTAGGGAATTAGCATTTTCTATGGCCTCTGCTAGGACTGTTCTTGCCCCAGATAGAGGCTTATCCCTTATAGGCTCCTTTTCAGAGCTCTGGGCAAATGTTGCCTGCTAAGGGAGGCCTTCCCTCACCACCTTACCGAAACCCCTTCTTTGTCATTCTCTATCCCACAACCTGGTTAACTTTTTCCTAGAGATCATTACGACCAAACATTAGAGTATATCTTTGTTTATTTTCAGTCTTCCCCAGTTGAAAGCCAGTTTCAGAAGGCCAAGACTTTATTTCTCTTTTCCCTAAATGAACAAATTGGCTCTAGAAGGTACTAAGAACTCAGCCTTTTTTAAAAATATATTTTATTGACTTTTTACAGAGAGGACGGGAGAGGGATAGAGAGTTAGTAACATCGATGAGAGAGAAACATCGATCAGTTGCCTCCTGCACACCTCCCACTGGGGATGTGCCTGCAACCAAGGTACATGCCCTTGACCGGAATCGAACCTGGGACCCTTCAGTCTGCAGGCCAACGCTCTATCCACTGAGCCAAACTGGTTAGGGCTAGAACTCAACACTCTATCCAGTGAGCCAAACCATCTAGGGCTAGAACTCATTGCCAACATAGTAAGGCAATGGGGTCTGGACAACAGTGCCTGGTGGCCCTGGGAAACTGAGACTATAGTCTGCTTTACAGATCAAGCCCAGAGTGTTATGGTATCCCCTTTGATGAAGACTAGTGAAAAATGGGTTGTTGCAAAGTGGGTGATATGAGGAATAGGTGAATAAGAAAAGTTATAGTTCTTGAAAGAGAAGCTTACACTTGCATAAAAAAATCGAAATATTCCACAAATAAACTCAAAATGTTGTAATTAACTTATAAATAATACTTTTAATTTCTCATTACTTACTTATTTCCATGCTTTGAAACAAAAGTTATTAGAGATAAAAAAAAAAAGTCTGGGAATATATTAAGGTTGTTGACTATATGTTAAATAGAAGAAAAGTTCTTAAAGGGGAGAAATTCTCCCAAACTCTAAAAATTATGAAGCATCACAGACTGTAATGTTCTAGGTGGAAACGGAACTGAAATAGGAGAACCTAAGGCATATGTAATTATCTTAAAAAAACACTAAGTTTTATTCTGTTTTTCTCCCAGGTGGTTAGTCTAAGACAGCGGTTCTCAAAGTGTGACCTGGGGACCCCTGATCATCTCAAGACTCTTTCAGGAGGTCTATAAGGTTAGTGCTATTTTCACAAAATATGAATATGTTATTTGACTTTTTCATTCTAATTTTCTCACAAGTGTACACTGGAGTTTTCCAGAGGCTGCAAGGTGTGTGATATCACCACAGATTAAATGGGAAAACATATATGAAAATCCAACTGTCTTCTCTTAAGCCAAATATTTGAAATATTTGCAAATATGGAAAACACGATAATTTTTCTCACTTAATTTTTGTTTTGGAAAATGTAGCTATTTTTATAAAAATATATTATGTTAACATGTAATGGGTATATTATTGTTATTTGGTTGAGTTAGTAACTAAATACTTAATAAATTCTTAGTTTTAATTTCTAATGCAATAAATGTCTATAAGTCTGACCCATACAAGCAAAAGCTCTTTTGAATCCTCACTCATTTTAAAAAGTATAATGGGGTCCACATAGTTTGAGAACTGCTGCTCTCAGACACTAAATATCAACAAATAGCTTCCTAAATAAATGTTTATAACTTAAATAAGACAATAAAAACAGTAACATATATTTTAACCTTAACCACTCTAGTTAAATACATTTCTTAGGACTCTAAGAAAATAATAATTTTCTTTCTGGCATCTACCATGTCTTTCTCTGTCCATAAAGGTTCTTAGTATAGACTGAGACAATTATTTTAGCTATTTGCATATATAGTTACCCAAAGCTTTGCACACACATATCCAAATGGAAACCCATAGAGAGTTTTAAGGTCTAGCATTGTGGCCATGAGCGCAGGCTCCCCAAACCAAACTTCCTAAATTTACTCAACCCTTCTATCCTTCAGCTTTTATTTAACTCTGAATTATTGGCAGTATTAGTACCTAAATCAAAGGGCTGGTAAAAGACTAAATAACTTCATGCTTATAAAATATCAAGAACAGTGCTAGGCATATATCATAAATGTTAGCTCCTATGATAGTTAATATAGAAATGTTAGCTACCATTACAATCATTACTGAGACTAATACCACACTATTAGCATGAACCATGGGGGGGGAGAGGGAAGCTAACAATAAATATGTAAGAAGTATTGGTATTTCAATATAATTAGAAATTGAAAGATAAATTTAATGTTATCACTGAGATAGTATCCTTTTCTGAAAAATCAAAAATGTTTTGTTCAAAAGTAAATCCCCCCTCTGATACTCTATTCAGTAACTATGTGATAAGGCAACTTTGTGCATACTACATATATACATGTCCCAAAGAAGGAAAGAGACTGCATGTTGTGAAGATCAGCAATTAAGGAAAAGAAAATCTGTTTGTCCTCGGTGTGTCATTTCCTGATAGCATTGCCCCTAGGCCAGGACACCCTATTTAAAATCAGGTGACTGAAGAACAGTTGTCCTGACAAAGGATAAAGGGAGCCAATGAAACCAGGCTTGCAGGAAGACGGTCTCATCATGTGCACGACAGAGAAGACAGCAGAGGGAATAATCCTAAATGAAATGTCCTGGATAATGTAAATTACCTTCATGTTAACACTCCGACTATAACTTGTAAAAGTTCTATTTTGGGCATGTTTTCAATCCTAAACGGGTTTATGTCCATGTCAATATGGAATATCAACTCATATTAGAATTAGAATCACTAAATAGAGTTTTCAGAGTTGCAGATTTGGTCCAATGTAAGAAGAAAATACAAAAGATCAGAGTTGTCTACACATCTTATTTGAGGTAATGAGTTTCTTGCCATTAGATGTGTGTATCCTTTTATCGGAAAAAAAGGTTATAGTCCACCCAGTTCTATTCTTTATCCATTGCCATTCTATAATAGAAATAAACTGCTCTATGAGGCAACCTATTTTATGTTCTGGACAACTCTCATTCATTTATTCAATAAGTATTTATGGCCTAAACATTCTTCTAGGAACTTGAAATATACCAATGAACAAAACATAAAATCCCCGCTTTCACATGACATATTATTTTGAGACTTGGCAGATTAATAAATAATAAGTAGATATATATGTATCAGAAGGTGTTATGTGCTGTGGAGAAAAATAAAGCAGGGAAGAGGGATAAAGAATGTTGGAATGGAGGTTAGGAGGGCTAGTTAAATACTGAGGAAAGGATATTCCCAGAGGAAATAGAGAAGAGATGGAAGTAAGGATTTTAGAAAGATTTATACGTGTCTGTTGATAGAAATTTGCTACCTGAATCACATCAAATAAATTTAATTTATTTATAATTAGGTAATTATGTTTGTCTTTAGTATTCCAGGCTAAACATCTTCAGTTCTTTCCTTATTTACCATGTGCTATGATTTCTAGATCCCTTATGTCTTACATCTCTCTCTCTCAGACAGGACCACTATACTCTAAAATGCAGAGTAGAGTGGGAAAATTACCCATCCTGCCCCCGATTCTGTGTTCTGTTTACTGGCTTGAGTGGTACTTTCTTTAGGATGCCTTTCTGACTCCTAGATCTGAGCTATATGTCTCCTCTAAGCATTATCTTAGCTGTATTATGCTGTATTCTAATTCACCTTAGACTTGGCAGGCTCCAGGCTGCCATCTAAGTAAGCCATAAACTCCACAACAACAGTGTGTATATTCTATTCCATCATTGTGCTTGACACATAGTAGGTACACAGGAAGCAGGAAGTTTTACTGTGTTTACTGCTATACCTGTGACACCTAGAATAGGATTGGTATATAGTAAGCACTCAAAAACCATTTGTTGGAGAACTGCACATCTTTGAAACACCTAATAGGGTAACAAATAATTACACAGATATTTGTGTAATTGACAAATAATTCCAAAAAATCAGCCTTATATTAATATAGTGCTTCATATTTTACCAAGTATGTTCTCATATATGCTCTTCTGCAACCTCCCTAACACCATGGGGTAGGTGGGATGGAATGCTTCATTTCCATTTTATAAAGGGAGCAATCTTAAGGCTCACGGAGATTAGGAGTTATGTTGATAGATGTTGTCAGGCTTGCATCTAGATCTTTCAATTCAAGGTCTCTAGGTTTTTTACACAACACACATGTATTAGCTTACTGCAGGATTATCATGTAAAAATGAACATGTCTTTATCATATGCAAGTCAGAAGGTCACCATTGACAGCACTTGGCTTTCCATAGCACCTAGCTTCCTCTATTTTCACACCCATCTATAATAATAAAAGCGTAATATTGCTAATTAGACCGGGCAGCCGAAAGACCTTCCAGATGACCTTCTGGATGAAGCTGGGGCTGCGAGGGCTGAGCCCCTTACATGAATTTTGTGCATCGAGTGTTTAGTATGTTTATAATGCCCCTGGTGTAGATATAGGTCAAGTTTGTGCACAGTCTATCTCAGTCCAATTCTTTCTCTCCTACATTCTTGATGCACTGCCCTTTTCACCTATTCGATGATGCATTATCAATATATATAAAAGCCTAAGCGACCGAATGACCAGTGGACAGGTCGCTATGTCGCACACTCACCACCAGGGGCAGATGCTAAACGCAGGAGCTGTCCCCTGCTGGTCAGTGTGTTCCCTCCTGCGGTCCCCCACCCCTAGCCAGCTGGCCCCGATCAGCCCCAATCATCCCCAATCGCTGGCCAGGCCGAGGGACCCCCATCCATGCACGAATTCGTGCCCTGGGCCTCTAGTACCTGGATAAATATCTTATAATTTCTTTCTTTTCTTTCTTTTTTTTTTTTTTTTTTTAAGATCTGCCAGCACGTAATAGAAACACATATATTAAAGTTTTATATTTTAAAACTTTGATTAAAAAATGTCTGGTCTTGCCAAAGTTATCTGAGATTTTCACTATTTGTAATTTAAAAAAAAACAACACAGCTCTTTTAACTTCTTGCAATGGCAGTAATCATTTCAGATTTCCTGTCAACTTTATTGCCTTGCAGGGTATGAATAGGGTAGTTCCAGACAGATGCCTGAGGTCAGTAACTTCTTATTTTAATGAAGGGTGTATTTCCTCTATATGACTATGGAGAAGCATTATTTTTAGGCAGCGATAGCAATTTGGTGTGGTTAGCTCATAACATACAACCATCACAGCACATAGGGTGATGGGGGAAGTAGTAGGAACCTGTTTCACAGGAGCTGAAACTGTGCTGGTGCCATGACAGTTTAGACACTGACGGGTGCGGTAATCTCTTCCAACAGAAATGTGGTGGCAGAGCGCTTAGTGAGATGGTCTCTGTGTGGGTAAGACTTATCAGATAAGATTTCAAGGTGCAAACAAGAAGTGAATGAGACTGATCTGGAAATGCAGGCAAAGAATGGGTTTTAGAGTAAAAAATGCTGGACCCAGGTCCAGCTTAGGGGCTTCGTAGCTGTGTGAACATGGGCTTTTCTCCCATTTGTAAAATAAGGTTATCAGGGCTTCTATCAGAGGGTGGTTCTGAAGATCAAATAGCATAATATGTATTGTCTCCAAGAACCACGGAACATTAGCAATGGCAAAGGTTTCTGTTTGAGAAACTAAACCTTCAGTGGAAAGCTTCCAGCAGCCTGGTTTAGGATAAAATCAGCAATTTCACAGGTGATAAGAAGCATCAACCTGAGATCTAGGGAGCTGATAAGCAACCTGAGATCTAGGAAGCTGAAGTAATTTGCTTAAAGTTATAGCCATAGAATAGTAATTATATTTATGTTGCACAGTCTCCGGTCACATGTGGAAAAGACTTTAATCCCATCTTGTTATAAAAATTACTTGTTAAGATTACAAAGGTGATAGCCATAACATTTAATAACATGAAGGTAATAGATAAAGATAGTGAACATACTGGTGAATTCAAGTGTCACATAAAACCACCATGGGTTTTTCTTTGGGAAAAAATGGAAATTAATCAGGATTTAATTAATGTGAACAGCATTCTGAAGGGAATAACAAGGACAGAAGTTATTTATGTGACTGTCAAATACAAAGAGACATTATATGACCTTTAATTAAGGAAGAAATTGTCTATAAAAGGAGCAAGAGGTAGCACATCATTATTCTGTAGGGGGAAAAAAAAGCAAAAGAAGACAAAGTCAGCAGCTACAAATGTTTTTAATTGAGGGCAGAAAGGTAATTCAGAGAAGTGAATGACACAGTGTGGACTTTTGGCCTC
Source organism: Plecotus auritus (assembly GCF_963455305.1). Taxonomy (NCBI): domain Eukaryota; kingdom Metazoa; phylum Chordata; class Mammalia; order Chiroptera; family Vespertilionidae; genus Plecotus; species Plecotus auritus. The sequence continues at coordinate 154,356,853 of NC_137782.1, forward strand.
CTTCCATCCATACCTGGAACACCTGCTTCAGAAGCAACGCTGACCATCACACTGCTGACCTGTGATTAGGAGGGCAATCTACTGTGTGATCTATAGGGTGATGTTCTGTAGCATCACCCTGGGTTGTTTCTTTATTAGAGACTAGAGGCCTAGTGCACGAAATTCGTGCACAGGGGGGTGTCCCTCAGCCCAGCCTGCACTCTCTCCAATCTGGGACTCCTCGAGGGATGTCCGACTGCCCTCGAGGCCCAATCCTACTGCTGGTAGGATCGGGCCTAAACAGGCAGCTGGACATCCCTCTCACAATCCAGGACTGCTGGCTCCCAACTGCTTGCCTGCCTGCCTTCCTGATTGCCCCTAACTGCTTCTGCCTGCCAGCCTGGTCACCCCCTAACCACTCCCCTGCCAGCCTGATTGATGCCTAGCTGCTCCCCTGCCAGCCTGATTGCCTCTAATTGCCCTCCCCTGCAGGCCTGGTCACCCCCAACTGCCCTTCCCAGCAGGCCTGGTCGCCCCAACTTCCCTCCTCTGCCAGCCTGGTCACCCATAACTGCCCTCCCCTGCAGGCTTGATCACCCCCAACTGCCCTCCATTGCAGGCCTGGTCCCTCCTAACTGCCCTCCCTTGCTGGCCATCTTGTGGTGGCCATCTTGTGTCCACATGGGGGCAGCCACCTGTGTGTTGGAGTGACAGTCAATTTCCATATTACTCTTTTATTAGATAGGACAGAGGCCTGGTGCATGGGTGGGAGCCAGCTGGTTTGCCCTGAAGGGTGTCCTGGACCAGGGTGGGGGTTCCCTGGGGGCGTGGGGCGGCCTGGGTGTGGGGCCTGTGGTGGTTTGCAGGCTGGCCACACCCCCTGGCAACCCAAGCAGAGGCCCTGGGATCTGGGATTTATTTATCTTCTGTAATTGAAACTTTGTAGCCTTGAGTGGAGGCCAGGGCCGGCCAGGAAGTTTGGCTTCCTCCATTGCTGGGGAAACCCAAGCCTCCTGCTCATTCCACTCCATGGCCGCAGCCATTTTTGTTGGGATTTATATATCTTCTATAATTGAAACTTTGTAGCCTTGAGCAGAGGCCTGGGCCGGCGAGGGTGTGCAGGAAGCTTGGCTTCCTCCACTGCCGGGGAAACCCAAGCCTCCTGCTCGCTCCATGGCTGCAGCTATCTTGGTTGGGTTAATTTGCATACTTGCTCCTTGATTGGCTGGAGGGCGTGGTTTGTGGGTATAGTGGAGGTACGGTCAATTTGCATGTTACTATTTTATTAGATAGAATTGGGTTTGCATCAATCTGCCATCACACTATCAGCTCTGTGCACAAAGAGACATTTTCCAAAGAGGCAGCTTGTGGTTAACAGTGGAGTCTTCAGACAGCTAAAAAATTGAAACTGAACAACACTCCTGAGGGTCAGATACCCTACAGGTCATGATAAACACTGTGTTCCAACCAGCTCTGCCAGCTGTGTGGATCCAGTCCACTTCTTTCAAATGATTTCATTAACTGCTCCCCTCGTGTGCACCCGTGTGACATCACTCTCAAATTATTCACCTTTTAAAACACATATCCAGCTTCTTTCTTTTTCTGCATATTTTGATTTTAGATCACCAGTTCCTATAAGACATATGATTAAATACCCTCAATATCTAGACCCTATTATACTTAATGCTCTTGGGCCACTTATAAATGACTTAATGATGCCAAGTAATCATAAATAGTGTTTTCAAGTATATCATACATGGAATAAAGAAATTAAGCATCATCTATTATAAATTTAGAGACTAAGTAAAAATGTCCCTATCTGTGCTTCTTGAGGGTCCGGGGAACGTGGACACATTCAACCAATCAACACGAACTAGTAGGTATTCTTCTAGGCACAGCTTGGGTCTGAGGACCTTGGAATACAAGAAGGTACAGCACCATACTTCCTTTCATCACAGAAGACATTAAACTTACTGCCCCAAATGATTCTCACAATAATGTTGGAAGAAGCAGAAAAGTTATTAGCATCCTCAGTTTGCAAGGGAAGCACGGCTCAGAGTGGTGGTGAGTTTACCAACAACTAGTTCATAGCAGAACTGGAACTACACATTCTTTCCACTCCTCAGGCAGCTGACCATCCAATTGGAGATAAAAGCTGCCGGGAGGACCCATAGTCCTTTTCCTGTGACGGTTCCCAGTGGAGTCTGGAGAAATTCCTTTCCAGAAGAGGCTCCCTGAGGGGCATATCAGTCCAGAAATTTTTCAGTCAATTTAAGTTATTGAAAAAGCCTCATTTTTGTAATTGACTTGTTTCTATTTGTTGTTAAATTACAGCCTCATAATCTATTTAAATGTCTCCCCCCAAATCCTGCCCTTGCCACAGCAGACATTTCCAAGTCTTGGGATGTTACAAACTTGGGAAGGTTATCAATTTCTTCAGATCCAATTTCCCCCTTTTTATAACAAAATGCTATAGAAATATCTTCATTATTCTGAAGTAATTACAATATAGCCCATTCCATGAAGATTTTTTTTAAATTCTACATAATGCTCTAATTATAATATAAAAGGAGAATGAATGCCAATACTTTATAATAAGCTAACACATTGTTCATTTTATGAAACTCAGGTATGGCCACTTTATACGATATGAAGGAGCAGTCAGATGCTTGTCCCATCAACCACCCTGCAAGCAACAGCTAGAGTGCTGACTAACAAGCATCATTCCCATCAGTACAGTGATTTTCCAAGATGGTGTACAGCCTTGTTAAATTCCAAATAAAACAGAACATGATCTTTTCTCAATATATCCAGGAGTTTAGGTCTTTCCCTCCTCCGGGAGTACATGATGCAGAACTCAACTGAAGGCTGACCTGGAAAGTCAGATGCCATTCTCTCCTTACAATCTTTAAAGCAATTCTTTTAGAGGCCTCCTCTCTTGACCTCAGAGGAGGAGCCAGTTGAGTACTGTCCTTTCACAACTCCTGACAGTGGGTAGCACACAGCGTAATCGCCGATTTGTTTGTATACCACAAAGCAGAAATTTTAACTTCAAATAGAAAGGTAGCAATGTGGGAATCTTTTAGTTATGGAATGCATAACTAAAAGATTGCCTCCATCTGAGAATTTTTCCTGTGCTTTTTTTGTTCACTTGGGGTTGCAATATTTCTTCTTACCTATAGGAGAGTGATTCAGAGGGGCATGTCTAGAAGATATGTGGGCATAGAAAGAACAGGATTCCACCATATAATATGAAAAGCACACAATGGTGGTCATTGTAGTGATTACTAGTAATCACACACAGAAGACCCTGACAAGGAACAACTGTGATAAGTAAAATCACATCTAGAAAATATGACTTAACTTATTTGCAATTTTCCAGTTGTTAAGTCTCTCCCTAAATACCAAACTTGGAATTCTGGTAAACCATGTGTGAGCAAGGAAAGCAGGAAGAGTGAAAAAGCAAGGCTAAATTTTTCCGTAGAAAAACTAAGGCAAGACCTCAGAACGAAACCACTACGTTATCTTGATCTTGAAAAAGCCCAAAAAACCAGGCCCTGTAGTTCTGCATGGCTCTGCCTACCCTACAGCCCCTGCTAACACCCTTTCCTCTCATTTCCTGTGCTTTACACCCTCTGACTTTGTTTTCATTTCCTTGACTGCTCCTTCTTACCCCAGGGCCTTTGCACCTGAAGCTTCTTCTGTCCAGGACTAAACTAAGCTCACTCACCTCTCCTCCTCGCCAGTTCCCAGCCAACTTTTTGAGTTTTACAGACTCTCCTGAAAAAGATCAACTCCTTCTTTTAGAAAATTATGCAATGTGGTTAGTATCACTTTTCCTCCCAAAGATAAAAGCCCCATTTGCTCATGTGTTCACTGATGATTCCCTTAATGCCTAACTTCACAGTCACTCAAAAATACTCAATAAATGAGTGAATGAGTGAATTATTTTTATCTATGTTTATATAGCTTTCAGGTAACTACCCAAAACCAAGTCCAATTCAAGCTATCTGCTCTAATCAGGAGATGCTATCTCACAGATAAAAGGAAAGAAGCTTCCACACTTATCAGGAAATTCATCAGACATTTTTTTGACAATAGTATGTATATAAAAATAAAATTTTATTTTATGTATTTAAATAACTTTATTTAAACTTATTTAATTTCAATAAATTAATGAAATGTATTAAATTGGTTTAAATAAAATAACAATTAGAGAGAAACTAAGATGGCGGCATAGGTAAACACCTAAACTGCTGCTTCACACAACAATTTCAAAACCACAACTAAAAGACAAAATGGACATCATCCAGAACCACAGGAAGGCTGGCTGAGTGGAAATTCTACAACTAGAAGGAAAGAGAAAAGCTCACTAAGACTCAGAGGAGCTGCAGAAGGTAGAGGTACAGAGGCGCGCACACAGAGAGGGCTGGCAACTGAGTACGCCCCTGGCTTTCTCAACCAGGAGGGAGACAAAAGCTCCCGACGGCTCTGAACTCCAGTTCCGGGCAAGACTCTGGGGACCCAGACTCATTCGGGGAGAAACTGGACTGTCTGGCAGCAGGCGAAACTTGGGCTTTCTCTCAGAGGTGCTTGCAGCGATTACCTCGGGACACTAAGACACAGGGGCCTCTTAGGGCAGGGCTGACAGGAAGCCATTGCTGTATGCTCCATCTTGAGACTCCGTCCCATCCAAGCTGAGGCTTTTGCAAGTCTTATCTCATAAGGGTGTCTCCAGCACAGAAGTTCTCCCAGCATAGACACAGCTGATCCTCACAGACAATTGGCCTGGAGGTCAATTCCTCCCAGTGATACCAACAACAATCAAGGCTTAACAACAAAAACAAGACTGTGCACACAGCCCACAAAGGGGTGCACCAAGAGTGTCCACCTCAGGTAACTGGGGAGGCTGAGCCACTGGGCCCTATAGGACACCTAGCACACTCTATCAACTCAGGGAAGCAGCCAAAATGCAAAGACAAAGAAATAGGTCACAAATGAAAGAAATGGAGGAAAGCAAATGACTGAATATAGAGTTCAAAACCACGATTATAAGGCTTTTCAAGTATTTTCTAGAAAAGGCCGATAAATTTAGTGAGACCCTCAAGGATATGAAAAAGGACCAACTAGAAATTAAGCATACACTGACTGAAATAAAAAATAATATACAGAGATCCAACAGCAGACTAGAGGATTGCAAGAATCAAGTCAAAGATTTGAAATACAAAGAAGTAAAAAACACCCAACCAGAAAAGCAAAAAGAAAAAAGAATCCAAAAATATGAAGATAGTGTAAGGAGCCACTGGGACAACTTCAAGTGTACCAACATCCAAATTATGGGGGTGCAATAAGAAGAAGAGAGAGAGCAAGATACTGAAAACCTATTTGAAGAAATAATGACAGAAAACTTCCCCCACCTGGTGAAAGAAATATACTTACAAGTCCAGGAAGCGCAGAGAACCCCAAACTAAAGGAATCCAAAGAGGACCACACCAAGACACATCATAATTAAAATGCCAAGAGCAACAGACAAAGAGAGAATATTAAAAGCAGCAAGAGAAAAACAGCTAGTTACCTACAAGGGAGCACCCATACGACTGTCAGCTGATTTCTCAACAGAAACTATGCAGGCCAGAAGGGAGTGGCAAGAAATATTCAAAGTGATGAATAGCAAGAACCTACCACCAAGATTACTCTACCCAGCAAAGCTATCATTCAGAATTGAAGGGCAGTGAAGAGCTACACAGATAAGAAAAAGCTAAAGGAATTCATCACCACCAAAGTGTTACAGAAGACTGGAAAAAAACCAAGCCATGCTTACAGAAAGGGAGTTACATTTTATTAAGGGCAGGGCCAGAGAAAAATGTGCCTTTCAAATTCTTGCGCCCCCCCCCCCCCAAACACACATGGAGGAAACCTTTTTTATTTATACTTTTCCTAGCTCTTTTGTCTCCCAAATTTGGAATTAGACTTCCAGGCCTTCTGGGAAAGAAGGCCTACGTGCTGGGAAGGGGCTATGAGATCATATCTCAAGGCCTGGCCTGGTGTCAGCACTGACAACTCTGTCTGGGGCATAGTCCACGGCCTCTCTGGAATGGGAGTAGTCTTATTTTCTTTATTATTTAAGCAAGCAAGTGTTTACAGAAGCCAAAATAGCAGGGTTAAAATTTCAAACAGCAGTTTTTATATAAGATGGATGCTTCATTCCCCACTGGTTTTATGTACATGAGTCAAATCATTGACTCTTTTGGGTCATAGTTGGCGAAGGAGTTATACTGACCCATGAGGACAATAAGCTTGATAGAATTAATTCTCTGCTGAATAAAGTCAGTGGGCCTGTTTATAAGATAAGTGCCCAGAACGAGGTCCAGGACTAATCTTTAGAGGGTCCGAAGAGTCCTGGACTCTCTATTTTGCCTGGGCTGTCTTAAGCCAGGTGTGATGAAGCCACATCGGGATCCCATCGACCTTGACTACTGTGGGGGTGGTCCTTTCCAGGTAGGAGTCAGTCCTTTGGTGGCAAATTTCTTTACTCAAACAGAGTCACCAGGGTGAAGGATGGACCAGATCAGAAGTTGATATAGGCAGAGTACCTTGTACATGCTTCTGGACTGCTTTCTGGGTAGACTGTAAAGCCTGTAAGAACTTCAGTAAAGAATGGTTATGGATTTCAGCTTTTCTAGATTGGGTTTCCATGTAAGCTGGTGAGGTGGGTAGGTCAGGGTTTGGAAGCGTCACTAGAATCTGTAGAGGCCCCACTGGTTTTAGGGCAGCCTCCCGGGATGCTTCATCTGCAGCCTTGTTCCCTCTTGCTTCTGGGGAGTCCCCTTGTCTCACATAGGTAGAGATGGAAAGACTTAATTACATCTGGTAGTGCTAGTTGGCCCATCGTCCTTGCTCTGCTCATATCTGTCTAACTGCCCAATATATTACCTCAAGGATCCTGGCTCTGAATTCTTTTAGGGAAAATGGACGTCGGTGGGTTCTTCTAGCTACTTCCTGCTGAGGTGGGTCAAAGGTTTCTCTCAGAGTCAAGAGATCCTTGCTGTCTGTCAGAGGGACAATGAGGCCTGGGAACAGAAGGAGGTGGGCTGTGTGACCTGGCGGAGACAAACTGTAACAAATGGTCTGGTGCAGTGGTCGGCAAACTCATTAGTCAACAGAGCCAAAAATCAACAGTACAACGATTGAAATTTCTTTTGAGAGCCAAATTTTTTAAACTTAAACTTCTTCTAATGCCACTTCTTCAAAACAGACTCACCCAGGCCGTGGTATTTTGTGGAAGAGCCACACTCAAGGGGCCAAAGAGCTGCATGTGGCTCACAAGCTGCAGTTTGCTGACCACTGGTCTGGTGGAAGGGAAAGAAAACCTTTTGGTTTTAAAAACTTCTATTGACTTTTATCAGTCCCTCCCTAAGTACTTTGGCATAACTATTTACCCTCTGTTTAGGGAGGCAGAATGTAAATTATTTACTCTTCCTGGCTTACTGGCCTGTATTATTTGATTTCCTTTCAACATTTCTCTTCTCCTTCTTATCACATACACAACCTTTATAAATTTTACACTTCCAAATTAGCCTTCAAACCTTCTTTCTATGTCCTTTAAAAATGCATAACCATGCCTCATACCTTCTACACAGCATTCCTTATTCTTTGAAACTTCAATCCTTTAATAATTCCTAAAAAGTAAACAGCCAGAATTTCTTAGATTAACATTTATGACTTAGACTTTCTGTGATAAAACTAAGAGTAGGTAAAAATATTTCTTTTTGAGAGACAGAGATTTTTAAAACTTAAACTAGTTGTAACATTAAAGATATTATATCTTAAAGTTCCTTTCCTGAATATTCCACTACTACCCAAGAAGTACCCAGTAACCACGCCCTGCCAGGCTCGGACAATGAGATTTTCTTTATGTGTATTGGAAGGGTTAAAAAGAAGAAAACGGGGCAGAGGAAAATCCACTCTGTTTTGCAGAAAGCCTTGAGTCCAGCATAGTTCAGATAAGTAAGAAATCAAGGATGCCAGCAGAGCGGGTTGTAGCCAGCAAAATCAACAAAAACCTACCTCTTCCTGCCCTCCCTGCTGACGCCCTCCCCCCTTTCTGCATTAACCATTTACTCTGTCCTTAGCAGGGGGAATAAGGCAAGTAGTCTGAGATCCTGTATAACCAGGCTTTTTACACTTAAGGAACAGCTGCTCTCCCTCCCAGATTTTCCTTCTTTACTCCAAGTCCCCAGAAGATCTCAAATCCTCCTCCTCCTTCACCACTTCTGATATCTCCAACCAACCCCCTGTCCCCCAGCCTAGGGTTTCTCTATCTCAGCAGGCTGAGAGTGAATTCCACCGCCTCTACCCTTTCTCACACCTGCTCCGGAGCAGTTTTTGGCTCTCTTCCTCCCCCAGAGAGAGACCCACTGTAAATCTATCAGGAAGGACAGGCAGGTCGCAGTTCTTGGGACCACATGATTTTCTGTTTGCCAGCAGGGCTGAAAAGGCAGCTCACAAAGCAGTTAATTATGACTAATCTTAACCCAACAAGCCTTTGCTTAAATTTCTCTGAATTGGCAACCTTCACAAATTTTATACCTTTAAATTAACCCTAGAATTTCAAAATTTTAAACTAACACAGCAAAATTATAAATCAAGGAAAAGCAATTAAAAGTTCTCTACTGTCTTCCCTCTAAAGCAGGGTTTGCATTGTCTTTCACACAGACTCTCACACTTACATTTATACACCAGACAGTCTGCGTTTTTGACATCTACCAGATATTTACTCAGAGTTTAAACAGTCCACCTGATTCCTGATTAATTGCCTGAGGAAGTCCTTGACTTCCGGGGAGGTGATCAAGCTCCCCCTTCCACTCACTCGGAATGGGCCTGACTGATAGGGCCCCTACCTTACCAATTCTTTCGACAGGTCCAGAAGTGTCCGTCCACTCTCTCCAGATGCCGGCTGGGTCCTAGGCTGAGTCCGGGAGTGCCCAGAGTCCCCTGGTTCAATTCTGCTAAATCAGCAGAGTGGTGCATCCCAGAGGCCTGTCTGGCTCCCCCGGGCCCCAAACCCAGTCCACTCACTGGAGGCCAAAAGGCAAGCATGTTTGGCCTTCTTCCCGGTCAGGGAATCATTATGATACAGAAGACCGGGAGAAAAAAAAAACCAAGCCATGCTTACAGAAAGGGAGTTACATTTTATTAAGGGCAGGGCCAGAGAAAAATGTGCCTTTCAAATTCTTGCGCCCCCCCCCCCCCCCCCCCACACACACACAAACATGGAGGAAACCTTTTTTATTTATACTTTTCTTAGCTCTTTTGTCTTCCAAATTTGGAATGAGACTTCCAGGCCTTCTGGGAAAGAAGGCCTACCTGCTGGGAAGGGGCCATGAGACCATATCTCAAGGCCTGGCCTGGTGTCAGCACTGACAACTCTGTCTGGGGCATAGTCCACGGCCTCTCTGGAATGGGAGTAGTCTTATTTTCCTTATTATTTAAGCAAGCAAGCGTTTACAGAAGCCAAAATAGCAGGGTTAAAATTTCAAACAGCAGTTTTTATATAAGATGGATGCTTCAAAACCGGTATTATATGAAATGCTAAAAGGTATTCTTTAAGAAGGGGGAGAAGAAGAAAAAGGTAAAGATAAAAATTATGAATAGCAAATACATATCTATCAACATGTGAATCTAAAAATCAAGTGAATAAAAAAATCTGAAGAACAGAATAAACTGGTGAATATAATAGAATCAGGGGCATAGAAAGGGAGTGGACTGACAATTCTCGGGGGGGGGTGGGGAAAGGGTTGTGGGGGGTGCGGGAAGAGACTGGACAAAAATTGTACACCTATGGATGAGGACAGTGGAGGGAGGTAAGGACAGAGGGTGGGGTGGGAGCCGGGTGGAGGGGAGCTATGGGGGGAAAAAAGAGGAACAATTGTAATAATCTGAACAATAAAGATTTTTTTAAAAAATAAATAAATAAAATAACAATTTCACCTTCAAACAAAGGCCTCAGCATCTAAATACCTAGCATATGCTACATTTAAAAATATAGCTCAATGTCAAGTAATGTTAATGTTAAATTAACAGTAGATTTCTCCTAATAACGAACACACAGTTTATAGTTTGTATCAGATTAAGGGTGTGTCACAAGAGATGTCAGAAAGACATGTGAAAAATCAGGCCAATTGATTTTATCCTTAGATCTGTTATCCAGCAAATTAAATTGCTTTCAGTAAAATGTTATTCTGAATATATATATATATATATATATATATATATATATATATATATATTTATATATATATATTTATATAATCAAAAGACAAGAAGATTTGATAAAATGTTACAATTATATTCAGATTTCCTTCACTGATTCTAATTATTTCTGAAATACTATTAAAAGCAGCTGTAGGTAGGGGAAGCAAGAGGCTCTTGAGAAAGCCCCTACTTCATCAAACTTGGCTCCATTTGCCTTTCGCACACAGTGGACTTAAATGTCTGGAGATTTACTAGTGGGGTGGTGGGGTGGGTGTAGGTGGAAAGAATCTTTCACAAGCTCTCTAGGTATAAGTCAGCTCTATGTTGTCGAAAAAAATCAGAAAGTCTCAGCTTCCTATAACCTGTTTAAAAGGCAGCTGCGGTCCTAGCCGGTGCAGCTAAATGGTCCCAGGTTGGACTTCCAGTCACGGGGTTGTACCTGGGTTGCAGGTTTGGTCCTGCCCCTAGGGGGAGGCAACCAAGGATGTCTCTCTCTCACATAAATCTCTCTCTCTCTGGCTCTCTCTCTCTCTCTCTCTCTCTCCCTCTCCCCCCCTCCCTCCCTCCCTTCCACTCTCTCTAAAAATCAATGGCAAAAAGTATCTTCATGTGAGAATTAACAACAAACATAGGCAGCTGCACATCCAGGAGACAGGCAGTGGGAGAAGTCTATTAAAGGTGCAAAGAATAAGTGGGTGCTCTGTCTGTAGAGCATTTAAGCACAATAATAAAACCAACCAAGGGAAATCTACTCTTTGTTGTCACCATGTGCCATCTCACCGATGAAATTTTCTCCCTGCCTGGTGGAGCAGACTACCGCCACCCACTTTAGTCTGCCACTCTTAAAGGAAAATTTTACCCTGGAATACTAAGATCCTTATAGAAAGCATATGTGTTCCAACTGAAACCATCCAGCATGATTCCCCTGAAAGTGAAAACTCAGTATGTTTTAAAATACTGGCCTAAGGGCGTTGGGCTGGGGATTAATGGCACTCAGCCAAGAATTGGGCCAAAGAGAAAAATAACTATATTCTTCCCTTTCTTCTCTGGTCGTTGCTTAGAGTACTCTTATTTGAGTCTTCTGTGAGATTATTGTAATCATCTTCTCAATGGTCTCTTCTTCATCCCTAACCATGAGCACTTTAAAATATTTCATACACTTTTCAAATTGTACCTTCTTCATAAAACAGACATCTGGCTGTACCATTCATGTGCTCAGAAATCTTCAATCTAATTCTAGCTATGAGTCTTAATTCCAAGAGGTCATAGATGGTGTCTAATTCATTTTTTAATCACAAGAGAACTTAACTCATGGCTCTAAATAGAGTAGTCACTCATTATTTGCTGCCTGATTTTAAAATTCAGCCGGTAAATCTGCTTCAAAATTTCCTTTAAATGATTGCCCTATAGTGAAGCATGTCCCATTAATTTGCATCATTTATTCAATATATTTATTGATCATCTATTATGAATTAGGTAGGCACTTTGATGTGTTGAATAATTTTCCACACAAATGTGCCTTTGCTTGAGCAATTTCTACATTTCGAATTTTTGTTTGTTTGTCTGTTTTGGCCAAAGAAACAAGAAGAACAAACATTTATCTTAAGATCCCTAAGATACAAAATTTAGGATTTTGTATCTTTTAGGCTTCACATCTATCAGTGTTCATTTCAAGAGACAAGTGAATGGGTCATAATCTGTTTTAGCCTAGGAGCCTGTAAGTAGAATTGAAACCAAATATTTAAGATCTGCCAAATAAAAAACCATTAATCTATATATAGAAAAGCCTAAGCGACCGTTACGACCAAACAACCAGAACAACCAGAATGGCCAGAATGACCGGTCAACCAGTCGCTATGATACGCACTGACCACCAGGTGGCAGGTGGTCATTGCAAGAGTTGCCCCCTGGTGGTCAGTGTGCTCCCACAGCCAACCTCCCACCACCGGCCAGAGGCATCAGCATCTGTCATCTGCTCTTTCTGCGCCCAGCCCAACCACTATTGCCTCCTCTTCCGACCCCGCTGGGGTCTTCAGACCCCAGGCTGGGATGGGGAACCAGAGGTGGGTGGCAGCAGACACAGCCCCTTTCCTAGGGGGGCTGAGGTCTGGCTCCATCCTCAGGGCCAGCAGCCAATCTCCCGTGCAGTCCCTCCTCCCGGCCAGCAGGCCCCGATTGGCCCAGCCCTGATTGGCCCTGATTGCCGGCCAGGCCTAGGGACACCACCCCTGCACAAATTCATGCACTGAACCTCTATAGTGTTAAATAAAATTAGGGGGGAAAAGATGTCAGCTATTATTTCCATACATTATTTGCAAATTTGCAAATGGTGATTTTCCCATAATTAAATATTTAGCAACAGTTAAGAATATGTGTGTGGATGAGTGTGTGAGCTTGCATAAGACTTTGTGTATATGAGTGTGTGTGTGTGTGTGTGTGTGTGTGCATACTATGTGTATTGTGTAATCTCAGATAAGAATGTAAGAAGAAGGAAAAGGAAGTGTGACAAACTGACAAACTCATGGGAAAAAAGCACTGGAACCACCATTAAGTTACACATCTGTGATTTCCCTCCCTGGGCACCAGGACTGTTGACTCTTTGGCACAAGGTTCATCCATGAGAGACCATTGATGTGGTTTCCCCATCTAGTTACTCTAATGAGATGCTGTTCTTTCAGTAAAATCAAAGGGGGCACTCAGAATTCTTGCAGCAGCTCTGCCTTAGAATAAATACAACCATTTGATGTGCAACCTCTGGAGCTGCCGGCCTTTTTGGAGCACCTCTGGGGTTTATGTCATAGGAAATGCTTCTGAACGCGGGGGTGGACGCCCTGTGGCCAGGGCTCTGCAGCTGACCCTGATGGAGGCCAATGGCTTTGAGGTGCGAATTCCTAAAGGAACCGCATCTCAGGGCAGAAACAAATGATCAAACAACACTGTGCTCTATCATTTCATCTATTCGAGACTCTCAAAGAAGGGATTGTCACTGAGAAATCCTGACTTCATTCAGGTCCCTGCAAACTGACCATGTAAACTAGTCCTTGTGCCTAAGTCTCTATTATTTTTCCTTGCTTCATGTCTTCCATGGCAGTATCTGCCTCTGACATCCTATAATGTGCTAATGTGTTTATTTTGTGCACTGCCTCTTGTTTTTCTAATGGAATGCAAGTCCCAGGAGGACATGAAATTTTACTGATGTTTTCATTGTGGTATCTCCAGGGTGTCATACAGTGCCTGGCCCAGAGTAAGTCCTCATAAATATTTGTTAAATGAATACATGAAGGAATGAAACAAATTAGTAATACGACTATTCTCAACTGTTTTTGTTTTGTTTTGTTTTGTTTTTGTATCTGCTCTACCCAGCTTCTTGTCTTGAGTAAGAATTGCTTGACCACTGCCTTTGAACATAGCAGGAAGTTCACAAGTTTCTTGAAAAATAATAAGTGAAAATTACAAGTATAATACCTATAAAATATACACCTAAAGAACCCTTCTTAACAGGAAATAAGAGATTCTCTGACATGCTTACAAACGGGGCCAAACAGGAGCTTATAAGTAATTCCTGAGATAACCAACAAAGGGTCAGTTTACAGGCACAAGCCGGAGGCTCGGTCAGATTGCCATCTCCATGTGGTCTGGCCTCCTGCAATGTCACAGACAATCTGTCATTGCAGAGCAGGTGGCCAGGCAGAACTTTGGATGTGGATACGGTGACAATGTCAGTTGCTAACCAGGGCCGTCACTGTGCTATAAGGAGATGATTGCTATTAAGTTGCAATTTGCACTGGACAAGGGCCAAAGAGTCTCCCCATATAGGCCAGTCCCCATACAGGGGATATTATGTGCTTTATGAATTCAGCTACCAGGCACCAAAAATTGCTCTAGGTGCTGGGCATTGAGTGTTCAACAAGACAGACAGGCCGTGCAGCCCTGAGCTTCGTTTTCCTGACTCCATCTTCCATGCTGCTTATATATCTTTGTCAGATCAGTTACAATACCCACTTGTGCCTCATGGAGACTCAGAAAGACCCTCAAACATTTGTAAGTTCTCTTAAATTTCCAAGAGAAGTCCCCATTTTTATATTTACTTAAATATCAATGTTCAAAGGAGCAGCAGAATAGAAACAGCGTTGAGGCAGATATAAAGAGTTTTGGTTTTTTTTTTCACTTGCCTTTACTACTAATTACCAATTTGATCGTAGGCCAGTGGTTCTCAGCTCTGGCTGAACCTTAGAAGCACCTAGGGAACTTTAAATAAATACCAGAGCCCTTACTCCACGCCAGGTCTACGGGAACAGAATCTTGAAGAGTTGGCCTAGGCTTCAGTATTATTTTAAAACAACACAACTGATACTTCTGTATAGCCAGGGCTGGGCAAATCTCTGTACTTTCTTTCTTAATCTTTAAAATGAGAGTAATCCCAGCTCACCTAACTAGTTCATAAGGATTTCTTATATAAAACTTAGGCTGCAAGTGGCTAATAATTTTAATATCTACATAAACAATGTGTTTATTCTGGTCTACACTCAAAAATTGTAAAGCTTATCCAAAGATGGCTAAGCTCTTGTGGGTGTGACAGAACAGTATGTTAAAAGGAAAGGAAAAATGTAGTAGTTTCTGAGCTTCTCTGCCCATGATCGCTAAGGACTCTTTAGGTCACACTAAATAAGATTCTGAATTTTTAAAGAGACAAGAGCAGATAGTATTGTTATTTCCAGACATTTCCAGAGGTAGCAGAATCAACATCATTAAAACCATGGATTAAGACACCTTAAGTTCAGTCTATTTCCCCCTTAGGTATTTGTGTTATGACTATTTTCAAGGGCTACTGTCTGGGCACTGCGGTAATCACTAAAACACGGGCAGTTCTCAGAAGATTCTAATCAGTGCCCAGCAACTGGAGATGTAGAGGAAGCTATACATCATAGACGATGCCTTATAAAAGAGATTATTGAAGAAGCTGAAGTGCCATCTCTCGGGGACATTGCTTCAGAACTGGTTTGCAAGGAACCGCTGCCTGGTACAGAGCACCCCAGGGCTTCATCTTGAGTCCCTGTTGATGGACAGTCCTTGAATCATTATTGAGGGAAGTCTGTGCAGACTCAGTGCGGACGTTTATGTTCTAATAAGATCCCCGGTAAGTAACATTCATGTGACAACCAAAATCTTCATTGCAGTGAACTTTGTTGAAAATGGCTCTATTGGAACTTACGCCCTCAGATTATAATGGAGTCGGGACCAAGATGATGTCCAGACATAAAGGAAAACAAATATTGTGATGCAGCCAGAATGCGGTGCCCCCTTTATCAGTCACATAACCACACTCTGTACTCAACAAAATCAGAACGTGTACAAGTAGCTTCTTTTATTGAAGACGGGAAATACTTTCATGCTGGAGGGGCATCAGTTTTCCTAGATTATTTGTTGTGCAGAATTCTGTATAACAAAAATGATAGCATAATTATTATCAGTAATGAGATGGTCTGTATATGTGGAACCTAATTATGTAGAAACTTTTAAAAAGACTTTGTAACATTTTATGGAACTTTATTAATAGTTATATAAGCAACAAAATTTATTAAATAATTACTATACTCAGGAACTATGTCAAGTACATTACATACATTGTATCCCCCTTATAGCTCCCTGAAGGAAAATTTTACCATATAGGTTTTCCTAACAGAAATTGTGACTCAGAGAGGTTAAGAAACTTTCCCAAGGTCACACAGCTAAAGGTGATAGTCTGACTCCAGATATTCTGACTCCAAAGCCTTACCTCTTAACTAGTCTCTGTTATTTTCTGACCCCCTAAGTGCTCTAGATAATGATTCTGCTATTAAGTTATTAATTGGCAATCTTACCATTTTGGTACAGTTGTGGGATACAGGCCAGATGTGTCCTTAATATAATAAGGGGCAAAAATTAGAAATGCAAGTGTTAGGATTTTATACAAGCCCAACCCTTGACTATAATTGCTCAGATGCAGAGGTGCAGGCACCTGCTATTCAAAGACTGTGACAAATTCATAGGAAGTGGGTGACCTCACAGCAACGGAGCATAGGGGAGAATGGGTCATAACTGTTAGTCTATGAGTAAGGCTGCTCCCACCCAATAGCAGGCCGGCTTACCAGATGGGGTTCCACTGTGGTGCTCAACTGTTCAAAACAAAACAGAGAAGAAGAAGGTGAATTGCAGGAGTAAGACCCCAGAGAAGGAACAGTAGCACTTAGAAGTAAACCAATAGTCTTGTCACCCCTGGAGCAAAAACCCCTGGGTCCCACCAGTAGCAAAAAAAAAACCCAAAAAACAAACAAACAAAACAAAAAAAAACCACAAAGGACAAATGGGGCCAGAGGCCCACCTGAGGTCCCTAGGTGTGGGCAAATGGTTAATGCCATGCTCTACTAGCTGGCAAGGCTGAGGACATTATAATTCTTTTCTCTTATGTACAAATCAGTGTCAGACTCAGACCATAAATGAGCAGAGATGTGAATGGTGACAACTGGCAAAATAGTCAATGAGGTCAGGAAGGACTAGTTCTATATTAACACATTTAAGAAGCACCAAGCATTGAAAAAAAAAAAAAAAAAACAAAAAACAAAAAACAAAAAAAAAAAACAGTGATGGTGCTTCTGACCTAAGTAATTCACACTAAATGGAAAAGAATTACATTTAAAATTACAAAATAATTTTTAAAAAGGAATTACACAATAAAATTTCCCTGTGATGAAAAATTAGTGGGTGTTTTAGTAAAACATTAAATTTTTTTTTTTAATTTGGTACTCCTGATCATATGTCTAATTTTTCCATAGACTGAATAAAAAGTTAGGCCTGATTCACAAGTTTTATACTTTGGTCTGAAAATGAGTTAATTAAATCTCCTGAAGATTTTCAGGAAAATGGTTCATGAAAACCTGTGCCATCTTTAGAGTATATCAAGTCTTAGGAGAGTCCCCAAATGGTCCTGGCATACTGTTTGGGTACATAACTGTGGAAACCCATACTCTGCATCTCAAGTCCAAAGGAAAGAATGGCAATTAATATCCAAGTATACAATTAAGAAATACTATTGCCAGTGGAATGTAAATCACCACCTTTCTACATACACTATTTCTTCTTTCCAAAGCCACAGTCGGCAGCAGCCTCACAATTTCCTTCGCTAGAGCCTCGTGCCAGTGATGTAGCCTTTGATAATTCTTGCAATAAAAATCCAGTCATGCTTGACATTTAGGAGGGAGCAAAAGGTTTGATTTGCCTCAGGGCCCTGGAACCCTTAGAGAGATGCCTTTAATGAGAAATGAAAGGCAAAATAAAAATTAGGGGTTCAACTATTGAGCAAATCAAAATGGGTGCCAAATCACTAGGCACTAGGTGGCTTTTAAACGTTCTAGATAAAGAGAGGACCATTTAATGGAGATTTTTTCCCCTATAATCCAAGTTGACCTGCTCTCGGTCTTGGCTGGAAAAGAAGAGGAATAAAGAGACTCAAGATGCAGCCTTCATGCTTTCTTGACTACTGCCAAGATGGACTTTGGAATAAAGTCCTTGAGCCACTGGAATAAAGACGTTAAGAACAGCGTTCTCTTCATCCCAGATCACAAGCATGCTTATAGTTTCAAGAAAATCTGAGCTTTCCCTAAGTGGTCCATAATAGCGATGTTAGACCACACCCTTTGCACAGAATCTATTCCAATGAGATGTACTCCACTCACATTTTCATTTAGCTCTCTCCCTCAGCTCCTTCAGTTAGCTTTGTCCCATTTCCTCTGGGTGGGTCTATAGTTATATGCTTTTCTCTCTGTCATTTAGAAAGCAACCGCTTTACTCTCCAAGCCCCATTTGTTGAGTGTGAGCCAAACGTCTGCCTTTTCACATTCCCTTAAAGTCAGGACCCTAAGTAATTTTTGGCTGATGCTCTCATTTTTGGCTGTGACCTGTGTCTCCCCACGTGTGATTCTGCTCACACCCACCGGTCAGTGCAGTCTAACAAAAAGTCTGTGCGCAGAGTGGCTTCCAAGAAAATTTAACTCACAGCGAGGAAAGGGAATTGTTCTTAGAGAAGAATGATTCCTGAGAACATACAAGACAAGAAGAGGCTTCCAGTTTCCTCCACCAAGCCCAGTGCCCAAAACCCCTGGCTGGAATTCAGGAGACCCTTGCTGCTAATGCAAGTGAGGGCCTCATTCAGGCAGCATCACCATCACTAGTACGTGATGCAAAAGTGCGGATCCCAGGCCTGCTCCAGATCTGCGGCAGAAGAAATGACACTCCCATGTTATTCACACACACATGCTTGTTTGAGGAATATTGGCCTAGAACAGTGACTTTCAACCTAGGTTACATAGGAATCAACCAGGGCCCTAGCCGGTTTTGCTCAGTGGATAGTGCGTCGGGCTGCGGACTAAAGGGTCCTGGGTTGATTCCGGTCAAGGGCACATGCCGTGGTTGTGGCCTCCATCCCCAGTGAGGGGCATGCAAGAGGCAGCTGATCAATGATTCTCTCTCATCATTGATGTTTCTATCTCTCTCTCCCTCTTCCTTCCTCCCTGAAATCAATAAAAATATAAAAACAAAAACAAACATAGGAATCAACCAGGGAACATAAAAAAAAAAAAAATTACTGATGCCTGGGTCCCACCCCCAGAGATTCCAAGGCAATGGGTCTGGGGTGTGGCTTAAACACTGGGATGTTTAAAAGCTCCCCAGGAGATTTTCAGGGACAGTCAGGATTGAGAGCCACAGGGATAGAGGCAGAGGAGGGCTCCTTCCATTAGGCCCTCTTTGCCTCAGAGTCAAACAGTGGGGTTCCTGGTCAGAATCTCTTTTTCCTATGGGCTGGCTGCCCCAGATCTGCACTGTAAGTATGGGGGAGGGTTCTGCTAAGGAACTGAACTTTCTGCCTAGTGCTCTGCAGCTCTCCCCTTCCCTCACCTTCCCCAACCCCCTCACTTCCATACACACACCTTGACAAATCACACCAGCAGCGAATATCTACTGGTGCTTTAACAATACAAACTCGGAGTCCTGCTTGAGAGCTACAGCATCAGACTCTCAAGAGGGGACGCTGAAATCTGCATTTTTAACCAGCTTCCCAGGTGTCTGACGTGCAGCCAGGTTTGTGAACTCCACAGTAGGTCTAGCCTTCCAACCTGCCAAGTCATTAAGGATTTGTAAGGATGAATGAGCTGTCAAGAGAGCCAGGGCCTGGTGCAGCGCTCCTTTATTAATTATGGGGAAGTGATGTATTGGCAATGATAATGCTTCTCTTGGAAAGGGCAGCGAATGGTTCGTGGATTTCTGCATCAGATCTTTCCCAACTCAACCTTAATGCTCAGCTGTTACTCCTCTCTGTAGTTGAAAAGCTGCGTGGCTTTCACATTAAACAGCCTCTTGATCATTATTCCCAGGTGAGCTGCACTCTTTGAGGGAAATACCGGCACGAGGAATCTTTCCGAGTTCTTGGCTGGGGAATACCTCTCTCCCAACCCCCACACCCTTATCTGCTTGCGTCAGCAGCTACTACCCAGCGTGTTACTCTGCAAGTCTGATATGCGGGAAAACACGGAGTGAGGATTTAAGAGAAAAAGCAATGGTATAGCCCCAGACCCCTTTGCTAAAAGAAAGCGTCCTTTAGCAAAGGGCTAGCGTGAAGGAAGAAAGATATATCTGATTCACAATCGCAGAGGTGAGAAATGGGCAGGCGAGCTGGGGTTGGGGCTCTGTCTGTGGGCGAGGCGAGAAAGGTTGAAAAGAAAAGTTGCAGCGCGGGTCGGTGCGTGTAGCCCACCGGCTGGGTGCGGAAGAGCGCTAGCGCGCGACCGGAACGCACTGCGGGGCCGAGAGCCGGGAGGAAATCGAAAAATCTCAGTGGCAGAGGCCGGGAGGTTGGAAGGGCTCCCCACCCGCTCGGCTGGCGCTCCAGAAACGCGCCGGCTCCACTGCCAGGTGGTAGCCCAGGGCGCCGGGGAGCGCGCAGGGGGCCGGGGCGCGGGGACCCGGCGGGCCGCGGCGGCGGGGCCGAGCGCGCGAGTGAGCCAGTGCGAGGCTGCGGGCGGCGGGCGGCGGGCGGCGGGCGGGCGGGTGTGCGCGGGGGGAGGAGAGCGCGCGCGCCGCCCGGGCCCCGGCCCTCCCAGCCTCCCGGCCTCCGCGCCTGCCTCCCGCCCGCGCGCACCGGCTGCCGGCCGCCGCCGCTCCTGTTCGCGCCGGCGCTGCACGGGAGCCTGCCCTGCGCGGGAGCTGCCCGCCGCCGCCGGCTTCGAGCTTTCCCCTGAAGATGGGAGCGACCTCTTTCTGGTCGAGAGCGATTTAAAAGGAGGGCGTGCGCGGTATTGCCTACTCGCGTGGAGGAACGGGGGACGGTCCATCCACGCTCCCGCAAACCAGGTAGGATCTTATGATGGGCAAGCCAGAGGGATTGGGTCCGAGACGGCCAACTGTTTTCCATTTGTTGTTCTTAAGGCTACACTTCCCGCCGCTTTGACAAAGGACCGGCTCCTAAATGTGTGTGTGTGTGTGTGTGTGTGTGTGTGTACGCGCGCACATATTTTCCGGGTGTCCGGGGTTCTGGGGAGTGAGATTGCTCGGGCTCGTGTGTCTGGGTGTGAGTGTGCCTCGCCTTCAGTGCCGGCTGCCGGGGAAGAAAGGGCTGCCCGGGAGAGATGCTGCACCCTGCACCGCACTGGGCTCTTAGGATTGAGGGCGCGAAGGTCTCAATGCACCCGGATTGCAGCGCTGCCGGGTCCAGGCATCCCCATTAACGGGGCTCCGAGGTCATCCCGCTCCTGGTACTCCCGGGGGTCTTCCCCAAGGCCACACTTGCGAGCGCCCTCTTTTCTGGCGGGCGCTGGGTGCTTCTTCACCACGGACTGCGGAGCAGAGGGAGGTGTGGCCCGGGCCGGGGACTGACAAGGGGAACACGCAGAGGGGAGTGGGCTGAAGGGCCCCCCTTTCTGAGCGCTATGCTGGGTGTGCGTTGTGGATTCTGCACACACAGGCATCTCCCCCACGAGACTGGAAGGGAACTTTGCAGCTCCATTATCTGCCTCTGGGGCTTTAGGGAAATGGTCTGTGTTCTGAAATGTGAGGATACCCTTCTTGGCTCCACCTTAACGAAGAAGAGGGAGGTCTTATGGGTGGACAGTAGGTTAAAGAACCCAAATCCGCCCAGGCGATGCTTTTTAAAAACACAGAATGTGTGCATCCTTGATTTTCAAATTCCCCCACCCTCTTTGGATTCTGTTGACTGATGAATGGTTTGGGCTGGCAATTCATATTTCCCTCTCCAGACAAAGTGGCAGTGGGTGGGTTAAGGGCAGAGTGATCACATTTAAGGAAGAATTTTTTTTAAGAGAGTGATGTGCATGGTGCCTGCAGTCGCTGGAAAGAAAGTCGTGCTCTGCACTAGGTATCTATTTTACCCCCCCCCCCCCCCCCCCCCTTAGCCTGGCTTCCTTGCTGGTGGCTCTGTCTCACTCCTGCTAGTCAGCCACTGGTGGTTGTGAATATAACAATACAAACTTTGTCCTGCTGGAGGTGTAAAGACTAAAAAGAGAAAAAGGGATATCAGTAGGAGGTGTAGTGGAAGAAGCTCTTTAAACAATGACAGCTATGGCAAAGACAGTACAGGCATCTGGATCATGGAGGAGCTGGCAGAGTAGGGAGAGACTCTGATATGATCTGGTTAAAGGCAGAGCTTGAGTATTTCCAAATATGAGCAATAGGACATCCACACTCCAGCTTCTGCGTGAAGATTTCCTACGGGAAACCTTGGGAGCAACCAGGAGGGGATTCACAAAGTGTAGGTCCCACCCATGTCCCCAACACACACACACACACACACACACACACGCACACACACACACACTCCTCCCCCCTCACAAGCTGCTTTCTCTTTCTCTTCCAAAGCCATTCCTACAGCAAGTGGAGAAAGGAGGAAATGTATCTAAGGGTTTCATTCATTTCAGATAAGAAAACAAAGCAAAAATTGGAATGACTGTCTTTAGGTTCCTCTTTCAAATCCTGTGCTACTTGGATTTAGCTTTGTGGGTTTTGCCAAACTTGCTTTAATTGGGAGGTGAGGCTGGTGTGAAAGGAGGAAGGAAGGGAGAGCTAGCTTCATTTGTGTGTGTGTGGTGGGGGGGAGGGGGGACGGAGATTCATTTATTTTGTCAAGAAGCAAGATGTGTTTTCTCACTCAAATGGTTTTCATTTTATAAATTCTGCCTGCTTGAAGGATTCCATTTGGATCCAAGGGCTCTTTAGCTAAGATTTCTCCCAGCTACTATAAGAGGATTCATGCTTTCCCCCCCTAAAATGGCTGTTGTCTTTTATTGAATATGGAATGCTTAATTCCTAAGGGGGGAGAAAAAACTAGACAAAGGTAAACTACTATTCACTGTTGAGCTGTGCAGACGTTGCAAAGGATGTAAGTGTCCATGACAATCAGACTTCATTTACTCTGTCTTGCAAGCTTAGCCAGGTTGGAAGAGGAGAGGAAGGAATGAAAAGAATATGAAGGCAATACTTTATCACCTATTTACCTACCTACCTATCAAACTGTCTATCTTTCTATTTACTTTTCACTGTTACTATTTAATTGTTGCCACTGTATCTTTTTGGATGAAGATTGAGAACTAGATAACCCTTTTGCTGACTATGAAGGGGAATAAAATGCATAGCAGTGCAGTATTTTACCTCCAAATAAAATCACAGAAGGAAGGTGAAATGTAGTCAGTTAACACCTACAGGACTATTTGCAAGAATTACGTTAATTGCTCTTTTAAGCTTACTATGTTTTGAGAGAAAAAAATATTCCAAGAAAGCTTCAGCATTTTGTTAGCAAGCTATATTTAACATGTTTTTATCAGACAAAAATAGACTTTTATTTATCTTGCAAAGTAAACGCATGATTCCTTCCCTCTAAGTACTTCATGTGTTTCTTTGACAAAATAAATGATGAGGAAAGCTCTGCAGATCCAGTGAAGTTGCATTCCCTCTCTAAAGCAAGTTACAGCATCCCTTTAACTCACGGATGCATTTCTTCCAAAGAAAGTGAATTTTAGGGCTTTACTATCTGATTTTCATGTTGCAGTTCAGTGAGAGAAGCCCTTTCTCCATGATGCCTTCAGATAGAGGGAGGATAGCATGTAGGTAATAAGCCATCTTCCTCATCAGCATGGAACTAGATAAGATCAACACAAACAGAAATTAAATCAGGACAAAGAAATACACAATTAAAACAGGAGGGCAGAGCACATAGCTTTCATCGTTTATATTTTTGCAGAGTGTGTGTATGTTGCTTTTAACTGAAAATTAAATTGTTGCTTTACATGTGCTAAGAACTTAGGAATCAACACGCAATCTCTCTCTTCTTCCTGATCTTTCCTCCTTTTTAAATTTTATTTTGTCTTCTAAGGGATAAATGTCTCTTGCCAGAACATCTTCCCAATTCATCCAGACCTCATAGTTAGACCCCTCACCAGAAAGAAGCTCTACAAAATTGTCTCCCATCTGACCAAATTCTCCTGCTCCCTCTTGTGGCAAATATTCTCCCTGACTCTCCCAAGGTTCCAGACTCCCATCCAAGCATCATTTAGAACTCCCTTAGCTGCCTATCATTTGGATTCGAATTCTCAGTAGTAATTGTGGCTCACCAAGCCAAAGGGTTGCTGAGCAAGCTGTTTTCAATTTTCTGTCTGAACAAAGGGGTGTCTAGGGCCTGGAGACACATTTGCGATTTAGACCCATTGGAAGGGAATAGATTCTGGGAATGTGAGCTTTTGGAGTTTGCCTGAAATTTTGACTTGGACTTCGGGCTACTCTGGTGGGACCTCATCAAGTTCAATGGGGTTATTTCCAGTTTTATTTCTCTTCCAAAAAGGTACCTCTATCTCTCTTCCTGACTCCCTCTCCCTCTTCAGCCTCTCATTTGCGCACACAAAATATATTTTACATAATACATATTTTGAAGACTCAAACTTATCAACGATGAGTGTCTCACTGGGGTTTGTAAATCAAACAGCCCATTTTCTGAACTGGGGACTCCTAGGGTCAGTTACTCTTCCCAGTATGGTTTTATCAAGAGCAGTTCAGAATACAAATGAGGAGGTCAGTGCCTTTCCCAATGTGTTGGGTTAACTTGGGAGATATTCTCACAGCGCTTACTGCCTCAAGTGTTTTTGGCAGGCTCTCTTTGCTGATAGTTCTGTATTGAACCCTAAGTGTTTTACTAGTGTATCTGTGTTTGTGATTGTCCTTTGATCTATCCAGCCAAGGGAGTGTAGTAAGTAAGTAACAACAAGATCAACAAAGGTTCACAATCATATTTTCTCATTGCCTGAAACTTCCTAGCCAGTTTCAGGAGAAGAAGAAGAAAAGTCCTGAGGTGAAGGAAATGTGTCTGTGGTCAAGAACTAGTACATTACAGGTAGCAGTCTGAAGGGATCTGAGGAGGGCAAAACATCCCTAGGTACAAAGCATTTATCCATCCACAACATAGGATTTGAAATTCTCACTCTCAGAAACATTTCTTTGAATAAGTAATTCTACCCAGTTGAGCTATAATAAAAGGCAATATTACCTAAGAAGGAGCTACCATTAATTCTCACAAACCTTTGACATCTTATTCATTTTTGTACAACTTCAATTGGTTAATAAGATCAACTGGCAGGTAGAAAGGTCCTGGGGGCCTGGGACACAGGAAGATGCAGAGGAAGTGAAAGAATTTTGAAACGAGGTTGCCATCTAGTCAGTGCCCTCAGAGGGCCCTTCTGGTGGGGAAGTGTGAGGAACCTAGGAGCAGGGCTGCTCAGAGCAGCCAGAGGCAAAGATAAACTCCAGCACTGATGTTGTACATCTGGAGCAGCACCGGGAACAACAATTTGATCCTTTCTTGCAACTTTAATCTTTTTAGAGTCTTCGGAGAAATGGGCAAAATAGGTTTCCCTAGTGTGAACCATATCCGTAAAATCTTGACTGCCTTGTCCTGTTTCATTTTGAAATATTCATACCAGTAACCTAGAAAGCATGTACCATACCAAGGCAGACGAGTGATTTCTTGCATAAGTAATAGACATAGAAAAATACATGTAAATAGTGGAATCCGTCTTTTTTTTTTTAAAGACAGAAAAAGTAATCACTTTGTAGTTGTCATTGTATGTGAAGTCAGCATAATTAATAATTGCCTGGTTGAATCCAATGTGAGATGAAGTCAAACAGACAAGAGGGTGATTCAGCAATTTATTTCAACCAACCATGGTATTTATTGAGCACTCAGTGTATGCCGGGCTTTTCAGAGAATACGGACGTTGGGGCTGGGGCGGGGGTGTTATTTGGCATTTGTTGAGCGCCCACTATGTTCCAGGGACCAATCTAAGCAATAGGTACACACTTTCTCATTTAATGCTTATAAGTGCCCTGCAAGGGAAGCATGATTTTCCCAGTTTAGAGGTGAAGATGATGACTCCGCTAGATAACTTATCCAAGACTTAATAGGGGGCGGTTCCAGTTTTTGAGGATGTTCAGAGCCACATGTTTGTGCCACATTCTCTGTTCTTAGGGATGTCATGGTCTCCAACAAGCATGTCAAACTCGCAGCCCACTGGCCACATGCCTCATTTGGCCTGTGTTAGCCTTTGACTTTGACTTGCTAGAACAAGTAAATCCTAGCCGAGTGAGATAGATCGCTGCAACTAATGAGCAAAGTGCTATAGGGTTGAAAGGAAGAAGGGAACGTTGGGAAAGGCTTCATGGAGGAGGAGGCCTTTTAGTTTGTGCTCAGAGAGTGAAAGGGACTTTAACGCTAAATAAAGTCTAGCTATTTGGGAATAAACAGCCTCAGCTAATTTATGACAAGGACAAACCTGGGGCAGTGTTAGGGCCATTTCCAGACTTTTCAAATCCGCTGCCTGTCACAGTCAGGACCATGCCCTGGGGAGCTGTGGATCTGGAACAAATGGTCCCATAAGCCACCTCACAGATGTATTTTGCACGTGAAACCAAAAGTTATGATTAATTTCCAACACAGCCTTGAAGGAGAGAAGCTGTAACAGACTGAGGTCAGGCAAGTGACACCTGCCCGCCTGCTCCTCTCTTAGGTTGGATGGTTATGATTTCTGTGCCATTACAGCTGTTTATTCTGTGTTGAGCACTGAATGGCTCTGGTGCTTTCTCCCTTGAGTGTCTTGAGCGTCTGCGGCTCTTCACAGCTGCTTCCGCGTACAGCACAGTACCTAGGACTCTCTTTGTCTGCTCTGCTCATGGGTGGGATCCAATCCAGCAGCAGGTTTAGAGAATCAGTCTGATTGCTCACTCTACATGCAAACCTGAACTTCCCCCAGGGACTGTGGTAGAGCCCCTGAGGGAGCAGCATCAGCTGGGGTAAAGGGGTAGCGTTTGGACAGGTGCTCAGTCATTCAGCACGTGTCTCTCAAAACCTCTCAATCTACCTTTCAGTTGTTGGGGGACGGGAGCCCCTTAGAGCTGAGCCTTGTGAGTTGGTGCTGGGCAAAGTTGAAGGCTTTTTCCCCTGACTCCTCGCTGTCTTCTGCCTGATGTCCAGCCAGCTCTCAGTGGCCTGTTTTAAGGGCTCCTCCTCACCAGTCCTCTTCCTGCTTAGAACCACAGCTAGCTGCTCTGGAGAAGACAACAGATATCATCTCTTTGTGTATTTTTTTTTTTAAATAAGCATATGAAGGGCATATGAAATGAAATAACTTTATAAGAGTTAAATTGGAGGTCGTTGAATTCAGATTGATGCCTCTGAAGTCATTTCACCAAAGTCACATCCCCACCCCCCCCTCCCCCCCGCTAGATAATGTAGAAGGCTCCAGAAATGTGCCTGTGTTTCTGGCCCTAGGACTCTCCGGATGAATAACAGTGACTTCCCAGAGTGCAAAGAGAACTATGACTTTGCTTCTAGATTGAGGATATTGATGAATAAAATGAAGGACCCTAGAGTACTCAGACTAACATTGTTTGCATTCAGCAAATGGTATATGTAACACCTGTGCCTCATTTTCTTCATCTATTAAGTGGAAATAATAATAATAGTAAAGAGCCTTATGGGGTTTTTGTAAGGAATAATACATAAATACTTGTAAAACTTGGAACAGTTCCTGGCACATGAGTGCTCAATAAGGATGGTTTCTTATTACATGATAGGTAGGTAGTGAGAGAGCCCCTGTTCCTGTCTGTGTACCTCTACACGGTGGGGGTTGCCACAGCAGGTTAAGGAAGACAAGGACATACACAATGACATGCATCATGTCTTTTAAAGGGCCACATAACATTTTTGGCTTTGTGGACTATGGGGGTCTGTCACAATTACTCAACACTTTTGTAGTGAGAAAGCATAGGCAAGACTTAAATGAATTGGCATGCTGTGTTCCATAAAACATTATTGACCCTGAAATGTGAACATCTTAAAATTTCACATCATGAATTATTGTTTATTCATTTTTTCCCAAATCTTTAAAATGTAAAAATTAATTTCATGGGCTTTATAAGAACAGGTAGCAGGGTAAATTTGACAAATTTGACCCGTTGGCCATAGTTTGCCAACTCCTGACACACAGGTAGATTGTGAGAGATACAAAGGCAACATTAGTGGGCTTGAGGAATCTTCTCAATTGGTTGGGTGTTGCGTGAAGAGAGATGACCTAGAAACCCGGAGACCTTGATTTAGAGCCTAGCCCTGTCATTTCGGAGATGTGCGTCTTTGGAAAAGTGTTTTAGGTTATCCTGGCCTGAGTTTTCATGTCAGGAAAAGAGGGAATGGACGAGGTTGGATGACGTTTAGGGAATGGACTTCCAAGCAATAAAAGAAGTTTTATGAAGGGGAATTGGACCTTTGAGATGGATCGTGGAGGACGGGGAGAAAGGCCTGAGAAAGGAAAATGTGGTACCGGTTTGGGTACTTTGCATTTGGTAGCTCACTTGACCTGGGAAGGTAAACAGTGCTGTGGAATGGATGATGACCTCGGATGCCGAAGTGAGGGATTAGAATATCACAGCTTCAGGTTGTTAGCAAAATTCCCCAATTTTTCAAATCAGGCTGGAAAAGGGAACGTGACTTGTCCACGGCCCATGACTCCATGAGAGCCTAGTCCAGCACTCATTTATTTTGGCCCCCGGGGCCAGTGACCCTTCTAGCCACCACATTGCCCCCCAGCAGTGTGGTAGAATGCAATTAACTGCAGCTGCATGACGTGACCTCAGAGGGGAAAAGTCTCATGTAAATGACAGAAGCTGCTTTCAGTCCTTTCTAAAAACATGACCTCATACCCCAGTGTATCTAGCAAGGTAGGTCGTGAGTAATCCCATTTCAGAGAAGGGTCATTGCAAAACTGCCAACCCAAGGCCTTGCACTCCAGCAACCTTTTGCCTGGCTTCCTGCTGCGTGTCTTAAATTTCAGCTCCCATGTTTTTTCTTCAGCAAAGCCTTTCCTATTCCCCTAGTACAGTGGTCGGCAAACTCATTAGCCAACAGAGCCAAATATCAACAGTACAACGATTGAAATTTCTTTTGAGAGCCAAATTTTTTAAACTTAAACTTCTTCTAACACCACTTCTTCAGAATAGACTCGCTCAGGCCGTGGTATTTTGTGGAAGAGCCACACTCAAGGGGCCAAAGAACTGCATGTGGCTCGCGAGCTGTGGTTTGCCGACCACGGCACTAGTAGGTCAGGTCTTCTGTTACTTACTCTGGTAGGATGTTTTTTTTTTTCCTTCACAGCATTTATCAGTTAATAATTATGTTTCTGTTTTGTAAATATTAAATTAACACCTGTTACCTGTCTTCCCAGCTACATAATAAATTCCAAGAGGAGAAAGATTGGGTCTATGTAGTTCATGGGTGTAGTCCCAATGCTTTGTACATTGCCAAGACACATAATATACATTTCTGGAATGATTGAATGTTCTCTTGTGAGTCATAGAAATGGATGAAAACAGCCCTTACTTAAGCAAAGGCTAATAGGCAGAAGTAACTGTCTTCACTTGTTGATGAAATGGTTAATATTTCTTCCTTCATTGGCTTTTTTCTCTACATTTTTTAATTGGTCATCTCTTATGGATCTTCTGATCACAGAAAGACAATAACCTCATAGTCTTGGCATAGTTATTAACATTGAAGTCATAACACTTAAGCCAATATTAAAACAATTCCTTAACTACACGAGTATAGGGTTGGCTTAAAAGGCATACCCACTAGATGCCTTATTTTGTAGAGAAACTTTATGTTTCATAAACTATGCTCAGAGATTTGTGTAAACATTTCATGGTTGCCCATAAGCCGTTCAATTTATTCCTCTAAATAATAAAATGTGGCTAGCTCCTTTCTAAGTTGCTTCTATTTTAAAAATTAATTTGTTCTGTGTGCATATACACTCGGCTTTAGAGCCATGTCGCTGAGTGTGTTGTCAGGAACTTTAGGAAATGGTAACATCGAATATTGATGAAAGGTCACCATTACCTGAGCATCTATCAGCTTGAGGTTCTTCTTGAAATATTTATGTTCACTTCCTACTTTTGCTCTCCTCAAGAGCATCTTATTCTTTCAAGGACTGTGATTTGCAGGAAAATTGAAAAGACTTAGAAACCTCAAGTTTGATAGGATTCCATCTCCTGAAAACAATCTACTTGAAGATGAAGCTTAACGACTCAGGGAAAAAGCTGATGAAATTCACCAGCCTCTACTCACATAACCAGCATGTTCCTTGTTTAAAAAGATTTTTTTTTGAAAAGGCATTCTAAAGGTTCCTATCACATAGCTTGAAATTGGATTTTGTATTAAAACTTCCCCAGTCCCAGGGAGTAGTCTAGAAAGCAAAATGAGTGACCACAAGGATTTGCCGTTGAATGGAACTGAGTGGGGGAGTAGATGACAGCCATAAAGAGCCTGTCATTTAAAGAGCACAGCTCTCCTCAGCGTCCAAGGCTTCTAGCTTGGGGCTCGTGTTGCTGCACGTTTTCTTCCTCTGCTCAGGACTTGTGTACGGAACCTAGGAAGCAGGTCTCTGAAAACGCCATGCATGCTGGGCCTTTGTCACATGTCCATGAATTGCCCTAGCAATCCTTACCTGCTTTTACTTAGAGAAGGCAGAACTAACCTTTGGCAAAATTATGAAGTAGGTGTAAGTTATTCCCTGTGCTTTAGTCTGCTTTTTTTTTTTTTTTTTTTTTTTTGGGGGGGGGGGTGGTGGTGCTGTGATCTCCTGCATGGGTTCATTCTTCTCTGCCCTCCCCCCTCCTATCCCTCCCCCCCCCCACACACACACACATCACACGCATACACCAAGGGCTTCATGTTTCGATGCTGCCTGGAGTCCCAATTTGTGAGAAGGAAATGTTATCTGATACCTATTTCACATCACCGTCTTCCTGATAGTACAGCAACCACTATCCTCTATGGTTTAGGCATCACCTTCTATCAGGTACGTTATTTAAGTTCTTTTGCTCTCCAGTCTGTGCTGGCTAAACATGCCCCCGGCCCTTTGTGACACATCTACCCAGTTCTGCCCTTTCAACCCTTTATGCCAGTTTCCCTCAGGGCAAGGTGCCAAGACTGCCTACATCAGAATCAACTGGGAAACTGGGTAAAATTCAAATTTTGGGCTTCTTCTTTGTAGCTACTGTATATCTGATGATGGGGCCACTTATTTGTGTTTTGATGTGCTTCCCAGGTGATTCTTCCATGAACTGAAGTTGAAGAAGCATTGCTTTCCATCATTTCTTCCTTCCCATCCCAAAGGTCCTCTTACTCTCTCCAGCTTTGGTCACCCTTCCAGTCCTCGCTTTTTGGGGGATTTTCCACATTCTTCCGTATTCATGGTCACTGGAGGACTGTAAATTCATGCAATGCAAACACCGTGTGTTAATCATCTTCACAATCCCTAGCGTTTGGTCTGGTGCTTTGCACCTAGAGGCCACTCATTAACTGCTTGATGAATACATGAATGGTTCGCTCTCTAGAACTAAAAATATAGACAGGGCTATACTTCACTCAAAACAAACAAACAAATTTCTTAAGTGGAAATATCATCAAGCTAGTGGGGAAAATGTAGGTAGGAAATCTTTTTGGTGACTCAGATATAAATGCAGGTATGCAACCTCATTTTTTTTTTTTCAGTGTATAAGGTCAGACATCAAAGAAAGGCTGTTCTTTCTCTACAGAGTGGATGGTGAACAAATTACTATCTGAAATGATTATTATTGCCCACCACGAGGCCCCGGAAAGATCCACAGGGTACACAAGAGATGCTCTGAGGCCCTGCCTCCGGCGCTCACTACGCTTGGAGTCTCTCCGTTGCAGGACTGGAGGCTGCGCGGTCTGATGTTTCTAGGACTCTGGTTGTCCTAAGCAAGACCCCGGGTGCATTGGCCTGGGAACTGTGTGGTCCACTTGGAGTGCATCGAGGTGCACCTATGGCCGCACTGTCTGAAGGCCTGGGAAGCCTCCCCGTTGCTGTGATTCCGAGGAACGGAAGAGTTCTGTCTTCCGTAAAGGGGACCCACTCCTTGACTCTTGTAACGCCCCCACTAGAATGTGAACCTCAATGGGGATATTGTCTTACCCATCTTTGCAACACAGTATCTGGCACACACGAGTGTCTAAGAAATACTTGGCAGGCAAGACCGTGAATGAATGTGTTGTGTTCCCATTTCTTTGGATAACTTACCAGTTTTTAAAAAAATTGTTTAATGTCATAACCCTAAGCCATCTGTGAGCGGCATTGAAATTCTTCAAAAAATATTGATTTATTATTATTTGAGCAAAGTATTAATGTTTTATGCTAAAATTTGATATTCTCCCAGCTCTACTCATTGTCCTCTTTTAGTTTAGTTTTGCTGGCTCACTGCTAAGAGTTCCTTCTCTCTTTTCTTTTGTCCTGACCACGTGAACAAACCTTGAGATTATTACATGACTTTGGCGTGATTTTAGACCTCAGATTTTAGCTGTGACCCTCTAAATGGATCATCTTTTCCTTGCTATGGGATGCATAGGAGTGCATACAAAACCCTTCCTTGGGGTCTGGGGAGGCAGGAGACCAGCAGGGGAACATGAAAGGCTCTGATGAGATAGTGCAAACTAGCACGTCTTCAGGTGGGAGGAAGGCTAGTCCGTACTAAGTACCGAAGGAGCTCTTGCTACCACAGAGCAGTAGTTTCACCTACATAGTGAAAACAAGCAAACGAAAAGGTGCGCCATATGGGAAATCGTTATGGTATAATCCAACGTGCCTGTCACGTATGTTTGCCTGACTTCAGCCAGTTTACTTTTATGGAAGGTTTATTTTTCTCACTTGTAAAATGGCAATGTAGTGCCTCCTTGCTGTATTGTCAGAAAGGTCAGGGAGAGTGGGTGCAGAGCAATCAGTATAACATCTGGGACAAAGCGAGGGCTCAATCAGTGGTTTTAGTCATTATTGTCATAAATGCTCCAACCCGGGTCCTTATAGTGCCCTTGGCACTGGCGTAATGAATCAGGGGCCATCCTGGCTGGCTTACCATAGAGCTCTCTGAATTCCTCATTATTTATTTATGATCGGAAGACACTCTTCATTCTCCAGCTTTCTTCCTCCTGCCCATATTTCCATGTCAGTATGCAGATTTCATATATTTAAAGTTAAATTCTGGACACCCTTTGCCTTTTATGGGCCCTTTGCAATTGAGGAGATTTTTGGTTGATGTTTAACTGGATGTCTTTTTATTGTACTGAAAGGAAAAGAAGATATGCTTTGTTGAGAATGGCCAAAATATTAGGACCCTCTCAACAGAGCGGATGGTCTTGGCATTCCAGAAAAATTCAGCAAGTCCCGGAAGACCCACCACCCGCCAGGTGCTGGGAAATGTCCAGGCCCCAGCCTCTCTCTTTGTGCTGGAGACCAGTTCTCCACCCAGGAGCTCACACGTTCCTCTTCTCCACCTACCGCTGGCATTGGCTTTTCAGTATGATACTCATTTTAGTGGTACACTTATTGGCTCATTTTACGGAACATTTTTAAATGCAGGTGCCAAGGCCCACCTCCCAGATCACATTTGCTGTCAAGAGATTCTGTGAACCAGCACACGACCCTATTTGATTGTATTCACTCAGGGTGCCGGTCATGTGCATCGTCCATCTGCCAGCCTCTGCTCGAGGAACCAAAGCTCCATCAGTGAGCAAAAGAGACAGATCCCTGCCCTATTAGAGAGGGAGAGGCAATAAACAGAACCATTAGGTAAATTGTACAGCACAGAAAAATAATGTTCTGTATAGGAAAACAAAGTAGGGGAAAGGGCCCAGGGGGACAGCTTACGACCTTTTAATAACTTCTTCATTATCCTAAATCCTAAACCCATCTTTCCTTTTGTGGCCATGGTGCCTGATCGTTACCCCAGTCACTTCCTTGGATGAATGTGGTGGGTGTTTTCTGACATGGGACAGGATCCTGACTCTAGTCCTGTAAGTTCAGGCTGAAGGGCTTGAGTCCCTTACATGACCTCGCACTGCCTTTCTCCTGAAAGTACCTGTTCCAGTTCGTCAGGCAGCAAAGAGGAAACTCTCATTGGAAAAAAAAGGTAATGGAGAGAGACTGTGGAAACAGAGTGCCTTCCTGAGTGTGGCCAAGCCTGAATGCCCGAGGTTGGGGGCCGGGACAGTAATTTGCAGCCTCGATGATGAATAGTCAGATAAGGAAAGTCACGCTCTGGCATCATCTCGTTGTGTAGAAGCATTTGGATGTGCTTTTCTCAGCAGTGCATAGAAATTGTGGTTGCTTTAATGCTGCCTTAGAACAGATTAATTACTTAGCTTTGAGGCTCTCAATCAGCAAGCATTACATAGAAGGGAGTTCCAGGCCCTGAGGAATGAGAGACAAGGAGTTCCTTGGAATAACCCCAGCTGCCAATCAACAGGAGGAGATTAGGCCACCTCGTGCACCGGACCAGTGGGCGCGCCGAAGGTATTCCTTGTCTCTGAGTCAGGTTCTCCTCGGTAAGCAAAACGGGGATAGCTCTTCGCAGGGAACCCGCTG
The DNA here is from genome assembly GCF_963455305.1 of Plecotus auritus. NCBI lineage: Eukaryota > Metazoa > Chordata > Mammalia > Chiroptera > Vespertilionidae > Plecotus > Plecotus auritus. Next base: position 154,391,100 of record NC_137782.1, read on the forward strand.
CCCTGCTGCAGCACGAATCCTCGGGCCTGTGTGGTGGATTCTCTTCCGCAGGCTTCCTCCACACAGGCAGTCTGACGCAGGCAGTGCATGCTTCCATGCCTGCGGCCTCTCCCTTCAGCACAGGCTAGTGAGTTTACTCAGGTGGGTATCATCTCACCGTCCTTTGCCAGTTCCATTTCTGTAATCTGTAGGTGCCCGGGTGGTTTGATTGGCTTTAAAATAAATAGTGAGCAGAAGATAATTTGGGTCTTCCTGATCCTGCACTGCAGACTCATGTGGATGATGTGGTGGGTATTCCGAGAACTGGCCATGAATGCAATAATTGAACGGAAACTACCAGTAAAACCAGCCTACCCCTTGTTACAGAGTTCGGTGGAGTAGATCAGGGCCAGACAACTGACCAACACATCCACAGCTTCTATTTCCTGCTTAATTTTCTTGTAAACGGAGATTTGAGGGGAAAGTCAGGAGGGTCAAGTAGAACTGCTTGAATCTGATGTCAGAGGAAAGACCCTGAAAGATGGGAGATGTAAGAAGGAAGAAGGAACTATCATTTAAATAATACCTATCCCACTTCCTGCAAGCATTTGGAGTTGGCGTTAATTTGATAAAGAATAAAGCTAAAAGTTCAGAAAGTTCTGTCCAGTTGCTTCATTGCCAATAAGCGGTATCAGGGATTTGTGTCCACTGATTTCACAAATACTAACAGTTTTCTAATATAATTGCAATGTTTTTGTGTTAACCTTAGAAGCCCTCTTCCTTTTTCTCTGACGGGTGGTGATGGATTTTCACTGCTTCGTCCACCCCTGCACATCTGGTACCCTTTTGGCTAAGAACACACTATGAGATGTGCGTTGGGCAGGGCTTTTTCTTGGCTGACTGAAGAGGTTGCCCGAGAGTGCAAGCAGGAAGAGGTTGGCAGGTAATCGCTGAAAGGCCGGAGAGTGGAGAGTGAAGGGCAGCTGTCTCTAGGAACATGCCAGCCCACATGTTACATCACAGCTCTCAATGCTTGCCTGTTTGAGTTTCTAATCCATGAGATAAAAGCCAGGCTGTTGGAAACCTTCCATGGGACTTTTGCCACTGAGGCCCTCCTACCCTGCAGGGAAACCAAGAGGTTTTTCCGATGGGCTCTTCCAAGCCCAAGTTTAATAGTTCTCAAAGATTACTTCACATACTATCAGGAATGATATAATGGAGCAGTTAATTACATCATCTTAGAGACAGACCAGGGTTTGAATCTCAGTTCAAGAGTTTACTTTCTGCGTTGGAGGCCAGAATGGTACCAAGTGTTAGACCCATCGGGTCAGACCAGACCTGGGTTCAGCAACCTCAGTACCTGAGTTCTGGCTAAGAAAGAATTCAGAGCCAAGACTCAAAATATAAGCAAAAACTTAATAAGAAAGTCACAAAGGTAGAAGAAGTGAGCTGTAGAAGAAATGGGCTCAGGAAACAAGTTACAGAGGCAAAAGAAGGGCTCTTGAAGCTTGGGAAACAAAGGAAAAGGTAAAGCACCTGGGGAGGAGAAGGGGAGAAGACAGGAAAGGCTGGCTCCTCCAAGAGGAACAGCTCGCTGGGTCCTCTGTCCTAAGGGCTTTTAAGGGTGGAAATGTCAGGGGAGGTCCCAGGGAAAGATCCCAATAGAATATTCATCAGCTTTCTAGGTGGATCTCTTCAGAGTCCTGGTCTCCATAATTGGATGGCACCAGGCAGGGGGTAATTAGTCAATGCAGCTGGCCCTAAGGTCTGCCGTGGCATCACTTCCCTGGTTTTGCTACTTTTCTGGGCCTGGATCTGAAACCCAACCAAGGCCTACATGTAAATAACATAGCTCAGAACTTCATTGTCCTGGGGGCTTAATGCTTAAGGGCTGTTCTCCACTCCCATCATCTTTTCTTCTCTAGGGGTAGCTAACCCCATGACTAGCAACATGCCACGGGAGGAAAGGTCAGGGGAGGGCCCGAACCATCTGACCAGGGCTGTGAAAGGTCAAGGGGTCTAAACTGCATGACCAGCTGGGGTGGCAGGGGAGGGGGGTAAGTTACCCTGGGACAAGGTCCTTGGGTCCTTGTTTTCCCAGTTTTGCTTGATGCTCGGCGCCCAGGGCTTTCCTTTTTGGTGATCTTCTGTTCCTGGCCTATCTTCCTGGCTTTGCTCATGTCTGTCTAACTGCCTACCACACCTTTATGACTTTTAACAAGTACTCAACCTATCTGAGCCTCAGTTCTCCCACCTCCAAAATGAGCCAATGGTACTACTATTTAGGTTATTGTTAGGGAGCTGTGCGCTGTGCAACCACAGGGGCTGCTATAGTGGAAGTGGCATCAGTAGGAGTCATGTAACACACCAATGCCGGTTCTCTGTGAGTATTAGGCATAATGATACACGTAAAGAATTCAGCATGGTGTCTGGGATAGAGTTTAAGAATGGGACCTAGTGTTATTCTCTCAGGCACTCGGCTATCATTTGCTGTTGTGCTATTTTGAAACTTGCTTCTAAGAAGGAAAATAGTATGGGGCACAGAAAACACAATATTCAAAGACCTGGAAGCGAGAAAGTGTTTTCATGTTCAGCAAATGAGACTTTCCATATTCTAGAACTCAGAGGCTACCTTCTAAAGGACCTGAGCAGCCTGTTGAGGGGTGTGGGTTTGTTTTCAGGGCAATAGGCAAGCAATGAAGAGCTTTAAGGGAACGAGAGAGTCAGACCTGCACGTTAGGAAGTTCATTTTGGCTGAAATGGGAAGAAAGTGATGATGAGATTTGGCAGCAATTTGAAGGCAGTGGTTAACCATAGTCACAAAGGCAGGCCCAGGTTTGAATCTCCGTTCGGTGTTTATTCTCTCTCTTCTGTATCACTCTCGGAGCAGCTGCTCATCCTTCCTGATCCTTACAGGATCCTAATACATTTTGCTTGCAAATCTCCCCAAAGGGTCACTACCAGTCTGTCTTTCTCCTTGTTAAACTTGAGATCTCTACTCTATCATTGTTATACCTGCCAGACATTGGGATCATTTATGAAACAGATTTTTTAAATAATGGTCAAAAGCTGGTCTTTTTGTTTCTACCCTTGTCCCTATAGTCTTTCTCCACTGAACAGCAGAGAGATCCTTTTTAAAAGGAAAGCCAGCTCATATTTATACTTGTGATCAGAACCTCCCTGTGATTCCCATCTTCCTCACAGTCCAAGTCAGCGCCTTACAGTGGCCTCAGTGCCCCTAATGGTACATCCCCACTGAGTTCCCAACCCTGAGCCTTGCTCCCTCCCCTCATCGCCCTCTCACACTGGTTTCTCTGTGGTTCCTTAGACTCTGCGAAGCACAGTTCCATTCATCAGGGTCTTGGCACTTACCTGGAATTCTCTTCTTGCAGATATGCATCCACAAGGCTTGGTCCCTTGCTTCCTTCAGGAATTTGCTCAACTGTCTCCTTATCAGAAAGACTTTCTTCACCATCCAGTATAAGTCATCCATGCCATATGTGTGTACACACACACACACACACACACACACACACACACACTCCTGTCTCCTTATGTTCTCCCCACTCCACTACAACACTTCTCCCCATCTGACATTTGCATTTATTTGTTTGTTTCCTTCCACTGGAATATAAGGTCTGTGAGGACAGATACTTGTTTTTTTTTTAATTCATTGACCAATTCTTGGGACCTAGAAGAGAGTCTAGCAGGTCATTATGAAATACCTATTAGGTGGCACAGATAAATATTTGTGGAATAAAAAGGCTGCGTAAGGGAGTTAGAACTAGAGCTTCTACTACTCCTGCAGCTGGTTCAATGTCTCCTTGTTTTAAGAGATCCTACAACCCACTCAAGCCCTATCATGTCTGAACAAGCAGCCACAGTGACCATGAACTTTTGCATATTCTGAACATATGCTTCTATTTTTCTGCCTTTTACTTAGAATGGAATTCTACCACCACAACCCTCTGTTGTGTCTTCTTTAGTGGGAAAATGTCAGAGCTTCTCTCCCAACAGTGATGAGCTACAAAGGGCTTTAAGTGATGGTGGGTGGGCTCTCTGAAGGTCTGCAAGAATATGCTGGACCCTGGTGCAGTTTCCAGGATATGCCATCAGCAGCTAACTAACATGGGCCAAAGAAGGCAGGTGAATGTGCGTGTGTGTGTGGGGAGCCGGCAGGGGGCGGGGGAAGAGGGACTCAGACAGCCTGAGGCTATGAAAGGCTCTAATCTGGCTCCACTTGGAACTTTTTATTAGGCCACAAGGCTGTGTTCTGACTCAGGACCCCTTCCTATCACCACTTTGCCTGCTGTCATAAATGACCTTCCAGACCAAAGTTACCCTGACTTGGAGCAGACCCACCGAGCCCTGGAGGCAGAGGTGATGTAAGGTCCGAGCTGTGTTGTACCTAAACTGCTGGGTGAATGTAGAGCCATGGTGGCTCAGTCCACCACTTTGCTTTGCTTTCCAAGCTTTGTGTTGCTCAGTGACTCTGTTGCCATAATCCTAATTGCCTGCAGCCCTTCATCATATGTCACTTTGTGGTCACTGTCATCCTGCCACATGAGCTCATTTAGATGGAATTATCGCTCCTGTACTTTTTGGTCACTTGAACCCTCAATAGAACTAAGATGTGTTTTAGATGGATCATGGAAAGTATGACATCAACACCGAGAAGGAATACTTTATGGCTGGTAACGCTGATTTCACAGCCTGCCAGGCAAGAGTCTTACACACACCACCAATCTCGGGCCTGCTTGTCTCCCTTTCCTGTTGCGGACAGCCTGCGGAGTAGCTAGCCAGATCCGTACGCCGATGTGAAGGGCTGTGCTTGTAGAACCCGCTGCCCAGCTGCTAATGCATCAGGAGACCTGGGCTTGCTGAAAATTAGGAGGAAATGTGCTCTCATCAAACGTGCTTTTAAAAACTGTACTCAGTGTGTGGAAATATTGCATTATAGCAGAATTTTCCCCCTCAATTACGAATAACACAGACCTTTGATTGCAGGCAAACGTGAAGATTTTTCTGTGTTTCCAAGTGTAAGGGGTACTCCAGAGTTTAACTTTATCACCAGGCCCTGTTTGGTAGGATTTTTAAAGTCCAAACTTCAAACCATCATTTTTTTTTTTTGGTCTTTTTCTTAGAGTTATTTAGGTTTATAAAATTAGCAAAATCTTCCACAGCAGTTTCTATCCCCACTTACAAAGGATTGGAAAAACATCAAATAATATTAATGGAAGGAGAGATGACTTAAAAGGTAACATTCCTGACCCTAAGCACCTCATCCTTGACACCCCAGGACCGCCACTAAAGCATCAATCTTAATAAGGTGATTTTGGCAATGAGACATTTTCTGGAAGGTGATTGTACTAACCAAAATTTAAAAGAAAATCTGCTTTAGCAACAAGGAGAAAATTATTTAATGCTTAAGAAGTTCATTGTGTTTTTCGGATTGGCTGTTAGCATGCATAAACATGCATACAGCAATGCAAGGCTATAATTGGACTGTTCTTTTCCATTAAGACAACTGTGTACATTGCTCAGTGAAGGGGGACTGCGTGTAGAAAATCTGCAAGCAGAGACAGTGACTTAATCCCCGATGGGTTCCTAGAATAATGATTCACCATAGCTGGTGGGACGGTAAGGTATAGGCACATCATTGGTAAGATTAATAAAAATAAGTAATTAGTCATGCTTTGGATCTAGCTCTAATGATGTGATTCGTTTTCCTACCCAACCCCCATCTTATTTCTACCAGTAGGTTGGGATAGCTGGAAGTCAGCCGTTGTACAACATGCTGCGAGCAAGTCTCTCACCCACCTTCTCGCTGGGATTTCATCTGTTAGTCATCCTGGCTGTCTTATTTTCCCATGTGGACCATATAAGCGCCGAGACAGAAATGGAAGGAGAAGGCAATGATACGAACGAGTGTACTGGCTCATATTACTGTAAGAAAGGGGTGATTTTACCCATTTGGGAGCCCCAAGACCCTTCCTTTGGGGACAAAATTGCTAGAGCCACTGTGTATTTTGTGGCCATGGTCTACATGTTTCTCGGAGTCTCTATCATTGCCGACCGGTTCATGTCCTCTATAGAAGTCATCACATCTCAAGAAAAGGAGATAACCATCAAGAAGCCAAATGGAGAGACCACCAAGACAACTGTGAGGATCTGGAACGAGACGGTTTCCAACTTGACCTTGATGGCCCTGGGGTCTTCTGCTCCAGAGATCCTCCTTTCCGTCATTGAAGTGTGTGGCCACAACTTCACTGCAGGAGACCTGGGTCCCAGCACCATCGTGGGAAGTGCTGCGTTCAACATGTTTATCATCATCGCGCTTTGCGTTTACGTGGTCCCAGATGGAGAAACCAGGAAGATTAAGCACCTGCGTGTGTTCTTTGTGACGGCGGCCTGGAGCATCTTTGCCTATACCTGGCTTTACATTATTCTGTCTGTCATCTCTCCTGGGGTGGTGGAGGTGTGGGAAGGTTTGCTTACTTTCTTCTTCTTCCCCATCTGTGTTGTGTTTGCTTGGGTAGCAGATAGGAGGCTTCTGTTCTACAAGTATGTCTACAAGAGGTACCGGGCTGGCAAGCAGAGGGGAATGATTATTGAACATGAAGGAGACAGGCCATCCTCCAAGACTGAAATTGAAATGGATGGGAAAGTGGTCAATTCCCATGTTGACAACTTCTTAGATGGTGCTCTGGTTCTGGAGGTGGATGAGCGGGACCAGGACGATGAAGAGGCTAGGCGAGAAATGGCTAGGATTCTGAAGGAGCTCAAACAGAAGCATCCAGATAAAGAAATAGAGCAATTAATAGAATTAGCTAACTACCAAGTCCTGAGTCAGCAACAAAAAAGTCGAGCCTTTTACCGTATTCAAGCTACTCGCCTGATGACTGGGGCGGGCAACATTTTAAAGAGGCACGCAGCGGACCAAGCAAGGAAGGCTGTCAGCATGCATGAGGTTAACACAGAAGTGGCTGAAACTGACCCTGTCAGTAAGATCTTCTTCGAGCAAGGGACTTATCAGTGTCTGGAGAACTGTGGCACTGTAGCCCTGACCATCTTCCGCAGAGGCGGCGATCTGACCAACACTGTGTTTGTTGACTTCAGAACCGAGGATGGCACAGCCAACGCTGGGTCTGATTATGAATTTACTGAAGGGACTGTGGTCTTTAAGCCGGGTGAGACCCAGAAGGAGATCAGAGTTGGCATCATCGATGATGACATCTTTGAGGAGGATGAAAATTTCCTCGTGCATCTCAGCAATGTCAAAGTGTCTTCTGAAGCTTCAGAAGATGGCATACTAGAAGCCAATCACGTTTCCACACTCGCTTGCCTTGGCTCTCCCTCTACTGCCACCGTGACTATCTTCGATGATGACCATGCGGGCATCTTTACTTTTGAGGAACCCGTGACTCACGTGAGTGAGAGCATTGGCATCATGGAGGTGAAAGTATTGAGAACATCTGGAGCTCGAGGAAATGTGATCGTTCCCTATAAAACCATCGAAGGGACCGCGAGAGGTGGAGGAGAAGACTTTGAGGACACCTGTGGAGAGCTTGAATTCCAGAATGATGAAATTGTGTAAGTCCTTTCATATATATATACATACATACATGTGTGTTGAGTGTTTGCGGATGTGAGAATGCATGCATGTCCTTTTAAATTAAATGGCATACAAGGAATGGAATAGTTACTAGACCAGACCACTTTCAAATCTCAACCCTCACTCACGTACCAGCAATATACTCTATACACAGAGATCTTAATTTGGATCACATAATATACACACAGTAAGGGAATATTTAAATCATATCAGGTCCCTAACTTCATTACTGAGTACTAATTGGGAAAATCCAAAGAAGAGATACCTCTGAAAAGAATTTCCTGGCTACCAGGGCTGTCTGGAACAATTTGTGCTGCTTTTATCTGGCACTGTGGTTTTGTGACAATGTAAGATGATGTTTTGCTTAAATGTTAAGACTTAATTGTAACTTAATGACCAATCCTGCTTTTTCAGTTTTATGCCAACATGGAAAAAGTCATATAGCTCTTATTTAATTCCAGTCTCATTTTACTTTGCATGGTGAAATAAACCATTTACCCTACTGACATAGTGATGGGGGGAGAAATACGCTTCTATCCAAGCATCCTAATTGACAGGGCGCAGGTCAGAGAAGTGGACAATTTATTCTTCCTTTTGCCACTTTACAGTGACATTTGTCAACATTGTAACATGTAGTGCCTGGCTGTGCACTGAATTTTCCATTGACAGTTGCTATTTAAAGAGCTGTTCCTCCTTCCTTGCCTAGGAAGGGGGGGGGTATCACACTCATCAAAAGCAAACCAGAAAATTTGACTTAACGAGCAATGTCCAAACTGGAAAGAAGGAAGAAAGGAAACTATGTGTAATAGATTCAGTGCAACAAAGGACAATAATAGGAATTATTATGTTGGTTGAGTCATTGCCACCTTAGAAATTTCAGGAAAAAATGATAAAATAGTTTGTTCTATAAATCAAGCATGTCAAACTCGCAGCCCACGGGCCGCATGCGGCCCACAACGAATATTTTTGCGGCCCAGCCAACATAATGGAGTGAGCAGTTATTTACAGTTATGAAAGGAAATAAGTCTCCTGTCGGGTCCAGAATGACTGACATTCCCCTTGGGTCAGTTTTGGAAGTGATCACTGCGAACAAGATTTCCCCCGAAGTAGGAGAGATAGTAACAGAGAAGAGATGCCAAGTGTCAGGAAGAAAACATTAATTTTATCATTGCTCTTGTTCTTTTTTTTTATACTATACTTTTCAAAATAATCCTACATTTCTATGAAAATTGAAGTTTTAGTTTTCTTGTAGCCCACATAAACTTAAACCTTGTTTATTTGGCCCGTGTTAGCCTTTGAGTTTGACATGCTTGCTATAAATGGTTAACTTGTGTAAATGGCATCTATATGTCAAATGGCAAGTACATTCTTTCCAAGTTGAAATTTCTCCTGCTATAAATATAGAGAAAACAATCATAGAAGTGTGTGTGTGTGTGGAGAGGGGGGGAGGTGGGCAGAGGGAGCAGATATTTTTGAGCCTTCCAATGTCTTTGACACTGTATTACATACATGAACAATTACTGAGTGTGATATCTCAATGAGATCAAGCAAAACAGCGATTACAATATCTATCTTTGGATGTGCGTGGGGGGGTTGCTTTTGATGACTATCTGTTTTATGTTGGTTCTTATAATGTTAATGTTTCACTTAGTAAGATGTATTTTGTTAGGACAGTTGCTTCATTAAAAGGTAATAAGTAGTGTAGTACCAAATGAATAGCCTGCATACCCAGGAAAGATTTTCCCAAAGGCCTTGTGTTGAATGTGATCCTGCCCAGGTTAGCAGACAAGCACAAGCTCTATTCCTTTGCTAGGAATTCTTTCTCATTATATTTTCTAATCATTTCAATTATTGAATTCTCTTGTAATAGAGAGCACTTTGTAGGCCATGTAAAAGTGTATTACTTATTATTAAAGGAGTATTGCATGTTACTAAATGAACTCACAAGGGTAGCCCTTAAATATGTCCACATTGGTATTTTGTTTTGTTTATTTATTTTACTTAGAATGTTTTCTCATGAAAAATTGATCTTGCTTTCTCTTAATAATGGCTCTGTACTTGTTTATGTGAGAGGCTTTTCCTATCTACTTTGCTATCCAGGACTTTTACCAAACCATAAATAAATAACCTTCTTTTGGGCACAGTGTAGAATCAGAAGGGGGGGGGGCGGAGACAGTGATTGATGGAATCATTTTCTATTCTGCCAGCTCCATGTAAAACACTCACCCTACGCCATTAGATTGATTGAATTCTTGCGAAGGAAAGAGTATTGCCAAACTCCAGCTTTAGAAATTTATATATCTTGTGAAAAGTGGTAAGAATTGGAATTATCAGTATGGCATCTCTGTATACATGTTCTTAGGACTATTCTAGACCAATCACCAGTTCCTAGTTTTAAAATCTCTTACTGAATTTTATTCGCTAAGTGGAAATATGAAGTTTTAGAAATGGCAAAACATTTTTATTTATAATTGGAATAAAATTACATCCCTATATATTTTTCTTTTTCTAGAATTTTTATTTCTGCGGCCCAGCCAACATAATGGAGTGAGCAGTTATTTACAATTATTTACCTCATAGAGTTTTATGACTGATGAATAACTTGGTAGATGCTTAATAGGTCTGTTGTTTAAATAAATTTGTTTGAATGACTGAGACTTAGCCTTAAAATAGGCTCCAAGGATTATCAATGGTCCCGCATTATATACTTTTTATGGATCTTTTATTTCTGGTAGTTGCTTCCAGTGTCAGGTCCACACAGTCAGAGCCAAATGAGAGAGTTTTGTCCTCATACAGTGAAATTGAACTATATAGAATCAACACAATTTATCTTTAAGAATGAATTCTTATCTCCTCCAATTAATTACACAGTTAATCTCAAAAGATTACTTTCTTAAAAACCTAGAATGCATACAGAGGACTGTTGACACCACTGAGTTTCATTAAATACTTCAAAAAATATTTTTTGTTTGTTTAATGCTATGCACAAAGCCCGAACTTATGATTCTTTCCAGAGTACCAATCATGATTCCTGGAAATGTCTGGATTTAAAGGCTATCTAATTTTAAGAAGCCATTAACCAAGACAGAAATAGGATCCAGTCTAATCAGGGATGGAGATAAAGAGGCAGTCAGCTTTATTGAATCTTGAGTTTTAGGAACATAATAGATTCCTAATCTTTGATCTTATTTTTAGTACAGAAATCATTTAAATTTATAAGTATTTCTATGCCTATTAATTTATACTTTTATATAAATGAGTTGAATTATTTTAGTCTGATCTTTTTAAGATCAAAGTCTATATTTGAGAAAAATACTGATAAGTGATAAGTGGTGCTTGTGGTCTCTAATAAAATGTATTCTTGGCAAAACATTTTAAAATTATAATGGAAAAACCCATTAAATAGATATAATTAGCAGCACATGCATTTGTATAAACTCAAGCAATGACAAATACTAAACTCATGCCAGCTAATCTTGATTTTCAACAGGGAATTCTGTCTAATGTTAAGAGCTAATAAAAAAAATAAATGAAGAATATGCTAATTTGGTTTGTGGTTTGGTAGGTGATATCCACAAAGTTGGCATACTACTATGGTTGTTCTTTAATGATGCTATTTTAGTGGTAATAATTATTATAAAATGTTGCTTTGTCTACCATTATCTAACTTAGCTTCACTATTGCAGAAAATGTTTAGGTTAATTAATTAATATAGAGACAAATCAAATTTAATTATAGTACTTTGCTATACTCAGCATTAATATCATATTTGGAAGACAACTCAAAAAGATCATCAGCATTTAATATTATATATTTTAAATCTAGAGTTGAAAAACAAAGTATGTAGGTTGGAAAATTTATATAATATATTGCTTAGCAAATCAGTTTACTGGGCATTTCAGACACAGCATATTCATTATGCAATGGCTTTGTCTCAAATTAAGTTTAACAACTGTTACATTTTCAAGTGTGATTATAACTTCATTAACTAGGAAATAAAATAGACAGGACAACTAATATAGTTACTTGACACTAAACATTTACATTTTGGGGGGAAAAAGATAGAATGAAATAAAATTTCATCATTATGTAGATTTTATGAAATTATTATTATTATATTCCAGGGAAAATAAATATTTTGCTTTTGCTGTTTATATTAGCAGTATCCTTTTGCTTTATAGAATTTGAATAAATAAATACCTCGCTATAGGAGAGAGTAATTCAATTCTGAAAGTAGCCAAATATGTAATACAAGAAGGCAGCCAGCTGTAAAAAAAAAAAAAAAAAAAAAAAAAAAAAGAAAGAAAAGAAAAAAGAAATAAAAATATTAAGAAAATTTGAAGTGATCAGAAGAATAATTATGTGTGTTTGGGGAATCAAAAGATTATGAAAAATACTAGAGAAAATAACGTTAGACAAGAAAGGCTATTAGCACATTATTATCTTGAGTCCAACATAGTGAATATTTACTTTATGGCAGAAGAATTTAATCAACTACATTTAGCCTATGAAAACTTAACCTACTTAATTAAAGTAAAAAAATAAATATTTTACATTGACATAAAACTTTACTGGGTAATATGCTAATTAAGAAATTTACCTGGAATAATTCTAGGATTTTAATGGATTTTTTGGATTATCTTTTCAGACTGAAATACCACTTCTTAGAATCAAACCACAGGTAGTATTATCTGCAAGTCTGAATTATAACTACAAGAAATGTTTTTTTAGATGCATGTGCTTTCATGAATGACAGGGTGAAAGTAAAAAAAACGCACACACATTTATGGCTTTGAATTCACTATACCAGAAGCCTTAAGTGATTATGTGCATAAGGGTTGTTTACCATGGCAACCAGATTGCCTTGCTTGCTCTTGTAATCTCATTTCCCACTGCTAATTAGAGTTTGGGCTTATAATATAGTTATGTAAAGAAATTTCATCTTAGCAAATGAGGAGGTTTCATAGTTTAGACACACTGAACTGTTTAAATTATGGACTCTTTCCTGAGTCATCATTCAAAGCCATTATATAGGGGGCTAAATACTTCCCTGGTTCAAGGCTGGAGAAGAATTTATATGTCAGTCGATCTGCACATACTTAATAAGCTCTGATTTGTGCCCAACACTGGACAAATCATTATGCAGGAAATAGAAAAATATACTCCTTATACTATAAAGTGGGAGATGAGGAAGCTCATATTTTGGTAAGTACAAACATCATTATGAAGACATGGTGTAAGTTGTAGGAGAAGTCCTAATTTTGGACAAAAATATCTGCATTAACTTTTGAAGGATGGAAGGTGTACTTGGAGAGAAAATGTAATGTGCATTTCCAGGTGGAGCCGTATCTTGGTAAACCTGAGAGTATGGGACAATTTCACTAAACGGACAGGATTGTTATCAAATGTAATGAAAGGTTCAGTAAACATTTGTTTTCTTTAATGGGACTTTAAATCATTATGAGGGCATTTAAATTAATCTGAGTATATAGCCCTTAAGGCAGTCTGGGAAGGACAAATACTGCATGATTCTATGTATATGTATATGAAGTATCTAAAGCAGTCATTCACAGAAGCAGGGAGAACTGTGGTTGCCAGGAGCCAGGGGAGGGGAAATAGGGAGTTACTGATTGACAGATATAAAGTTTCAGTAATGCAAAACATGTAAGTTCCAAGGATCTGCTGTCTGACACTGTGCTCGTAGTTAACAATATTGTATTGTAGACTTAAACATCTGTTAAGAAGGTAGATCTCATGTTAAGTGTTTTTACTACAATAATATAAAAATTTTAAAAATAAATCATGTAGCTGATCTACTTGAAAAAAGTAAGCTTGTGTGCTTGCCCTTCTGTACTACATTGCCTCTCGTTGTTTCTAAAGAAAATTTTCTGGATTTCTAGTAAAACATCAGTACTTTGTTTTGTACTTTGTGAACTGGTCCTTGGTCTCACGGAATGGTTTTTGCCTTGGTCTCATAGGAATGGTCTCACTTCAGTCCTGTGACCGCTTGAGCATCCCTTGAACCCGTTTTGCCTCCCACTGTCACTGCATTTGTCTCAGAGTTACCCAGTGTGTTGCCATCATCCTGGTAAACCCTGAGCAGATTTTACACTGCATTGCAAAGTGGGAAGAAATCTTCTTTGGTTTTCTTTCCTGAGGACACTGGTAACCCAGGGAAAGAGATTTAAGCATGCTCAATTCTTTTGAATGGAGCAACCTTGAGGCTGTAACACCTCAAACAGGATTGTTTGCTGCTGTGCTGCTCTGACCTTGTTGGCCGAGGTGTACAAAATTTTCTACAGGTTAACGATATCCTGAGAACTGTAGAGTTTTCCCTGTAAAATACAGGGTAGGGCAAAAGTAGGTTGACAGTTGTGAGTACTGGAAACAGAGAGTTTATTTTTACATGGTTAATTATTAATTATGTATTATTTTCCATTTGAAAACCTGTGAAGCTACTTTTGCCCCTCCCTGAGTCTCCATCATGTTTCATCATGACTAATGAAATCTGCTCGTCGGAGATTCTTTTCTTTAGGCTGGGAAAGCTGTTAGGCCCCTATGACTGTAAATGCCATGCAATCAAGTGTTCTCTTTGCAACAGTGGAATAGAAGTGGCTCTGAGCCAGGGAACAGGAAAGGAAGAGAGAGCGGCCAAAACGGAAGGTGGGTTAGTGGCACCAAAGATGATCTTTATCACAGCCCCGGGGGAGCCACGGAGGAGAGCCTGGGGAAGGTGCTCATTGAGCAGGCAAAGGCTGCAGCAGCTAGTGGACGTTGGCTGCCGGCTCCCCGCACTGCCTGGCACTTTCTGGCCTGGTAGTGGCGAGTCCAGAAGGTGCTGGGAGGGAAAGTTGACAATATGGGCAGAATGAAAGGAAATCTCCTCCTTTGCTTCCTCTCCTGGCTCGACATACCGCCTACGTAATACCCGTCTATTTGCCAAAGGTTGAGCCAGCCAGGACTCATTCTTTTCACAGGCCCATACAGCTGTCTCATTGTAGAGCCAGGCGAAATAAACAATGCCTGTCCATTTCCTGCCTTTCTCCTGGGGATTGGTGCTCTAGATGACATGGTCTTTCCTTCTTACAATGGTCTCCACGGGGTCAGACAGGGGAGAAGGCATTGTGTGCTTTGGTGACAGTTGAAGGTGTGGAGGCAAGGGGGGCAAAAACAGAGTCCAGCCGAAACCGGTTTGGCTCAGTGGATAGAGCGTCGGCCTGCAGACTGAAGGGTCCCGGGTTCGATTCCGGTCAAGGGCACGTACCTTGGTTGCGGGCACATCCCCAGTGGGAGGTGTGCAGGAGGCAGCTGATCAATGTTTCTCTCTCATCGATGTTTCTAGCTCTCTATCCCTCTCCCTTCCTCTCTGTAAAAATATCAATAAAATATATTAAAAAAAAAAAAAAAAAAAAAACAGAGTCCAGAGCAGACCTTGCCTTCAAGGCTGGTACAGGCAGTCCTCGGGTTACGTCAGACTCGATGTACGTTGTTTCGTGGTTATGTTGCCATCTCCCATTTATTTATATAAAAAAAAAGTCCCGTCATTTCAACAACGTATGAACATATGTGCTTTATGTTTTTTATTATTTACTTACCAGAAGTAAAGGTCAGGAATTGTTATCTTTCTTTTAAATTGTGTTACGGTTTCATTTCATTGCTGCTGTGTGTGTGCTCCACGTGAGTGACGTAGGTGCTTATGTAGGTGGCTTCCGACTTCCGGCGGAAATGGCGTAATGTTACGCCGTAGGAACGGCTCTCGACGTACCCCGAGGACCTACTGTATTCATGATAAGAGGGCAACCAATTTCACTTGACCCGGTAATTCAGATATTAACGGAATAGCCTGGGATATTTCATTTCCAGATACAATTTTTCGTAGGCTTAGCTATGAGAGATAGGGAGTTCTGGGTACCCGTGAAGCCCTGTGGTGACCCTCAAAACCAAGATTACCCCACTTTTCCATGCTAGACCTCCTGAGATAAAGACAGATTTAGGAATAGCCCTCAGTTTGGATTCCATTCCAGCTCTACCCCTGTCCCCTTCTAGCTTTGTGACTTGCCGCAAGTTAATTAAGATAATCTTATCTGCAAAGTGAGGGGATGGAGGTTGTGGTGGTAATGAGGATGGTGGTGGTGGTGGTTGTGGTGAAGGTGTTGGAGTTGGTGATTTTGAATATGGTGGCAGTGGTATTAGAGGTGGTGGTTTTGTATATGCTGGTGGTGGGGGAAGTATTGGTATTATAAGTGTTGGTGGTGGTGGTGTTGGAGGTAGTGGTCTTGGATGTGGTGGTCTTGGATGTGGTGGTGGTGTTGGAAGTGATGGTGGTGGTGAAGGTGGTAGTGGTTCTAAGATGTATTGAGAGCCAGGTTTCCTGCTTTTTTCATACACTATTCATTTGATTCCATCATTGCAACAACGTTATTAGATGGATGCAATTATACTCATTTTACAGATGAAACAGTTGAGGCTTAGAGAGAAACTGGCTCTCTTTGGGGTCACACGGCTCATAAGGGAGGACCTAGGATTTAGCTGTAGAACTGCCTGACGGTGAAATCTGTGCCATCTCGTCAGGGCTGTGCTCCCGGGAACGGCTTGCAGAGGCCAGGATGGGAATGGAGGAGGCGTGTGACGCAGTGGCCCTGCCTGCAGAGTGGCTCAAGCAGCTAGGAAATGAGAAATGAGTGCCGTCCTTTATCTTTTCTGGAATCTTGAACATGTATTTATCACATTGTACCCCACCCTCACCCTAGGAGAGCCACGATTAACTGAGTTTGAGAAGCAAGAAAAATGTAAATGCTATAATCCCTCCATGTACCTGACCTGTTCAATCATTATTCACTGTATCCTCTCTCGGTATTTATTTCTCTTTGTTCCTAAATAAAAAGGAAACTTTTTATTATTAGCTTTCTCTCATTGCCTGCATTGACCCTGCAACATTTTACCTTCCTTTTACGGCTGAACAATGAATGTAGCTTTTCTCCATACTTAAAATAGTAGTCTCTTGGCCTCTCTTTTTTAGATATAATACAAGACAATGTAAATTAATGACGACAGAGAATCTGTGCTGGAGAATGCTTGTTACCTTGTGTCAGCGCTACCAAGAAGTTTAAAAAGTCATCTTCTCTGTTCCTGGAGGCCACTAATCCTTAGAATTCCTGGCTAGGAGGCTTTCTTAGGATAAGTGGCCCACCTGGCAGTGTATCTGATACAAATCTACCCAGAGCAAAAGGAATTTTTAGATACTTTTTAAAAATCTAGTTCCAAGTTACTGTTGCTTCTGAACTGCATTTTTCTGTAGGAGACAAGAACAACACATTTCTACCTAAAATCAGGCAACTGTCCAATGACAACTCGCATACACTTGATACAAAATCAGTATTCAAACTAATTTGCTTTTTAAATAGTTTTATTTTGTTTTTGTTTTTTTAACTTTTGCAGCTGAATTATTAGTCTGCTTGGAGTAATTCACTGTTGATATATTTATAAATATAATTAATTATAACCTTTACGTGAAGCCTTCAGCCATTTTTTTTCAACAGAGAATTTCTTTTAAACACACACACACACACACACACACACACACTACAGAGGTAAAGGTGGGAAAATAAAATTAAGTCCTATTTACATAGAGTTTAATTTTAATTTTAGGGTACAGTAAAACACAATTCCCAAAGGACAGCTTTCATTCTCATACAATAAATGTTAACAATCTTAACTGTTTTAAAATGAGCTCTTCAGTTCAGTGTGTGTGTCTGTGTGTGGGGGGAGGTGTGTACCAGCTCAAAGAGGAGAAGAGGGGCAGTCAGAGAGAGGAGGCAAAGAAGGGGGGAAGGAAGGGGTCAGAGGGGACAGATTTGGGATCAGGAGAGGGGCAACAGGGACTGGAGGCAGAGAAGTGTGGAGGGAGAGAAAGGGACACAGGGAGGAAGCAGAGAGATAAGGAGTGGGAGGAGGGTACAGAGGAAGGGGGAAAGGAAGCGAGAAGCAGGTGTCTATATACTAGTATATCCATGTCTACACCTATACCTTTATCTATCTATCTATCTATCTATCTATCTATCTATCTATCTATCTATCTATCTATCTAGAAGAAGAAAGGAGGCAGGAACTAGAGGATGGGGAAGAGGAAGGGAGAGGAAAAGGGAGGGTAGGCAGAGAAAGAGGGAGGAGGGGAGAAGGGAGGCAGGCAGAGGGATGAAGACAGAGACTAAGAATATACAGCCCTGATTAGATTTCAGCTATTACTAAAGTGAACTGCAGCCTGGAAACAGTCCAGAAGACAGTATGAGAGTAAGAAAACAAACATGGGATTCACTCAAGCTGCTTCTTTAGTAAAAATAGACAGCAACTTCGTCTTTGAAATCAAATGTACCTAACAACGGCCTAAGTATGTTTGAGGAGCCGGAGGAAGCTCGTGGACTCTTCCTGGGTTGTACTGAATGGGTGGGGCTGGTACCTAGTCACTGATTCCTGCTTTCACAAATGTTTTGTGAGCACCAATCCTGGTACCAGTGCCTCTGCAAGATGCTGGGTGAGCAGTGGTGACCGAGACGCGGACCCTGCCATGGACAACCTCGTGCTGTACTTGAGGAGGTAGAGGGACAGATACGTGGTTATTCACTGACATGGAGGGACAGATACTTGGTCATTCACTGACATGGATGTTTCGCCACCCCCGGAAGCCTCTCTGTGCCTTCCTTGGCATCCTTCTCCCAGTGTTTCCTAATGGGGCTCTTACCACTGCTGTTCAGGTGGAAAAGGTCTGATGACGAGCTGGCTGTCAGTGTCACCACCGGCCACCCCTGGCAGCAGCCACCGACTCTGTGTGCCTGCTCTTCTTCAGAAGAAAACTACCAACTCCTTCTGGGGCCCCATCCCCATCCCAATGGCTCCTGTCACCACTTGGTGCCCTGGTAAATGGAAACCAGGAGAATAGACATTTGTAACAACTTGGCTAGTACGTTGGAATGGAGATAGATATAAGGAATTGATTAGATGCAATGGAAGAGGGAATCCATTATGCCTAAATCACAACTCCAATGATTTGCTATTCTAACCACATATAATATATATATTACATATATTAATTGTTTGTTTCTTTGTCTTCAGGGAAATTGTAGAGTGCAGCTGAAGCAGATATGTAGCCCTGTACGTATAGTGTTGTCTCTGAAGACTCAAAAAATTACAATTTTTGTCTTTGAAAAAAGAAAGAATCCACAAAGGCCGTTAAGTCCTTTCCAGCTCTAAAATGCAGTTATTCAGCAGTGTTATAGCTCCTGAGCCTCTGTGACCTTGTTTCATTATCGTGCTCTTGGCCTTGGTTGTCCATGCCTAGAGAAATGCTGGGAGTGCCTCTAAGCTTCTGTGTGCTGTTTAGCCTGTCCTCATCAGCTTTCTTCAAGCATCCCCGGGACACTCCTCAGGGCCCGGCCTTAGATACACTTCCATTCCCTTCTAACAGCTTTCTGAGCCAGATAATCCATGCTCTTTGGTATCCAGATGACACAAATCTATGTTCCTTCTTCTCCAATATTGCCACCTCCAAAGGGTTTTCTTGAATTGAAGCCGATTGTCCTATTATAAATATACATCATGTAAATATACTTATATAAATGTAACCAGTAGTATTTTTCAGGATGGTGATGTAGGAAATGAAAGAACAATATATAGATCTCTAGGCATAAGCCAATTCACTCGCAATCAAGTTATGTGTATGTTTTCTGTAATACATACATTGTCTCATCATCTATACCAGTGGTCGGCAAACTCATTAGTCAACAGAGCGGCAAACCGTGGCTCGCGAGCCGCATGTGGCTCGTGAGCCGTGGTTTGCTGACCACTGATCTATACTAATAAAAGGGTAATATGCTAATTAGAGTGGACGTCTTCCGGATGTCCATCTGGATGTCCATCTGGACAAAGCCACAGCAGCTGCAAGGGCCTAGGGCCAGCGTGCGTGGGAGAGGTGGGCGGGTCTGGTGCTGTGCAGGAGAGGTGGGCGGTCCAGTGCCGCAGCCCCTTTTGCAGAGGCGGTGAGAAGGCGGCACGGTGCCCCCTTCTGCAAAGGTGGCATGGGATAGGCCACGGCGCGGCCGGTCTCAGTGCTGCCCCTTCCACAGAGGCAGCCACAGAGGCAGCAGCGTGGGCCCAGTCCAGGCGCCATGCCTCCGCAGAGGCTGGACGGGGTGCAACCTGCAGTGCCTCAACCTCCCACAGCCCCTCCCCAGCTGGCCTGGCCCCAGATAGCTCTCCACTCACCAGTGGGCGGGGGGCAGGGCCAGTTCTAAGAAGCAAGGGCCAAGGGCTGGCAGCTTTGGCGGCCAGCAGTGGCAGCAGCAGCGGGGTGATGGGGGCAGTGCCTTCCCCTGATCAGCCCGGTCATCTCCCACAGAGGAGGCCATCCCCTGAGGGCTCCTGGACTGTGAGAGGGGGCAGGCTGGGTTGAGGGTCCCCTCCCCTCAGTGCACGAATTTTTGTGCACCGGGCCTCTAGTGAATATATAACAAACTGAGCTTATTTATTAATTTAAAAGAGGCAGGGAGTTATTGCAAAAATACATGAATAGTGAATAAACCTCCAAGAGACTAAAGCAAGTCCCTACTTAAACATTAGTTTTCTGTGGATGGAACAGAAAAGTAATTGAAGAGTTAAATATTTTAATGAAGTGCCAGGTATTAATAGGTCAGTCAAGGTGACAACAATATAGAATTTAACACCTGGAAAAATCAATCTGGCAAGTACAAAATCAGAACCATTAGACCTGGAAATATCTTAAGTAAAAAGAAAAATCTGAGAGTTTTAATTGACGTTAAGTCTTGAGTTACTCAGTAGCAAGTAAAGGTAACACTGTGTAATGTCCCGGTGCACTAGGCACACAGCAGTTACACTGTTGCATTAAACCACACCTGGGTGCTACATCTCATTAGGGCCCTTATGCATTCTGTTGCTATTTATAGATATTTGCTTCCCCAAAGTCTAACTGTCTCGGTGGCTAGAATCTCAACAGTTCCTTGAGTTTTGGTCTCATTCTAGTATATTGTTTTCCAGCAAAATCAATACCTAAAATAGAAGGCAGAAAAGAATGCAATTTCACTCATTAGCACTTCTATAATCACCTTGATTTGTATTTATAACAAACTTGAAGGGTATGAACAATACTTTTACATTTGAGAAATCATATTCATTTCCTGTTTCTAAATTGTTCATACACTCAAGGGGCCATTTAAACATTAGGCTATTTCCCTTGCATAATTTTCATGAATTTTCTTTTTCAATTGATATAAAATATAGTACTAAAAAAAATGGACTTTCTTTGCAGCTGTTAGCTGGTAAATCAATCTGTATTATTGACTGCAGCGCCTAGTGAAACACCCCGTCATGTGCCTGCAGTGGATCATCTCATAGTTCATGAGAACATAACCCATCTTCTATTTACATCTGTTATATTCCCACCTGTTCACCCAGGGATTAGTAAATATAAATCTGCCTTATAAACAAGGGAAGTTGGAATGAAATTTGACACATTACACCTTTGTACACCTTTGAGTTCCTCCTTAAAGGATGTTGATTTATATTATGTTGTGCAGGGATATTATATATCATAAAGCCTCAGACAAGCTACAGCACATAAGCGTTTTCTCTTGTATTTGATATGAGGCTCACGTGGTACTTGGAAAAAAGGTGAAAAGTAAATCAAATATGAAGTGTAAGTAACATCTAAATTCTTTCTAACTTTCTTAAGAAAAAAAGCGTTCTGGAGGAGGTTAGAAGAGGGTTTAAGGGGGATAAATGGTGATGGAAAGAGACTTGACCTGGGGTGGGGAACACACAATACAATATACAGATGATGTGTTATAGAATTGTACACCTGAGACCTACGTAATTTTATTAAACAATGTCACCCCAATAAAATAAATTTAAAAAGGGATGACTGTAAAGATTCTTAAAATAATTTCAAAAATCAGCAATAATAACCAGAAAAAAAACCCACGCTAAATTAGTCTCTAACTTTTCAGAGGCACTTAAATGAAATCATAACAAAAGTGTCCATCAGCAGTTTTCGTCCATAGTAAATTTATGTTTGAGTTTTCGTAGTGGATCCTCTAACGATAAAACTCCATCTGTTTATTATTGGGACTGATTTACACCTTTGCCATGTTAGCAGCTGTGGTTTTGTTGACATTATACTTGCCAGTGCATTTATCAGGAGTTTCTGAAACCAATAAAATGACCTGCGTTGTCTTTGGTCTACGCATATTTTAGAAGGGAAACAGTCTGAATCTCCCTGCTCTTCACGTGCTGCTCCCCTCCCCTGGTTAGGAAATCGCTTCCAATAGCTTCATTGAAGAGCGCATGCTCCCTCCAAAGAATTGGAAAATTTATGGCAAAGGGCACTAGACTTTGCTCATTATTCCCAGGCCTTAGACCAGTGCCCGATACACTGGAAATGGATGCAGGTGGATCTAAATGGGCATAATATCCGCCTATGTTAAGCAGCTCTTGGATTCTTAGGATTAAGAAGCAACACGTTCATGACCACTGTTATCTATAGGGTAAATTAATTACATTTACTACACCATTAGAATTACAAGCCATCTCACCAACAGGGCTATAAAATTTCATAGACAAGGGTCATGGTTGCAAGAGATCACTTTCTCCACATGAATGCGTGGTGACCCATCACTAAGCAGCCTGTGTAATGTGACCAGTGTAACCGAGCCTGAAGGACATGAGTGCTGGAGTCAGATGACCTGGTTCAAGCCCTCGCTCAGCTATTTACTTGGAAGGTGATGTTGAACTAGTTATTTAACATCCCTCTGCCCCAGTTTCCTCGTCTATGAAACAGGACAAATAGCTGTACATCATGATTTTTATAAGAAGTAAATGAGGTAATATGTGTAAAATGGTAAGAATCATCCCTGACACATGGCAAACATTCAATCCATGTTAATTATTGCTAAGATATTGACTTGAAAATAACTTAGGTGTCTGTATAAAAATAATGTACCAAATATATTTTCATATGATGAGAAAATTATAAATAATTTTTACATATTAGTGTATATAATCTTCGTTTTGTTTCTGCTTTTGCTGTGTAGGTTTGTGTTTAAAGTATTCCTTTTTTCTTTTTTTTTTTTATTGATTTCAGAGAGGAAGGGAGAGAGAGAGAAAGAGATAGAAACATCAGTGATGAGAGAGAATCATTGACTGGCTGCCTCTTGAACGCCCCCCCCCCCCCCACACTGTGGACCGAGCCTGCAACCTGGGCACGTGCCCTTGACCAGAATCGAACCCTGGACCCTTCAGTCGCAGGCCAATGCTCTATCCACTGAGCCAAATTATTTAAAATAAAATCTTGATAGCTGAATAATACCCTATTATATAAATACAATTTACCTAGTGAGACCCTATTACTGTTTTTTTAAAATATTATTTGGTTTTGTTTTCTTTTTACAAATGTTTACAAGTAAATAATGAATGCCATAGTACACATTTAAAATTTTTAGTTGACATATTAGATTATTTCTTTAGGCTAACTACTTAAATTGTAATAAATAGACCAAAATATATAGATATGTTAAGGCTCTTAATAACTTTCATCAAGTTATTTTAAGAAAATCTGTACCAATTTATATTTTTAATATCTATACATAATTTTCTAATGGGACTGATTATCCATTAGGAAAACCTTATCGTACTTACACATGGAACTGCTTCCTTTGAAAATTTTCTGCTAGCATTCATTGTGTCAATATTGTGCCAGTCATTAACATACTTTACATTTATTACCTGTGAAGTGTGCCTGGATTCCAATATATCATTGTTGTTCAAAACCCTTCTAAATTCCTCTTTTGAAATTACGTTCATAGCCATAGATATTACCTATTTTTTAAATTTTTCTATGACATTATCTTGCCTGGTCATTCACTTTATTCAACAGTCTTAGTGCCAAACACTTTATGCTGGTCCCGAAATTAAATCCAATAAAAATGTATTTTCAAAACCATTTATCAAGCTTGTATTGCAGTATTATAGAATGGGTACTGTTTGGGGGGTTGAAATATCTCATTTGCTGGTCTTATAGAATAGCGAATTGTCATATGTTGAAGACTCACTTTCCTTTTCTGAAAAATGGTGAAAATAGTTCTTAATCAAAGTACTTTGGTGAATATCATGAGATAAGGTATGTGAAAATGCTTTCTTAATGAAAAAATGGTATTTGATGATGTTATTAGCAAATATCAAAGATAATTTATAGGTGAATTCAAAAAGTGCTAATACATGCATTAAAATGGCATGTCAGAATTATGATGATGACTATATTTACACAGTAGGAAAATCTCATTTATAGTTCTACTTTCCCCCTGCTATTTCTGCAAATAGATATCTGCAGAGTTTTATTCTTCTCTGTAATGCTCATAAACATTAAACTGTTGGTGGAATATATAGGCTTCTTTTACTAGTCACTAGAAAGCTTTTAATGCAAACCAAATAAATCTACTTTCAGTGTGATCCCTAATATCAGATGTTGATTTCATCCTAGTTTCATCAGTCACAAGTCAAATTGGAATGTTCTAATATTCTGATTTTCTTTATTACATAATTTCATTGACCTCAGAGGGATGCTGTAATAATCTAACAAACCATCTCTAAGACTTACTGCCAATAGCTTTAGTGAAAACAGGCATGCATTCTACCCCTTGCCCATGATTTGGTAAAAGTATTTCTTTAATAGGTTTTATCTCATACTTGCTTGCAGAGGTTACCTCTTCCTTTTTTCTTCCATTTCTCTCTCTCTTCTCCTGTTCACTTTTCTCACTCTTAGCCTGTGGTGGCTCCTATTCACTGGGCTATTTTTCACAGCGCGCACAGCACTGCATTTTTGGTGGTGAAGGTATAGGAGGTATAGAATAGCAGCATTAGTGAATCAGTAGCTTGATTGGGTGGTTGATAGACAGCCATGAAATTGAAAGCAAAGCAAGAAAAAGCAGATCATACATGTATGACTACGTTCTTGTTTCCACCTCTGCTAATGGTGGCATTTGGATGATGTGGCACCAGAATGCACAATTCCCACTGCATAGGGAGCAAGATTTCTACTGTAATTTCTCCCCAAAGCCTGAGCATCTTATTTCTCTTAGTCCTTTTCCCTGTCCAGCCTCATTATTTGCCACCACCTCCAATGCTTTTCTACTCAGCTAACTTGGTGACAGATGGAGGTTGTGCTGAAAGAATTAAGAGTTGTGCTCAGCAATTCTAAATGAATGATCACAGACTCACTCTTGATAAACTGAAGCTCTGATGTAGTATTTTGTGGGCATGTTTCTGAAGGATGGTGAATTTAAAAATCTTTGGAGGATTCAAATTTATTTCTGGCCAGCTGCTTGCTTGGGACAATTCTGAAGCAGGAATTCTTGACCAAGAGACTAAGATTCCATTATCTTTTGGCTCCGAAGCAGGGCAAAAACCCTGATTTCTCTATTAACTCCTGGTGTATTTCTGAAATTGAAATCTACCGATTTTTTTTTCTCAGTAGGAAAAAAATTCAGAGTACTCTTCTATAAGACAATATGATTGGATACTTACAGGTGGTATTTTATTCAACCAGTCGGCAGTTTCAAATGAGTACCAGAAGCCAAACTAGTGTGACTATTTCAGAGAGATTTGTTCTTGAGGAAAATACCTTACATTCCTGGCCCATGGTCTCAAAGATAGGAAGAATTTTATAGGCCTTTCTTGAACTGATATTTTGCAATCCTATCAAAAGCGACGCTTATATATAATCATTTATTCAGATTTAAAGCATGTTACCTAACTATAACATGGTGTGGTGGTGTTTTTTTGTTTGTTTTTCTCATTCCTTTGCTGTTGCTTTTAAGTTACCAACAAAAATTAGGGGGTTTTTTTTAGGCTACTTAAGGCTATAAATAATTTCCTATATTAATGTCTTTTAACTCCGTATTGCAGTTAAAATTTGCTCCAGTGCTAGATATTTTACTATAGCAGAATTGGACAAGCCCAAGGGACAAGTAATTTATATTGCCAAATCGTGATCAAGCTCATGAATGTTAAGTCTCTAACTACAGCCTCTTGGAAATGTGGGCCTTTGGTGCTGTTTTGCCACTTTTGTGAGTATGAAGCATCCTTCGGTGTGTGATGGTTTGTTAATGAGCAATTATTCACTGTACTTTCAGTTCCCCCAGTTGAACCACCTACTTGTCACACCCTTGTTTCCCACAGCTGTTTTAATTACTGTCTCCCCTCGCCCAGATCCAGGCAGTCGGATTATGTTTTATTGTGTCCTTTGTGTAAAGGGAATTCCGAAGTGCCAACACGCCACGTGGTTGTAGGAAGGAAATGTAGAAAGTAAAGCAAGAGACAATCTCGCCACTTAGTGTTTCCTGATTGGCTTTTGTGTGAATGAAACTGCAGAGGTGTGCCCCCCGCACTCCCCCCGCCCCCAGCACTAAAGCTCTCCACAGTCTGAAAGGAAATGTTCCAGCGAAATGGGTGAAAAGGTACTAACTTCCAGTTATGAGATACTAGTATGTAAGTCCTGAGCTGGTGTACAGCATGGTGACTACAGTTAATAATACTTTATGATATATATTTGAAAGTTGCTAAGAGAGTAGATCTTAAACGTTCTCAGCCCAAGAAAAAAAGTTTGTAGCTAGCTATGTGTGCTGATGCATATTTAACAGACTTACTGTGGTGATCATTTTGTAAAACATACAGATGTTGAATCATTATGTTATACACCTGAAACTAATACACTGTTATATGTGAATTATATCTCAATTAAAAATATTGTTGATAATCCTGCCAGAAGATCAATAGAAAAAACTATTGATAAATTAAGGCTGGGAGGGTTATCTGAATGCTGGCATCTCTTATGGAGAAGACCATAAAATAAATACTTTTGCGGGTATGAGTTTAGATTGGATATGATCTATTTTAGCCACAAACAAACTTTCACTAAAGATGTATTAAACAGTGTTTGATGCCCTAAACTCTATCAGGAGCTGGGTGATAGGGAGGAAAGGAATAGAGAAGGCAATTAGAAGAATGAAGAAAATACGGCCCATTCCATGGCCAAATTCTCCATCGAGGGAAGTGTGACTTCTCTTGACCATTCCCTTTGCTTAAAGAGACCCTCCAGAAGAAGGTTAGGAAAGTCAGTTATTTAAAAGATATTTATTGAATGTCACCAAGTTGGGAAGGTAGAGTAAATAAAATAGGGAGAGACCTTGTTGAGAGGAGCTGACAGCTGACGCAGGCAGAGCAATCAGAAAACCATATGCTGGGAGCGGTGGGAGCCACAGTTACTGAGGAATAAGGTTTTCTCAGGGCAGGCGGCCTCTGGGGCGGGAGGAAAAGGCTCCACCGAGGTGAAGGAGTAAAACTTCAAAAAATAGAAATGGAGAAATAGAAATCAGTGAAAGGCAGGGAGGGAGCATGCTACAAAGAAAGGATAAACCATTGACGTTTAGAAGTAAAGGAACCATAGATTATATCTTGTTAAACTTCTTTCATAGGTAAGGAAACAGTCCAAGAGAAATCGAGAGAGTGACTTACTTAGATGGTTAGGAAGGGACAAAACTGATCCTAGAACCCACTCAGCCTAATCCGTCCACTTTTTGGCTTTGTCATCATGAAGTAAGGCCATTATGGGAAAGAAATGGGAGAACACCACACAGACAGGGATTGCCTGGCTCCCGTTTTATGTAGATGTAGGCAGCATGTGACTTAGATATGGGGAGTACATATCAGATGCTAACCTACCGAAATGTAAACCCCAAGTGGTAAATGTGAGACATTAGGTCCTTCTGTGGATGTCTCTCAGCGGCTGAAAAGTGATCCCCAAGATGGTTTAGCTTGGAACCAACAGAGGATGAGCTGATAATGGTTAGGTCGTAGGCATGGGGGGAATGCAGAGCCACACAGGCTCTGTCTTCGTGGCCGGCACCACACTCACACAGCGGCACTGGGTGGCAGAGGCCCTTGGCTTTCCCAGAGCTTCACACACTGATTTCGTCGGTTGATCCAGGAAGATGCTCCATCCCTCCCATTTATTAGCATACCCTCCACACTCAGCTCTCACCTGTCCACATCCTTTCCTACCCTCACCTGTTTGCTAATGAAAAGCTGTAGACATGGATAGCTCTACAACTCCTTTAGAAGGTTTAAAATACCCTGTTTATATGCATATCTAATGTTATATTAAAATTGCTTGGGGAACATTCTGCCATCTTCCAAAATAACTGCATTCATAAACCATTAGAAAGTCCAAGGATGCACAAAGCTCCAAGAGCACTCAAAGGGAGCATGCTCAAAATATTTCCTGAGATCATATTTAGCATAATCTCTGACTTATTTGTATGAGTTTTTTAGGAAATGCAAAATTTTAAAACTTGTACTTTTATGTGTATGTATATATACTTATGTTTGTGCATCTACCTAATAAAAGAGTAACATGCTAGTTGACCGTACCTTTGTGATGCCCACCAGCCAATCAGGAGTGAGTATGCAAATTAACCCAACAAGATCGTGGGTTAATTTGCATACACAGGCGCCAAACAACACAGGTGTTCTGCACCACCCCAGCCGCTCCAGGCTTCTGGGCAGTGTGGGAAGGCAGAAAGGTGGCTCTGGGCCAGAGCAAAGGCAGTGTAGGCAGGCAGGGGAAGGAAGGCCCATTCTTGCACAAATCTTCATGCATTGGGCCTCTAGTATTTTATAAAGATGACTGGTAAGATAAATCCAATATTAATTGCATTACCCCATGAGTGGGAAACACTCAGAAACGCTGGGCTCTGGAAAGGGGATGAGGTATATGTAGTATCCGGGGGGTAAAACATAGTGCATAAAATGATTTTGTCAAGATTGTGATAGTCTCTGAGACTTAGCTAACAGATTTTTTCAAACTTATGTTAATCAAGGACTAAAGCAAATTTATGGAAATTTAAATCAGATTTCAGGTCAAAGCTTATTAATTTAATCAGAATATTTTACAGCTAGTGTGTTACATGGATTGACCCGAGTAGGAAGAAAAGTAGAGTGAGCAAGGAAAAAATAAAACACCTGTTAGCTCAAGTACAAACATTGTATTTCATTAAAACTGTTAAAAAGATTGAGACGGTTGAAGAATTATGTCATCCTTCTCATTCTAAGATTTCTAAAAAAGAAACATGCCCAAACCAGCCATAAAGCATCCTGCAGGCACTAAAATACAAAGGTGAAAAAGTGAAGTACCTTCTCTGTGTTGGAAATTGGAAGATGAATTGAGGCTTGAGCCTCCATTCTAGTTTGTAGGAAGTACTGGAAAAGGGGCCAACTGTTACACCATGATTCATCCACTTCGTTTTAAAGATAACCTCTTAAAAACTGTCATTTACAAGATATGGAAACATCCATGTATTTTCCTTAAGCAATCTATATTTAAGACATTCCTTGGCTTTTATCCACAGTGTTTTCCAGATTTTTTTTTCTAGCAGTAATTGCTTTAGCAAATGTAGATATACAGCTAGCCCATCCTAACGATAAGCTACAAATTCTGCCCTGATATCTTCAATCAGCAACAAAAATGGAATAAATGTATGCTCTGAGCTATGGCTATTCTGTTTAATGATTAGAGTGTTCTTTTCAAAAACTGGGAAGCATGGTTTCCTAGCATCCCCCTTCTGCCCATGAGGACTACCTCTTTTACATCATTGACTCCAACTCTTTGTTGAAATGAGTTACATCCTATGGGGCTGGGGCTGGGGAGTAGTATGGACTTGCTCAGTGGTTCAGTAAATTACAGCGTTTTCATGGGATTATAAATTCACAAACAGAGATAATTGCTGTTATCCATAAGCTTTTATTGGCTTTGAAAAACATGCCCAAATCAATTATAAAGATTTCAAAGGAAAAATCAGTCTTTGTCAATTGATTGGATGTAGTTTGTCTATAAAACCAAAAATCACCATGGCACCCTACTTTTCAGCATTCATTTGAACAGCAGTGGGGTCATTTTTGCACAGTCTATTTTGCTGTTTGACAGCTAGCTTTCTGGTTAATTATGTATTTCAAACCAGGAAGCAATGTACTCGGGCCCACTTGAAACCTCTGAAATGCTTTAGTTCTACTTTCCAATCATGGAAGTGCAAGAAATATCATCCTAAATGAGACCAATCGTCCTCAGAGCCCATATTTTATCTTTCAAAGAAACTAGGAGACTGATGGCCAATAAAGAAATTATAATCCATTAATTTACTTAAAATTTCCTGAATTTGATTCCCCAACATGCACAAACTTTTGGGATATTGAATTGAACAAGTTTACTAGCTGTTGCATAAAATTATATATTTTAATGTGGCCCTTTCAAATCACCATATCTACTGCAAAAAAATAATGTATTCCCGAAGGCACTGGCGAAAGCCAGTGGGGTGTAGAAGTAATCTCAGTTTAGGCAAATGACTAAAAATATATACGGTTTGGTGATCATGGGCATATACAAATAAGAACAAATGGAGAAAAAAGGTTTGTTTTAAGGTATATATCAAGAGTAGCATTTCTTCCACTGAGGATAGACAAGTGAGAAAGCTGTAGAGAAATACAGGGTTGGTAAAAGTAAATTTACAGTTGTCATGCTGGTTATGATTATTAGAATAGCTCTATTAACTCAACAAGAATAATCTCTGTGCTCCGCCTCCTCACAAATGTAAACCTATTTTTGCGCACTCCTGTATGTTAATATTCATGGAACTGCTTTATCTTGATAGTCTCAGGTGAATATGTTCTATGAGATACCAGTGGGTCTGCAAATCCATGATCATCTTGAATTTATAAAAAGTTACATTGTAAAATAATCAAGTTAAATAGTGACAGTGTTCAAAAGCAATAAAGGCTTTCTACTTATGTTCTTTAGGACACATATGGCCCCTTCAGGAGTTTATTCTTTTATCTTTATTTTTTTACTTCATAGCTGTATTTTCATGCTCTTGCCTTCAGAGCCTATGCAATTATTATTCATCATTAGTTACACTTCTGTTTGGGATGCCGGAGTGCTTTCTATGAATCAGTTCTGTACCTTTTGAATCTCTTGCAATAAAAGTTCCCTTACTATTCTGAAGCTATTGTTGCATTTCAAGCTAACTGCATATGAACAGAGGAATGAGAGGGAGGCAATTATAACCAAATTAGAGGCCCGGTGCATGAAATTCATGCACTCAAGTGGGTCCCTCCGCCTGGCCTGCCACCCTCTTGCAGTCTGGGAGCCCTCGGGGGATGTCTGACTGACGGCTTAGGCCCACTCCCTGCAGCAGTTGGACATCCTTAGCGCTGTTGCAGAGGCAGGAGAGGCTCCCACCACCGCCACTGCACTCGCCAGCCGTGAGCCCAGCTCAGGGCTTCTGGCTGAGCAGTGCTCCCCCTGTGGGAGCACACTGACCACCAGTGGCAGCTCCTGCATTGAGCATCTGCCCCTGGTGGTCAGTGTGCATCATAGCAACCGGTCGTTCTGCCGTTTGGTCCATTTGCATATTAGCCTTTTATTACATAGGAAGGTTTTCCAGGTTACTGATAAGATCGCCTAGAGTACCTAGGAGTGTGATGGTCAGTGACTTGATTATTTTAGATGAAGTAAAGGATTCCACTGAATTTACTCCTGTAGGGAAAGTGGGGGCAAAGAACTAAGCACTCCTTTGGTGGACAATACTGTCTTCCTTAAAAACTGCAGCTAATCTAATGGACACAGGTGTTGGCTCCTGCAACTTGGGGGGAATGAGGGAGTGGAGCCTGGCTGGGGCTCTTTGGAAGGGGGCCATTGAGAAAGCTCCTTGGGCTGTTTACACTGCTAACCATGGAGCAAATGCACTTCCTTCTTGAGTAATTAAGAGTCTACTTTCTTAATGCTTGGATTAGAGGGAGAATTTTTTGCTTTGCGAAATGTTTGCTTTTGAATAAAGGTAATTGGCACGCTGTACCGAATAATGCCAAATTGCTTGGTACTTTTCAAGCTTGCCTCCTTTTCAGTGTTTCCTATTCAGTGAGGATTAACTTTAAATACCAATTTAAATCTAAATTTAAGTTCCAAAATGACTTCATGTGGTGCTATTGATGTGTATCATGCATGGAACCTATGTCGTGTACATGTGAGTGTCATTTATGAAAGGTGCAAATGCCTAATTAGGGGAGAAATTCATGGCTTTGGTTTTGTTAACTGTGCCTCAGTAAGTCACAAATAAAAATAAAGTGATTGCAGTTGTGTCAGCAGCTAATCGCCAAGGCTTTCATCTGAGAGAGGTAATTTACTTGAGCACAGAGTTAGAGGAGCCGGTAATGATGGTATCGTCAAGGTGAGCCGCTGAACGGTGATCCCAGGACAGTAGTACTTGCAAGCTTTCTTTCCACTTCCCTGTGGTGGAAAAGATGAGATGGAAGCCCTGTGGTGTGCTGAGGTGGAGACAGTTTTTCTTTAGCACTGGCCATATGGCTGCCATAAGTAAGGGGAAAGTGAATATTAATCTGGGTCATGACAAAAGTCAAAGTGAAATTGGAGGTGCTGTTTA
Organism: Plecotus auritus; assembly: GCF_963455305.1. Lineage (NCBI taxonomy): Eukaryota > Metazoa > Chordata > Mammalia > Chiroptera > Vespertilionidae > Plecotus > Plecotus auritus. The sequence continues at coordinate 154,423,245 of NC_137782.1, forward strand.
GCACCTATGTTTTCATCAATAAAAGCCTAGAATTGTACACTTAGAATTTCAGATGTGGGGCAATCTGCACGTGTCTTTTTAGTACCTGACTGCATACAGTTTTTCAATGTTTTTAGACTCATACACTCAACAAAAAAGATTTTAAAATGTTACTTATTTTAATGAATTGCACAACCACACATACAAAAACATTATATCAGTATGTAGAAATAGATACAAATACCTCTCCATAAATATGGGATATAGAATTCAGTTAGTAAAATCTTATACTAATTGTGAGTAGACTCAGCTTTGGCTTCAGGTAATATTTCTTTATTTAAGGTACAAGGAAATACATATTAAGAATTCAAAGTGTTTTTTTAACTAGCTCATTAATTCAAAAGTTTTTACACTGTGCAAGGACTTTACTAGGCATTAAAATGAATACAACATTAAACTTAGTAAGAGAGAAGAACTGTATATAAATATCTATAAAAAAAGGAATCATGGTGAAAATACCACAGGAGAAAAACAAAGTGGAGATTTAGACCTTGAAAGATGTGGGTAACATTCTAACCATCTAGCTTGGGCAAAGGAGTTCAAGAGGCAGCGATAGCTTGAGCAAGTACAGAGGCAGGGAAACTTTCAGCTTGTTTAAGGAATATAACTAACACAGTTAGTACTAATGAATGGGCTAGTAAGGTATAGGATCCTGAAAATAAGTGCTGTTTGGAAGATAACATTGAAAAAGCTAGTTGGGTTCAGCTTTTCAAAGGCCTTGAATGCCAAGTTAAGTAGACGTTTTAATATCAGAGGGCAAGTGGCTGAGCTCTTTGAGCAGGAGTTAATGTCACGTTCATGTTCTATGAAATTTCATCTGATGGAACTTTTGTATAGGTGTGTTAGTTGCCTTGGCTAAGAACTGGATATGAACTTTAACATCCAAGGGAGGCAGAATGAAAGGAAGGAATATGCCCAAGAGACTCTGTGAACTAAGAACCTATAGAGCTTGGAAACTGGTTGGAAGTCAATCAAAAAGATAGATAAGGAATGGCCGAAAGGAGACTGAGGTTAGAAGAGGGAAATTTATGTTTTAAGACATTAGATATGAAGCAGCCCTTGAAGGATGTCTGTGCATGTAGTCAAATAGACTAGGGGGAAGAACACTGGAGTGGAGGGCAAGCCATTTCAAAGCCAGGGACCAAGAAGGTGGTTGATCCCACTATTTGAAGTATACATTTAATAACAGAAAATACCCAAATTAAACATCTTAGCATGTGATTACACTCAAATTTTTGAGAAACTCAACCTGAAATGCTGCATTAAGTACAACTACATGTGTTGAATACAATTAAGAACAGGATTTTTTATTGCTAAATTTTATGAAGAACTGTAGATAAGGGGTAACTATAACTATTAGTCATCAGTTATATGTAGTTTATAGTAGGATAGTTTTAGGCAATCATTTCAGTTGAGTGATGAAGCACCTGTTGTCATAAAAATGTGGCTCGTCGGTGGCTGGAAACGCGGACTCTCCCCCAAGGCTACAGAGCTACATGTGAACTTGACCTTAGGAGTCAGCCACACACTCACCATGTAGGGGAAACGCAGATTTGCAGGTGGGTATGCGTGTAGAACTCTATAAATACAAACTTATTTTGAAGGCAACCTTTGAAAGACACGATTCAGCGTCTTAGAAATTTGTAGAGTAGATGAGGGGAAAATGATTTTTTGGTGTAGTGGAAAAAGTTGAAAGTTTTGCAGTTCTAGATGCAAGGAAGGGTGACTTTCCCGTGTGCTGATTGAGTGACCTTGGTCAAGCTCTGTAAGTTCCTTGTTAGTTTCTTACTTGTAGAGTGAGGTTTTAGATCTAGCTTGCATGGTACTGTGAGGGTTAAAGATACTATATGTAAAGTGTGTGGCCCATAACATGCACTCAAAGAAAGCCACTGTTAGGAGTTTATAGCCAGTTACTGGGAGGTGGAGTCTGATTCAGACTTGAGATCTGGGTGTCTATCCTTCGTGTCCAGCAGCCTCTCAGTGATGTCATATTGCTTTCTCTGCAAAGTCGCCAGAGCTGCCTGAACCCCGAAGGTCAATCAAGGCCTGATTCAATAGCAAACCCAATGTGATCTGGGGCAGTATGGAATTAAGTGAGGAACCAAACCCAATGAAATGTTTCTTTATGAAACAGATACTAAAATCAGTACTGTACTTGGAGTCATTAGAAACCTCAGATTTGATACTGCATCCTCATTTATTTCTTGTTGATGAAGAATTGTCACTTATCTGTAGTGTTCATAAAGAGGGCTGGTAATACAAGGAAGCCGCAGTTGGGGAGGCAGCAAAGCAAGATGATTTAGAAGCTAGGAGAGGCCAAGATCTGTCTCCTTTGGGGGACACTGGCTTAGAAGTCAAAGGTGGCTCTCCTGGTGGCCAGTGGGTGAGTTATGACTTCGATGTCATGTTTGGGAGATACGTTCTTTTTTCCTCCTAAACCCAGAGTTTGTGTTTTTTTTCCTTCTACTCGTGGGAAGAATGGCTGTTTTCAGGTGAGAACTGACGTAATGACAAGGCTGATAGTAATAACTAGCAATTGAAGAATGCATTATCATTGACAAAGCCCTTCTCACCCTACCCATGTAGTGCAGACCTGCCCCAGAGAAGCTGCTCAGATGCAGTAGAAAGAACACGAGAACCTTAGACCCATGTAAGAATTCTTGTGATCAAACGTATCACCCATTTCTGGGTGATAGTTTCTTCATCTGGACACGCATGATAACGTGCTGGCCTCCTGGATCCCTGTGAGGTTTCAGTGTGCTGGGGTCTGTGTTTTGTAAACTGTAGAACACCATGCAAACATAAAATACGGATGTCTTCCTCACCCGGGATACCAAGATTGCATGTTCCTCCCTGTTTCTTCTCTTGCTTGTGTCCTTCAAATGTGGCTCTTCCCACTGAGTTTCACGCTCCCTGCCCATTTCCTGCCTCTCCTATTACAGAGAGAGAACTGGCACTCTGGCTCCAGCCCCCTGTGCCACTTGGCAAAGTCCCTAGAAGGCAGATGCTCCATTTCTGACATCACCACCAAATCTGTCTCTCGGTTTTCTGAGAGGAGCCTTCCCCTGCCCCCTTTGTGCAAGGGAGCTGGCACCTTTGTCTGCCTTGGCACTCCCCCCCCCCACCCCCGCCATTCCTTCTCCCTCTGGAGCAGGCAGTCCAGTCACCGCTGAGTTTGTCAGTGGATACAACCTCTCATTTCCTCCTGCCTGCCTACCTCCCCCTCTCCCCTTTTCTCGCCATCTGACCATCTCAAGTTTTATAAATGACGTGTTCTCACAGGCCCAGAGCAAGTAAGAGAGTAGAAAAGAAGACTCCAGTGAAAGTATGGTTTGATTTTTAAATGGATTTGCTCCCTTGCCAGGAATGTTTTGACTGGCACCATTTCTGGTCTCCTTGGTGAATTCTCAGATCCCATCTGATTCCTGTTCTCTTTCTCTGCTGGATGAGTCTCCCCTCCAAGACACTTTCATCTTTCAGTTCTAAGCTCTGCCTTCAGCCTCTGACTCTGTTCCCCTTAAACTGACACCTGTTTGTTAAATGGGCCTGAATATAGTGACTAGTGGTATAGGTTCTTCATTGGCTATGGAATTTAAGAAAATGATGGTTTTCATTTTGTTAGTTTTAGCAATTTAAAGCAGCATCCCAGTTTTTCATCAGTGGTTTTTTTAGATGTCCTTGGTAAAAGAGAGAGGGGCTCTTTATTTAATATTAGTGTTTCCCACAGTGTAGCATTTTGGGAAACATAAGAATAAGGCCCCGGGGGAGTACTTAGATGGTTTTTCATTCTGTGAGAGTCAGATAAAAAATTGCAGCCTCTTTATTTTTTGGACCCAGCCCTCTAGAGACTGGGTCATTCCGGACCTGAGTGAAATTCCTTCGGCTGACTTCCCCTCCCAGGCTTCTGCAGAAATCACGTTCCAGGGCCTGACCTAGAGCCCAGTGCCAGTGACCACAGCCTGCCTGCGTGTGCTCATGCTGTCATTGTTCCCCAAAGAGCCTTGATCCCCGGTCGGGCAGGGGAGCTAGAGGAGGCCAGGGAGGCCTCCCAAAGTCCTGACAGCCAGTCTCAGCTTGTCTCCCCAAGGCGACTTGTTAGCTGCATCGTGCCTTCCAGGTTGCCTGTTGGGAAGGAACTGATAGGGAATCTTTGAACACTTCCTCTGAAAGGAAGAATGGTCCGCTCTGACCCAAGCAAAGGGGATAAGTGATACCTCCCTGCCTAGCTATTCTGTCCCCAATAGCCATGGAACTGGTAGCATATAAGTGGACTTTCTAACTACCACTCCTGACAGATGCCTTTCTTTTGTTTGTTTGTTTTTTTCTTTTAAATATATTTTTATTGATTTCAGAGAGAGATAGAAACATCAGTGATGAGAAAGAGTCATTGATGGGCTGCCTCCTGCAGGCCCCACACTAGGCATCGAGCCCGCAACCTGGGCATGTGACCTGACCAGGAATTGAACTGTGACCTCCTGGTTCATAGGTCGATGCTCAACCACTGAACTAGGCCTGACAGATACCTTTTCGAGATGCTATCTCATTTGGGGCTCTGGGCTGTTCGCCCCTCCCCATTCCTCACTTCAGTATTTTTTTTTTTCCACCTCTAATGGGCTTTATTGCTGTCCTGCTCCAACACCAGAGCAAAAAGGGCCTGCATGCTCCAGGCCTGTGTCATCTGTCACCCCAGCAAAAACCGGACCCACTTGGACACATTTCCATTCCACCCAGACCTAGTCACAGGATGAATATGTGTGACAAAAATATTTTTAAAAGGAAATAGAAGAGATTAATAACAAGTGATTAGGCACCACCAGTGATTTGAAAAATCAGATGGCAGTTTTAAAAGGCAAAAGGGCAGAGCCTAAGACTGGGCTTTTTCCGGCCCATTTCCTCTTCCTTACCAATAGCAAGCAAAGAGTGACAGCCGTGCTTCTTTCTTTCGAAGCATTCACATCTGACAGCAATGCAGATGGGTTTGTTTCTTGGTAATAAGCCACAGCAACTGGCTTTGGAAACATCAGGATATGTTGCCAATGCCTAGAAAGATTATCATCGTCGGTCGATCATGACTGTGTAATAGCAGTTGAAGAGCTACACGTATCCTCATAGCATAGTTTATAACAGCAGAATATTCAAAACAGCTAAATATTTATCACTATGGAAATTTTATGTAAATTACAAGGAGAGATCGAAATACCTTTAAAGATAATATGCTAAATGAATAGTTTTGGTGAAGAGATATTTACATACTTTATTTCATGAAAAATGAAGATTGTACCATATTGACTAGTCTGTGATTGCATTTTTGTAAAAACCAAAAAGAAGATGTACATAGGCCAAGTGTTTGGAAATTGTGTGGACAATGGTTAACCTTTGGTATCCATTTTATAATTACATAATTATGTAATATTATAATTTTATAGTTATCCTATCTAATAAAGAGGGAATATGCTAATTGACCCTCACGCCATCTCAAAGATGGCAGAACCCACAGCCAATAAGGAGGGAATATGATAATTGACTGCCACGCCCTCAAATATGGTGGTGCCTACTCCCTTTAGCCCCGCCGAGGTGGCAGGTGTGCGGCAAGGCCTCCAGAGTCCCCCAGTTCCCTCAGCCCCCCAGGCGCACAAGGCCGGCCCAAGGCGCAGGCAAGCCTCAGATGTCGGCTGCCCAGCCACCCAGGGCCGGCCAAGGCTTGCACTGCCAGCAGTGGCAGCAGCAGAGGTGTGATGGGGCATTGCCTTCCCCCAATCACCAGGTTGCCTCCCACCCCTGAGGGCTCCCAGACTGTGAGAGTGGGCAGGCTGGGCTGAGGCATCCCCTTCCAGTGCATGAATTTTCATGCACCGGGCCTCTAGTAATTTTATAATTGTCAATGTAATTTTATAAATTATTTAAAACTTCACAACATATAGTAGAAAAAACAATATGCCACCCATAACCAGGAACAAGACAGTCAAATGACATATGGTGGGGAAAGGATGTAGACATGATGTGTTTGTGAGCACCGTAGCTCAGAAGGCCACTCTGTGGCCGTGCTGACTGATGGCCTTCTCTGGAAAGCCAGCCAGCTTAGAGGCCAGACCAGTCCAAAGAACTGGAAACGCATGTCAAGACTAGAAAAAGACACCAAGGCACCCCTTTGCTTCTCTTAACCTGAAGTTCAGTTTGTGTTGAGGATAAGCTAGAAAAGAAAGTGTGGCTCCGTATTTTGAGAGTTAGGAGGCCAAGGGTGTTGCTAGATTCTTTTCTTTCAATGACTGCAGGGAAAACATGCTGCTTTGCCATGCTGGCACCCATGTCAGATGAACAGAGGGTCTCCCCATTCTGTCATTTCCCTGGCAGTTAAAACATCCGTTGGCTCAGCTGTTTAATGTGTAAGTGCTGTGTCCCACAGGCCATTCTCCATAAGGCAGCAGCTACCCAACCGTAGAAAATTCAGTGTCAGGTCTGGATTCAGAGCACGCTGTGTCCCACTTTAAGAAACTGCTCTGGGTCATGTAGCCAGCTATAGAGATCCGTGCAAATGCTGGTGAGTCCCTGGGGAGAAAGAGAATGGTTTTCTTTGACCCATGAGCTCTGTTTCTATTGATTCACAGGGTGGTCATCCTGGTGAGAATCGTGTCCATTTCAGAAAGCTTTGTTCTACTTTTTCAGTGTGGGGCCTGAGCATTGACATGTTTATGAAGCTACACAAGTGATTTTAATGTGCAACCGGTGTTGAGAAGTCTCATAGGGAATGGCCAGGCTTTTCAAATGTATCCAGAAATATAATAATGACAAAATAAACACTTTCAAGTACGCAGATGGTGCTCATGCCCATGATCAGCGGCCATGCTTCTTGCATTAGAGAACAATGAGCAGTGAGAGCAGATCTGTGGTTAGTTCTCTTCCCTGTCCTCATTGTAAGCAAAGAAAAACTTGGTTGAGATGGCCTTTGACTATGGAATAAGAAGCCAATTAATCCTTGTGGGTACTGAGCCTGAACTCTATTATCCATAATACTTGTTTCTATCAACTGAGAAAAGCTAGATCACCAAATGGGCACATTGGGTCAACACGTGTTGACACCACTAACGCTGAGCACTGAAGTGCACCTCAGACAGGAAGGGGAAGGATGGAGTCAGACACATGACTGGATACCTACTGTGTACCAGGAATTGCTTTCAGCACTGTGTATTTATTTTTACTTAATCTATAAAACAACAGTTTAGTTTTTTCTGTTTGGTAAAACCCACTCATCCAGTTACTACATGGAGTACTGAGATACACTCATTGCAATTTTTCAGTTAAGAAAGTAACATGAGGACATTACCTTCCCAGGGTCCCATAGGAATTGCGCCTTTAAACCCTGGTCTTCCTGTTTAGAACCTGTCAAGTCTTCTGCAGACTGATTGAGACAGCACACCTTCCCAGCACCACCCCAAGAGGGAGGTCCCTACAGACTAGTGGGAGGACTGACCTAAGAAGTCATCACCACTGGATTACTTGTCATCAACACAGTAACCTCTAGTTTTCCTGGCTCCTTTCCTTTATTTTTCTTCTCATGTTCTACTTGGTTTTTAGAGATGATGATGGCTAAAAGGATAGTGCTTAACGGAGAAAACATCTTATTTATACAAGTAACTGTTTTCTCCTTTTCGTGAACCATCAGGTTCCAAAGTTAATGAGTTAATCAGGTCTTTCTCATCACACTTTTTCATTGCCAACTGTTTTTTCCAGGCTGTGTAGGCAATTGAAGAGGTGTTGCTTTGCCTATTATCCTTTGATGCAGTCTTGTTTTGTAAGCCATTGCTTTCAAATTTTGCTCATTGTTTTCTAATGTTCTTAAATTTGCAATAGGCTACTTGGATAGAATGAATGGTATTATTAATAATAATAACATTATTATTATTATTGGCAATAGAATTGAAGTCTGGACTCTAAGTGGTTTGCAGACCATCCATAGCTTTATGTAACCTTAGAGATTCATGGTTGAGTGAACAACTTGACATCTACAGGGAAGGTGATGCCTCTCCAGTTGCTGCCTAATTAACAAATACTTCCTGTCTGTGAACTGAGGATCTAAAGCAGAAGAAGGGACTTAGTCCAATGGAATGCATATTTGCTCCCAATTACATATTTCTCACATTTTCCCTTAGAAACCAATTACTTTTAAAACATTTTTTATCACGGGTTTTTGTTTTTCTAACAGAGTTGTATTCCTTTAAGAGTATTTTCAGCAAAACATCTAAGATTTCAGCAGGTAGTATCTTTCTTCTGTTTAAACCCTTGTCCATTTCCACGATGTTAAAAGGAAATGCATAGCCAGGTCTTTGCTTCTAGTGAAAAACAGTAGAAAATATGCTGAATTTATAGGACAATATGGATGGCTGTAGGGGTCAGTTTAAAATGCAGTGTGTGTTCATTCTCCATGCATACTATTAGTGAAAATGAATAGTCTTCTCCCTCATCTGCACTCATTTAAAACAGGCCTTTCATTCATTGAGGCTCCTAGGTAAGCTAGGGTCCAATTTTACAAAGCCTTTGGATAAGGCCTTTCACTCCACATCTCTAATCTTTCCCACATCTTAGTTTGGAGTTCTCATCACTCTAATAATAAGCAGACATTTCTGAAAATTGAAAAAGTGTCAGTTCCACTTTTGTTTCTATTCCCTTCACTACCTCTCTTCTCTTAGGGCAGTAAACAAATAGAAAAGGTAGGGAGCTTAAGTCACTGTTTTCTCTTCCTCTGACTCAAATGCTCTAACCCAGGTAGGTGACATTTCCCATTAGGGTTAGGGCAGAGTTATGGAACACCACGGGCAGGACAGCCAGTGGGTTTGACTTGAGATATTGGGAAGAACGTGGCCTCTCCAGCTTGGAGTGTCAGTTATAAAAACCCAGGTTAGCACAGACCATTGCCATCAGACAGGCCTGGACATGGTTCTAAATCAGTGTGTTGATAGGCATGCTGGGGTCTGAATAGTGAGGCTAGATCAGATTTAAGATAGGATTTATGTAACACTGGAAGGTGTTCAACCAGCCTGGAGATTCAACCAAGACTCTTTGTTTTATCAAGAATAGAACTGTTGATTTCGGTTTCTTCAACAAGGTGTTCCTACCTCTTATATTAGTCACCTCAAAGGATTTTTTGTTTGTTTTTATTGTCATTGTGGTTGCCTTGCCCTCAGAGGTAAGTAGATTAATCATAGTTCTAAAAAGCATTGGCTAGTGAGTCCCTGTGTTCTGGACATCTGTGGCCTTTTAAAGCTATATTCATTAGGAGAATTAGTTTGCTGAGGCAGATAGGATAGTCTAAGGGAGTCTGAGGTTTCACACTCTTCTGGGAAACTTTGTGGGAAGGAAGAGAGACCTTACCTCCTTAGTTCCAGAATCCTTTACTTCAGCATCCCATTTCCTCTCTGGGACTGGGGTAGAGTTCTTGGCCTAAAAGATACTAACAATTGTCTTTCTGGGAATCTTTGTGTAAATGACAAGTTCTGTGGCCTTCAATTCCCCTATGCCAGCATGATGGGTAAATTAATATGTTCCTTCTTGGCAGGAATGGAAACTAATTTTATTAAGGAGAGAAAAACATGTTGTACTAAATCAGTGATTGCTGTGGCAACAGGTACTCTGTACATGTTAGAAAAAGAGAAGGAAATGCTATCACAGTTCTCTAGAAAGGAAGAGAACATAAATAATTTCATGAACTTTTTTTTCACAAATCCATAAATATGTATTAGACATCCATGGTCCTCTGTATAATCTTATCAAAGAGTATAGTAGAAACTGGATGGTGAAATTAAATGCCATTTGCTTTATTACAATAATCTCTATTGCAGAAAATCACAAAAAACACAGGGTACACACCCTATTTTAAATGCATTATTTCAATTTCACTGCCTTGATAAATCCACATTAACCAAGGCAAACATCTTATTAGTATAAGTGGCCATAAATTACTCCCCCCTGGGCCTTACTCAACTAGATGTCAATAACATCCCCCAATTTATGATAACTAAAAGTATCTGTAGACATTGACCCACGTCACCTAGAGGGCAAATGGCCACGGGTTTAAAATCACTTCATTGTGTTCTCAGAGCTTGTGGTGCCTGAAGTAATCCACTGCCCCACCAAGGGTAATGTGCATAAGTGTGAGCACTGAACTTTCCAACTTTTTGGTTGATGGGTAATTAAGGTGATGACAGTTGGTGAATTTAGACCACTTGGTTTGCATTAGTATTTTTCTGGTGACAACCTATCCTATATAATAAAAGGCTAATATGAAAATTGTCCCCTCAACTGGGAGTTCGACCAGGAGTTCCACTAGGGGGCGGGGCTGGCCGGTCAATTGCCTGCGGCCCCTCCCCCTGGCTGGCCCCACCTCTAATTCCCCACCCCGATCGTGGGTGGGGCCGGCTGGCCAACCGCCCATGTCCCCTCCCCCCCTGCTGGCCCTGGCTGATCGTCCCTGATCAGGGAGGGCCGGCCGGACCCCATCCGTGCACGAATTTGTGCACCAGTCCTCTAGTTATATAAATAAAATCACTGATTTTTCTAGCTGTGGTATTTAACTGTGTTACAAGGTGAATTTTGGCAAATAAAAGAATACAAGGATAATATTTCAAATATTTATCTTTTTATGTTAAAAAGTTATTTCATAATTGTTTTGGCTGGGAGCATCTTCATTTAAGTTTATATGCAATTGCAAAGGGTTTAGAGTACTAGTACATACCCAGAATTAGCTCTGTAAAAACATCCCCGTGGTGAGGACATTTAGTCACTAGGATGACATGACAGTGATGGAGGCTAGTGACCTGAGACTGAGGGCTGACAATGTGGAGGCCTGGCTCTTTGCCATTGTGTGGGGTGGATAACCTTTTTATCTACCTGACTTCATATTTTCAGCTGACCATTGATTTCAGTGCCCCTTAAATTCCCTCTAAGGTCCAGGAGTTCTGGAGTCTGGGACTAAGTTCTGTTGTGTGGAGGTGGGATGATAGTGCGGGCCTTGGCTCTTCTAGTCCCAGGAGACTTTCAAGTCAAGACTCTGGGAAGGAAAGAGAATGAAAGACATGCTGCTCTCACAAATCTTGGGATATTCACAAGAAAAGCTTTTATATGGTGAGTGTCATATTCCTTATGACTCTATGGCTACCCACAATGTAAGGTCCTGGTTTACCATTAGCCTGGACAATTGGATTTTCTTAAAAAAGGAGATCAGAGCTTTCAGAAAGTGTTTCTAGGCCTATACTCTGCTTTTTCTAAAGGATGCATATTCCTATTTATTCAAATTCTTTACTGACGCACCAGCAATACCTTCCCATTCTGAATAATAGATAAACAAGCTTTCCTCCAAGCTTCCTCTCCTCTAAAATGGAGTTATGGAAACATCCTATATAATAAAGAGGTTATATGCAAATTGACCATCACTCCAACACTCAAGATGGCCGCCCCCATGTGGTCAAAGATGGCCATCCCCATGTGGACACAAGATGGCCACCACAAGATGGCCAGCAGGGGAGGGCAGTTGGGATCGGGCCTAAATGGGCAGTCAGACATCCCTCTCGGGGTCCCATATTGGAGAGGGTGCAGGCTGGGCTGAGGGACACACACCCCACCCCCCGTGCACGAATTTCATGCACCGGACTTCTACTAATATTATGTTATCTATGTATTATTGTTAAAGAAATACATTATGACCTACCTACATATCTTGTGAAGGCCAGTAGAACTCTTGATAGGAAGGATTAGTAGAGGAGCACTCTAAAGAGCCAAATTTTTCAAGTTAGACAAAAACTAAAGAAAATAAAAACAGCTTCTATGAAATGGTCTATCTTAGTCAACAATCTCTCTGGAAGCAGTTTCTCAGCATCCAGACCTGCCTCAAGATAAATCCATAGAGTCATTTGGTGACTTCCATATTTACTCTTGTCTCTTTAAGTAGTTTCCTACCTGAGAATAGAAATGTTAAAATAAGATAAAACGTCCATCAAATTAGTTAGAGAATCTTTGAAGAAATTTACTTCTCATTTTCTTAAGCAGCTTATTTGGAATTATCTCACCAAAGTTCCAGATGAATATAGATGCAGACCAGTGATATTAAATTGTCCCTGGGATGAATGTAATACATCAGACCATTAAAAGAATTGGTGGTTTATGCTTACGTGAAAATGGTCCTTAACAGCAGGATCTGTCTCTGGGATAATGCGTGAGCAGGCACGTAGGTCATCTGGACATTTGTTAAACCACCAGTTGCTGAGTCCAACTGATCCCCAGAGGTTATGATTTAGTCAGTCTGCAATGATGCACCAAGATTTGACATTCCAGCAAACTCCCAGCCTTTTAAAGTGTGTGTGATGAAAATTTATCTGAAAACAATTTCTCATAATTTAAACTCCTCTTCTTTGTTTCCTTATACCCCCTTGCGAGACCCACGCACTGACATGGGGTAGGAGGAGGAACAACATTGGGTGAATTTTGGCTGCTGCTTCAATTGGATGACGTGGAGTAATAAGTTATTTTAGATGAGACATAAAAGTACTTTCAGTGGTAGACTTGCAATTTTTGGTAACTGATGCAGAGGTTTTTGTAATCATCTTTAGTCCCAACCATACTATAGTAGTTGCATTTGCTAAAAACTCATACTTAATGATAAGTATTTAAAAATGTTTATGGTATCTATCAGGATGAGAAAACCCTGGTAGCTTAGGCTAGATTATAAATAGAAAATATTGTTAATTTATGGATTAAGATTGCCACCAAAGGGTTTAGGAATTAGGCATTCAGATCACCCACTTAGTACACAGGGCATTCACCAGGGGTGTGGATAAGGGATTCAGATCATTCTCTTGGGCAACTAAAACACAGAGGGGGGAAAAAAGTCCTAGCTACGCTAAGCAATTATTGATCTATGCTAATTGTCAATATGGTCTCTCTGTTGAATAAACCTATTAACAGGATTAAATTTGAAACAGGAATATTTTAGATAAAGCTTCAAACCATCATTGGAAAAATTATTTACAAACACACACATATCTATGTAGTAAAAATATGTATGAAAATAAAAATATGATAGATATAGACATATATTATATATATTAGTCACTTTGAGTTATCATTTGATTTGACCCTAGCTTCTGAATAAAACAAATTTAGAAAATGAAAATGTTGAACAAAAACTTTCAGAAAGCAATGGGTTTACCAGAAACATTAACCAAGGTGACAGGAACTGCTCATGATAACTCATGGCGTTGCTTAGGGTGATTTTGTTTTGCTCACTCTTATCAGTAAATGAGCCTAAAATTTTAATTAGGCCTTTCTTGTGGCCTAGAAACTTAAAGTCAGTATTGAAAGAGATGTTTTGCAGTATTTTCTCTATCATCATTATTTTTGCAATACCATGGAATGAGAGTTAAGATACTGCTGAGTAAATATCATCTTCTATGAAGGATATAGACAGAGCACATTATTCAACAACAAACATATATTTTATGTTTACTGGGGACACACACATATTAATATGACCCATAAAACATTTTCAGATGGCTTCTATATTTTGTTGCAATTCAAGTTTAAGGACTTTATGCATTTAATTATACTTTCAAATGGAGTGTTCTAATCAGTGTCTGTAATAGCAATCCCTAAAGCAAGTTATGATTTCCATGTAGCTCTACTCATCAACAATGTAAACATATTTTTGTGAGGCCTAAGAGGAAACATTTTTCACAGTGACTTTCTTTGATAAAAGGACATGTAGTTTTCAACTATAATTTAGAGATGTCAGTCTGAGATGCATCCCAGAATTGTAATTCCATCTATACACATACATATATCAATTTGGCCGAATTGATTAACTAGTGTGAGAGATTCCCCTAGTTAGTGGCCCATCAGTCTTAACTAATTCTTAGGTATCCTATCTTACTATCCTGCTGCTAACAGTCTAGTTCAGCATAATCAGCACAGCTACTTGTACTATGGAAATCCTATATAATAAAAGGCTAATAAGCAAATCGACCGAATGGCAGAATGACTAGTTGCTATGATGCGCACTGACCACCAGGGGGCAGATGCTCAACGCAGGAGCTGCCCCCTGGTGGTCAGTGCACTCCCACAGGGGGAGTGCTGCTCAGCTGGAAGCTGGGCTCAAGGTTGGAGAGCGCAGCGGCAGTGGCAGGAGTCTATCCTGCCTCCGTGGCAGCACTAAGGACCCCTGGGGGATGTCTGACTGCCAGCTTAGGCCCACTCTCCCCGGACACTGGGCCTTTAGTATAGCTATAAATTCTGTGGTGCTTCCTTATGCAGGAAAATAGCATTGACAGTCAGAAGCAACCAAGGAGGAACAATCAATCCCTCTTAAGTAGATTAACTACACAGTTGTGTATCTGATTTCAGTTAGCTTTGCAAAAATGTGGAAAATCATATTTGAATTTTGAACACTTCAGCCAGTTCATGAAAAGCTTGTTTCCTCTCACTTTTACCTCATGTGAAATAGCAACATTTATTCAAGAGGATGTTTCAAAAAAGGACACGTTTTTATAAACAGAATCAAAGTAAGGCATAACAGGTTCGTTAATTTATTAAATATTCAATCACTGGGTACCTCTAACTTGCCAAGCCCTGTCTGCCACACTTATATGTCAACATGCTTATATCTATAAGACAATAGACTGTGCATTAGTTGATATGAAAGCAAAGTGTTCATCAAATATTCAAGCGAATCAATCAAGGACTTAAAACAATTACAGTTGAATCTCTCTAATTCTATGCCTAGTAGTTAAATTAACAGAAATTTAAATAAATTTAAAATAGACATTTTATTTTAATTAAAACACATAGGTACTTTTGTTCAATAATATTTCAATAGAATAAAGTTTTTCTTTTAGTAAGTATCCACTGGTTGCAATTCTGTGTTTTCTTATTTGCTTAAACCACACCCATAATGTACAAGTTTCTGTTTCAATTTCTTTAAAGGTAGTTGCAAGGCAATCTAATTGCAGAATTCATTCATATTTTTTTCCAAATCTTTTATAGCCATTTTGCCCACATCAAGTTTGACACTTTTTTTTTGTAAAAACAAAATAAAAACCTAAAGCAAAATTGAATATTTACAACGTATTTTACTTGATTTTTATAAGAATAACTAGTCATATTTTAAATAGCCATATTTCATTAGTTTATGTAATATTTTAATCAAAATTATGTAATTATAGAACAAAAGTGTGGCATAAACAGGTTTGAGAATAACAAACTGACCCTCAGTAACTGTGCATTTCCACCATCCAAGAATACCTGAGAATAGTCTACTATGTGCATTAAGTTCATCGTCAAGTTCATCATCAGTCCATTGTTAAGTAGAGATTGGTTAGGAGCTTCTATTGTCAAATCCTATGAGTACCTACAATGTGCTGGGCTCTGTGGAAGGCCATTGGGCATCACCTACATTGATGAATCACAGTCTAGTAAGGAAGACAGATGTGTAAAGAAGTAATTACAATATAGTATTGAGTGTTACAGGAGAAGAATGTGTAAGGGTCTGACATTGTGAAGGAAGGTTATACTAACTGTATGGAGACAGGAAGAATAGAGCACAGTGGACGACATTTGTCCAGAATTTGGTGAAATGAATAAAATTTTGTCAAACTGAAGAGGGAATAATCTATCCTAGAAATATGGGTTGAAGGCTCACAACCTCATGGAGATATGTAAGAAGAGGAAGCAGCCATGAACTTTGTTCCACTGGAGACCCCAGATACTAGGCAGCCTGTTATACTCACTTGAAGAGAAATATAAAAGGAGAGTTATGGAAGGACAGAAGAATGGAAAGGTTAGCTCCAGCCAGCTGTATGTATGTGCGGGAGGATGTGGTAGATTGGGGAAGGCTTCCTGGAGGAGGTGACATTTGAACATTCATTTTGCAATAAGCCATTTCAGGCAGGGCTGGTGCTATTGCTGAGCACAGCCAATCCTGATTCTGATGTCTGGAGCAACCACAGAGATTGTTGACATAGATAAATGACCTTGAAATGTGTCTAGTAAACTTGGTGGAAATGTTTCTTTCTGTGGTCACATTCTCTTATAGGAAACATTCTCTTATAGAGGTGATGGGACAGACAATCAAATTCTAAGTTTCTTTATTCTGGGAAAAACTTCAAACTCAGACACTAAAAGGTCTGGAAACTCAATGAGGCAAAGCTGAGGGAGGAGAAGGATCTGGCATGTCACAGAAAAAGAGACATTTTTACTGCCCTATTTTGGGTCATATCTGCAGGGTGATTTGTTGAAAAGTAGCACATTCCCTAAAGAAGTAGGACACCTGGTAACCTTTATTTTCATAGAAAGACCAAATTTGGCTCTAGCCAGATTAGTAAGTAATTTCTGCTTTCCTGAAGTTGTCAAAAGCCTACTTAGATCCAGTATGGACCCTCATGACTCCGGAAATTCTGTTAAGTATAATCACTGAAATTCTAATAAGTGTAGCAGTAAAACAATTACGGTGCTCATCACTTGCCATGAGTTAGTTTATTTTCCTTTATTAAGATGGTGAAGCAGGCTTCAAAGTGCAGCTGTCAGAACCCACTTGTGCAGAATAATTAGTGATGTCAGTCAAACTTCCACCGACAAATCAGAATTTTCTAAACATCCCTCTTATTGCCCTTGGTTAAAAAAAAAAAAAAAAAGGTGGGCTGATACAAATACTTTTCTTTTCCTTATGAAACTTTTTTGTGAACACTATAGAATACCATGTGAATAAGTCACATGTCCATCGCACATCAGTGCCTCCCTTCGTGACATTTTATACAGTGCTTATGATGGATTTATCCTTTTTTAAGGGTGTTTTGTAACTAGCCTGTGGAAGCAAGGATCTGATATCCTTGACATACACTTGAGTCTAACTCCTACTGCCTCTCAGCATGGCCTGGGGGCCCTTGACCTCTCCAAGCCCCAGTTTTTTTATATGGAAAATAGGAACAAGGGTATTTGTCTGGCTTCCCTCTTAGTGTTGCCATTGAAATAGAACAACAAAACTGCACTGTAAACTGCAAAACACTAGCGAGCTTCAAAGTATGAATACGCACGTTTGTGTGACACTCATTGTGGACTTATGATGCAATTATCGTGCCACAAAGGGCTGGTGTGTGGTATCAAGCTATAGAAACCAGATTTGAACGGTTTTATGAATATTCACACCTCAACCAACATGAAATCTACTAGAATTCTCCCTTAATAACTTTACATTGGCAAAATATTCGAGTGAGCTGTTAAGCTTTTATGGTGGGATGAGTTTTGCATTAAATTTAGCCTGAAAATATGAATAGATTTTTTTAAAAAAAGAATCAAGTCATCTCTATTAGCTAAAACTTCTTGATCATCACAGAAGCTAACTAGATATAGAACAGTGGTTACCAAAGCGTGGCCCTTGAAACAGCACATCAGTGTCACCTGGGATGGTGATCAGAAAATCTGCAGAGAAGGTCCAGCCATCCATGCCTTAACAAGCCCTCTGGGTAGAAGAACCACTGATGCTGGAGTAAATCACAATGGGGAATGTAAGCATTTGCATTTATTCACTTACTCAAAGAAATATTATAGATAACATCTATGATGAGCTAGAAGCTATTCTAGAAACTGGAGGTAGAGCAGTGAAAAAGGTGGACTCAGAACCTGCCCTCGTGGGGTACAGGTTGTACATTCTGGTCTGGGGGGCAAACAATAAACAAGTTAATATGAAGTGGTGATAAGCACTATGATGGCAAAACAGAATAAGGGGGAAGAGTATCAGAAGACCGTTATTTTATGTATTTATTTTTTTAAATCTTTATTGTTCAGATATTACAATTGTTCCTCTTTTTTCCCCCCATAGCTCCCCTCCACCCAGTTCCCACCCCACCCTCTGCCCTTAAACCCCCCGCCCTCCCACTGTCCTCATCCATAGGTGTACGATTTTTGTCCAGTTTCTTCCCGTATTCCCCACACCCCTACCCCCCGAGAATTGTCAGTCCACTCCCTTTCTATGCCCCTGATTCTATTATATTCACCAGTTTATTCTGTTTATCAGATTTTTCTATTCACTTGATTTTTAGATTCACTTGTTGATAGATATGTATTTGTTCATAATTTTATCTATACCTTTTTCTTCTTCTTCCTCTTCTTAAAGAATACCTTTCAGCATTTCATATAATACTGGTTTGGCGGTGATGAACTCCTTTAGCTTTTTCTTATCTGTGAAGCTCTTTATCTGCCCTTCAATTCTGAATGATAGCTTTGCTGGGTAGAATAATTTTGGTTGTAGGTTCTTGCTATTCATCAATTTGAATATTTCTTGCCACTCCTGTCTGGCTTGCATAGTTTTTGTTGAGAAATCAGCTGATAGTCATATGGGTGCTCCCTTGTTGGTAACTAACTGTTTTTCTCTTGCTGCTTTTAATATTCTCTCTTTGTCTTTTGCTCTTGGCATTTTAATTATGATGTGTCTTGGTGTGGTCCTCTTTGGATTCCTTTTGTTTGGGGTTCTCTGCGCTTCCTGGACTTGTAAGTCTATTTCTATCACCAGGTAGGGGAAGTTTTCTGTCATTATTTCTTCAAATAGGTTTTCAGTATCTTGCTCTCTCTCTTCTTCTTATTGCAGCCCCGTAATTTGGATGTTGGTACGCTTGAAGTTGTCCCAGAGGCTCCTTACACTATCTTCATATTTTTGGATTCTTTTTTCTTTTTGCTTTTCCAGCTGGGTGTTTTTTGCTTCTTTGTATTTCAAATCTTTGACTTGATTCTTGCGATCCTCTAGTCTGCTGTTGGATCTTTGTATATTATTTTTTATTTCAGTCAGTGTATGCTTAATTTCTAGTTGGTCCTTTTTCATATCCTCGAGGGTCTTGCTAAATTTATCAGCCTTTTCTAGAAAATTCTTGAAAAACCTTATAACCGTGGTTTTGAACTCTATATCCAGTCATTTGCTTTCCTCCATTTCTTTCATTTGTGATCTGTTTCTTTGTCTCCGCATTTTGGCTGCTTCAATGAGTTGATAGAGTGGCTTTGTTTGCTAGGTGTCCTATACGGCCCAGTGGCTCAGCCTTCCCAGTTACCTGAGGTGGACACTCTTGGTGCACCCCTTTGTAGGCTGTGTGCACAGTCTTGTTTTTGTTGTTAAGCCTTGATTGTTGTTGGTATCACTGGGAGGAATTGACCTCTAGGCCAATTGGCTGTGAGTATCAGCTGTGTCTACACTGGGAGAACTTCTGTGCTGGAGACACCCTTATGAGACAAGACTTCCAAAAGCCTCTGTGCTCAGCTTGGATGGGGTGGAGTCTCAGGGTGGAGCAGACAGCAATGGCTTCCCATCAGCCCTGCCCTAAGAGGCCCCAGGTCTCAGTGTTCCGCGATAATCTCTGCAAGCATCTCTGAGAGAAAGCCGCCTTCGAGTTTCGCCCGCTGCCAGACAGTCCAGTTTCTCCCCGAATGAGTCTGGGTCCCCAGAGTCTGCCCGGAACTGGAGTTCAGAGCCGTCGGGAGCTTTTGTCTCCCTCCCAGTTGAGAAAGCCAGGGGTGTACTCAGTTGCCAGCCCTCTCCGTGCATGCGCACCTCAGTACCTCTGCCTTCTGCAGCTCCTCTGAGTCTCAGTGTGCTTTTCTCTTTCTTTCTAGTTGTAGAATTTTCACTCAGCCAGCCTTCCTGTGGTTCTGGATGATGTCCGTTTTGTCTTTTAGTTGTAGTTTTGAAATTGTTGTGCGAGGCAGCAGTTTAGGTGTTTACCTATGCTGCCATCTTGGTTTCTCTAGAAGACTGTTATTTTAGAAAGTGTAATCAAGGGTTGGGGAAGGTAGGAGAGGATACGGGGGGATAAATGGTGATGGGAGACTTGACTTGGGGTGATGAATTCGCAATATAATATACAGATGATGTATTATAGAATTGTATCCCTGAAACCGATGTAATCTTATTAACCAATGTCACCCCAATAAATTTAATTAAAAAATTACAAATGGAAAGAATGTTTAGTCAGAGAAGGCCTCTTCAAGGAGGTGACATTTGGGCACAGCCTCAGTGAAGTGAGAGGCAAAGCCATTTTCAAGAGGGCAGTGAGTGAGCTGGACTGGAAGAAGAATTCACTAGGAACAGGAGCATGAGTGGGACATCAGGCTGAGTTCTCTCCCAGCCTCTGATGTCAGCCTGTCTCCACATACCCAACCCATTCCTCTTTCTCTGCCCATGGGACTCTGCTTCTTCTGCCTTAGTTCGAATTTGAAATTCTCAGTATTGATTGTGATTTTCTCAGACACTATTCTGGTCAGATCCCTCTCCTGGCTTCCTGCCTCATTCAGAGTCAAAGCTCCCCAAACCAGGTCTCCTGTTGCCTCTCAGACCCATTCTCCCCACCACATTGTCACCGGGCCAGCTCCACTTTTTCTTCCTCTTCTACTTCAAGGTTTCTGCTCCAACAGAGCCTTT
Organism: Plecotus auritus; assembly: GCF_963455305.1. Taxonomy (NCBI): domain Eukaryota; kingdom Metazoa; phylum Chordata; class Mammalia; order Chiroptera; family Vespertilionidae; genus Plecotus; species Plecotus auritus. Next base: position 154,443,721 of record NC_137782.1, read on the forward strand.
GCATTTGTTCTTCCTTCTGCCTGGAACACTTTTCTTCTAAAAACTGTCTTGACTTGTTTCCTTCTCTCCTTCAGGCCATTACTCAAATGTCATTTTCTCCAAGAGTTCTTTCCTAAGACTCTAGAAAATGGCTATCCCTGCACCTTCTCCTTTAGCACTTACCAACATCAAATACATATTTTGATTGTGTTAATTGTCTGTTTCCCTTTCACCAGAATTTAAACTCTATGAGACACGATGGGGCTCTATTCTATTCACTATTGTTCTACTCACTGCTTTATCATCAGCTCCTAGACCAATGCCTAACATAGGAAGTGCTTAATAAATATTTGATGAATAAATGGATGACTGCCAAGAGGTGCAGGATAATTTTCTGCAAAGCCTGAGAATTGAAGGTGCGTTTAGTGTGGGGACCTAAGACCATGAGGTGCGGTAAAGAATGTTTTAATTGGCTGTGAGACTTTCAAGACAGGAGGCTTCAGTCTTAGTCAAATGGCCTTGAGGAAGTCACTGAACCTTTCTGAGACTCTACTTTGTTATCTGTCATAGGAAGAGGGTGGTAGCAGTCAAGAGTGAGGACTAAACAGTGCCTGTGGATGCTTCCAGTTCTTACTCTGTGATGCAGCGCCTAGAGCTCAAAGACCAGATATGTGGAACAGAGTATTTTATTATCTGTCTAGAAATTTATTTTACCATACCTGAGACTAAACAGTGCAGTGTATGTGTGTCCCGATTCATTGTGAGCTCTGCTTCAGGGCCATGAGCATCTGAAGCACCAGTCCCAGAAGTGGTGCTTAAAGCACTTCAGTTGTCTTTATCATAAATCATATGTATTAGATTTCTATTGCTGCATAACAAATTACCAGAAACACAGTGGCTTAAAACTACATGCATTTATCACCTCACTGTTTCCTTTGGTTAGAAGACCATGCAGAGTTGTGGGGCTTCCTCAGACCACAAGCTTGAGGTCTTCTTCTAAACTCACATTGTTGTTGGCAGAATTAATTTCCCCATGCACATAGATTTGATGGTGGCTTGAGTATTCAAGGCCAGCAAGATTAGATCAGATCCACCCACAAAAAAGTCTTTTGATTAACTCTCGGTCAAATGATTAGGGACCTTTAGTATACCTGCACACTCTCTTCACCTTTTCCATAAGGTCATCTAGTCTTGGGTGTTGCATCCTATCACCTTTGCCATATTCTAATGGTTAGAAACAAGTTACATGTATTGCTCATGCTCAAAAGAAGGAGATTGCATATGGTCATGGGTCAGTGGGGGTCATCTCGGATTTCTGCCTATCATACCATAAGTGAGAGTGTGGTAATTATCATGAGACAGAAGAAATAACTTTCCATTTTGGAAATGAGAAGTATTCAGAATATTTGATTGGCCAGAGAGATTTTATGGGCCCCACTGCACCTGCATTAAGGATATTTAGAAGCTGTTGGTTTACAATGCCTATTTTTGTGCCTGCTTATGAATAAATGTTCAAGTTGTACATAATTTAGTTTAAGATTTGCTTTCATGGAAAAGGCCACTTGATAGGGAAATTATAGGAAAAGAGACCACAGCTAAGATCTACCTCTAATCTCATGTGACCATGAATATTTACCAAACTATTGAGAAGCAAATTGGCCTAGCTCAGTTTACTCAAGAAAGAAATCATTAGTGTATTTCCATTGTACATTGTTACAAGTTTGAGGTTGCCAAGAAATACTAGAAGGCTAGGTTAACAGTTAAATGACAAATTGTGTAGCAATTGGTGAAACTTAAAAATAGCATCATGATGATGTTGGAAAAAATGTGCTCTGGGGAAACTCTTAAGTTAGAAAGCTTACCTCTTTATTGATCCCTAACTATCGTACTGAAGGAATCAACCTACAGACCTAAATGTTCAGCTCCACATGGTTGCTGAATTTTTCATTTGCTTCAGTTTGTGAGGGATGGATCTAACCTTATCTAAAATCTCTAGTACCTTTTAAGGGAATACTTGACTAGAAAACTTTTAACAACATTTATTTAACTCTATCTATGCTAATGATCCTGGAGTCTTATGTTATACAAGCATGCTTAATGAAAATGTTATAATATTTGATACCAGCTTGAAAATAGAACATAGAGAATTCTTCTAAAACTATCCAATTAAGATATCTCTTATTCACTTTGCTAAATGGATAGGTCTTTTAGGTAGAAAATACCTTCTGCTCCAGACTTTATTGCTTTGAAATTCCCTAGTTGGGTTAAAAAGAAACCAAACAAAGCAACCAGAAGGGAAATATTAGCAATATTTTTAGTCAATTACATCTTGAATTCATCGAAACCAAAGATGCTTATTGATAACTATTTGCTGTTCTATAACTCCCTTAGCTCTTCCCTTTTTATTTGTTTATATTTGTTTATTGTGTTTCATGGTTGTTAAGCAACTGATTGAGCATTCCTTCGATCTCTAAATTTCTTTAAAATATCACATGTGTCTGTGATCACCATCACTGCAAACACGGCATCAGTTAACATACCAAAACAGTCTTTGGTGATTAATCTGTAATGACAGGGCTGTTCTCCCTACTGATTAAATTCATTATCAAGCAGCCAGAGGTAGAACACTTTCCAGGGAAGATTTATTGCTCTGGAACCACCTTTCTGCCTTGTGCTGATGAAGCTAGATCTGGAAAATAAGAAAGAGGAAAATGCAAGAGACTCCTTACAATGGCTAGTCTATGTTTCCAGTGCCTCAGCTCCAAAACCCTAAGTACAGCCTTATGCATATGTCATTCTAGTCGTTCACAAAGCATTTGAACTGTTTTATTATCACAGTGGTGGGTGATGGGTTTCCACAAGGGTCCTGTGTGTAAGTCCAGCCAGGAAGATGATTTGATTGTCCTTGTTCTTTCCACACCCACTTTGGTACCTCCTATGACCAGTGAAGGTGGACTTGGGTAATAACTTCCTCAATGGTTTCCTTGCCCACTCTCCAGTCTACCAGCCTATCCAGGGCCAAATTAACCTCCCTTGGTGTGATCTAGTCTCCCTTGTGTAAAATGTACAGTCTACAATTCAAAATTATTCACACACACACCAGACGAGCCTTTTCCAAATCCAAACTGTATTAATTCATCCCATTTTTACTTTTGAGCTTTCATGTTTACCTGAGCCCAAAGTGACTTCCCTCTCCTCTTACCTGTGTGAGTTTTAGCATTTAAAGAACACTTTCTGTAACTTGACATGATTTCTGGATGGTTGTTTTGAATGTTCAGTAAACTTGTGGTCAGAATTTTTCTTCATTGTGCCCTATATTTCATACTGGGTCAGGCAAGGAATATATCTATAAACAATACTCTTTCTGGGATTTCTTGAGAAGATAACATGTATTTATTTAATCTATCAAGTTACCTCCTAATCCATCAGATCCATCCTCATCTTAAGATAGATGAAGGAGAATACTAAACCTACTGCTTAAAAAGTGCTGTTGGGTTGGGGGGAGAGAAAGAGAGAGAGAGAGAGAGAGAGAGAGAGAGAGAGAGAGAGAGAGAGAGAGAGAGAGAGAGAGAGAAAGGGAAGAGTAGGGATACATACAATGAAATCCAATACCACTTGCTATTGATCCTTATCCTGTTTTAGGTGGTTTGTTGGGTTGTTTGGATATAGGCAGGAAAAATGAGAGTTCTGTGCTACAGATCTTACTGTGCAATTTTGATTATCACTCAAGTCTTCAGAGCATTTGTTTCCTTATCTTAAATTAGTTATGTTAATATCTAACCCATAAGTTGCTGGGCAAGCTAAATTAGGGTAGTTGTATAAAACAAATTGCAAAATACCTAGCTTAAAAAAATACTCAAGAGATCTTAGTCTTCCCCGAAACTGTAAATTAGTCTTGGGGTAATGTTAGTGGGAGGGAAGGAGGCTGACTCTGACTTTATTAATGGTTATTTAGGATATTATTTATATTGACATTGAATTATAGAGCATGGGAGATTTAATCACAACTGTGATTATCTGTTTTGGAAGAGCCATGCTTTTGCTGAGATTGACCCTGGGCAGTGTACCTGTGGGTGGAAAGTGGGTTTAATCATTCAAGACATCTTTGTATATAATAAAGGACAGGGTCGCATATGCTGAGAGAAATTTAATTTTGCCGTTGACATTCATCCCTGTATAAACTCAATCTTAATATTATAAGATATCAAAATGGAATAATAACAGCTTTTTAAAAAGACAACCTTCAGAGCAAAAAAGTAATAATAATGTTGATGCTACTAAGCATTTTGTCATTCCTTTTTCAGTTTACAGTTGATTTGAACTTTTTTCCAAGTTGGTTGGGTAAGTTTCAGTGGGGACTGGAAGGCGGTTATAGGTATTTTGTTTGAATTCCTTTTTCCCCCTCTAGCATCCTTCCTCATTTGTGTTCCCTCAACACCTGTCCCCATAAACCACATGGGATTTCCCTTCCAGTCACCAGCAGGTAAGGCAGTAAGATTGAAGCCAGAAATAATGACTTTCCATTGTCACACTGGGGAAATGAATGAAACAACAAAATATCATCCTATAAACAATGGCTTGTTAACTGCAGGGGAGGAAGTATCTTCAACAAGATTCCTTTGAACCCAAACTCATTCTGGAAGTGCCTTCAACCTAGAAAGAATTGGGGGAAATGTTGCCATTGCCAAGAATATTTGAACATTTTCAAGAAATATTATTTGTAACCTACAGGATATAGTGAGAAAGGAGGGAAAAATAGGAGCAAGGGCACTCTGACAGTGCCACAGGAATTCCTATTGCTTGCCCCTTCTGGAGCAGTTAAGTCTCCAGAATATGGACGCTGGCTGTCTTTGATGTTCATCATAGCAGTTTTATCTGTGAAGCAAATACTTCAGCATGATAAACAGTGAGATTTCCCAAAGGCAAGGGAGTTATGGCTTCTTAAAATGGAAAGTGTTACGTGTACTTGAGGAAAGCTGGTTAATGAATCTTGCTTGTAAATGTTGCCAAGGTTAAGTGATCCCTATGGTAGAACTTACACACAAATTATAAGAGCCATGGCGTTAGAGTTCTTCCTCCTTCTTTTCCTTTTTCTTCCCCTTAGGAGTTCTTTGACCATATATAGCCATGGCATCAGCTTATAGTTCGTAGGATTAAAGTTTTCTGTTTAGATTCATAGATGAAAGTCTGGAGTTGAATGTGATTATTCTAAATATTTCTTGATTTCTGGTAGTGAGCTGTCTAATCCTTCCTGCATTAAGAGGGGCTTATCACAATTTTCTTCTCTTTAAAGTACTTGGCTTTTGCAGCCATGCCTTGGAAAAGCATTTACATTGCTCTGAATAGAAGAAACAATGCTTACAAAGTAAGAAATGGGCAGGACATTGCATCCTGATTTCATGTACGAATATAGCTCTGCGTTTGGTTCTCAGTGTCTGCCCAGGAGACAGACTCAGGACCTCGCTTTGTTGTAAAACTGTGTTGTCTGCCTGCAGGGCTGCTGCTAGGGCAACAGAGGAGCCAGTGATATCACATGCTCAGAATCTGCCTGCCAGGACAGTGTTTGTACAGAGCAGGGTCAACTCTGCATGGAGACAATTTTGCGCACCCCATCCCGAAGAAATGTAGTTTAACCTTTTATTCTTTCATGTTCCCTCTTTCAATATATTTGACTCTGTTTGTTGTATCTCCAGAATCAGATAAAATCTTATATTGGAAAGAGCTAGGATTTATTGAGCATTTATTATGTGCAAGTTACTATGCACTGTGCTTTGCTTTCATTATCTCGTTCAGTCTTCACAAAAACCCTAAGAGACAGAAGGCATTATTTTCACCTTTTCTTTAGGAAATCAGGAAACTGAGGCTTGGTAAAGTTGACATAAAACTTTGGTAGACGCCAAAGCCCCTGTTCAGAATCATCCAAAACTGCAGGCGACTTTCACAGTCAGGTCCATGATAGTTGATGTGGCTGCCCTGGGACTTCGTCTAACAACCTTTTTCTCCCTTATTTTTCCTCCCCAAATGCCATACTATTTCTAAAGCTGTGATATTGGTATGAACGACAAAAAGGAAGACATTTAATTTGAGAATTCTTCTATTTTACCTAAAGCTGTTCACTAGACTGGAAGGAAATGCAAGTCTCTGCACTTGAAATCCAAGTTCTTGTGTGATGACCCTGAAATGACGTAAACTGGGGTCATTCCTGGTGTGGGGCAGAGACCACTAGTATTACACCTCAAAACCCTTGAATCTTGGGCACAATTTTGCACAAAAATATTCTTCCTGGTTATTGCCCCTTAAAACAAATCTTTCTGAAACTTGGAGGGAAGTGAAGGGGCAGAGAGTCATAGGTCTCAGAAGTCATTAATCTGCCACATCTCTCATGCCCTGTTTTCTCAGACTAAGAGCATCACACAAGCTTTTACAATTTTCTCAACTTCTTCAATGAAACTTATGTGGACCTTATAACTGTGGAAGTCTGAGGTTTGGTTTCAGATATTTACTAGTATACTAAGTGAAAAAAACTAAACAAAATCCACTGAATTGAGAACCATGAGCTTTGGGTGAATCCCTCAATATCCCAAATTACTTAATTTCTCTGACCTTCAGTTTTAGAGATGGTAATGGTAATGTGGTCTTAATAATCCCTATATAATAAAAGGCTAATATGCAAATCGACTGAACGGCAGAACGACCAGTCACTATGATGCACAGTGACCACCAGAGGGCATACACTCAACGCAGGAGCTGTCCCCTGGTGGTCAGTGCACTTCCACAGGGAGAGCGCTGCTCAGCCAGAAGCCGGGCTCATGGCTGGCCAGTGCAGCGGCGGTGGCAGGAACCTCTCTCGCCTCTGTGGCAGCGCTGAGCGGAGCAGGCCTAAGCCATCAGTCAGACATCCCCCAAGAGCTCCCAGACTGAGAGAGGGCACAGGCTGGGCTGAGGGACCCCCCTGAGTGTACAAATTTTGTGCACTGGGCCTCTAGTACTATTAACAATATGGTTGTCATAATTCATAAGAACATAGGTGCTTTGTAAATTGTAAAACACTGGATTTGGTAATAATTTCTTGAGATACTGACCAAAGACTATAACAGAGGCTTTCCTTTTTTATTGTAATATACTTATTGACTTAATGTATTTTGTAAACTTAACATATTTTGACATTTATTATTAGTTTAACACACTTTTAGCAAGAAGCTCAAGTGAGTCTGATAAGAATAAGATATCTAAGAAGTACAGTTTTCACCAGGAGACTGTGTTAGAGAATCTGGAGTAGGTTAGGCTGTAAGCAAAGTCACTTTAAAAACAATATTGGGCCAGTGAAGCCAACACACAAGTTCGAGGTGAAATGAAGGGAAAAGTAAGAAGAGATATATTTGAGAGTGCTTTTGATACATGAAGTTGGAGAGAGGGTTCTCTGGAGGGAAAGTTGGGAATGTAAATTAATTTCCCAGGGACCTGGTATTCTTTCCTCTGTTTAGCTTCTAGAAAAAAATGCCTGTATGCCTAAGAACTCATCAACCTATACTGTGGGTCTAGAGGAAACTCTGAAATGATTATCACTCCTGCCTGTACAGTGACTCCGTGCCAGGCGTAGAGAAAAGAAGCCCTTTCTCTTAATTTGTATCTGTAGTATATTCCTGTTGAACCTGTTACCCAGAATTTCTATCCAGAATTTGTAAATGTGCAGCTATTAGTTTGCCACATCTTTCCAGGCCCTGTTTTCTCAGAGCATCACACAAGATTTTACAATTATCTCAACTTCTTCACATCTTTGTGGTCTTATCTCATAAATCTTTATCCTTCAAGATATCGAGCTGAAGGGGGAATTTTGAATTATTACTTTGATATTCCTAACCAGTGTTTTGCCTCATTTCTTTTTTTCCTCGGCAGTAATGAAGTACAATTCATTTTCATGATGTTCAGCTCACAACATGGGCTGCCAGGCTTCACCCGCAGATAACTCCCTTAATTGGCTGCAGCCAATGGCTCAACAACTTAACCGGAAAGACATTCATAAGGGCTGTTAAAGAGCATCCAATGGACTTGCCAGGGTTCTGTTTCCTGCTCACCCCATGGCATTGGCGCTGATAGCCACAGGCATAAGGACAGGAGCTTTGGGACTGGCTAATCCATGGCCATATAAGCATTACCTAAACGACTGAGATTTGACTGGAGTACAGTAAGACATCCCAAGACAACTGACGGCAGAAAAATAAGACAGAATTCCTAAAATTAGCATGGCACTCACTACCCATTTTTTTTTTTTTCTTAAAGTGGAGCGGTGGCAGCTCATGCATATTAACAATGAAAAGGTTATGTGCTGATGCTTCTGTTCCTAACTTAATGCTTTATGTCCCCAGCTGAGGGCTGCCATGCAGTTGTCAGATCCCTGGCATTGTGGAGGTTTTGCAGATGCAGTGGGAGCAACCCATCTTAGATGATGACTACGTGGAAAGAACAGTAATAATAGAAAAATGTTTCTCAATTTTAATAAAAGGGAAAGAGAAGCAAAGCCCACTTTTTCCTGATAAAATTTAGAGTCAGAATATCAATATTACAATAATATAATGGTAATTACTTTAATTACTATTATATTAACAAGATAGGGGGGTTTCTGATGCCTTCAAGTTTTAGATGAGTCAGTGGTGTAATGTGTCTGCGGACAAAGCTAATGTAAGCCTAGACTGCATTTTAACAGGAGCAGTGTATCCACAGCCTTAGATGTACTAGGTTGACCACAGCTTGAGTATTCAATTGCATTTTGGACCTGCATGTTCAGATGTCATTGACACTCTATAGAGGTATCTAGATGAGATAGTGAACAATTAGGGTAGAGTGGCATGACTGATAATTCACGCACATTTGCCTTACTTGAGAGTGGGGTGGGTGGTTTTCAACAGGGTAAAGAAAAGACTTATTGCCCAGTTTGGTGAATTGTGTTTCCATTGGCAGAAGCAGTTTACCAACATTTATCAGAAATCAGCAGAGCAGGGACAGAAATGGGGCTGGACTGGTATGTCAAGAAGCCATAGCTTGGAGGCAAGTTAGTAAGGGAAAGGGTACCATGCATGCAGAGGGCAAAGCAAAGGTCAGAGTTGGATGTTAGAAGAGGTATAGCGTTGAGTCAGAGAAGGTAAGCCAGAGCCAATGCCAGGGAATTTCAATTTGACTGGAAGATGTAAACAAAAGCAGATTCTCCACGTTAGATGCCCAGTGAATAAATGGAACCAGGGATGGGGGACAGGGGGGCGAGGAGGAAAAGGAGTCCAGAAGTGGCACTCCACAGGTCAGTCCAGGTGAGAGAGTGGGACTGTTGATCCCAGGTGGTGCCCTCTGCTTAATTATGCAAGAATTAGTCTGAGACTTCGCCATGTGAAAACTGGTCTTTGGGGACCAGCACACTGACAGGCAGCTGAGCTTTGTAGAGAGACCTTATGATCCTACCAGTTCGGTTTTGTGAAAAATCCCTGTGAAATCACCCGGAACCTCCACAATTCATTTCTCTTTTTTTGACAACTCCACCTTCAAACCCTTAAAAATCAGATGCCAAAGGTTAACCTCAGATGGAATTTCAAAATGTTCAGTGCATGTAACCTGAAACTGGTAGGTGAAGCCCTTTCAGAGGACATTAGATTGGTTAAACTTGTTCATTACTGTCATTGGATTGCTGCCACACATTTAAAAAAATTCCTCGGTGATGACAAAATATCTCTAAACTATATTTTCATCAACATTATCAAATGCAATTTACACAAAGCAAATATAGCAATACGCGGAAGTAATGTTATGGAGAGATCATAGCTCTATATGGAGCAGTCGTGAAACAGAGGAAAGGATACTGGAATTGGAAAGGACAAAAAGGAACCTATTTTTTTGGTCTGAGTATTCCTACAGGCCATCTAAATGACCTTGAGCAAGTTACATAATCCTCTCTGAGCATGCTGCCTCATATACAAAATAAAGATAATCACATCTGCAGAACAGTGTATTTATAAGGATGAAATTAGAGAATAAACATTATAATTAACATTTATTCTTCACTTTATAATGTCTAAAGCATTTGACATATATTATTCCATTTGATCTTCAGAACAGTCTTGGGAAGCAGTTTTCATCATTGTTGGCTTTATCTTCTGATTTTTCTGATGAAATTACTTCCTCCCAGGTCACACATTGACAAAACTGGGACTCATTTAACATGCCTGACTGGAACATTTATTTTGTGACTGCTATCTGCCAGAACTATTTTAAGAAGCACTGGCAACTGTAGTAATAAAACTAAAAGCCAACATTGATTGATTGCTTACTATAAGTTGCCCTAAGTATGCATGTCTATGAGTACATTTAACAGTGCCCTTTGGGGCAGGCACGCTTATTATTATCTTCTTCTTACCATGGGGAATGTAGAGGTAAAGGCAGCATATTCATTACCAGGTTTAGGTAGCTTGTAATGTATGGGGGAAGAATGGAACTCTGATTCTCTGGCTCCAGAATCTTTTTATTTTATTTTTATTTATTGATCTTTAGAAAGAAAAAGAGAGAGAGAGAGAGAGAGAGAGAAATGTCAATTTGTTGCTCCACCCACCTATGCACTCATTGGTTGGTTCTTGCATGTGCCCTGCCTGGGGATCGAACCCTCAACCTTGGTATATTGGGACAATGCTGTAATCAACTGAGCTACCTGGCCAGGGCAACATCTATTTTCCAAGAAATATATAAAGCATTTTGTAGACTCTCAAGTTCAATACAAATGAGTGACATGTTTGCGTTATAAATGAAGGTATGGACAGGTCATTTGCTGAATAGGAAACCTAACCACAAATAACCATTAAGAATATGGCCAGTATGTACCAGTCTCCGAGCGGTGTCAGGGCTAAAACAATACACGCCATGCAATACAATAATCTCATAAAATAACTCAAGTCCCTTACTTGATATCTTGATTAAAGAGACAGGTGCTCCAGCAATAAACTTAAAATCCCTTTTGTCCCATCTGTTATCAGCACACATCCTGAAGCTGCTCCCTTTCTTCTCTCAATAAACAAATTATAAAAAGGATTAAAAAACGGCATCTGTTGCCCCTTCTTATCCTCATCTCCTCATTCTTTCCTCCTAATTGTCCCCTAAAAATAACCCTAGAAACAAGCAGGGGGGCAGGGACCTCTAACAGAGGTAAAAGAAAGCCTGGGGTTTGGATCTGTTCTCATTTTTAAATGAATGTTTTCCATTCTGTATTTGTAATGAATGAGGGAAGTAGTAAGACCAGCTGGTACATTTATCTGCTGAACAAAAGTAATCTTAAGTGTAGCTGAGAATGGAAAATTAAATTGAAACTATTTGGTGGACATACATGTGAATGGAGCAAAATAATTGCTTAGGGAGAAAACAAAAAAAAAAGTTATTCAATTTTATTAGATTGTGAGCTTTTTAGGTGGAAAAGCAGTAATATTTTTAGTTCTACTAGATATTTTCTCCCGTTTATTTTACTTACACTTTTAAGGAACCAATAAAGCACTTTACCTCCAAACAAACAAAATAAAATAAATTCTAAAACTTATTAGTAATTGGACGATTTCAGTGAGTTTGAAATTTGGTAACGTTCATGCCCTGAAGGATTAAGAGCTATGTATTTTTCAATTGTTTGGTTTCTCCATGTCCCCATCACTTAATTTATCTATTGGTCATTGACAGAAATAATATCAACTTATATGTCTTAAGTACTTTATTTACTGTTATGTCTTTTTAAAAATCTGAAAATTATGCTACACTAAGAACAAATTGTATTATTAGGCACTTTACACTTTTACTCTCTTCTTGAGAGAGAAATAAAAACTGCTCTTATAAGTGAAAGTGACTTTAGTGCTGTGGGTACAGAGATAACAAGTTGAAAAGAATCCAGACTAATTTGAATTAATCACTTTTTATATTGTGCTCCCATCCCCTCACCCCCCCCCCCAAACTCACAGCCATACATGTAAACCCCACTCTCCCCCAAAAAATATCTCCCTTGGGAAATGTCTTGCCCTGTTGAACCGGCAAATAATGTGGCTGTCCAGAAGAAACCTACCTTAAAGAAATGAACGTTATGACTCAGAGCCCAAACACAAAGCTGCATGTGCTGCACTAGGCACAGTCCTAGTAACAACCGGCTATAAATAACCTAAGCCAAGCCCATGCATCATTACCTGCCAGAAAGGTGCAGGTCTAAAGAGAGTCTCTTGTGCTGATGGGCTTATTTCCATGCTTTTGTTGTTGTTAATCCTCACCTGAGGATATTTCTTCCATTGCTTTTTAGAGAGAGTGGAAATGAGGGAGGGGGAGAGAGAGGCCATGCATTTTTAAAGAAATGTATTGTCCATGGTATAAATAAGTAACTACTTAACAATTAATATGACAGTAAGACATGCTATTTTGAGTTATTGCTTCAGAGTGGTTTGGGATTTAATGGTAATAGCTTTTGTTATTTAATCGTTTACCATGTGTCTGATGTTATGCTCAGTTACTAGTATATCTGTTTTTCATTTTCCAGTGTCCTTTCAAATGGCTTCTGATCTTTTCTCTTACATCCAAATTTATTCTTTGTAAGAAGGCATCACTGTCTAACTCTCTATTGTAATTATTATTGAACAATTGCATGTATAATGACTATATTGTTGTAAATTAATATTTAAATTTTTTATTTATATTACAAGCCAGGCATTCTACATTTTAATTAGGGATGCAGGTAAATGTAAGTGTTTAGGAATTTCATGTCAGGATAGTTAAGTTGCTATAAAATCTATAATAATAAAAGCATAATATGCTAATTAGACCAGATGTTCTTCCAGACATCCTTCCAGAGGACCTTCCAGACATAGCAGGGTCAGTGAGGGAAGCCTGGGTCCCGGGTGCCAGAGGGAAGCCGGTGCCGGCAGTCGGGGGAAGGAAGGCCTACTCTTGCACGAATTTCCTGCATCGGGCCTTTAGTTTATTATAAAGGGAAATTGGATCTCATAAAGTTGATAGCCACCATTCTAAGGGAAACTATGGAACTGGTACTAATTTAGAACCAATCCTTGTACCGTTCATTCATTATTTTTTTCTAGGTAATAAATTTCCTGAGAAAATATGTAGCAGGTATTGAATGTGATGAAAAGATTATCAAATTGGACTCTAGTTCATTTGGGGACAAGAATAATCTCCCTTCGGGATCTCCAAGAACTAGCATGAGGCATTTGAAGAGGTTGTCGTTCCTTCAGATTAGATAGAGTCATACAAATGCTGTTGGTTCCTCTGGTATGGACCTGTTTTTACTTACAGAATTATGTGTCCGGGAGATAAATGCAATACAGGGAGAAGATGAGCCTGGAATGGATTTGGAACAACTTGAGTAATATTGTTCATGGAGTTGTGGCTTCAACTTAGCAACAGGGATCTACACAAATCTTTAAGCAGGGAAGTGGCACAATCAGGTGTTTAATTTACAAATATAATTATGACACAATGTGGAGGGCTTTTTGGAGATGGGAGCCAACTGGAAGAAAAGATACCAGGCCTTTTTTTTTTTTTTTTTTCAATTTTACAGAGGGGTAATGGGAGTAGAAAGGTGGACATGGATTTACGGCATACTTGGAAATGAAAATTGATAAACTGGTGTCCGACAGAATGGGCAGGTAAAAGAAGGAAACGTAAGAAAGATCAGAAAGTAAACATGATTCCAAAGTCTCCACCCTGAGGAAATGTCCTTTCCTTAAGGTGGAAACAGGATGGTAAGAAGGTCTGTGGGACCTGTTAGGTTAGTTTGGTGTGTGAGTCATTAGCTTCCAATACCTTTGGGTCATCCAGATTGAGATGTTTCACTATTCCATACCAGTTATCCTTGAAGAGCTGCTTTAATTTACTGCTGCATTAAATTAGAATGAAATTATGCCCAGGCAGTGACTCAGTTGGTTAGAATGTTGTCCCATACACCAAAAGGGTATGTGTTCGATTCTCAGTCAGGGCACATACCTACATTGCGGGTTTGATTCCCAATCAAGGCTTGTACTGGAGGCAACTGAAAGATGTTTCTCTCTCACATTGATGTTTCTCTCTCTTGATCTATCTCTTTCCTTCTCTCTTCTGCTCTCTCTAAAAATGAATAAATATAATTCATTCAAATCGAGCTGGATATTTTTGCTAACAAATAAAGCCCTGATAAAGTGTTTAAAAGAAGGAACCAATTTTCAAAGAAAAAGATAACATGTGTTTCAAAGAATCTTTTCTTAGGTGAATTTAAAGAAAAGTACTTCTCTTATTGTTTTGTGCTACAAAAAACACAAAAAAACAAATGAACAAATAATTTCTCCACTTCCAGTGTATCAGCTTCTAATCTTTTCTTTCCAAATGAAATATATTTGACCAAATACCGTTGAATACCTTTTTTATTTCTTATGTTCTCAGATAAATACTTTGAACCTTTTCCTTACCAGCTGCTCCATCCTTTATCCCAGTCCTTATTACCAGCCTTCCTTTTCTGGTCTTAAGAATTTTTGTCTGAATGCTAATACATTTATAAAGGTTATCAGAGAACATCGTGAAGACTGCTGTCTTAGACCACTATTTTCATATTGTCTTCTAAAACTCTTAATTTACTGACAATATTTAAGGTGGCATACACAAGTAGTTTTATTCATTTGTTCACTATGTGTTGAGTGCCTACGTTATTGCACCAGTTGGTAGAGATGCAGTAATAGGAAAGAGAAATGCAGGATTTGCCCTCCTGGAGATATGAGTCTAGCTGAGGAGACAAACAATTAGATAAGCAATTATAAAACGGGGTGATAAGTTCTCTGGTAGAGTAAGTGTTGGGAATTTTGACAGGGTTACTGCTCACGGTTCCGGAGTGGGCAGGAGCAGTCCTCCCTACCTGTGGTGTATGGCCACTCAGCCCATAGGACATTTGGTCTACTTCCGTGATTTCAGTGACTGCAGACGATAGCAGTGATCAGAGAAGCATCATGCTGCTCTCAGTCTCTAGGCAGTGAGGCACTTTACAGATCAAACCACCTCATACTGACATCTCGACTGCACTTCAGACCATCTTGATGGGGCACCAGATGGGATCCCTTTATATCAAATTGCCAGGGAGTGAATATTAAACTTTTTATGGTGATGGTAAGACTATTTCTTTATTAAAAAATACAAAACATGATTCCTTTAGGGATTCTACATGACAGTTTGCAAGTACTGAAAGAAATGAAATGTTCACATAAAGGCCCATGTTTGCCCAACAGATTTTCCAAATCAGAGCGCTGAGCCCTCTTACACATCACAGAATCCATTTGTAATTTGACACTTGAAGTAAATGGCACACAGGAAATGCCTGGATGGCTGGTCATAACCACCCAGTTCATTATCTGAACTGTTAGCCAGCACTTAATGCTCAGTGTGCGAGGAAAGTGCCATAACGAGTAAGCCCCATTAGTGAACAAGGGTCTCCTGAATTCACTGTTAACACCCTACTGCGATGGTTTCTGCTGCTGGGAAATCTTCAACTTACTAAGCCCCTTGCTTCACCTCTTTCCCTGCTCTGTCTGATGCCATCCGAGATAAATAACAGCTTCCTGCCATTGGAGGTTTCAAGGCCCCTGATAAATGTGCTCTTTGCATGGAATGAGATGCACACAAGACCCGCAGACTCTTTTGTACACGTTTTGTTCTGACTCTCCAAATGTCTGCCTCGGTATTTAGCCTTGAATGATTTCTTAGATTCACAAGGGGGTGCCCTGGCAAGCCATCACATTTTGTAACTCAAGGAGAGGGTGCTGGACCAATGACAGGAAAACAGACTTTGCCCTAATCCTGGGGAGATCTTTGTAAAAACCAGGGTCCCGAGTGGTTAAAAGTTTAATATTGCCCCGGCCAGCATGGTTCAGTGGTTGAGCACCAACCTATGAACCAGGAGGTCACAGTTGGATTCCCAGTCGGGGCACATGACTGGGTTGCGGGCTCCATCCCTAGAGTGGGGCATGCAGAAGGCAGCTGATCAATGGTTCTCTCTCATCATTGATGTTTCTATCTCTCCCTTCCTCTCTGAAATCATTTTAAAGAAAAGTGTGATACGGACTTGTGAGGTGGGTTTCTTGGGTTTAATACCTTTGTAGCTGTGTGTCTTGGGGCAGATGACTGACCTCTTTGTGCCTCCATTTCCCAGTCTCTAAAATGAGAAAAATAATAATACTTGCCCCACACAGTTGCTAAAAAAGAAGCATAAATAATCATACAAGTGAAAGGTTTACAACAGTGTCTGGTACCAAGTAAGTATTTGGAAATGTTGACTATTCTTATTATTCAATGTAGTGTAGGATAGCCATCAGCCATAGATGAAAGCTCTTACATACCTGTTAACCACAATCTATAAGCTATCTCTGATTTCTTTTTAATTCCAATGTTGATACCATTGCTTGAGTCATATATAACAGGATTGAAATGTGGTTTTACCTTTTATGAGCTGTATAACTTTTATTCATTCATTCTACCTAATTTTTTGAGCAATTAGTATATACTAATTAGTAATTGGGTATTAAGATACAGTAGAGAACAAAATCAAAATGGCCTCTGCCTTCATTGAGCATCATTCATTTTTTAAAATGCATTTGAACCTCATTTCACTCATCTTTAAAATGGGATAATAAATTGACCTTATCAGGTTCTTAGGAGGATTGAATGAATTAAACATATAAAGCTTTGGGCACGTGCTAGCAGGCATAAATAATGTTATTTCCCTCTTTTTTCTCCCCAAAACAATCCTGTCACAGTCTCTTGCACTTAGTCAATGTTCATTAACTGCTGATTTAAGTTCAACTCTGGTTAAAAGATACTTAATGTTCTAACCAGAATGCAATTTCTTGACATGCTATCAGAACCTGACTTTTAATGGCACCCATTATAAAACAAAAGCAGCCTCAGCATTGTCTGCTATGTAAAGCACATCTCGTTTTTGACTTTGTCCTCCCATTGCACTGAATTCAGACCTCTAGTATAAGATTTCTGATGTTACATCTTATGTTTCTGCCCTGTGGAGGTTATCAATATCTGATTCACTACTAGGTCCTCTTGATGTTTCCCTCCTAATTATGTCTCAAACCTCTACTCATCTCAGTACTTTTGGACCCTAAACCGAGCTGGTATGAAGCTTTTTGCCTGGTCCATTTGCAGTCTGTTCCTAGCTCATTTTCTACATCCTCTCCAGCTGCCTTTTGATCTGTCCTCTACCCAGAAGCTGGAGTGATCCCATCATTTCTCTCCTTAAAGCCTTCCAGTGCTTCCCATTATGCTCGGGATAAAAACTCTTGTCCAGGATTAAAAGGCTCTGCCTGGATACACTGGCACTGTTCAATAACAGTATAAAGTGAGCTGTGTGTGTAACTTTAACTTTTCTAGTAGCCATCTTACAAAGTTCTAACATATATTAAATTGATTTTAAGACTACTCTTTAATTTGTAGTTGACCTGATATATCCAAAACATTACAATTTCAGCATGTAATTGATATGCACAGTTATTGAGATATTTTGCATTTTTTCATGCTGTGAAACTTGACATTTACAGCCTTTTTCATTTCTATCCAGCTACACGTGTGCTGGACACTCCCTCCCCACCGTGAGCTCCACATGTTCACTTCTTTATGGCTGGTCCCAACATTCTAGCCACATTGGCCTTCCTTCAGTTCCTCCTCACCACTATGCTCTCTCCTATTCTAAAGCTTTTATATATTTTGTTCCATCCCTATCCATTTCCATTCAGTCACCCAGTACTCTCTCACTTACTTCTTTTCAAAAAGTGTATATTTTTATTGATTTCAGAGAGGAAGGGAGAGGGAGAGAGAGAGATAGAAATATCAGTGATGAGAGAGAATCATTGATTGGCTGCCTCTTGCATGCTCCCCCACTGGAGAATGAGCCTGAAATCTGGGCATGTGCCCTGACCGGGAATCAAACCAAATGGAACCGAATCCAACCGTGACTTCCTGGTTCATAGGTCAACCACTGAGACACACCGGCTGGCCTCACTTCTTGATACAAAAATCTCTTCCTCAGGGAAGCCTGCCCCAATGCTCCTGTCTCTGTTTGTTTCTGCATCAAGTTTGGACAAGCATGCCCCTCTATCAGACCACACTCTTTAATTTGTCATTAAAAATGTATTAATACGGGTAGTTTATCAGCATCTGGCTGCCTAATCGACTAACAGCCCCATGAAACAAAAGCAGCAGCAGTGTTGTCTGCTACGTAAGAACCCTTTGTTTTTTCTCAGCCTTGTATTCCTAGCAGCATCTAGGACAGTCCCAGGTCATTGTTAATTGCATAAATGAATGTCTGAATAAATGCATGAACTAAAGGGTTATTACCTGAACTAACTTATTTGATCCTCATTTCAGCTCCATAAAATAAAGAGAATAAATAGGATAAGATCTCAAACTCAGGATTTTCCTCCTCCAAATCCCTTTCCTTGATGTTGCAGTGAAAAAGAAAATCAAAATCTGGGAAATTTCTGATATATGAATTGACTTTGATGTTTCCGAGTATCTAAAACTATTAGCTATATTCTTTAGCTATCAGCATGTCTATGAAGACATGCTGTTAATGGGATTGCAGATAAGTCTGCAGCCACAATTTTTAGGATATATTTAAATGTAGGCACCATGTGGTAGGCTTTTAAAAAAATCCTCTGCCTAAATTTTAATTTCTTAAAGTATGTAGATTTGAGGCATGATGTCAGAACCTCAGTAGTTACTGAACTTGCTTGAATGAGTAATGAATGAATGGGTAGGTGATGGATGGATGAATGCTTTCCCCAGCCTTCCCCTAGTTTCCTCATTCATAACAGGGATAAGAGTTCCGCCCCCTTTTTTTTTTCTTCATATATTTTGTTGGCATTCACTGAGGAAAAATAATTTTGTGATGAATTACTTTTATTCCCTTTTATACAAACACATGAGGAAAAAGTCACTGGTAGCAGAGAGGAACCATGCAACTGAAAAACAAACATCTGTCTTTCTAGTAGCTGAAGTCTCCCTACAGTCAGGGGCAAAGGAAAGGCGGAGAGAGGAGCCATCAACTGGAGTTTTTTTAAGAAGAACAATACGGGCCAAAGGAATGCCACATAGGCTGTGGGCTTGGGTCTAGTTCATTAGCATTCAGGGATGTAGCTGGCATTTTATATGCTGGTTATTAATGGGAAGAGGTTGCTTCTACACTGAGCATAGAAATATTGCTATTTACATCCTTTCTTTAAATACTCTTGAATATCTTTTAGAATGTCATTTCAAGGTATGGGGGGCAGATATAAAAATATGTAAAAACACATTTTCTTAGATATAGCAGGAATTCTCTCTTTTATATGCTTCCTTGCCCAACATACCTACATTCATAAAAATTCTCTTTGCAGTGTTCTGAAGGTGTAAGCAGCAGGGTTGACTGGTGAGTTGTAATTATACCCAAAATACTTGGGGAGCGCCCTTGTTTACAATAGGGCAAGGTTGTAGGTGACAAGAAGCAGAGAAGACATGGAAGGTACCTTTTGTCACTTTTTTATAATTAAGGATTGAGGAGATGTAAGGCTTGTGTTTCTGTAATTAAACTAGAAATGTGACTGCTGTTCTCTGACACTGATTTGTCCCCATGTTGACAAGGTGTGTGATGGTGGAAGCAGAGATCTGGCAGCCTGGGAAGGCAAGCAGGTTCCCACAGAGGAGAGTGTCTCCAGTTGCATCTTAGTCTGGCCTTGCCTTTGGGTCTTTCTCTGTACAGATTGAGCTTGAGACCAGCATCAAATTACCATAACACTGTCCAGACTACTTTGGGAGGTAAACTTGAAAATGTCTTCATAATTCAAAAATCCTATCTAATAAAGACGGAATATGCGAATTGATCGTAACTCCGTGACAAAGATGATGGCGCCCAGAGCCAATAAGGAGGGAATATGCAAATTGATGCAACAAGGCAAGAGGCGGAAGGCGGCGCTGGGCCAGAGTGAAGGTGGTGCCGCAGCCAGGGGAAGGAAGGCCTATTCTTGCACGAATCTTCGTGCATTGGGCCTCTAGTACTTATATATTTAAGAGGTATTATACAATTTGTATTTCAGACATCATAAATGCATTCTTGGGTCTCTTAAGAAACTTAGAAAAGTGGGTTTATGTGAGCTTTGAAAACAAGAATTGTTTTTTCATACCTTGATTCACTCAATCAGTCATAAATCTGAGCACTTCCTGTGTGGCAGCCACTACAATGGATGCTGAGGAGCTAGAGACTCGGAGGAGAGGCCGGCATGCAGCAGTATAGGAGTCACGGGACATCTGCAGAAGGAGCTGATGGGAGTAGGTGCAGTGAAGGGGACACAGTTCAGACTGAGGTGAGGTGAAGCTCTGTCAGGCTTCCTGGAGGGGGAGGCATCTGTGCTATACCTGTGAGTAGTATGGCAGAACATTCACAATAAACAGCATGTGCACACCCATGAATGACTTCGTACTTCTAGCTTTCAGCAGAGTGCCTGGCATTTTGGAAGCTTAGCACATGTTTATGACTGAAGGAGTGAAGGGACCAAGCAAAGCACCAAGCTTTTCCAGCAAATCCCACATCAGGGGTTTGTAGAATTTGATGACATTTTAATAATTTAGTGACATTGACAGATCAGAATCTCTGCTGTAATAATATGGCATAAAAATGCCAGGAAAAGCAAATCAAAGAAAGAGAATGATTTGGACCACCTGTGAGTTTGTACTGACTGAGAAACTCGCCAGTGGATCAGGGGACAGGTGTGTGTTGCATTGCTTGTGCCACAAATTAAAGGGAGGCTGGATTCTGAATGACTTGGCCACTTGGCCACAGGGTAAACTGCTACCCAGACAGCCAAGCCCATGACAATCAGTAAGAAGAGGGCAGGTCCTACAGGTGAGAAAAACGGTGATTCGTGTCAAGGTTTCATGATATCATGTGAGAGAATGATCTTTCTTAGAATATTTCTTATTAATGAAGTGTGGACTTCCTCACCCTTCCAATGGTATCCATGCATTGAACCAAAGGAGCCATTTGCTGTCATTGGGCTGTCTTCTGCGGCACCCCCACCCCACCTTATAGGTCAGACGAAGTGAGAACCTAAGTGACTTTGCAGATGATCCCACTTGAGAGATGAACCCTGAGAAGCCCTGTGACTGAGAACACACCATTGTTGTCAGAATTCAAACTCACCTGATCACACAGCCAGAGGCTGTTTTTCTACACCACCATTGTCCAGCATTAACAAGAACTAGACCCTTGGTTTATTTTTGTTTTTCTGGGAAGAGGATTCTGCAACCAAATTATGCTGGGAGACGTTCGTTACTTTAAGTCATGCTTATTTTTCAAGGCTTTGAGAAATCTTGCAGTAAAAAAGCTTGCTTAGCCCTAGCCGGTTTGGCTCAGTGGATAGAACGTCAGCCTGCAGACTGAAGGGTCCTGGGTTCAATTCTGGTCAAGGGCATGTACCTCAGTTGCAGGCTCCTGGCCCTGGTCGGGGCCATGCGGGAGGCAGCCAATCAATGTCTCTCTCACATCGTTGTTTCTGTCTCTCCCTCTCCCTTCTACTCTCAAAATCAATGGGAAAAATATCCTCGGGTGAGGATTAAAAAATAAAATATAACAAACAAACATAAACAAACAAACAAACTTTCTTATTTATTTATTTATTTATTTATTTATTTATTTATTTATCTTAGCCTTGCCCATGTGGCTCAGTGGTTGAGCATCGACCTATGAACCAAAAAGTTGCGGTCTCAATCCCCAATGGAGGGCATGCAAGAGGCAGCCGATCAATGGTTCTCTCTCATCACTGATGTTTCTGTCTCTCTCACTTCCTCTCTGAAATCACTAAAAATATATTAAAAAAATAAACTATAATACAAAACTAATATAGTGCTATATATCAGTTATATCTCAATAAAAACAAAGCAGGAGCAACAATAAATAAGTACATCACTTTTATATAATGAGTTGTATCTATAAATGTAGTTCTATAAACCACAGCGATGGTCAGATGTGAGAAGGTTCTTAAAAAATACTTCCTCCCTCTTCTCCCTCCCTTCTTTGCTCTGTTTCTCGCTCTCTTTAAGATTCACACAGCTTACAGAAGTGTGAATACTACATTTTAGAAAAGGGAGGAGTCACATCATCTAGGCAAGATCCCCAAATTACACAAAACGTAAAAGTATAGAATAAGCAGTCCCTCCTTACTTTGCTCTGGAGAGTCACAGTCACATACTTTATTCAGCTTCTGCCAAACCGGGAACTGAAGACTGACTGTGGGAAGCACAGAGTCTTTAAGCCCCTTTGCCCTTTTGATACAGACGTCACCTCCATCCTCACTCAGGTCTAGAACATGTGTAAGCAGCATGGCTTTCTATTGAGCAGGTGAATGGGCTGTCCCCCGATGGTGACTTGAAAGTAAAGAAACAGCATCTTGGGATTACGGAATGCCTCCTGCTAAACACAGGAGTGTAAGGGAGAATACAAATGGCCCTTAAATACGTGATAAACTCACAATAATGTAAAATCAAACTTCACTGAGAAACTCCTTCTCATTCATAAGACAGGCAAAAATCCAGCAGTTTGACATTACACTCTGGCAAAGCTGGAAGAAAACAAGAACGCTCCTACATTTTTAGAGGGAGTGCAAAGCTTTGTAGAGGGAGATCTGGAAATAATTAACAGAATTAGAGATGCATTTGTCCTTTGATACAGTAACCCTGTTACTGTGACTCTGTCCTAGGAAAACATCAGCACAGAAATGAAATGACATACACAATAAAGCTTTTCAATGTTGGTGTTGTTTGTCATTGTGCAACCACTCACTGTGTGCTGTGTCAGTCAAGGATAATTACTATGTGTCTACTTCCCTTTCCCTTTTTGGAGTCAGAGAGAGGGTCCGGGGCTGTGAGGAAGTAGCTCCTGTTAAGATTGATGTCTCTCTCCCCTAGGAGGGCTGCGTCTATTGAAAGTTATACAGGTAGCAGAGTGGCAACTGTAATGGTGCCATTTACCCCCTCAGGAACCAATGAGTGAAATGAAAATGGAACAAAAGTTTCCAAAGGGATAAGTTGAAGGGGGCTTTGGGAAGGAAGTAGGAGGATATGTGGACAGTATTGAGGGAGAAGGTACTATACTATCTGTAGGTTACACTTCTTTAGTTCTCTCTTAGTTCTCAGGCCTAGAACCTGCCCAAAGTTACTATAGCTAGGGATCCCTCTCATTGTTCACAGCTCCAGAGAATGTCTTACTCACTATATTAAAATGTTGGACTCCGTGTGTTAGGGATGTTATGACGGGACATGAGAGGAGGGAGGTTGGGTGGAAATCGTTTAGTAATGGGTGAGGGCCACTTTCCTTAATGAAGAGTCAACAGGACTTGGAGAGCAGGTGAAGAACATGTCAGGGTCACAGATGAGGCCAAGTTTTCATGGTAAAATGGCCAGGAGAAGGATGGGGTCACAAGGAAGGGCTCTAGGAGGAGGATTGCTTTCTTTACTTTATCTTCTTTTTTAGCTGTCAAGAGTTGGTCCCCAAGGAGACTCAGAGATAGAGCTATATGACAGGCTATATGACAGCTAGCACATATTTGAGGAAGGGAGGATTTAGGCAGGCAGAGAACTGTTTCCTGGAAAAATTCTCATCAAAAAGGAATTTTAATCTAATTCTGAAAAAGGTGCACCCCCTTTTCTCCCAAATACTTTTGTAATTGATGATAGAAAGTTATCGATAAATCAGGAGTAAGTCAGAAGTTGAACACAAAAGCATTGCTTTGAGGCCTCCACCCCTTCAGGAAGTCAAAGATAAGGGCTTAAAAATAAGGTGGGGTGTGAACCTTCTGTAAATGGGCTTCACACCCTGCCTGTTTTAACACCCTCCCAGTCCCTGGCTTCTCATAGATACACCAGATAAGCCACAAAGACTTGGAAGGCTTTTATTTGGTGTAGAAGTGACTGGAATTTGGGACTAGCTCTGGATCCAGCAGTTTATTCTTTAAAAAACTTGGAATCCTGATATTAATTTAAAGCAACACTCTACTTTTTAAAGCAGTCAAATTGTATGAAAAATGCACTTTTTTCCTGAGTAAAATGTGACCACATAAGTAATATTTTCAAAAGTGCCTGGGTAGCCCAAATCTTGGAGACTTAAATCTCATGTATATATAAAAGTCACCTTAAAAAGTCACTTATTCTTTGTCCATAAGCCAAAATTGCATCCAGATTTTTAGAGACCAAAATTGTGTGTTTTAGTCTTTGTAATCTCTAAGAAATTAAATCCCACACTCATTTTTGATAATGAGTTCTGATGACTCATAAGCATCTCTGAATTCCCAATGATTATAGAAAGAGAATTCACTAGCCTTTGGATAAGCAATAAAAATGTCCATCCCGGGTAAAAGAATAGCATGGGGAAGTGTACGGTAACCATTTGAGACATTCATTGCAATCTAATACTCCCCAATAAACATAATGGATTATTATTAGCTTTGGAGACTGTTATTACAAAGATAATAATCTTAATTTTCAGGGCTAAATTTAGCTTCTGCTACTTCAATTCCCTAATTGAGTTTGCTCTTAAATTGAATTCTTCACAGGATGCATTGGTTCCAAACTCCAATAAAAGTGCTGATTTCTTCTCTTAATTTTTATGAACAAATTAAATTTTATGAACAAATTAAAAAGAAAAACAAAACAAACAAGTAAACTAGACAAATACTTATCTATATATTTCTAAAGAAATAACTCATCCAAATGGCTAGGTAGAATTATTAGTTAGATTGACATAAGAGTGTTCATTTTTTTAAAATATATTTTTATTGACTTCAGAGAGGAAGGGAGAGGGAGAGAGAGATAGAAACATCAATGATGAGAGAGAATCATCGAAAGGCTGCCTTCAGCATGCCCCCCACTGGGGATCGAGCCCGCAACCCAGGCATGTGCCCTTAACCAGAATCGAACCTGGGACCCTTCGGTCTGCAGGCCCATGCTCTATCCACTGAATCAAACCAGCTAGGGCAGCAGTGTTCATTTTTAAAGTATTTCCCATTGTACTTCCATTGGCTCTTTGCTTCTTTGGAATAAGACCAGAATCCTTTGTGGACACACACATGCCTATTTTGTGTGATGTGGGAGATATTTCCTCTGAAAACCCCATGATTCGTATTTGCTGTACATCAGCTTAGGGTCATAGGGCAGCCCCTGGGATTTGTTGGGTAGATCTTTCATTTGGGTAACTTCCACAACCTCAAACACCCAGGCAAGTGAACCCAGAAACTGTGATACAGGGAGTTCCTCACCAGCTCCCTCAAAGCTACCCCCACCCTGCCTGTCTTTCTTCAATTTAATGACAAAGGGGCAGGATATGGTGTATCCAGGAAGTTGTTTGTGAGGGCTTGGTCTGTCCTGGTTGGGAACTGACAGACATGTAGGTACTCCGGCTCGTAGCTGAATGCTCACTATTCAGTTGGCCAATCTACTGAGACCTGGCCAATCACCAAGAACAGACGTTGGAACTGAAGATGAAGGCACTGAAGATATCAGTGTGTCGGGTTGCCCAGGAATCACCACGGAAGAAGAAGCGCTGTGACAGGAGTATTCTTTTCTCTTTTAGAACTCCTCATTGCAAACACTGTCTCCATATTCTCCATCACCTGTGCTGACTCTTAACCAGAGACAGGAAAGTGGGTGAGGAGCCAGAGATGAGAGAGTCAGGGGGCATGCATCATCTCTACATCATCTCCAGGGCACATTTCAAATCTGTAACACATACCCATTCACTCCCTGAGAGCTTGGATGTCTACCCTGTACTGAAATAAAAGTCAGACTCAGTCTCTGCCTTACAAAGTAGGTAAGACATGGCTCCTAGCATAAATACCTAACATACAAATGTTATAAAATACGATACAATTGCAGTCGAGGCATTTTCAGACAAAATCCAGTTACCTGTGATTCTCTGAATGTTCTCAGTGCTTTAAATATTACTTGGAAGAATAATCCTGTGCATTCCGGACAACAGAAAAAGGACACAGCTATGAGTTGGGCCTGCATTTGCTTTTCAGCTCTGTCACATGAGAGCCCCAGGCTGTGTGACAGGTCACTTACCTCTTGAAGCCCTGATTTCATCAACTCTGATATGGCAACAGTAATAATATCGTTTTACAGAAATATTATGAGTATTAGAGATAATTTATATGCAGTGCTTACTAGAGAGCCTGGCTCATTACAGGTCCTTACAAAATGATAGTTTATACTTATTATCCAAAGATTAGCTTTTGTGCTTTGATAATTTATAACATCTTCCAGTTTTATACAGTAAGATGTATTATGCTTAAAATCATTGTATCTACAGGAGATGAATTTTATTTCCAATTTATATAGAGCCATAGTGCAGCCTTCCCCGTGCCTCCAAGACCACCCCAGCCGTGGCTCAGCCTAATGCCTCTGCTGAAAGTGTCTACTGCGGATGGAGCACATGCTAAGAAAATGCCTTCTATCCGTGTGATGTGCTTCTTGGGCAGATTTTTTTTTTAAGTTCTGTTTAAACTGGGGACAAAAACTTTTTATGGGATGCACTGATTTGATATTTAAAACAACTGAAAAAATAGGTTCTTTTATGGATGAGAGAGCTGATATTTTCCTTGATGCATCACAGTGATGGGTCCTCCCTGACAGTTACCAGGACCCTCACATGTAGAACTGGGAGGAACCAACACAGGAAGCTGAGCCCTCCTTTTTTACAGAAGAGGTTTATATGCCTTAGAGACATGAAATGACTTGTTGCTCAGATTCCAGCTGATGGGGATGCAGTTGGATCTTGGAACCCATGCACCTTCAGCATCATTTCTGATCTCCATGCTATCTTCCATCCCTGGAAACATTTCAGCCCTTTCTAACTCCCAACCTACTGCCCTTCAGTAAATGTGTAAGCGTTGGAGCCAATACAGTGCATTTTTTAAAACTTTAAATTACATTGAAAAAAATTATAATTCAAACTGAATGAGCCTCAGACAAAAAGAATGTATGGACAATAGCCATTGTTTTATTTCATTTCCTTATCTTTGATATTAGTGATGTGGTTGAATTTAAGGTGAAAATATATAGGCTTTAGCATTAGAGAAGTGTTCCTATCACAGTCTCTACTTTGATGCCTGTAGAAAAGAAGACGTGGGAAATAGGAAATGAAATAAGTGTTTCTCCATCTCTTAACCTGCTTGTATGTGGGCTGATTGCTCAGGGAGTAAAGGCCAGCCTGAAACTGAGTGGAGCGCAGATGCCGGCTGAAATATGCTCAGATTATTGCTCAACTTAAAATTATTCCCAACTTGAAAGATCATTGAGCTCCAAGACTTTTTTCCTCACCCCTTTGTTTATTCTGTGTAAATGTTGGTGCCTTTAGACAAGAGGCAGACAAAACAGTCCAGGCATACAGGCCATTCTTCTCTGCTTGGCACTCAGACTTTCCTCTCTCTGTCTTCCTGTGTCCTGCATTCCACTTTGGGGACTGCCCTCAAAAGGCCAGACTTATAAATGCGACTATGGTAAGAGCTGTGGAATAGAACATGGACAGAGGCTTCCTCTTTCCCAGGGAGGATCACAGTAACTCTTCTGGCTGGTGGGGGACCCGGGATGAGAGCTGCTGGACCACAGAGCAGGGCTTTTACCACACTGAGTGCTGGGCCCTGCTCCCAGAGAGTCTCTCTCCTTTGGGGTGGAGCCCCAGAATTTCTGTTTCTAACAAGTTCCTGGAGATGCCAATTCACTTTAACATGGAGTACAGTGCGTTTTTTCAGGATAAGGCAAGAAGCCGCCCATTTCAACTTGAGCAAAAGAACAACATGGGAAAGAGAAGGCCTAGCCATCTTGTCACTCACTCCACCAATTACTTACTAGTCTCAAAACAGTGCTCCTGAAACAACCCTGGATGTAGAGTTGAATAGCCAGGCTTCCTGAGAAATGAACCAATTCAAGGTCTTAAGCCAACTCTTGTTAATTCTGAAGAGTACAGGAAAATTGGAGGTTTTCAAAATGCAGATTTTCTGGTCATTGTAAAGAATATTGGCTCTGAGTTGGAGATGTTCAGACACAGATCACTTCATTTATTTGTTTTATTCATTAACTAACAACTCTAGGAATAAATTACTGGCCGGGTCCTTCTCAGACTTGAATCATCTTCCATGTTCTTAATTGTATGGATTTTTTCTCTCTGAAATTCTCCTTGGGCAATGTGGCTCCCAGGAACTTCTGGTTACTTTCCTACATAGCTAAAATATAGATATGTTTTCTTCCCCCGACACTCCAATTCCTGCTGCAGATACATGAAATAAATAGAATTCATGAAGCACCTTTTAACATTTCTCGAGCCTATTTATTTTTAAATATATATGTTGTTGTTGATAAGGTAGGGGTATAGTGATTCTTTTTTAAAAAAAAAATATTTTTATTGATTTCAGAGAGGAAGGGAGAGGGAAAAAGAGATGGAAACATCAATGGTGGGAGAGAATCGTTGATCGGCTGCCTACTGCACACCCCCCACTGGGGATCAAGCCCGCAGCCCAGGCGGGAATCAAATTGTGACCTCCTGGCTCATAGATCAAAGCTCAACCACTGAGCCGTGCCAGTTGGGCTCTTTTTCAAGCATGTGGTAAAAGGTAAGAGATCTGAGAATAGTAGTAGGACCCAAAGATAAGGCTATTTGTCATGCATTCACTGGGACCAAAGAAAACTGTTATATGTACTCTTTCCTATCATCACTGTGACTCGTGAGCATGTACCACACAGCAAAGATAGTGTTTTGGCTCTGGAGTAGCAGGCAGGATAGGAAAAGCTTTGCTTTCTAAGCTTGGGCTACACAAACTGACTCAGTTATAAAATTTGAAAACCCTTGGCGTGTAACATCTTGCCCCCTGTTCAAAACAAACAGACAAAACACAAGAAGGTAACTCGCAAAGCTTCCAGCAGTTTGCTCATCCTGACCTGTGCTGATTGGTTCATTGCACCAATGTGTCAGGGCAAGAGAGATTGACTGGGGAAGCATGTATACAGGCTCTGGGATCTTACATGCTTATTACTGTGCTCCGTGCTCAGTGTTGAGTATTAGGGTCAGATTCTCAGCATCACAGCAGTTTGTGAATCCAGGTCCTGCTAGGTGCATGACCTAAGGCCAATTCGGAACAAGAGCTTCCCGATGGGTCCAACCTCAAGATAGTAAATGTGTGTACATTGGGCTGGATTGGCCAAGACCAAGGCCACAAGGAGACCTAAAGTTTTGTGATTTTTTTTCCTCACATTTAAATATTGCCTCATAAGATTGCTTATTCTCTACAGATGCTTTTGGAGTGCATTTCCCCCAGATGTTTTCCTCTCTAATAGTTTACATTGAAATAAATAGTGGATCTGGGTGTCTTACTCAAAGTTGAACTTCCCAGAGCCAAAACCACTATGGTGTGTTTGCAATGCACACCTGGGATGATCTGGACATTTTTTTGGTCCTTTTTCTTTCATATCATTGAGGGTTAGGGGGAGGGTTGGGTAGAAATTTTTTACAAGTTTGCACTGAATGCTTCTCTCCAATGCATTTTTCCTCACCTACGGTGGCATAGATTCAGTCTTCGATGCTTTAAAAGAATATTGCAAAAAAATCTCAGAGACAGATTGTGGAATCAACAGACCCTGTGTCTTTGAACTGTCCCAGGGAAAAGGGTCAGTTAGTGTGCCTGGAAGTTCTCTTTGACCATCTCTCCCCTCTTAGGCCTGCAATACCCATGGCTCACTACATGGCCATTGTGCACACCCTGTCTTTCTCAAAGCCTTAAGCAAAAAGAATAAAAACTCAAGCCTCGCTCTCCAGTGTTTGTTGGGCAGTAAGAGTCTTTGTTGCTCTCATTATCTCTGAAATAACTCCTTCAGACTTCTTCCTACCCTAAAGACCTCTATGGCTGACTTGTATGATTAATTTGCATTTTCCTTACCTTCACACTGAGCTTGCAATTTAGCAAGAAAATGATTAGCTGAAAACCTTGAGTACTCTGGGGCTCTCCTGTTGGGTAGAGGATTATACAAAAAAAATCCTAACCCTAAACCTGGGGTTCTCAAGGAGGGGATGGTGAGCTGTGTTTGTCAAGCCCAGTCTCCCAACTCCTTTCTTGACCAGCTTGCCCAAACAACCCACAGAAATAGGACAGGCCATTTTAAATGGGCATGTTCCTCATGGCTATCAGAGGTGTATGTTGATCAAAATTAAACCACCATTTCAAATATCTGAAGAGTACCTAATATAGCTTGACTTAAGAAGCAAATTGTCCAAAACTCACCAGCTATACAGGCTTCCATGAGCACTAGGAGGTTTGTTCTCTGCTGAGAACATTTCTATTCTGCTTCACATGATAATTTCAGTAGATATCCCCAGTGCACATTAAAAGTTTTGAAAAGTGATAAAGTGTTTAAATATATTTCACTTTATTTACTTAGCATTTTTAACTGAATTTGTGAAGGTACACAGAGTAGATATATAATAGTGTAGATTGTATCTTGATTATTTTCTGCATAAGAGTATATCTTCATGATTTTTCTAATTACCTATTAACTATCTATCTATCTATCTATCTATCCATCTATCTATCCATCCATTTAGATATCTTAGAAATTGAAAGTATTCCACAATACCCAATTCAAAGTCCCCTACCCCAATTCATTGCTAATAACTGAGTAGTTTTCAACATTTCCCCATACATGTGCTAAACATTTATTTCTTATATACAAAATGGCAAAAGTGATATTATAGATTGCATTTTATTCCAAAACCTATATTATTTTTTTACAATACATATTGGACGGGTTTTCATACAAATACATAAAATATCTCATTTACCTTGACTTCGATTATTTTCTTTTCACAATCTATTATAGTCAAAATGGTAAAATACATGTTTCTAAAACTAGGTATATATAAAGAATGGTGGACTGACTTCTGTCTCTGCTTGACTTTGGGGAACCCTCAACTTCTCTGTAACTGGATTGCCAAAGTTCATTAGAGGGACTCACAGCATTGATGGCACTAATGAGATGACATGTAAGATGAGAAGGCACATTACCTTTAATCACTGGCCATCATTAAACAGGATACTCTGATCTGACATGAAGCACGTACAGCCTGCAAGACAGCATCATGGCATCTTGGGAACGGATAACCTATTCTTTCCATGCTTACTAAGATCTAATCAAAGAAACAGAAAGATGATTCTAGAGGCAAATAGTGAGCATTTTTTAACCAATATGAGTCATCTCGGTCCTTAAAATCAGACAGACTCTGTGTTTGTGTCATCTGTGTTGCGGGCTTTCTTATTTTCTTTGCCTTGGCAGTGCAAGGGCAGCCCATTATCTGAGGCCAACGTTTTTCTTTCCAGGAAAGTTCATCGTCTTTGGCTTAAAGGTAGTTCTATCAGGAGATCATGTGTTTATAGATAACTTAAGTTGCAATTCCTGTTTATCATTTCAGTTACTTTTATGTTTATTTATACTTATGTTGTATAGCATATTGTTTCCAAATATTTCGTGTCCTGCTTATGTGTAGTTTACCTAGCATTTTACTGAATTCCTGTAATGTATATAGTTCAAGGAAATTAAAAAACGCAGAAAATCCAATTACTGAAGACATTCGCCATCTAATGTCAAGGTAAGAATCATGGCTATTTTTGTTTTATTGTGACTTACTGATGGAAACATGCCTACAGTCTTGTTTATTTTGCTTCTCAGTAACCATTCACATGTATTGATTGAGCACTTTCAGAAGGGTCTGATGCCATATGAGGATGTTTACAGAGCAGCTATTGAATCAAAGACCATGCTTTGTGGGCCAGAAGCCTTGACTTGTGTTGCATTCCATCCCAGAGTAATCTTTAATTGTTTTCATAGGTTAGTAGACACTTAAGTTGTTTTTATATATGTCAAGGTTTGTCCTACAGGCAGGATGTCCATGCTCCTATTATAAAACCTCATGTCTCTGTCTTCTGGAAAAGCTACCACATGCTGCCCCCTAAGATTATCCACTGGCTGAATTTGTGCCTCATTGAGAGAGAGAGAGAAAGAGAGAGAGAGAGAGAGAGAGAGAGAGAGAGAGAGAGAGAGAGAGAGAGAGAGAGAAATTGGGTAAGACAGAGCTCATCTGCTGGACCCCATATTTCCTAAGTTCATTGGAACTGGGTGATGTTGTTTAAGTACTTTACCTCCTGTACTTCAGGGACTTCTCTACAGTTATACCACATAATGAAATATGTGATTTTTGAGCCAAATATCAGATAGACCTAATTTAGATGACTTAAGGATTATTCAATGATAAAAGAATCAAATAATTTAATATTTATGTAGTCCTTAAGAAAACTTACAACAACTGAAATAAGGAAACTTCCTAGGTCATCCAAATGTTGTATTTCTTCATGAATAGAATTAATAATTTCATATTTTCCTAGAGATATAAATTGGAATGTGGGAATATAACTAACAGAAAAAATACATTGAATGGGAACCAAGGAAAAAAGTCTAGGAGACTATGCAAAAGCATCTAGGGAATGAGAAAAGTGAGAAGTTAATCCATACTGAATAATATCACTGAGGACTGCTATTTGGATTTGCTAATTACTGGTGCATTATTGAGGATGGCCTGAATGGAGGTGAGTGGTTTGTGGTTTGACTTTGATAAGCTCTTGTTAAAGTCAGGCACTTTCTTAAAGCTTAGAGAATTCAGGATCATAGGCAAGAAAATAAAACTATTTTGTAGACATGCCTGGAGCAGCATTGTGGTACTGACAAAACAGTATTCTTATTTATGATGATGTGTTCTTGCCTGCAAAACCATTTCTAACAAAATATTACAATTCCGGTATAAAGCTCAAATTAACATTCTAAGACAGTGAATTTATTTTCTTTTTTCTCATTCTTAAGGTAAAAATAAAAATTATTTTATGTTTTTATAGTTATAGAGCAGCTGAAAAATATGCCCTGTACATTAAATAAGTGACTCCAACAATTATCAGGTTTAAACTGAAATAGAGACAACATTTGCTGTGTTTCCAGCTATCTTGAGAAAAAATGGGTTGGCTTTTATGCTTTGCAAAAATGTTCATATTTCCTTAGGCATCTTTAAGACCACTATTTACTGAATATCTATTTGGTACACTGTGCTCAGGTGCATTATATTTGATGCTCACTATCCTTATGAAGTAAATGCTATTATCCCCATTTTCTAGGCAATGAAACAGGCTCAGGAAGTTAACGCACCCGGGTCAAACAGGTAGTGGCAGAGCCAAGATTTAAACTCAGATCTCTGATACCAAAGTCCAAGATCATTCCATAGACTTCTCTCTCTCTCTCTCTCTCTCTCTCTCTCTCTCTCTCTCTCTCTCTCTCTCTCATTTAAAAAAGTAGTAGAAATAAAAATACTAAAGGATCCTAAAATTGAAAATGCTGGCAGAACACAGAGGTTTGTGCCTGTTTTGGTGGTGAACCAAAGTGAACCTAACAACCCATATCTATGGTAGCATCTCCAGAAACGGAGCCTAGACCAGTAGCTGGTGCGGTCTCAGGGGAAAGGGTCAGTTTAGATAACCTCCCTAAGGGATGTGGACTTATTTTTCAAGAAGTTTGCTTAAACAGGATTTATCCAGGGCTCTGTGGAGCCCTGTGGACTAGTGTCAACCTCTCAGGAATACTCAGAACTGTCTATGATATAGGGCATTCTGAGTTTTTTTCTTAGTGAATATCACTACTAACAACAGGCAAGAGTGACCTCTGCAAGGCTTTTGCTGTCTTGGTTAAATCCTCATTCATTCATGATTTGTTTAGTCATTTGAATGTATAAAAGATGTCAGACACTGGTGTGGTGTGATATAAATATGGCCCCTGCCTTCAAGTGGAGGAGACATGTAAACAGATTATTATAGCTCAGCGTGGTGATCATTGCTGTATTAACAATGCTCATGTCTTTGAGGTTTCACCAAAGTGGTTGGTCCTAGGGAGGCCAAAATCATCCTTGAAACTGGAGCAGAGTGGAGAATCTTAGACACCAGCCATTTGCAGAGATTTAGCTTGTGACCATGGCATGGCATTTTAGGGAAATACACCGCCCCATTGTCTCCGACTTGTGAATTTCAATTGTTTTGAGCTATAGCTCCAACAGCACCCTCTATGGAACTGTACCTTTCTCCCCACTCATTCTCAAGCACTTGGTTCATATATCAACTAGTTGTGTTTTCCAATCTCTATTCTTTCTTTCTTTCTTGACTTTTCCCCATAGACCCATTCTACTTAACCAATAAGGTCAGATTCCATTTTGGTCAAAAGTAAAAATGTATTGCTTTGTTTATCTGATAACAGATAACCCTGGAAAAGCTAATCAACCTAACTTTACTCCTGGAAATGCCAGAATGATTCAGCTCGATAGTTAATTTTGGTAGTCTGAGAATATAAACTCACTTCAGAAGACTTTTGAACAGGTTGGACATTCCTTTCCCATAAGAAAGTCTATATATATTTGACCTTTGAATTTAAGCCAACTCTGTTCTTTTCTGCAGCATGGTAGAGAGTTGTGTTCCTAACCTATTTTTGACTCACTGACCTTTTCCCCCCGCTAGTATCACCACGCAGTGCTGAGCCATAATGTTAAGGGAAGGGTCCCAATAAGGAAGTTTAGGGGAGAGTGGAATCCTTTCATTCAGATGGACTGGCTTGATAAAGATACATAAAAAATGCATAAGGGAACCACCCCCCCTCCCCGCCACACACACACATATTGAAGAGAGAGGCTATTTGCTGTGTTGTTTGAATTGAATTTTGTGGTAAAGTGAAGAGTAAATCCAGGTCAGGATTTGCAGTGGCAATGTTCAAAGCCACTTATAGCAGCCAATTGCTAGTGGTGTTGCAAAGAGAATTATATAGACCCAGCCTGTGACCTTTAGAAAAGCATAAGAGGTTTAGAAATAAAATGCTTGTAGTGTAACCAAGTCACTATAAAAATCCTTCAGTAAATTCCTGTTTAGAAAAACCATCACAAAGGGAAATAATTGATAAGGTTCTATACAAAGCCCATTCCATTCAATGGACTTAACAGCACATGAAATTTCCACTAACATATGAGACGTTTTCTGATTCTCCTGAGAGTTTTTTGCTATAGGATTTCCTATGCATTGAAATGGGCTGACGGTGAATCAGAGAAATAGCAAGTACAGTTGAACACTGGAAAAAGTGTTTTCATTGTGTGTGTGTGTGTGTGTGTGTGTGTTTGCTTGAATTATATTATTCTATGAATATTCTCAAGAAAATGAAATTAGAGACACTGTCTAGACAGTTCAATTTTTAAGCCTCATTAATAATTATAATATTAATAAAAACACATTTATTGAGAATGTATCATGTGTCAGATACCAAGCTTTGCATGATATATGGCATTCCCTCAATTCTTAACAACAATCCCGCAGCAGTGATATTACCACCCTCTTTTTCGGAGAGCAACAGCGGAAGCTGAAGTGTAAAGAGGTTAGGTAAATTCCTAAGGTCACTGAACTGGTAAGAGCTAGGCAGAACCCCAGTCTG
Organism: Plecotus auritus; assembly: GCF_963455305.1. NCBI lineage: Eukaryota > Metazoa > Chordata > Mammalia > Chiroptera > Vespertilionidae > Plecotus > Plecotus auritus. The sequence continues at coordinate 154,479,304 of NC_137782.1, forward strand.
TGGCCCTCGAAGCCAGTGTTCCTCGCTTGTATTTGTACTGCTCCAAACTATTTACCAAACACTTTATTTCACTTGGAAAAAAATTATGATTATCCTAAGACCATTTTTTAATTCATTCTATTTTGTATGTGTCTCTGATTTTCAGGTGCCTTGATAGTAATAGATCAGATGTTTATCTAGAGTTACAGGCCTATATTTAGCAAATGTATTCATTCGATTCCAAATTTGTGAATTCTGCAATTTGTCCAGAATGTCTTCACTTACTGAATCATGAGAGTCAGTTACCCTGCAGTCAATGCAAAAGAGGGAACGTATTTTTATGTTTTTTAATAATATTTTTATGTTTTTTTAAATTACAAGCTTGTAATTTGTGAGATGATGACTGTTTCTGCATTGACCTTTGCGAACAGAAGCAAGCAATACATAGGGGTATGAGGCATTCTGTGTACACACAGTTTTCTCTCTGTGGGATTGTAATCTATTGGTGTGTAGACACCAGATTGGAATAACTGACTGATTTGTTAATTTAGGGTAAGTATAAGGTGCCACTCTCATTTGCAGTTTTCTGTTTCATTTTAATTTATCAAATGGAGTCAGCTGGTTGTTATATTCTTTTCATACACTTAATCCAACAACATGTATAGTTTTTCAACAAGTAAAACTAAGTTTCATGAGAATTTTAGCCTGAAGAATGACAGGGAGAACTGGTCTTGATGAGACATGACCGTTTATCCTCATCATTTTCATATGTTTCCTTTACCAATTTCACAGTCTCATTTTAGGCAAAAGCAGATGCTATCACTATCCTGCATCCTCTATGCAAATAGAAAAAAATACAGTGGCCACCTAAATGTCATGAACCTAGGAAGTCAGAAATAGGTCTTGGGAATAACCTTGGATCCAAATAAATAGGGCGGTATGGTTCATTAAAAAAATATCACTTAAAATCCAGTTTTCTTCAAGTCTTTAAAAAATGACTCATGTTCCACACCCCTTTTTATTTAGAAACATTGGTTTGTTTTTCTGATGTTTTGGCTCCTGCTTTTTAAATAAGTTGGCGTGTTCCCCCACCCCCTTTTATTAGCTCAGTTCTTTCCCAGAGTGAGTGATAAATGAAGCTGGAGCACTGGCTGTAAATTCCCTCCTTCTCTCTCCCCTCTATCCTACTTCAGAGTTATTTTGGAGGCCAGGGCATCCCGCAGGGTGAGAGGATGCCAGCCAGCATCACATGGATGGTATGGGATCAGGGGACATTTGCAGCCTGGGAGTCTTCTGAATGTAAAGCTCTCACTTTAACCTAAGTGAGGGCTCAGAATGGGGCCAGAAGACCTTAGCACAATAACTTACATTTGCAATGCCACATTCTTGCTAAAGAACCGATTATGACAAGCAATTCAAATTCTTGGCCCTGTTTTGCAGATATAGAGCTAATTGGAGAGAAAAATCATGGGTAACTTCTCAGAGCCTTTTCTCCTTCCTCCCCTGCCTCCTCTCTGCACCTGTTGCAGGAGGATTCTACTGCACAGCTCCTTCAAGGCCTTTAGGTTTAGCTGGTGACCTTTTAATGGCCCTTGATCAACCAGATGGAAGAAGTTCACCCTTTGGCCAGAGAGATTAAAAAATTTAAACACACGGGAATTTATTGAATTTCTTAACTTGACCCTTCAGAAGGGAAATGTTTTAGTTATGCAGTCAGAAATGTAAATTAAGTATTCTGTGCTTGATAAAACTGGAAGTTAGAATACAAGAGTTGAGGTGGAGGAGACAGAGGTCTGGGAAGGCTTATGGAGTGAGAACATTTGTTTGGGCAAAACATTTGTTGGCTAGAGCATGTGAGAGTATTCTATTAGAAGGAAACCGCAGGAGAAAGGGTTCAGGTGGGTGAAAGCCTATGTCTGTTTTCAGTGAATTTTAAATAGTCCACAGTGTGTGTGTGTGTGTGTGTGTGTGTGTGTGTGTGTTTGTGTGTGTGTGTGTGTGTGTGTGTGTAGTCTGTTACAAAGTGAGAAGTAGAGGGCCAAAATTAGGAGGGACGCATTGATGTGCCTGGATTTTACTCTGCCAGCTGACTAGTTCTATTGGGTAGACAAGTGACACAATCTGCTCTATGCTTTAGCAAAGTGCCTAATGGTGTGGAGAGTAGATTGAAGGGGATGAGGCTACAGGCAAGCAGATCAGATAGGCATACTTGCAGTAGGGTAGGTGAGGGATTTCGATAGTGTACAATAGGAGGAAAATGGGATTCACTGTGAAGCTAGGACCGATTTTGGAAACTTGATTGAATGTGAGCTATGGGGATGAAAGTGACATCAAAGATGATGTGCTTCTAAACGGTGAGGCGTTCACATGATCTGAAGAACACAAAAGGAGTTCAGTTTAGGACTTTGCTTTTAAATGCTGTCAGTGGCAGGAAATGTATCAGACCAAAAAGGAGAATTGAGAGCTGGAAGTAGAGATTAGGGAGTTAGCAACAGGAGCCAACAGAGCAAGTGATGTTACTTACAGAAAGAATATAAAGAAAGAAAAGGTCTGGAAGAGAACTTGGGGAAATGCCTTATTTGAAGGTGTCATTGGAGGAAGGATTTGAAAGAAAGAAGACTGGTTAGAGACAGAGGAGGTAAACCTCCATAGTATCACATCAGATGCAACAAGGGAATAGCAAGTTCCAAGGACAAGGGTGACTAATACAAGTAATGGAACTGCCCCTGGGGAGTGTGCAAGCTATGTTGATCAGGCTAATGAGTTACGGTTCCCCACATTGTGCTTTTGTGTGCACAGGATTTTCTCGGGTGGCTTAATTTCCCTTCTTATCACACTATTGACTAGCTTGAATATTCTTCCATCTCAACTCATCCAAACCTGCAAATGTCCTAAGATTCGATTAGAAGTCTGACTCTTGCCTTAACTGGTTGGCTCAGTTGGTTGGAGCATCGTCCTGGACACTTAAAAGGTTGTGGTTTTTATTCCCAATCAGGAAGCATATGAGAGGCAACCTATCCATGTTTCTCTTTCACATCAATGTGTCTCTCTCCCTCTCCCTTCTTCTCTGTCTAAAAGCAATAAAAACATATCCTCAGGTGAGGATTTAAAAAAAGTAAGTTTAACTCTTCGCCCACTCCTGCTGAATATGGTCTTGTTCTTCTCCGAATTCCTGTAGTTGATATAGTTAGTTCTCTCTTCACATATAAATGTCTTAATTCCCCACGTGGACTGGATGCGTTTCAGGGCAAATATTGTATTTTAAAATCATTCATTTCTGCCTCAATGCCTAACATAATGCTTTGCATAAAGAAGATGCTTAAACAAAAAAGCTATGATGTGAAATTTGGTAATCTGTATTAGGTGTCATAAAACAGTTAAATTCTTTGACACAGTAATATCTCTTCTGGGGCTATATTCTACAAGAATAGTCTGCAATGTGAAAATGTCATATACTCAAACATACTTGCCAGAGTTCTAATCAAAACTGTTTAGAGGTCCAGTATTGAAATAGTGGAATGCTTCTGTGAAAATATAAAATTTTGTTTAATGGAATCATTTACCACCCTAGAAATGTGATTATGATTTAAAAAGCAGGGCACAAAACTATTTGGGCACTATGGTTTCAAAGGTATAAAATGTGCATATGGAAAACATTGGAAGAGAATAGGTTAAACTAATAAGCTTTAAGACAGAAAGATAGACTTTCCAGTGTTGTTGTTGTTTTCATTTTAAAATTTGCAGTAATATATTATTGTTATAAGTTATCTTACATTAAAGCAATCTTTTGTTTTCTATGAAGGACCAAATACTGTGCAGTGAACTTGAAAGATTACTTGGTCCATTAAAACTTCCTATTAATGAGCCATGGTCTTGGGGTCAGTAGCTCTTCACTCTAGTTAGGACCCTTCTCTCCTTTCCACAGTCATCTTTAAGCTTACATTGTTAATCTGGATAGATCCAATAGATTTGATTAAGGCAATACTTAAAGCCCAGGCCCTTCTGGAAGTGATAGAAGGTGTCCTCTTTAAATATGCAAATCATTAGTAGGCTGTCAGGATCTATGGTGGTAACCATCACCATTAATCGATAGCACTGATTTTTTTCAGCTCATAATTTGGGACAAGGGGACCATCTTGTCCTTTAACTATTGGCATTTCTAAGAATTAAAGAGAAAGGGAGAGGGAGAGAAAAGTTAAGAGGATAGAAATACAAGAAATAGGGGGAGAGGGGCACATAGCATATAGGTGTGTCTGTGTCTACCTCCCTCTGATGTTCTCTTATTTCACTTTTTAAAAATCTCTTCCCTGCTGCTCAGTGGAGCCTTTCAAACAGAAGCACTGTATTTTCAAAAGCTGGGACTATGTTTGATCTTTCCTCTAATCAATATTCTGAGGTGGTCTTGGCAAGAAAGAGACCTACTCTCTTGAATCCTGGTGTGAACTATTTCAGAAGGTGGTAGGTTCAGCATCACAGGCAAAGACAAGTATCAAATAGCGGGGAAAACATAATACTGGTAGTGGGAAGCAGGAAATGAGAGGGTGGGGTCCTCAGGCAACGCGAGGATGCACTCTCCAGGCACCCTGTAATCTTTATCAGCTGAGTTTGAAAGGCTGGTGCAGACGATGGGCTCTTTCGCTCTGCTACCTAGGCCTGCCTGCAAAAGTCAGAACAAATGATCCTGGATTCCACCACCACCCAAGTTAGCAACAGCTGACTGAAAGGCGCAGCACACTGTGAATCTGTTCCAGACAGCTCAAAGTTGAGGACCTTCCCTGTTGGGCTATTGAAAAAGGCAGTTCATGTTTCTTGACACCAGGCAGGCCCAGTAGGGTGCCCTAGCACAGACCAGACATCAATTTATCTTTTTACCCATTCCAGGTAATCTCTAAAGGACAGTGAAACTCAAAGAGATAGCAAAGTAAAAAGATGCTTATTTTTCATGACAATAAATCAAACACCTATTAGAATGATTCAGGTTTCAAGACTGGATCTCAAAGGATTTGAGGCGAAGCTTTTTTTTTTTTTAATACCCAAGGAATATAATATTTTTTCCCATTGGCTATAGAGAGAGGGGAGGGGGGATGAGAAACAAAAGGGGGTAGAAAGGAGGGAAGAGAGAGAGAGAGAGAGAGAGAGAGAGAGAGAGAGAAACATTGATGTGACAGAGACACATCGATTGGCTGCCCCCCACATGCACCCTTGACGGGGGAATTGAACCCACAACCCTCTGGTGCACAGGCTGATGCTCTAACTACTGAGACACTGGCCAGGGTGAGCCAAAACTTTTTAAATGACATTTTTATAATATAAAGTACATATTATAACATGTAATAATGAAATATTAAATAGGCACAACATTCTTTTTTAAAAAAAAATATTGATTTTTTACAGAGAGGAAGGGAGAGGGATAGAGAGTCAGAAACATCGATGAGAGAGAAACATTGATCAGCTGCCTCCTGCACTCTCCCCACTGGGGATGTGCCCACAACCAAGGTACATGCCCTTGACTGGAACCGAACCCGGGGCCCTTCAGTCCGCAGGCTGATGCTCTATCCAGGGGTCCTCAAACTACGGCCCGTGGGCCACATGCGGCCCACCGAGGACATTTATCTGGCCCGCCGGGTGCCACTGCCTGTCCTGCTTAGCAGCCGACTCGTCCCGGGCCCAACAGTGCACATAGGAATTTGTTCATAGTTTTTTTTTTTAACTATAGTCCGGCCCTCCAACTGTCTGAGGGACAGTGAACTGGCCCCCTGTTTAAAAAGTTTGAGGACCCCTGCTCCACTGAGCCAAACCGGCCAGGGTGGCACAACATTCTTATATGCTTGAGTTGCTCATAAATTTAGAGTGGATTTCCAGAGAAAGTAGTCATTTGCCTTGCCTTTCTCAGGTATACCATTCGCCAAATTATTGATCTACCCTATTGGTTTGAAAGGGAAAAGCAGCCTCCATGGACTAGTCAGGACTCCTCCCTGGTTCCAGAGGCCTGGCAGTAACACACACACACACACACACACACACACACACACACACACACACACCTTCTTTCTGACCTACCTCAAAAGGTCATTGCTTTTACTAGGAGGGGGCAGAGTTGTGTTTTCCTTAAATCACCAAGCATCAACCTAGAGCTTCACATATAAACTGTCTGCTTTTTTTTTTCTGGTCATGAAACAGGAACTGTAAGCTATTTTCTCTATAAAAGAATTAATTGCCATTTTTCTCTGCAGAGTTGGTAGGGAGAAAGCAGACCTTTAAATAAATAATTGGGTCATTATTTACTAAGGAAAGAGTGGGAAGGGATGTGGTGGGGATTTCCTGGGAATAAAGAAAGGGTGTTGACGTGTAGCAGGAACAGTGTGTTGAGCATACGGTCAGGATCTGGAGGGAATCATAGGAAGGAAATAAGCAGGGAGTAAAAATCGTGGCACAGTCTATGGACCACATCTTTCCCACAGCATCTGTGCAGTCATTGTGTCCTCACATAGCAGGAGGGGAGGCAGTGTCAACACTGTCACCTGAAAACAGCTGCACCGTCAGAAGATGCTGTGGACACAGGGCAATGACATTTTCAGTTAAACCAAGGACTTGGCAAGATGCTGCCTTTATGAGTAATGAACAATAGCATGTTCCTAATAAACTTCAGATTTAAGACCTTGATGCTTCTAATTAAAAGAAAGAGAGAGAGAGAGGGAGGGAGGGAGGGGGGAGAAAGGGAGGGAGGAAGGGGGGAGAAAGAGAGGAAGGGAGTAACTAAATGTCCCAGCTTCCATGAGACAGTTTTGGTTTACATGTATTGTAATTATTAATAATGCCTTTTTGACTCACCAAGTGTCCCAGCTTGGAATAAAAATTATATGACAACTCTGTGTATAAGCCAAGGATACGTGGGAATTAGCAAGATATTTTACAGCTTTTTTTATTCGAATACATCTTTTAAAATTTAAACTCCTGAAACTAGAACCTCCTGTGTCATAATTTTCTCATACTTGTTCAGAGATGAAGCCATCACCTTTGTAAAAAAAAAAAATCTAACTTTCTGACATCACTGCAGATGATGATTTAAATAATTATTTTGAATATTTTTAATACCCTGCAAAGCTTTTAGAGTCTAATTAAACATGAATTCGTTTCTGTTGTATACACCCCCACTCCCCTCCCCCCCCCCCCCCCGCCGCTAAAAACTGGGCAATTGGACAAGTAATCATCCCGTCAAGTTGCAGCTGTTTGGGTCGTATGCTCCTTCATAATGCCACTCCGTTAATTTTGCTCTGTGCCGTTTCCTGGTGCTCGAATTTTGCCATACAAATATTTGTGGCATGGGTAATAATCAAATTTTAAATTGGGGGTTTTGAAAAGAAGAGTCTGACAGGCAAGTAAATCAGAAATCCAGACTTGCATTATATTGAATAGATTAATCACTCAGATTTATTTTGAGCTAAGCAAATTGTCAGAAAGAAAAAAAAAAAAACAGGTAAAGAAATAATTTGCGACTCAGAAATGACAATCCTATTTGCAAGACCTTTGAGCTTTTTATTGGTAGTAGTTCTTATGGGAGCCAAAGTCTTAAGTTCCTTTTGTTTATATTACAAATCTGGAAAAGGAAATGTTGATAAAAATCAGAATGGTTATTTATTAAGAAGACACTATGCTATGAGTATCAATCTTGATAGCTATTTAAAGAAAAGATCAGCTTTGTAATTTTTCTGTGAAAAAGACACTAGAAGCTATTGGAAAGGGAAGCATTGTAGGTGACTATGTGATGTTGCTTTACAAAGAATTAAGAATATTTCTGTCAATATTTTTTGTGAATATTTTTCTCTTCTGTCAATAAACTTTGAATCTAACATTCATTAATTTTTTACTATTTAATCAATTAAGTTTTAAATTATAAAAGCTCTTAGACTAAAATTTTAATAATAATGGAATGGAATGTGACTCCTTCTTGAACAATACTAAAAGGATCTTAATTTATCTTAAATATGGATTATAAAACCTACATACAGGTTGTTCTAAGAATTTGAGATTTTCTATACATACAGAGTATATAGGTTTTTAAATATATAATATCTGTACACATTATGTGTATTTTAATATTATATGTATATTCTCCAATGCATGGAAGATACTATAGAAATGGCATTTATATAATCGTATTTGTTATTATTTCATACTAAATCATTCAATCTTGGCTTAACGGCAACTTATTATAAGACATTAGTTGTGAGAAAATTATGACTTCCTTTTCTTCAACAAACATTTATAGATTACTCATACTAACTATGGGATAGTTCCTTGAAATTTAAAAACATGAATAAAATGTTCTGTGATTCAAGAAGCTTAGCTGACAAACCAAGAGATACATGGAAAACCCTGTTCTTATATTATACAAAGCCACAGAGCCGCCTTTCTGAAATCATTACTATGCAAGCTTTTTAAAGCTCATTCAGTGAAGTGGAACAGTAGTAGGAAAAGTCAAAGAAATTGATTTGCAGCTTAAGAATATGTGAATTTTATGAATAAATATTATATCAACTCTAGGGGCAGACATGATGGTCCTTTCCATTATCTTAGAGATTCAGCAGCAAATCCTAAAGTGACTAATGGATGACAGGATTCCGTGGTTGAAGCAGACAGTGAAAGCTTAATAAAAGCTTGTGCACTGATAAAATTAGTCAGGAAATACTTTACAGTATCTCAGGTGATTCATGACATGGGAGGTAACAAGGCATAGATTCCATGCCTTAGTAAGTGTCTTCTGCTCTGTTTTCAGATCACCACCTGCCTGAGCATATCAATCCTGAGGCTTGATTCTTTTTTCTGATGAACAGAATCCTAGTTAAAACTGATGAAAATGGTCCTAGTGGTTGTCTTAGATAATTGACTTGTGCAAACCATATACCAACTACACAAAAATATCAGAAAAATCAATTATATTCCTTAACATATGTTTTCTATGCAATGTTAAAGTAATTATTTGAAAGGCAGAAATCCAGCTGTCAGATTTGCATGACAGAAAGAGATATACTCTACTGGACTTTTGGAAGAGATCAAGTTTCATATCCCCTTGAATTTGTAGATGGGGAAGTTGAGGCAGTAGAACCATAAGGAGATGTATGACTTTGAAAAACATCTGGAGCCAAATTTAACACAGGGTTTCTAACTCAAACTAGGGCTTTTACAGTCTTTCTCCTTTGGTTTGCATGGCCCTTTCTCACTCACATTCCCTCCCATTAAAATGGGAAGCCCAGTGGTACAGGCTATTCAAATGCAGGAATAAAAACTGTTGATGACTTAAATCCAAATTGGCTAATTTTGTTCTGAGCAGTGACTGATAGAATGTTCTGTGTGCACAGGGAGAGAAGAGGTCAGACACATTTTATTTTAATGCATTTTCATTAGTTCATCAAATGCTCTTTTGAGGGGACTCTTAAAAGATCAAGTATAAAAAATATTGAAATTGGAGGAAAATGTCTCTTTTAAGTATGGCTTCCTATGTTACATGACCCATGTAAGATCAAGCCATTCCTCACTTTTCTTAACATTGAGACACACATCAAAGTAATTCAAAGAGGAAATGTTAAGAGTTTAAAGAGACCTGACATTGCTCATCTGAAAGTGATTTCCTTATTATTTAATACTTTTCTTAGACTGGGCATATCCTATTCTTTTTCATCTTTAACATCAGCTTATAGTTTGATGTGGATTTGTTTAGGATAATTCATAGTTTGAAACATACATGAAATGCCAAGAAAACTGACTATTCATTCAGAAAGCCATCAGTTAATTCCTGGTGGACCAGACGACTAAGTACCGAAGTGCTGTGGGACATAATGATTCGGGGAATCGTGTATTGTTGACCCCGCATCATCTGGTCAGTATTTTAATCAGTATTTTGATGAAGACATTGGATGTTTATTACATTTTCATTGAATAATTACTCAAAAATGTTTTTCTGGAATAAACGGAATATATTTGTGTGCATATGTACAAATGTAATATGTGGCATTTACAAATAAAAACACCTACAACTTATAGGCTGTGACTTAGCTAACATGAAGATGATGGTGATGTTGATGATGACAACGATTACAACAAATACTAATGCTGTTATGTCCTAACTTTATGCACGGTTCCACACTTGGAAGTTTATATGCTTCATCTTCAGAACAACTTGACAAGGGAGGTACCATAATTCCCACCTAACAGATGGAGAAATCAGCCATTTATTCAGGAAAACAATGATTGAATACTTCCTATTGCTCAAACATCACAAACATCATGTATTGAAGGTGAACAATAAAGTTCTTCCTAAATCCTAAGACTATACGTGTTTGCTCTGTTTCACCGTTTGTCTTCATGTATGTTAAGTGAACCTCATAATACATGGCACCTGGGGGTATTTACTTCAAAAAAATAGTATTTGCTTCCCATGATTATAAAGTGCAGCATCTAGGAAAAACAATAAGACATTTTAGTTCGTTGCAAGTTGTTGCTTACCTAAAATAAGTCATAAACTCTTGAAAGCTATGTTGATAAAACATACTATTTTGGGGAGCGGCAGGAGTGTTGACAGGAAAGCTGAAGACTCAAAGGAAACTGCAATGTTCGGCTCACATCAGGAGGATGGTGTTCAGTGCTTAGTGCCACTTTTTAACAGTGACATAGGCAAACTAGAGAAAGATGGTCAAAGTCGTGAAATGTCTAGAAGTCAGACTATAAACGAAACAATTGAAAAGAATGTGGGAGAAGAATTAAGGACTTAGGAATTCATAATAACTTCTTTCAGCTATTAAAGAGTTGCCCTTAGCATGGATTGTGTGTAGCTCTAGAAAGGTAGAATGATGGTTAATGGAGGAATGTTGAATGAAAGAGATTTCTGCCTAACAGAGGAGTTTTATGACAGGCAGAACTGCTATTTGATTAATTCTTGGAGCTTCCTTTGTTACTTGACTGAGCCATCTTTGGCAGTAATGATCACTCTCTCGGCCATATGTTCTTTACTGTATAGGAGATGTTTAATACAGGTTTCCTAAACAAACAAATGAATGAAAGAATGCATGCCTCAGTAACCATCCGATGGCATAATTCATTGTATACAGGTCCATAGTACAGAGAATCAAAGAGAACAATAAATACATGATGAGATGAAATTAGGTACAGTGGGTCCCTTGGTCCAGCTTCCTCTGAGCAGAGAGAAGTAAAGCAAAATTAGATAGAGTAAATGTTGAGCAATTTGAGTCTTATTCCAAATGGATGATCTGCTAGAGACTTCATGAGCATCTGCTAATTGTGCCACTTAAGAAATTGGAAATTCTTATTGTGATCACAAGTGTTTTATAAAATGTCTCACTTTATTGATTTAGGCAGGAGTCCTCAAACTACGGCCCGCTGGCCACATGCGGCCCGCCGAGGACATTTATCCGGCCCGCCGGGTGCCGCTGCCTGTCCTGCTTAGCAGCCGACTCATCCCGGGCCTGCAGTGCGCATAGGAATTTGTTCATAGTTGTTTTTTTTTTAACTATAGTCCGGCCCTCCAATGGTCTGAGGTACAGTGAATTGGCCCCCTGTTTAAAAAGTTTGAGGACCCCTGGAAGGTATTACTTATGTGTCCTTATCCTTATCCTCCCATTGCCCACCCCCCCGCCATTCATACCCTCACCCCCCTGGTGTCTGTGTCCATTGGTTAGGCTTATATGCATGCATACAAGTCCTTTGGTTGATCTGTCCCCCTTACCCCCGCTCTTCCCTACCTTCCTTCTGAGGTTTGATGGTCTGATCGATGCTTCTCTGTCTCTGGATCTGTTTTTGTTCATCAGTTTATGTTGTTCATTATATTCCACAAATGAGTAAGATCATGTGATATGTATCTATCTCTGACTGGCTTATTTCACTTAGCATAATGCTCTCCAGTTCAATCCATGCTGTTGCAAATGGTAAGAATTTCTTCTTTTTTACCGCAGCGTAGTATTCCATTGTGTAGATGTACCACAGTTTGTTAATCCACTCATCTGCTGTGAAATAAAGATATTCTTATACTCCACAATAAACAGGAGTATACCAGGAATCGAAGGCATTCTCATTGTATCTACCTATATTACTCACTTAGCTGGGCAGTTATGTCTTCCTTTCTAAATCCAGTTTCCTGGAAGCTAAAGCTTTCCAGTAGGCTTCTATATTACAGTCCTGCACTGCTTAACAAGGGGGACATGATCTGATACATTCATCATCAGGTGATTTTGTCTTTGTGCAAGTGTCATAGAGTGTATTTCCACAAACCTACATGGTATAGCCTACTGTATACCTAGGCTATATGGTACACCACCACCATAAATGTGGTCCATCATTGACTGAAAAGTCATTATGTGACTCATGACTGTAGTGACAAATCGGTAAAATTTTTGTTCCAATTCTAGTGACTGTCACATTCCCGGGGATTCTTTTTCTCAGGCACCAGTTCTAGTGAAAGGTTGAGAAAAAATAACAATTCGTTGAAAGATTTAGGAAAAAATAGCTTCCAAAGAATAACCTTCCCAAGTGCTGTTTCTAGATGGCACTTGGGACAATAGTTAGGCTCATGTCTGATTCATCCTCATGTAACTCCAAGAGTCCGGAAGACTAAATTTCCTCGTCAGTTAAACTCTTTGGATACAAATAGTAGCATTATTTTTGGACAGACTCTCATAACTATCTCAATTTTATTTAGACTGCAATGGTCTACATTTATATGGGGAATTATGCTGGAGCAGTTTTGTACAGTGGTTATGGGTGTGAAATTTGAGGCCGATGGTTCTAGCTTTTTCATTTATTTGTCATGTGACTTTGCAAAAGTTACCAAGTGTTGGTGAGCTTCTCTGTAAAATGGGAGTAATTATAGTATTTACTTCATAGAGTTGTAGCAATGATTAAATTAGCTGGTGTAATACATGGAGTGGTTTAGTATAGTCTTACATGCATAGTAACTGTGAAGTCAGAGCCTTCAACTCTCAAATTCTGCTGAGTCTCAGAATCACCTGAAATGGGTTTTTAAAAATACAGATGCCTTGCCCCCTTCCTGTGAGTCTCTGCTTAGGTAGCTCTGAGATGAGGCTCAGATAAATATGCTCTGGATTATTTCTCCAGGAAATTCTGATGCACACCAGAGTTAAAATCACTTGCTGATTATTTTTATTTTCTTTTCCCCTTCCAAACTTAGCCCAGTTTCTGTAAGTTTACTTGGCCTGTTTGAGATGTAAAGAAAGGAAAATAATTCGGTTTTCTACCTCATGTCCAAGTGCATACTACTATTTTAGTGGAAGAACTGGTATACAGAAGCAGATGGTCTGGCTTAACTACTATCACACATTAATGTAATACTGTTCAAATCCTAAGTTTAGATTTACTGTTATTCAGAGGTGGTACAGTAACATATCTGAAAGTCAAATATCAATGATGTTCAAATTATCTGCCTGGCAAACACCTTTTCATTTCTCCAGGTAAAACTTCAATGCCACCCTCTCTGTAGCCTTCTCCTGACTGTCTCCTAAGAATCCCACTTCACACACTATGTGTCTCCCTCTCTCTCTGTGTGACCAATAAAATGAGAGATCTTGGAAGCATAGGGATTGTTTTATTTGCTTGTTTCTTTCTGGCTCCAGCACATATTTCCTTCTTTGCTATTGCCACATCTTTGCATTGGTGCACATCATTGAGGGCTATATTTTAAGGTGCGAGCGATTCATCGCAGTGGGAGTTGACACACAAGCTTTGTGTGTGCAGCAGAAGGGAATCATTGGCACTTGGTGAGAGATTTCTCAAAATGCCAACAAACGGTATTCTGAGAGTTTGTCATTGCCAGGTGTAAAGTATCATTTTTCACACTCCGATTGTATTTACCTTTTTACACAATGGTTATCTTTTTCACTGAAATATCTTTAAATAGAGTTATCCAGATTTTTCATTGAATTAGGGTGAAAACTTAAAAAGCAAACTCATGTATGATTACAGTACTTCCCAAGGCTGCATTTAAATACCCAAATAATGGCTGGTGAGGGGGCAGGGTGGGATCAAAAGTCAGTAATATCAAATTTGGTAATTTTTTAAACCTCATCTGATAAATGGAAGTCCCTGAGGCTCTCAGGATGATTCTTGGAATTACAAATGAACCTGCCCAACCAAGTACATCTCCATTCCTAAATATATTTGGACGATACTAGAAGAAGATTCAGAGAAAAATATGATTGAGTCTGCAGAACACCATACTACCCAAATCAACCAGGGTTATTTTCTTTGATAAGGTAGTCTGGTCTTTTGTCTTCTAAATTTATATTTTTATATGCAAACGTGTTTACAGAGCATCCACTTTTTCCTTGACTCTGAGTTTTTGTTCAGTCATTGAAATTCACAAGTGGTTGAGGAAGGGTATGTGGAAGTATTCAGGTTCTGAAGATGCTTTGCCAGATTAAAGTAAAAGCAGACTTTTCTCCCAAAGAATTGAGTGGAATAAGGTGACTTAATGAACTACATCTCTTGTTAATCTGTAGTTGTATATTGATTTCAGAATTATTATATTTGGCTCGTGTAATGACTTTATTATTTATTAACAGATTGATTTCAGTATTTCATTGACATCCATGTGTTCTCTCATCTCTCATAGGCAGCCTTAGGCTATATATCACCAATAATTGCTCAGTTTATGGGAATATTAGTCCAACTAGAAATTTTATCAAGAAAAAACTTTTTCTGATTTAAAGATCACTTGGGTAAAATGTTGACTCTATGATTCTGTAAAAGTATCATCTGAAATCAATAGAAGTTCCATTTTTATTAACTATTTGAATACCAGTGAACATTTAAGTGTATATATGTATTCCTGGAAGTTTTAGTTTATATTGTGTTTTGTGGCCAGTACTAATATTATTATTTGGAATTCTCACATGACTTATTTAGCAATTCAGGCTTTTTGTTACAGATTAATTATAGACATGCTATTTAGTCATTAAAAATGGTGGAGATGTTTTCTTTACAAGCTGACATTCTGGAATTCATGCTTAGAGCTATTTTTAAAAAGAAACAAACTTTGAGAAATAAACATGTTTTGTTCTGAAAATTCATGATCTCAGCTAAATTTTTACCTTTAATACTTATTGTTTGCTTAAACAAAGAAAATATGCTCTTAATTTTAAAATTTATAATACATTAAGCGGACTTTTTATACAAAATTTATTTGTTAGTATTTAACTAAAGTCTGTACTTCTATATAATACTCAAATTAATAGGAAAAAAATCCTTCTAATTCCTTAAGCCCCTTGAATGTCTCTAGATTTTTTCCAATGAAGTGAACACATTGCTTTGCAGAGGTATCTGAACTTATTCGAATGGTATTCCTTTTAGTAAACTACTTGTTTTCCAATATCCAAGTGGCAAGTCTCCTTATGCCCTTGAATTGCAAGAGAGTGTCCAGTTTATTCCAGAATCATGCCAACCTGATTTGATCCTGGCTTATAGACCAAATATGGTTTTATTGACCATGGTCAGCACAAACCAACACTTTTCTTTTCACCATACATACCATGTCAAGGAGCTAGATAACCGTAGAGGACGTCTTGCAAACAGAAACACAGGTCCAGCTTAGAGAACAAAAGACTTTCATATGCTGATTTTTTTTCCATGTAACGCTTGAATACAAAACCTATGAACTTTTTTTCTACGTAAAAGGTCTATAGTACACAATTTAAATTGGCTTCAGGCCAGTGCAATTACTTATCTTGGTTGCTTGCCCAGGTTCATTTCTTGATATAGCCCAGTGACAGATGTTCTCATTGCAAGAAGCTTTTGAGTATTTTTTCCCTTTTGTTTCTTAATGTACTATAACCATGTGCCAAAGGCTACATCGAACCATAAGGTAAAACTTAGATAAATTCATATCTCTGGGACCCCGTTACTGGAAAATTATTTTCTAAGATGATTGCTACACTACCATCATGAAAAGATTTTAGGTAAGTGTTCCAGAAGTTTTATTTTGAATAAGAAAGTACCATTAAAGACATGTGCTCTGTTTTTTTGTTTGTCATTTTTTTGTTTTTGTTTTTTGTTTTTTTGTCTTTATCTATTTTGACCAATTCTTCAGGCAGAGATCATGATTGGGGGCCACATTTTAAGTTCCTTATCAATTTTAGAATTCAATTGCACTTTTCCTGTTTTTTTTAATGCTAGGTCAGAACTAACCCAGTTGGATCTAGCAAATGTAGAAAGAAAGGCAGTTGGAACAGATTTAGTCAATTAAAATTTGGAAGAGAGTTCTTAGGAAAGAAAATATTTATCTAGTGTCATGCAGGCAGCTACCTTGACTAATCTTTTGAATCTTCAGAAATTGCTTTGTTTTGGAACTTAGCAGCAAAAGTAATAAAGTGTTGACTGTATTGTTGTGCTGATCATCATCATTATTACTCTGACATGATGATGATGATGATGATGATGATGATGATGATGATGATTATATTAACAAGCTAAAAAAGGGGGAAATGTATGATCATCTCAATAGATGTGGGAAAAGAAATGACTAAATCCAATATCCATTCCTAATAAAAACTCTCAAATAAAACTAGTAATAAAAGGGAAGCTCTTCAACCTAATAAAGGGCATAGATGAGAAACTTAAAACTAACATCCCACTTGACAATGAAAAACTGACTGCCTTTCCCCTAAGATCAGGAACAAGACAAGGTTATCTGATCTCAAGGATTGTATTCAACATTATATTGGAGATTCTAGACAGTGCAAAAAAAAAAAAAAAGACATCCATATTGGAAAGGCAAAAGTAAAACTGTATTCAAAAACAATGTAATGATGTGTATAATTAAGATCTGCTGGTATCTACAAAGGCAAAACTGCTAAAAGTAGTAAGAGATGTAAAACCAGCCTCCATTCGCTACAATTGATAATGTCTAACACTACATCGGACAAGCCATGACTCCAAATCTAAAATAAGAGCTTTTAATTCTCTTCATGTGATGAGCTTGGTATCCAGCCCTATCTTGTATTTTTTAGTGAACATGATCCATTGATTTTGGAATTAGAAGTCCCTCCTTAAAAATACTCAGGAATTTTCAGGAGACATAGGGGAATGTTTGTGTCTAGAATGTAGTTTCCTGAACCACTGTGAGAGGATGTGTAGTGCACAACTCTAGAGAAAACCATTAACATAATCTATGGTGAAGACACTGCTTCTCACAATTGTTCATCATGATGACCCTGGTGGTTTGAGCCCTTGTAGTATACACAAGATCCATTCTGTAGCTTTCAACCTGATGAATAAGCAAATAGGGTGATTCAAAGTATTAAGAGGACTGTCCTATGAGGTAAAGATGAGTAAAAACAAGCTCAGCAAAGGTACCAGTTGAAATGATGCTCCTGTAAACTTCGCAACAAGACAGAGGTGACTTGCATGTTTCAGATATCAAGCAAGCAGCCTAAAGCTTGAAGATGAAGCCTACAGCATGAATTCTGTGTTTAGCTAAGAGAGATGATGCCAATTTAAGATCAAAATGAGTGAAAAGGAGCTGTACCTCTTTGAGATTCAAGGACATAAAAGCAAGGGAGGAGGGGTAAAGAGTAGAGCAAGACACCACACACGTATTTCCTTTCACAAGATTCCGTTTGTATTGGTTCATATTTGATGCCAAAGAATTGAGTGTTTTCTGAGTTTGGAAGATGGCAAGGGCACCTTGGTTTTACTTTTGTTATAGGTTCTAAAAGATTGTAAGAGCAAATAGTAATGAACCCGTGTTGCAGTCACAATGAAGTCTATTTTTAACATTTTTAATTACATGAGAAATCATGTTCATTGTTGAAAAATTTAAAGATAAAAATAAGAGAACAAACACAAAACAAAGTAAAACCTCTCATAATTCCATTACTTGGGAATAGAGCTCTCAATACTTTATGGATGTTCTTCTAGATGTTTTATTTATATATATATGAAATATAAAGATGTCAAACTTTGAATATTCTTCTGTAATGATTCTTCTCTCAACAAATTATCAAACCTTTCATATCAATATATACACATCCATATCACCATCTCAATGCTTCCAATTGTCCATTATATGAATGCACCAAAATGGTTTTAACTAATCTCAAGGCTTTTAAGCTCTGTTTACTTTTAATTTTTTTTTCTTAAGGAACAAAGATTTTCTCCATAGCATGATCCTAGCAGAGTTTGACTAAAAAGCTACAGCTCTGAATTTTAAATGGCAAAGTGCTTTTGGAGTCGTGTTTCTTGAACTGTTCATTTTACAATGCCCTTGAACACTAAACATTCTTTAGTGGTCATTACATGATTTGTATGTGCATATTCTGGGCTTCACTGTCCTAATCACAGTACAGATGTAAGCCTCTTCCACTGGTTGACCTCTTAGGGAACCTCATTAATTTTTTTTTTCATTTCTAAACCTATATATAGATTGATACTGACATTACATTTATTTAAAATTGAAAGAAACCCCATATATTTAGCTAATCAACCAATAAAGATTAGCTCAAAAGACACCAAACTTTTTTTGAGGCTAATGTAAAAATATTTAAAAACCTTCAACTGGCTCTTGCATGAGTGTGTGTGAGTATATATATGCCTGCTAAGCTGCATTTTGACACTAACATATGACCAAATTTTCAACTCTTGGGACTGTGGCTGTGAGCTGTTGTGGAAAATGTATCATTGAAAGGAAGGAGATTGAGAAGGTAATCCCTAAGGTCCGTGAGCTTGGGGAGGTCTCTTAGCCTCTCTGGAGTGAAGATTGTTCATCTTTCAAAAGATGGAGTTGGAGGAGGTAGGTCTAAGTGTTCCTCCAGGGCAGATATTCTGTGATTCTGCCCTGATTCAGGGTTGCTGCTATAGACCAAGATATTTAGATCCTTGGCTGCTTGGCCTACATCCCTGGCCACTAACCTCATCGAACCCACTCCTCTTTCTTATTTGGTCTCTCATCTTGTACTGAGATTTTAACTCTTCCCTTTGCATACCTTCTTTATCTTGTTCTTTCTTTCCTCGTTCCCCACTTGTGTCCTGTCTCTTGCTTGTGTTCTGTTAAATCTGCCATGTTCCATTGGGTTAACCCAAGTGTTTTTTATCCTGGCGACCCTTGGCCTCCACTGTAAACATGCTGCCTATGACCATGGCATCCTAAGTTGCTCATGAGGGTTATTTGGCTGTGCTCCAATTCCATTATATCTGGAAGAAAAGAAAAGCTACCTCGCTGTCTTGTACATAGTAATTACTTAGAATAAATTAGTATAGTATTGACACATGCTATAATATGAACTTGAAAACATTATGCTAAGTGAAACAAGTGAGCCACAAAAGGCCATATATTGTATGATTCCATTTGTATGAAATAACTAGAATCAGCCAATACACAGAAACAGAAAGTAGGTTAGTGATTGCCAGGGGCTAGGAGAAGGGGAAAAAAGGAGTGACTGGTAATTGGTACAAGGTTTCTTTTTTGGGTGACTAAAATGTCCTGGAATTAGAGAGTGATGATGGTTGCACAACCTTGTGAATATAATAAAAAAACACTGAATTATATACTTTAATAGGATGGATTTTATGATATGTAAATTACATCTCAATAAAAAAATTTGTTGACTGCATAAAATATTCAGGTAATTATTTACCTACACACTAGGAATTGGTTAGACATTTTGAAATATTTCAATAATCAGTTTTAGGGAGATGGTAGGGATAATTAGGTACTGTCCAAAACAGGTGCTTTTAATTGTGTGCCTTTCACAACCCGAACTACTTTTCCTTAGTGGGAGAGCTTCTCTTGATCACTGAAGACAAAGAGCAAGAGCCACAACAAATATCTGCAAACTTTATTCCTGGGTTGAAAATGTAGTATGTAGTTCTTGTCCAAAACACTAAAAATGCACCTTAACTAAGAAGGTAAATAGGGAAGAAATGAGATTTCTCTTGAAGAACTCACTATCAGCTTGATATGTGTCCCCTCAAAAGCTAAACAATCTCTCTCTCTCTCTCTCTCTCTCTCTCTCTCTCTCTCTATATATATATATATATATATATATATATATATATATATCAGTTTGATATCTGTCCCCTCAAAAGCTAAACTCAATATATATATATATATATATATATATATATATATATATATATATATATATATATATATATATATTTTAGAGGCCTAGTGCATGAAATTCGTGCACTGGTAGGGTCCCTAGACCTGACCGGTGATCAGGGCCAATTGGGGCCTTCTGGCTGCCGGCCGGGGCCTTCCTTCATTCAGCGCCACTCCCCTGGTGGTCAGTGCATGTCATAGCAAGTGATCGAACTTCCCATCTCCTGGTCAAACTCCCGAGGGGACACTTTGCATATTAGACTTTTATATATATATAGATATAACAACAACAATAATACATCAACAAGTTGTATTTCACTAGTGACTTTTTTCTGCAAAATAATTGATTCAACTAGATATTTCACTATGTCTAGGGGTTTTAAGTTGAATAAACATAATCTCAGTATCCCCAGTTTGGCAGCCCAACCATTCTCAGGACGCACTGCCCCAAATATTTTAGAAGGCCATCTTTTCTGTCCACTTTCCCCAGGCAGATTTATACCCATCATCTTACCTGCTGAGAGTGCATCCTATTTTTAAAGGCCTCCAGAGAAGAATCTTCTTCAAAGAGATGGGCTGACAAAGCTTTGCCCTATGCTCCATTCCCAGTGGAGCTAATCAGCCAGGTGTCTGATCTCCATGGCGTCTACCTGGCTCCCTCCTCCCCCACAGGACTGAATGCCACCAGAAATAATTGTGAGCCCCACACATCTTTAGAAGTTTGGCTTGATTTTTTTTTCCAACAGAGAAATTTCTTTCACTTACTGAGTGAAGTAAATGGCACTCGGATATTAGCAATGATTCCCAGAAGTCCTGGTGGCTCAGAGCCTTACAGCATCACTTCCTGAGATTCTTATTCTCATTTGCTTCTCAGCAGAAATAACCCAAGTTCACTCAAACTGGAGTAGGTGGTTAGTTTCCATCACATGTTGCATCAATATGTCCTGCGGCTCTTCCACTTCAACCTTTCCATCCCTTCATGGCACATCTGAACACTATCTAGCTGTCTTGGCACCTTGCAGAAGAAACTCAGATGAGGTACAGACTTCCCCTGAATGACCCAGTTAAGTAGTGATGGGTTTGAGAATCAGATCTTGAGTTCTAGTTTGACTGAATGCCATGGTCCCGTCCTATTCATTTTCTATAATTCTTAGATTCATGCTCCTTCCTCCACAGGAAAAAGTATTATGATAATGTCACTGCAGTAAATCATGAGGCACATTCTACTCAGAAACTAACAAAAGCAGATGCCACAAAGGAGTGACTTCGTGGTTTAGTAGGACCAGCAATTCTCTAGCGGTCCGAATATTAGACGAAATGGGTTTCTTGGGCTTGAAAAACAAAGCTCTCTTGAATAATGTTGTTTTGGTGTGTATCAGTTCATTTCACTTTATTATTTCTCTTTTCTCAATCTCTTACTGTTTTTTTTTTTGTGTTTATTTTCATGCAGTTAATGACATAGCCCTGGCAACTGTCTTCAGAGTTGCTTAATCAGGATGTTACATTATTACAACCCAGTGCTGCCAAAGGCCCCTAACACAGAGTGCAGGACTATCCATTTTCCCCTCCGGAAGGTTCCAGAGCCTTTGCTGCTATCTCATGTCATTGAAATGCACAAACTAGACAGACATAGGACAATAATCCTAAATTGACATTTGCAGGTCTGTTTCCTTTATGTGGACGAAGTGTGTTACTACCTAGACATCTCTGGTAACCAGGAGCCTAGGCCAGTGGTCGGCAAACTGTGGCTCGCGAGCCACATGTGGCTCTTCGGCCCCTTGAGTGTGGCTCTTCCACAAAATACCACGGCCTGGGCAAGTCTATTTTGAAGAAGTGGTGTTAGAAGAAGTTTAAGTTTAAAAAATTTGTCTCTCAAAAGAAACTTCAATCGTGTACTGTTGATATTTGGCTCTGTTGACTAATGAGTTTGCCGACCACTGGCCTAGGCTGCCCATGCTAAGAAGTCTAACCAGAGACTGTCCCCTCTAGCCAACATCTAATATTAAAATCAAAAGGGAGTGTCGTTCAAGAGGTTTTGGTTTTCTGTGGTTGAATTATTTATGTCGTGATCTTTTTCAATTTACAGACTGAAGCAGAACCATCCTTCAGTACATTAAAAGCAGGAACACTCTTCATTAAACAAAAAACTCAGAGATTTGTTTTCTGACTCATCACAATATTCCTTCAACATAGATGGGTGGAAAGTATTAGCTTCTCTATTCTCCGGATAGGAAAATTGGAGCAAAAATGTTGTTTCACATAGACAACCAATCACGGAGCCTGGCCTGGACTCCAGATCTGCTGATTTCCACTTCTGTGCAGAAATTCACATTGGGGCTCAAATTAAGAAACTGTATTCTGAAAGGAAAGCTTTGCCATTATTTGGGCAAAGGCTTACTGACTTTGGCAACGGGACCAAGTGTCACACTTTCCTTTGGCAACTATGGGGATTCTAGTTCAATCAGTGTGTATTTCCAAGAACTTTCCCGTGGGCCTACTTTTGGCTTCCATTTACAAAATGTTAAGGAATAATAACATCTACCAAGTACACGTCTAAAAGTTTGAACTGACATGTTCCTTGCTAGGCACCCTCTTCTCCATTCTTCTTTTTATTTGTCCTCAGATGCCCTTGTGCCTCTGTATTCTCCAGTCACAGACTTTTTGTTCTGCCTGAAACATATCCTTCTCTATTCCTGCCTCCACATTAAGATAAACAACCTACACATCTTCAGTGGTGAACCCAGTATATGAGGCCAAATGCCGATGTAATTTATCTTTGCTCTACCATCTGACTGAGATTGCAAGCTTACAGCTCTGCTCTTCTCCTTCATTCTATGAATGTGGACTCTCCCTGGCTCCCCTCCCACTCAGGTCCCCCAAGCTTATCTGCTTGCTGGCCTGTCATTGTATTATGCATGGTCAGGTGTCAGATGCATGTGTGTAAGAACATGAGCATCAGAAAAGACAGTGCCTTGGAAATGCATTCACCTTACAGAGCCTGTGGGGAGAAGACACAGCTGCATAAGAGCATGCACTAAGGTGAGCCAAGCTACAAAATGTTCCCTTCTGCTTGAATCCACTTACAGTGTTACATATACACACATCCTTTCTGGTCATTTTCTAATGTGAGCATGCAAAGAATGCCAAAAAAGCAAAAAGTTCCTTTTAAAAAGACGTTTTTTATGACCGTAAAAGTCTCATTTTCTTATAGATATCCATATTCTATATGGTTTATTCTGAAAGATGGGCTTTCTTTCTTCCACTGTAATATATCTGATAGATATATCCATGGAAATTCATTATGACAATGAAGTAGTTAGATGATTATCTTTGGAAATTGTAAGTATGATTTCCACTGGATGAGGCCATTATCGTAAATTATTATGGTTACCAGAGAATGTGAGGCGATTAGCAGTTCATTTGTTCATTTAAAAACTTTTCTTGAGCACTTACTATGTGCCAAATGCTCAGCGCACACTCTGAAATGCTAGTCATTCTTTTTCCCGAACAGTGTGCACACAGCTCTATACTTGATCCATCGTTTCAATGATTAATGTTCCTGTCTGCCTCTCCCCTACACCAGTGGTTCTAAACCAGGGACAATCCCTGCCCCCCACTCTGGGCATACTTAATGCCTGGAGACATTTTTTTCCATTGTCAAACTGGGAAGGTGTTACTGATATCTAGTGGTTAAAGGTTCTACTGATATCTAGTGATTAGAGGCCAGGAATGCTGCTAAACATCTTATAATCCACCAGGCATCCCCCCACAACAAAGAATGATCAATCCCAAATGTGAATAATCCTGAGTTTGAGAAACCCTGCCTCAGACTGTGTGACCTTGAGGACAGAGACTATGTCATGATCATCTTTGTATCTCCATTACCACATACATAGTAGAGCCTGTCCAAGTAGTGATGGTGACAATAAGGTTGAAATGCCAGGAGTGCAAAGATGAATGGGACTCGGCCCCTTCCTAGAGCTGTGCCACTCAAATGTGGTCCTGACAATAGAATTGCTCTGACCTGGGAAATGGTTAGAAATATAGAATCTCAAGCCCCATTCCAGACCCACTGAATTAAAATCTGCATTTTACCAAAACCTTCACTTGATTTATATGCTCATTAAAATCTAGAAGCACTGATCAGAAAGGTTTTCCGGTTAAATGGGTTGGGTGGTTAGACTACAGATACTCAAAAGGAGACATCCAAGTTTACCTGGCAGCAGTGAGCAAAAAAATTCTACCTGGATTCGTCCATAGAGCACAATTTCTAGGTGAGCATGGCTATAGCCCAGAAAACAGCTGGAGTTGGAGACTTCAGGGCCACAGCTGGTAACCCAGGCAAAACAGTGCAGTAACAACAGAATAGAAGGTGGTGGTGGTGATGAGTGAGCAGATACTGCAGCCCAAATGGCAGTGGCTGGGTCAAGGGGAGGGGTGGGACCAAACTCTAGGCAGTTAGGGTAGCAGAGGAAGAGTGCCAACCAGCACCAAGGAGGCTGACAATGGAAAAGGACAGACCATGAGCCAAACCCAGGAGAGGCCAAGGCTCTGAGATTGCGGGGGTGAGAAGCAGCAGCCCAGACTGGCTACAGGCTGTTCATTCCATTGTCTGGGTGGCTGGAGTTCATTAAGGGAATCGAGTTACTCAGACTCCTTATACAATAGCTCACAGCCCTTCCAGTACTTGATAGTGTGGTAATTAACATGAGGATTCCAGGAATGCCTTGGATTTGAGTCTTGTCTGTAGCAGGCTGATGTGTCTGGAATCTGGATATTGAAATTTTCTGTTCCAACATTCCCCTTCTTTCCTTCACTGAGAATCAAGTGGACTAAAAAATCTGAGTGAAAGGGCAAATGTGAACTGAGGAGGGAAGTCTCTGGGGGCCGCTCTGGTAGCATTTGTCAGGTTTTTCCCAGCAGCTCTTCTGTATTTGCTTGTGGTTGAAATACTACCATTTGTTTGAGCATTGTGGCATTATTAAAGTTTATGAGAGGTATTAGAGGACTTTGATATTGTGCTTCTGTTATTTTAAAAGCCACTGGAGCCCCTTTTGAAGGAAATGTTGACTTAACCAAGCTCTCTCGGTGAATGACAACTGTTGTTCAGGGCTTCTGTCACAGCCTAACCAAGGCCAGGAACATTTCACTTGCTCCGGAAGATGAAGGAGAGTTGACAACTGCCCACACTGTGGTTAGATGAAGACCCATGTCCCTTAGTAGAGTAACCGGTCTTCCTTTCCTGTCCTAAATTAGGTTCAGCAATTGCCCATGTCTCAGACTTCTCACAGACTTGAGCAACATGAGGTCTGGAAAACCCAGAATCCCTCACGTTGCAAAGAAGACAAGTTGCTTAATCTTTTGGGAGCTCACCATTGATTCCTCTGAGTATGTTTTTATTGCAAATTATATTTCTAGGTTGTGTTCATTATTTCTTTTCAGATTATGATTAGCCCTTGCATTTCAATTCATTGCCATGCATTGCATTTCTCTCCCTCCAGCACCTTCAGGAGTACACAGCAATGTGGGCAGCCAGGCACCTAGCCACCCTCCAAACTTGAGATGGCCCAAGAAAGGCAAATTCGAGTTAGTACAGTGTTTTGTCCTTGACATGGGCTGCACTTTCCAGAACCCTGTGTATTCTGTCCGCGCAGTTCATTTTATAGCAAAGGTATGATGGAGTGCCTAAATAATAGCTCCTCCTTCCACCCCCACCCACTGTGGGCCCCGTGGGAACTCCAGCCACTGATTAGGCTCTGAATGTGATGAGTATGTCTGCAGCTAAGCAAGTAATGATCCTTAAAGTAAAATTTCCTCCTCTTTGGAAAAGATTCTCTCCTGCTCTTGAGAAGATGGGGGTTGGTTCACACCTGGACTGAATTTTAAACTAAATGAACAGAGCATCCTGTGGTCAGCTGAGAATTGTACTTCTGGAAACAGACACTTGTCCAGAATAAATCAGATTCTGGCAGGGTGTAGTCACGGTATTCAGGTTCAGTTGATTTTTCTAGTGCTGACAGTATACAAGAAAGTTGAAAAATGCCTCACTGGCTTTGCCTCTTTCAGATATTTAGATCTCCATGGACTCCTGGAGCTGGGCTGGCAGGCACTTCTCATAATTTTATGGATAAGGAAACTGAGACTTTGAAGGACAGGGTAGCCTAAAGGTCATAAGCTTGTGTTTTAGATTCATATTTCTGTTCTACCAGCTTAGCCACTAACTAGCTTTGTTGCCTTGGGCCAGTTATATCAACTCCTCTAGCCATAGTTTCTCTCTTTTAAAATATATTTTTATCGATTTCAGAGAGGAAGGAAGAGGGAGAGAGAGATAGAAATATCAATGATGAGAGAGAATCATTGATTGGCTGCCTCTTGCATGTCCCCCACTGGGGATTGAACTGCAACCCTGGCATGTGCCCTAACTGGGAATTGAACCGTGACCTTCTGGTTCATAGGTCAATGCTTAACCACTGAGCCACCACAGCTGGGCATTTTCTCTATTTCTAATAGGAGACTTATAACACCTAGTTTATAGGGTTGTTCTGAATCTTAAATAATACATGTCTACATATACATACTTATATATAAAGCACTTAGCAAATTCTGGACATACAAAATTCAATGGACAAAAGTTGTTTCACTATATTTTTGTTGTTGTTATTATTATTCAAAGTCATGGAGCTAGTTAGTGCAAGAGGATGCAAAGCTGGACCATCTGACTCCCAGCCACATGAACTTCCTTGATCTCCTTCCTTCCTACAAAATTGTGGGGCCCAATCATAGTTTCCTATTTCTCTCCATCTTGAAAAATTCTATCCTCAAGAAGGATGATTAAATATCTATTTTTCCTGAAGATGAACTGAGTTGCCTTAGCCAACCAATGCAAGATATGTGTTGGTAACTCCTTCCTAGTTCGTCGGTTTATATGTTTGGTTAAATACTTCCCATATGACTTGATGATCATTAGCAAAAAGGTTCTCTGTAAGGCAAAGTAAAGAATGGCCACTGCTGTAGCTTGAGTGAGTTCTCAGAAGGCTGCTGTTTGTCTTCGGCCTGTCCCTGACTCAGCTGTTCAACCCACTTTGTTTTGAGGGAGCCTTCAATTTTCTTCTACCCCAGTGTCTCTCAGAGGACTGGTCTCTGGTCTCCAGAGTCTGAGCTCAAGTTTCAGGTTATGGTATAATTCAGGGATCTGCAGCTCAAAGCTTGTGTCTGAGGTCTAAACTGCATAGAATTCTGGGTTTACAGGGGCACAGTATGACTCAGAAGGGCTATGATCTACGTACAGTGCACATCTTGCTTCAGCCTTATTCCGAGGAGCTACAACAATACTTTATCATGAGCCAGCTGAGGAAACAAATAGGAAATGTATAATGTCTTCTCTATGGAATAGAACAGTCTAGATTTCAAGAACTGAACTCTCTAAGGCAGTGAAAGCTGGATGGAAATCTTGACTCCATGTTTTACCAGTTGCATGGTCTTCTGTTAGTTATGTGACCTCTCTAAGCCTGTTTTCTTTTCCCGTGTGTACAAAAGGTGTAATAACAATAATGACTTCATAGGGTTACTCTGCGGATAAAGTGAGACAGTACTTACACATGCCTGGCATATACGAGAGGAACTAAGTGTCCTAGATTTGACTGAGAGAGCAATTGGTGCTCAGGGAACTTAAAACTTGTTTTTCAGGTTTGTCACCGAAGCAGATAGTAGGTATGTGTTCCACCTTTCCCTGTGGAAGATTTGGTGATTGCCTACATCCCTTCCCCCAGTGGATCCAGGTTCATCAAATCTTCCTTTCCCAGGGGCCAGGGTTGTGATGGAGGTTCTATGTGTACATGGGGGGCATGAATTCAGGAGGCTTGGGAGATTTTTGCAGAGATTTTGCCACTTCTTTGTCACCACTGTCCTAAACTGATTATTGGAGAAAGGTGTACTCCTCAGTGAGTCACTCAGTTTATTTTTCTCATGAGCATAGAATATGGCCCAGGGAGTCCTGTATTCCAACTCTCTTCCACTCAACTGCATTTCCACTTGGAGGATGTTTGGGCCGAGGCAGATGAGAAGCTCTTGCAGGTGCAATCTAGTGATGGAATCCAAGGTGAAGGAGAACAGAGGCAAAAAGCCAGTCTCCAAATTCCCTGGAGCATCCCCCTCCCAAGTCCAAATGTGTGCAAACCACCTCGACAGCACTCCTTCCTGAGAAGGGAGCCAGCAATTTGTAACTGTCTGGCATCTCTCTCCCCTTCTTTTGTCATATCCACTTTCAGAACAGGATTAACACGTTTCTGGGCTCTTGAATTCAAGATGAACAATCCAAGCAGAAAATGAGTTTATCTCCAATTTCTATTGCAGAAAGAGGGAGAAAAAGAAAAAGGAAGGAGGAGAGCCTGACTGCTGACAATGCAATCTTGTGGCTAAAAGTGTCTTTAATAGCTTTCCCCACTCTGTAGAAAGCAGGCAAATTGCTTAGGCAATCAACTCCTTTCATGGATAATGAGTGCAGACATATTTCCCGGGATCCTGATGGCACAGGATGTTGAAACACATTGTTTGTGACACAAAGCCACAAACACATGAGCTGGTAGGTCCTCCACAACAACCTCACATGGCTCTGGCGCCCAGAGAGGTGGGTTGGGCAATGCCCACCAGCCTTGAATCCAAGTCGCTTGGTGTGAGGTGCCCAAATAACTGTCTGGCTGGAGAATTAGGGATCTGGAACTTGGCTTTTTCTTACTCTTTGAGTGGTAGCCTAGCACACCTTTCTCCCCAGTGGGTCCAGATTCATTACCCCTCTCCTTCCTCCCTATCTATGGCCAGGGAGCGGGGAGAGGGTGGCAGGAGCAATGAGGTCCAGGGCAGAGTATGAACTAACTGACTAATTGCTGTAAACATGTACATTATTCACTCTGTGTGTTCTTTTTTTAAAATATGTTTTTATTGATTTTTAGAGAGACAGGAAAAAGGGAGAGGGATAGAAACATGGATGAGAGAGAAAGATCATCGATCAGTTGCCTCCTGCATGCCTCCTATTGGGGATCCAGCTCGCAACCATGGCATGTGACCTCTTGGTTCATGGATGACACTCAACCACTGAGCCACACCAGCCAAGCATTTTGAGTGTTCGTGAGAAACGTTTCTAAATTCTAAATAAGTGATCATTTATTTTATTTTACCATCAATAATAGTACTCTACAATTTTAACCTCCATAGAAACTTACAGTTTTCAACATGCTTTCCTGCACTGTCTCTGCTGTCATCCTTACGTTAGTGCCCCAGAGTATGTAAGTTATTACCGTTTGACATGTTAATAAACATTGACCACAATGTTGAAATCATAGCCTTTTAATTTCTTTCAAAATAGAGTAAATGGTAGTTCCAGTTCCTTATCTGGACTAATCTAAAAAGATTAAACTAATTCATCAGCTTGAGGGACAGCAAAATTGTGGTGAATATTGTCTGTGTATGTTTTTCCCCCTGAGATTAATACCTTCATCTATTTCCCAAATGCCTCAGTCCTCCCCCTTAAAATTTTCTTTTAGTAAATTTCTCTTTTTAATGAAAATAGCATATTTCCCTCATAAACCCCATTACACTAAAGCTTCTGAAAGTACTGTATACCTACTTTTCCAATCCTATAACCAAGTCCATTTATGAGAAGAAAATAGCCAAGAAGTCAGTGTAACTCTCAGGAGGAGGCAAGTGAAGCAATTTTCTGGACAAAGCCAATTTGTATTTGATGTGTGTGCCCCATTTCTGTCACCCACATACTAACTAGTCCCAGTAAACAGAAACACTGGGGATTTTTAGAATATGCATTTCATAGTTCTCTCAGTCTGTATGAAGTTCACATTTAAATCATACATTTTTTTCTTACTTGTGCATAGAATTCTTCATTTTTAATGTATTTAAGTAGTAGCCCCTCTTCTTGAAAGGACTGATTGAAGATGAGTCTTGAAAGATTCACTCAGTCCTTGGAATGTCAATCTACTAATGCTGAGATCACTGTGCTTCTAGTAATATGTTTTAGGGTATCTGCTCTCATATTTATATATGTTAAACAACTGGACCATAAAACCCAATCTGCATTATTTTTTCAAATTTACAGATCTTTGGCATCATATTGAGTTTGTAGATATGGGGTTAAATATTTGCTTTGCACAATATGGAGATGACACACCGTTTTTATCTGAGGGTATATTGATCACACACACACACGCACACACAATTTCAGAAATCTATGTAGAGTTAGGGATATGGGCCATCATCCCACTTTGTTACAAGGTACGGAATGTCAATTGAGATAGCATTTTATATCTTAAAGAGATCTTTGAACTTTCTAGCACTTTTTTGTTTCAAATTTAGAACTCAGAATCTCAGAGACTAGCAAGAAAGCAGCATAGCTGGGACCACACAGTAACTTCCTTGAAACCTTATGATTCTCCCAATAAACAATTATTGAACATATATTTACATGTCATTCAGTGATTGGGTCTGGAACTGGGAATTCAGAGATGGATATGATACAGTGTCTGACCTCAAGGAATCCACTTTCTGTTTCTATACCCTTTGACATAGTTCCTAGTGATAAGATCAGGAAATACCGTGAGTATTCAGTTCAGCAAGACATTTAAGAAACCCTAGCTTTACACTCACATGACCAAAACAGAGAAATATGAGGTCAAGAAGGGCTGGATTATGCAACTATTAAGTAACAACCACACCAAAGTGTGGTGTTTGATGTCAAACTGGCCTAAAGGGAGTCTGTAGTGGAGTGGCACAAAACAGGCAGTCCTGCCCTAACCGGTTTGGCTCAGTGGATAGAGCGTCGGCCTGCGGACTGAAGAGTCCTGGGTTCGGTTCTGGTCAAGGGCATGTACCTTGGTTGCAGGCACATCCCCAGTAGGGAGTGTGCAGGAGGCAGCTGATCTATGTTTCTCTCTCATCGATATTTCTGACTCTCTCTATCCCTCTCCCTTTCTCTCTGTAAAACATCAATGAAATATATATTTTTTTTAAAAAGGCAGTCCTCACAATTCAATGCTTTGTCAACTACCTGGATGAAAATACCTGGTAATTAATGAACTTGATGATGGCAGAAAGGAAGGAGATAGAGCAAAGACACTATAAGACAGTTTTAGGCTTAACAAACAATTCTCATGGGTGGAAAAGACGTAAAAAATAAAGTAAGGAGAATTACAGGAATAAATATAAAACACTGCATGAAGCTATATAACAAATACAATTAATTAAAGTAACTTAGCTGTTTCATTTCTATTGAACATTTTTAGCAGATTTTTTTTCAATTTTGTTTTATTTGGGAAAAATAAATCATAAAGAATCAGAAGTAGAATTTAGGAAATTGTATTATGAATGCATATTAAGAGGTGGGTCAATTACCAAACAAATGAAAATTTTGGCTTTAGTAACTTCAGTTTTGCTCAGTTCTGCATGACTTAAGATTATTGCTTAAAGATATTCTGCAGGGAGGCACATTTTTATTCTTTTCTGCTTGTCTTAAAGCAGCAGTTTGAATTTCATGCATTAGATAATGAATATTTCCTATTCAGTATTTTTTCCCAACACAATTGCAGAAGAAATGATGGATGTTTTAAGCACAGAGTAGCTACTCCTAGTGTTCCCATTTGTTAGCATGCGTTTGTATATAGAAAACATGCAATGTAGCATTCAGTAGCAATTTCGAATTTCTGCTTACTGAAAGTCACCCAGTTACTGGAGATTTGGAAAAGACCGCATGCTAGTTTTTCTTACCCATAGTTAATAGGAAAAAATAGAAAAATGTTTCTTGGAGCCATAGAAGGTAGCAAAATCTCATTTTAACTGGAAGTTTAATAGAGCTCTTAAGTGAGGCACAACATCTTCATGAAAAAGATCCGTTTACTACTATTGCTTGGCTGGTATCTTTACTCTGATTAAATCACTAGACATTCTTCTTGGAAGTTGGGCAGCAGTATGTGCATATTTCAGGTTGTTCTCAACAAGGAGATGCTATTCCTAGAAATGTTGGGATCTAGTTATTCTGCCCTTGGGCTCTCTTAGTTAAGAAAAGAATACCTGAAGCACTTTCTAGCATATTTCCCCCCTAGGATCACTTTTAATATTCTTCAGTTGCCATGGAGGGAGTACTAATGTACAAGGCAAATCAGATCTGACTACATGGATTAAGGAGAGTCGATTGAGGCCTGTTCCTTATTTCTTGGCAAACCTGAGAAAATTATTAGGTGATCTAGCTAAAGCCCAGGAGCAGTAGTGATTTCTATGGGCGGGAAGGGCGATTCTCAAATTCTCAACCTGGCACATGGACACGAGGGAAGCCTTTCTCTCCTGACCAGCAGCAGCCTCCTTTGCTCAGGGATGGGCTCTCTCTTCCCTCATTTCTGCTCACCAGAGTGAGCTGTTGGAGAAGTAGCAGGGGGCAGGAGCTTTGCCGTTCGGCCTTAATGATAGCTGTGTCTCCGTATGTGATGTACTCTAAATGTAGACTGTGGAAAGTAAAGAGGTTAAGGATGTCAAACATACGGTGACAAAAGTCTTCACTTTGGGTGCTGAACACACAATACCATATACAGATGATGCACTATAGAATTGTACACTTGAAACCTAGATAATCTTATTAATGTCACTCCGATAAATTTAATATATATATATATTTTTTTTTAAAAAAAAGGATTTTTATGTATGGTGAAACAAATTGTAAGGTAAGCTCTTCACAGTAGACTTGCTGGCTTAAAGGGTCTGTGTACCTAATCTCCATGCTAATTTTGACCATAATGATATTTCATTGCAGTTGGAGGGGAATGAGCCGCAAAACCTAGTTGGTTTCCCTCTTACTATTGAAGCACTTTATTTAAAGCACTACATAGGTTGTCATGGATTCTGTTGATCCCAGCACGTTCTCTACTCAAAACTTACTAAACCTGCCACATAAACCTCTATATAATAATCAAAACCGCCTTTAACTCTGTACCAATCCGTACTGTTTCTAAAGTAACACCTGGATACCTTGTTTTACAACTGATTTAATAATATCCAGAGTTTGACTTTATTTTTCTTTCTGATGACAGAAAATTATGTGAGTGAATATGCCATTGATAAGTCTATAAAACCTACTTCACTTATATGCCTCTGACTGGCCAGCAGTGAAATAGCCACCCACAAATGGTACCCAATTAAGGACTTCAATTGCCTTGAAGAAACCAGAAAGTAGGTCAAAAGCTTAACGGAGCTGCTTTCTTTACCCTCCACTTAGCATCAATACAGTGATTTTTCTTATACTTACAAAACCCTATAAAACTAGATATTAAAATCCCTGGTTTAAGGGGCCATCGAATTGTTGAAATTTCACCTAGAGGACATGTTTTCATTGAGAAAAATGTTATTTTTAACACATGAATAATTGAAACTTTTCCTGTTTTGTGTACAAACTCTAAAACTTCAAGTTTAATGTTACTTAATTGAACACCGTAACATCAATACATCTTTATTTAAAATCCACAATATGACTGTCAGTTGTTTGTTTGTTTTTTCACAAACTCCACTCATTCATTTATTTTTTTTAATTCTATAATATTGCAAATATTTACAGTCCCCGCCGCATGTTAGTATCCATGGTCTCTGCCTTTGAGAGGCTTCCATGCCAGTAGGAGACACACAAATCAGAAAGTAGGTAAACCAAAAGTGTCAATGCAGATGGCAAAAAAGAAAATGCTAAAAATTAAAGGGTTTAATAAAAGATGGAGAAGCGGGGGGTGGGGGGGGCTGATTTAGATTAGGTGGTCAGGCAAATTCTTTGCAAAGGAAGTAGCATTTAGATTTTAAAAAACAAACAAACAAACAAAAAATTGCAGTATAAGGAAGATTTAGAAAAATGAATAGTATAGGAAAAGCATTCCAGAAGAAGAAACAGCTTGTGCAGGGATTTTATAACAGGAGAAAAGTGACCTATTCAAAGAAGGGAAAGAAGGCCCCTAAAACAGAACAAGAGGGAAAGTAATTCAGATTTAAGGTGGAGAATTTCGCAGGCCCTCCTGTACCATGCTTTACAGTCTCTCTGAGTCAGCTGAGGATGAATTTCTAAATGTCCATTCTCTGTTCCCTTTCTGAAAGTCCACTAGAGGATGGAATAGATGCTCTTATTACTGAGTTTGTTAAGGTAATAGGCAAGATAATAGAACATTCTTTTTAGACCCCATTGGCACTATTTCAGGTCTAAAATCCCTGGTCCAGCCCTTTCGTCAGAATGACTTAACAAAAGACGAATGAAAAAGTACAGTTATGTGTTGAGAAATGAACCATTTTTTCTGAAAGCAATTTACAGAAGGCTTCCAAGATTTTATTGATTTGAAAGATCACAATCACTCCTCTGGGTGCACTTCTCTGTATTAGGTCTTCAAGCCACACCACATTCATTCCGAAGTGAGCTTTCCTGGGCTAGATTTGTCCCCATGATGGATAACCATGTAATTCATGGCAAGTGACAAGGGTGTCTCTAGAGGGGTGTCTCCAGAAGCAGCTGTTTCACAGCAGCATGACCCCAAATCCAGCCCCGGCGCTGGAGACAAAGCCCAGAGCCCTACATGAGATACCCTGGTCGCTTCATAGTTTTATTGCTGAACCTTCCAAAAGGCCATGGCATTGTGATGCACTGACAATACAATGAAAGGACGGATCAATAGTCTGTCTTTTCAGCAGTGGCATTTGAAGACTCTTTTAGTATGTGTTCATAGGAAGAAGAGCCCTAAAAAAGATGTGTTTCCTTTTGTCATTGCCCTGATGAGACCATATACACTGAGTGGCCAGATTATTATGATCTCTGAGTGCATAATAATCTGGCCACTCAGTGTGTGTGTGTGTGTGTGTGTGTGTGTGTGTGTGTGTGTGTATTATATATATATATATATATATATATATATATATATATATATATATGAGGCCCGGTGCATGAATTTGTGCATGGGTGGGGTCCAGCCAGCCTGGCCAGGGGGAGGGGACATGGGCAGTTGGCCGGCCTGCCTGGTTGAACTCCTGGTTGAGGGGACAATTTGCATATTAGCCTTTTATTATATAGGATATACACTGAGTGGCCAGATTATTATGTGTTCAGAGATCATAATAATCTGGCCACTCAGTGTATGTCTCAGAAAGAGAAAATTCGTATATTGATATTAGCTTTTCCCCTCTCTCTCCTTTTATTTCCACTATATTGCCTATAAAACTCTTTATGTAGTTTATATTTAACTTACCATGTACATGTAATGACTAAAAATAGATAATTATACAGCTAATCACAGGGTGCTAGAAGTTAATGGGATATGTTGATGTACAGGTGTTTTTTTGTGATTTGCAACTTGTAAGAATTTAAAAGTGAGCTGCTAGGTGGTGCAAGGGAAAGGTGCTTTTCCAACAATCTAAGTATTGTTATGACTTCAGCCTCACAGTAAAAGTTGAGTGACTTCGTCCTAGCTTGGATTATGAAAATATAATGAAAACTTTATAATAATGGAAAAATCCAGTGGATAAAATATATTTACATAAGATAACAAAGGGCTTTTGGAGGGACATGGGGATTTATTCTTTAAATATTTGCGGTCCTATGGTTCTTCCAGAGGCCATTGAAGTAGTACTGCTCTTGAGTCACCATGAGGCCATTTCAAAATGCAGATGCTCATTAGGCCATTTATAGAAAGGTACCCCACTTTCCTGCCTCTTTAAGAAAAAATGTCCCAGTGACTGATTTACAAATGGGAGTGGGTTATATCATGACAGAGGAGCCCTGGGTTTTGGGATTCAGGTAACTTCTAGAATGTCAGCAGGGAACATGAGCTCTTTAAGGGTGCCTCAAATCCTGATGACTAAAACATAAAATTACCTACAGTGACTAAAATATTCTTTGTTTTCTGGCTTCAAAAAAATGCACTGTTGTTTTGTAGAGACCCAATTTCCCTTTGTTGCAATTCTCTTTCTTTTGTGCTTTCAAAAAAGACTGCTAGGACAGTTAAACTGGGTGGTGAGAAAGCAGCAACTTACCCCAGGACATCATTATTGTAAATCTGGTCCTGATTCTGCCACAGGCTTCTTCTTTGACAACTCATCATCTTTGCTTTGTCATCTAAAGGAGGGGATGAAGTAATCGTGTAGAAAGAACATAAGTTTAAAATCTGATGTTATCTCCACATTTTGTGAGAACTGATGCTATAAGTGGGTCAAATAGATTTGTCCAAAAATGTGTTATTTCACCTATTTCTAAACTAATACAAAAACACAGAAAGACTTTTGAAAAACAGTTAATATTTGCCTTTCGTACTATAGTCCTCACTTATTAAACAGATACTTATTGAACTTGAATACAATCCAGACCCATCAAAGCACAGTAGTGAGGACAATACAGAGTCCTTGGTTTAGTGGAGCCAACTGTCCAGCTCACAAATTTGAGGCCCATCCAATCACAGGCAAAACTCCTCTCTTCACATTCCTTGCAAGGGCTCTTATCTTGTCCTAAATTCACTATTCCAGACCTCTGACTGCTCCAATAGAACACTTGTTCAGTATTTCTCCTAGATCTAACTACCTACAAAAATGTTTGTCCTCCACCCCACTCTCAAGCTGTTCACTAATCTGAATGTGTGTGTGTGTGTGTGTGTGTGCAGAGAGAGAGAGAGACAAAGAGACAGAGAGAGAGACAGAGAATCTTTTTTCAAAAGATGTGTTACCTTTCCAAGGAACTAATGTGTATTTTAATGAGATTGTCTCAATGTCACGGGTATATAGCAAATAAGGTATTTAAGGCTTTGAAATGCAAGCTGGTGAAAAAGTTGGTAGAGGCCTTTTGGGATTCCTTCACTACCCCCCAAATGTGAAGTTATGTTTGTAACTTCAAAGGGAAAATTTTGCCCTCTGCTTTGTGACATAAACTATACTAACACATTTTTAAGCCAGAAGCATTAGTGCAAGTAATTTAACATTTTTATCTCTTTGTTTTGACTCTATCAAAGCAAGTTATTCTTTGAAAATCAGGACTTGTTTAATCTACCTGCTTTTTTATTCTTTTTTAGCTTATATTTCTCTACTTTCCCCAAAGGAGAGCAATATCACTTATGACTTTATTACACATTTGAGTGATAAAAGAACATTATAGTTGAGCATTAAATTTACTTCTTACCTATTGTATATTTTTGTAAAAATATGTAATAATATTCTCTAGTGATTCAGTAGCAACATCTTAAAAGGTCCTCTGAAAAAAACTGCTCACTGTTCCCCAGGGTGTACTGATAAACTGGCCCTCTCAAAGGAAAGTCCTAATTTGTAGCATTTGCCTGTTCCCATGATGTAAAATCTTCCACCGGGGATGACTTCAGGCTACTAACATGAATTCACTGAACTCAGAGTTGGGAAGAGATAGGTACATTTCATTCTCAACAGCCGGGATGTGCTGGCTCCCGCACAACATATGAGTTATGCTCACTTTGAAGTTATCCTCAGCTTGGGTGTTTCAGCAGAGGTAGAAGTGGAGGCGGGGCTGGAATAGGAGTTGGGGAAGAATTTCTGCCACGTCACGGCCAACAAGAACACCTCATCTCACACTAGTGAGCCGCACTGAAGCCAGATCTTACCTGGTGAAACGTCTGTAGTTTGTCTTTTCTTCAGCAGAATGTACAAAGCTAGTCATAAAACCCTTTTCTCTGTGTCAGAGTTTTTAATGACAATGATTAGCTTTCCTCAAACGTGATTCTGTTAAATAGCAAAGCAAATGAGAAGTTCATTTTGTGTGTGAAGCTCGAGGACTAATTCTCCATGGGTAGATTTATTTGTTCTTTTGGATAAAAACTCATGAAAACACTGTTGTGAATCTAGGTCCCATGCAGGTTTATTTCCAGAACAGACCACCTTGCCCTAAGCACCACACCTGGTTTGCAGACAGTCTGCAGGGGGCAGCACCCAGGAGGGCAGAGGAAGGGAAAGCAGAAGTGGTTTCTAAGCCAGAGGACCCAAGGACTACTTTCACTCTAAAATCCACTTCCTTTTCTTGTCCTTGTTGCTTCAGGTCACCTCCCATTAAAGGTTCCCAACCTGGCATGCACTCCTCCCCTTCCCAGAATCCCTGCAGGAACTAGGGTCAGACCTGTGGCTGGGCGAGGCAGTGGTGTCAGTGATGATCAGTGAAATGAAGGGAGCAGTGCCTTCTGTCTCCCTCCTTCCTCTCTGCCCTCTACAGCCAGACAGGAGTTAAAGAAGGAAACAGCAGTTCCCTCTTTATCACTACACTGTTCTGTCCTTGTGTAGAGGAAGAAAGTGCCCAGCTTTGTGTGACCAGTGAGTTAATGCAGAGCAGGTGGGAGAGAGGAGACAAACTTGCATCCTCTCAGTAGCCAGGATGGATGTTCATGATCATGCCTGCGGAGCCCCCATTGCAGCTTCCCATCTTCCAGTCTTCCTCTGTCTTCCTACGCTGCCCCTTGCTCTAGCCTTCATGACACTGCCATCTTGGTGTAGTGAGTTGAAGCTAAGGACCCCCTTGTCCTTGCCTGCATACACACACACACACACACACACACACACACACACACACACAGCCTTTT
Organism: Plecotus auritus; assembly: GCF_963455305.1. Classification (NCBI taxonomy): domain Eukaryota; kingdom Metazoa; phylum Chordata; class Mammalia; order Chiroptera; family Vespertilionidae; genus Plecotus; species Plecotus auritus. The sequence continues at coordinate 154,517,998 of NC_137782.1, forward strand.
CCCTGCCTGGTTGGCTGAGAAAATCAGAAATAGGATTACCCTCTACAGCAGTGGTTCTCAACCTTTTTAATGCCGCGACCCTTTAATACAGTTCCTCATGTTTTGGTGACCCCCAACCATAAAATTATTTTCATTGCTACTTCATAACTGTAATTTTGCTACTGTTATGAATTGTAATGTAAATATCTGTGTTTGCTGTAGAGCCTAAGACCATCGGAAAACACAGATATTTACATTACGATTCATTAACAGTAGCAAAATTACAGTTATGAAGTAGCAACGAAAATAATTTTATGGTTGGGGGTCACCACAACATGAGGAACTGTATTAAAGGGTTGCGGCATTAGAATGGTTGAGAACCACTGCTCTACAGGGAGCTACTGAACAGGTGTATCCCTGGATGCCTAGATATTGTTCCTCTTGGAACAATAAAACATCATGGGTTTATATACTTAAGTCTGTGACTCGGGGCATTATGAATAATGTACCTTTGTAAATGCCTAATTCTCATTGTTTTTCTGTGTACATATCTAGGATGCTGAGAACATACAAAACAGCTGTTTTAGATACTCTTCACTCACTCGTATCTCAACCAACCACTTAATTCTGCACGTGGACTGGCTTGTCCTACTCTATACTTATTATATTTGTGTTTGATTTTTCTACTCAACTAGATACCACAGATTTCACAGTAAAGGATTACTTTACCTTTGTCTCAAGGTGCTATTGTTCAGTGAATACTTACTGATAGACTGCTAGCATGGTGGGTCTTTACAACATTTTCAATATTCTCTGTCAGACAAGATTTGGATGCTCAGTGTAACATCCCTTATTGAACTCCGAATTATTTTACATTCCTTTTAGGAAGGCGGGGGGGATGACCTGCTGACCTATTACTCCTTTGGAAGAGGGCAGACATTACATAAGGACCTGAGGAAGTCAGTTTTTCAAGTCTGACTCCAAATTGCATTCATAATGGCCTGTAGGCCAGGATTCCAGCCTGTCCATGGTCGCATCCACCTCACTGTGTCTAAGTTGAGAGTGGGATGAAGACTGCGTGTGCAGAGCTGGTTTAATCATTACTTTGGTCAGACCAGTTACCTTCATGTGACCTACAATCCATAGAGCACTGGAATCATCGGTTGTTCCAGGTTGCACATGGTAGGTCCATAGTTGTTTGGTTTCAATTGAAAGTGACCTTAATCATGGTTCTGAATGGACTGTGTGTGAACATAATTGTTCATCTTAGCTCAGGAATATGTAGAACTAAGACACCAGCATAAGTTGCCTGATATAAAGTTCATTAGACTGGTACCTTAGAACTTAAGTTTCATATCTTACAGACCAACAATTAAGGTGAAGCCAAGTCTTTTCTCTTGCCATCAAAGGAGTCACTGAACCCTCTTCTACAATCAATGGTAGCATTTTATTTTTTTTTCTGCTTGATTTTTTTTTGGGGGGGGGGTCTAAAGTTTTACATATGTCTCCTTTTTCCCCGATTGACCCCACCCCCGCCCCCCTCCCCCCGGAAGCTCATCTAGTAGTTTTAACATAAGCATGTTTCCAGCATGGTAATTTCTCAAAATAAATGCTCATTAAGCCATAGCAAACCTATCTGTGGTGTCCTGGTCTGAGTTTGCTTCTTGGATCAGAAACAAATCAACAGAAGGTGCTTTCCTGCAGACCTGGGATTTTCCCTATAATAAAGCCTCTTCTCTTTGAAGATCAAATTGAGTAAAAAAAAAAATGGAATGAAAGCTCAGCTCTAGAAACAGCTGAAAGCATTAAGATTCTATTTATTCATTGAATAGGTAGCTATTCTCTACTACTGTGTGCTACGGGAGAGACAATATTCTCAGCCTGGGTATTAAAGAATGCACAGTACCGGGCACCAACTCAGGCTCCTCAACTCTGGCCCTTAGAGAGCTCTTCTGGCCCTAACATTTTTCTCTGAGAGGTTTTCTGGAATATTACTTGTATCTCAAACATTACTTTGGCAGTTAATATCCAATCAGATCATGTGAAATATTTCAGGCAAAACATTCTGTTATTAAACACCATGAGGAAAAGCCAAATGAAAAAGTAAAAATTCTGTCTTTTCTTGATTCCCACTGGCCACTGGGGCCCATTTTCATTTCTACCTCAATTGATTGGATTAACCATTTATTTTGTTGTAGGGCCCACATTATCAGAGGGTAGTGAACAGAAATGGATAAAATCAAAAGCACTGCGAGTGCCCAACCTTGTATGAGCAAAATATCGTACTCTGTTTAATCAAGAGTGATTATTTAACTTGGCATACGGGGACCAGAAGAAAGACCACATTATCTCATGTGTAAACACTGGGATCTCCCTCTTTCTGTCTGTGACAGTAGGCCACTCTCCTGTCGTCATTCCTGGGTTTGTACAAATCGCATTCAGCATTGGTGGGGTGACATCAAACAAGGTTTGATCTTTAGACCAATTGTTAATTATATTTTATTTGAGAGAAAGAATATGAAAGAGCAGGACATCTGTTAAACACATACACACACAAAACCACCTAGAAACCGACTTCCCAAACTTAGCCTCATAGTCAGTGATGCTGTTACTGCAAACATGAATCTGTCATTACATAGAATCCTTCTCCTACAGCTGTGAAAATGTTAAAGACAGTGTCTATGGGATGTATATTATTGCGGGTAAAATATACAGGCTTTGGAATCAGACTTGGGTTCAAGATCTCATTTTGTCTCTTACTCGCTACGAACACCTTGAGTTTTCATTTCTTCATCTGTAAAAATGAAGAAACAAGTCTGCTGATAGGGCCTAATCGGTGTCTCTTGAAAGAAAAAATTCCACCAGCTCCCTGTTCCTAAAGTCTGATTGACCATTTTGCAAAGAAATATTTTGGGAGGGGTTATATTGTGTGGCTTAGAAGGCTTGTATGCGTTCAAAACTCTGACATTCTTTGCTTATAAAACTTGCGTAAAATGCATAAGAGGGAGAACTGAAAAAGGCCCAGAGCCTGTTCACATAACAACCATCCTGATGAACAGGAAACGTGCTCCTTCCAAGGGGTATCGGGACCTGCCCCTTTTGCCTCCTGAAGACGTGCAGGCAGCATCCTGCACTGCACCCTGGTGCACAGCAGCACTTTCATTGGGGAGCAATTGTTAGCAAGGCTGACATTTACCAGCCAAACTTCAGGGGAAGGAAGAGGGAGGGAACAAGTTACACCTAACCATTCAGGATAAGACTGAGCTACATTAAGAACAAAGGTGTGAGGAAAATGTTTTTTAATTGAAAGTTTTTAGAAAACATGAAAACAGTAAGTGTCATGGGCAGGACTTATACAGATGCGATATGTGTTTTCAAAATTAACCTCCTGGGGGGGTCTGGGCTGCATATTTGCAGAGATGTTCTCTAATATGACCAAGTCACCGCTTCTCTTAAGGCACTAGAATTACAGGAGCAGTTACAGGTCTGCTTGTCCTGTATTCCACCAAAGTCCCGGGGTGAACAGTCCTATAGCTTTGCTTTTCAGAAAAAAAAAATTTAAGTCAAGGTGAGGGTAGATCAATATGCCAAACCATTTTTCCAATGATTTTCCTTCTGCCTAATCATAGCTCTTTGTTGTCAAAGCCTGGCTTGTCAATGAACATCTAACGCTTCCTTGTATATCGTTGGGAAGGCTGTTAAAGATACAGGGGGCATTCAGGTTCTTCTAGAGGTGAAGTTGTTCTGTGTGTGGCAGAAAGGACATCTGACTCGAAGCTGGGTAGAGTGCTCTGTTTTGAGTTTTCAAGGTCTGGGTACAACAGAAAATGAAGCAGCATCTGTTTTCACTCTTTGTGCTTTGCCTTGGTTTTCCTTGTGTTGCCTGCTGGAAAGGGCTGTCACAAAAACTGTTATGCTAAGAAGATGTACTAGTAAGTCCCCAGTGTCACTGCAGCTGATGGCTTTGTGTAGGTGTCTTTGAGAGGGAGGCTCTGAACAGTCACCTTTAAAATGATCCCTGATGAACCATATCACACTCTCCAAGCAGCTTGACGCTCTCCAGATAACTGTTTGTTATTCTCTTCGGTAAGTCACTGCCTGTCAAAGGCCACGTTTTACCACGTGTTGAACTTGCTTTCCAGGTTTATCGGAAATCAAAGATAATAGCATCCAGTTCCTATGAAAGTAGTACAACTGGGTGAAAGGTTATGCAAATAGCAAAGACACTAGTTTTGCTATATCTTCACTTTCCTATCTTCCTTTCATGGAGGGAAGAAAGGGAAAAGGAGTTTAAAGTTTGTGGGTCCTATTTTGTTTTGTTTTCAGTGAGTGGGCCAGTTGCAACCTCAATAGCTCCTAGCTTGTCTTAAGATCTGGTAGAATAGTTAACGTAATAAAGTGAAAGTAGTGGCTTGATAGAGAATCAAGACTTTTTTGAGAAGAAGTGAATGAGAGAAAAAAACAAATGCCAATCAGATCCCTGCGGGAAGAACCTTTAATGCGACAGGACCAGTTGGGCATAAGCATAGGCCATCATTGTATGGACTGAGGAATAAGTCTAATTCCAGGTTCTTCAAGATTCATAGAGGGTCAGAGATGAAGAGCCGATGCGAAGAATGTCTGCATCTGCTGACTTAGTCTGGGTCAGAGGTCAAGTTCCCCTTGCAGCCAGCGCTTGGATAATTTTCATAGCTGTCCTCTGCTTCTGGGAAGACAATCCTTTAAAAAATACCTGACAACTAATCCCAGCAAGAACAGGATCCCACTCTTCGCCCCAAATCTATGGCATGTTTGTCTTTTGGGTGCTAGATCGAACCGAGCAAAGAAATGTGTGAAAATGAAACAGATGCATCTCACCTAGCATCGCAGATGGTGGAAAGAAGGTCTCTTGAGAGCAACGTCTTTTCGTTTCCATTTATACTTTTAATCTTGGATAACAATAATGTCAACAGTCTGTATGTGCCTCATTGCATGAATGAATGTAAGTATGCAAACTGCAAAACTAGGCAGTCTCTGAATTTCAATGAGCATTATGCATGCTCACAGTATGATACTCAGTGTTCTGGCTGGCGAAGAGATAGGGAAGATATGGTCTCTACCTTCTGGTCAGTGTGAAAGGAGACTTCACTGGGTAACCGTAACCCCCATTCTCTTTTTCTCCCAGATATTAGTTTTATTGCATTTTATAGTTGGGATGAGAAAGCTAGTTAGTGGAGCTTATCCCAGATCAGAAATTACTCCCTACTCCTACTGTAATCTTAAGAATTTTCAAAATGTTTTCCTTTCAGATTTAGTTAAATTTTCCAGCATGCCTCTGAATTAGGGAAGGAAAATAAAAGCCCTGGAGGAAGAAGAAAAAAGAAAAACACAGGAAAGTGAGATTTTATTATGTTGTTCCGAGGAGGAGGAGGAATGGGTGAAGCTGACGCCCCAGCTGTCGTCATAAAGCTGTGCTCTTCTATCCATGGGGCTGGGCTGGGGCTTAGAAGCCAGGAGCCAATCCACTGTCCTCACACTTACGTAGGAGAATACACACACTCCCGTGAATCACCGGTTCTGAGTGTTAGATAGGGTGAATCCAGGAGTGCTTAATTCCACCCAAGATTCAAGTGAAGGCAAGGCCTCCACAGCTCCAGGATGAAGGATCGCTTCCTGAGGATCAGGGAACATTTCCTTTTAATAACCACGATTCGCTGATTCCAGTGCACAGAAACTCCCCGGAGAGCCGGTGTTGAAGTCATCGCTGCCCTCTGCTCCACTTCTTTAAAAAAAAATTACTTTTACATGATGGGCCTTCCCTTCCCAGAAATTCCCAGCTCCATATCCTTAAAGCTTCCTTTGCAAGTGGCCTACAGGAAGCAGAGCCTGGCTCATGCTCTGCTCTGACATGAGCCTCTTTCTCTGTTGGACCAGGCCAGAGCCCCGGACTGTGCCGGGGAAGGGGGCTCTCTCTTCAAAACAATTTTCACAAATGATGGTTGGGACTCCAAAGCCATGAGACAGTGCTCACAAGCCCTGGTGTGGTTTGACTTGCCCATCTGTTAGCTCCTTTTGGCAAGTGGCCTGGGTCAATATGACCTTTCAGACTTTTCCCCTTTTATAGCACCTTTCAACTCAGGCACAGAATGTTGACCAACACTGATGATGCTGGGGTTTTTTTTGTTTTTTTCTTATTGCCTTTTCCAAAAACTGTGTAGAAGGCAAAATAGTTCCCATTTCTCATTCCAGCCATGCCATGTGAGAGCACATTTTCCAGACCCTTTTTCCACATGACCACAAAAATGTCTACGGGATGACATTCTTTGAAAAGATTAAGAGACTTGTTCCATGTCCTGTCCCTGGGAATGGGTCCATGTTTGCAAAAATCAAAGGGGTTCCCCTCATTGATGAGTAGCTCAATGGGTGTTTGGGGGAGTGTATATTTCACAGGTGTTTTTGTGAAATCTCACTCATATTTGTTCATTCATTCATTCCATCAAACCTGTGCAGGCAAGTTGTAAGTGCAAGACAAAAAGGGAGATATAAGGATGAATCAGTCTGCTTCTAGGTTAGTGTCTGCTGTGGGAGACATGCATATAGATCAATAAAAGTACATCTAATATTCATGCTAACAGAAATACAGACAGCATGGTGAGGTGCTGTATGTGACATGGATTAATTCTGTCTGATAAATTGCACATGCCCATCTCTGCTTTTGCACAAATTGTTTCTCCTGCTAAAGAACCTTTGCCTGGCTATTCTAATGGGGCCTTCAGAGACACCATTCAGATGTCACCTTCCCTGACACTGCTGGTCTGGATTCAAACTCTCCTTCATTCCACCCTGTATTTACCTCTGTCACAGAGCTAAGTGCATCATATCTTAATTGTGTGGTGTTTGACTTCCTGGCTAAAGTGTGAACGCCTGAAGGCAGGGACTAAATTTTTGATTGCAACATTCCCAGTGCCTGGATGTCACTGTGTTTTCAGAAAGAAAGGATAAATGAATGAGTTAATTAAACACGATGGTGTTGCAATGTTTGTGCTTATCAGAGTGTCATGATTGAAGGCAAATGTGACATTTGTGTATTTTGACCACTGGCTTTTTTAAATCTAGAAAGAGTAGTTACCTAAAAATGGAATACATATTTCCATCTACTCATGTGAAACATTCTCAGTGAGGCCTTTCAGAAATGGATTTTTGTTATTTTTCCATTAGAACAGATGTTTTATCCTGTGACTAGGAATGCTGAAATTAAATTTCAGGACTTTTAAGGAAGAGAAAATAACCTGCTCTTTTCTAATGTTTATTTCCTCAGGTTTTATTATCATTAGATTCTTTTATACTAGCAGACATTCATATTTTAGAGTCATATTTTAGTCGGGTTTGTGTTGTCAACGTTTCATGTCTGCTTTTACAATTTACATGGGCCAAAGATAATCCTGAAAAGTTGCAACCACCATCTAGCGACTAGGATTTCAGTTTTTTATTTTTCTCATCTTTCTCATCTAATGTCTCAATATGGCATTGAGTGCTCTCCATAGCTTGCAATTCAAAAATGTCTTTTTCTTCAAAAAAAATGAAAATGTGGGTCCTAGGATTTTAAATATCATGGTCTGCATGGGCTGCCACTTACAGGTGCAATGGTATATTAATCCAAAATTTTTATCAGAATGGAAAAGAAGCTGGGAACATTGTCTTTATTCAAACATTTATATAGTGTTTTCTCTGTCCCTGACATAATTCTAAAATTTTACAAACACGAGTGAAATTAACAACCCTAGGCTATTACTGCTACCTCCATTTTATAGATAAAGAAACTAAGAAACAAAATGTTAATGTAGGAAGATTGGAAATAAACAATCAAAGGCTAAATAACAAATGCAAACAATAATAGGGCAAAGCTAGAGCTTTTTAATGAAGTGTGCACAGTGGAGACACGTTAGAGCCAAAATACAACATGTATCAATTTTTCACCCTGGTAACACATTTTCCTTGTGTGCCAGTGTTGGTCCCATTTCCATGGCCGATAATGACTTCTTCACTAAAAGAAAGACGAGGATAGGATTTCCAAAGCACAAATGGGAAGAGATGTGTTTGGTCCTATCACACAGGAATCAGACAGAATGCCTCCAAAATCATGTCCATGTGCAATAAAAGTTGGTTAGTTTGTCTTAAAGAGTCTTGCTTTGTTTCTCAAAGACATTTGAAATTATTCCATTGAGTTGCCCCAAATTGATATTATATATGTTACCTACTTCTCCTTATACTAAAGAAGCTATCAACCCCTGATCCTAGCTTAAGTACTTTTTCTCAGTTTCTGGCATTTTGTTGTTGTTATTGTTATTTTGTGTGTATGTGTGTGTGTGTGTTATTGTTGTTTGTTTTTATTTTCTGTTTCACTAAGTCACTTGTTTCAAAAACCCACATTTTAGATCATTGCTAAGTTGTCCAAGTGTCCTATGAATGCCTGGATGCCGTGAGGCTACAGTGTCATATAAGGAAGCCAGCAAATTGCTAATGGAAGGAAACACTGTCTAAGATGAGAGTAAAATTAACAGCATCCCAGGAGGATCAGCTCCTGGATTCTCCATGATCTCGAGCACAAAGAGACAACAGCTGTAAACCTCTTGTAAATCACTTGTAAATAGTTGTGGACCACACATTATAAAACGTCTACATCAGTGGGAAAACAGTTTTGATTCTTAAAATTACAGAGTTGATTCAGGGTTTTAGCCTTGTGAAATAATCAAGCTGTCACGTCTTAAAAGTCTGAGATCATATTTAAAATTCTATGGCTCTGGAGTAACCATTAAGATCCAGAGCAACCAATATTTAAGCATCTGGGTTTTGAAGACAAGTAAAAAAAAAAAACAAGTAGGGAAAATAATTACAAAATAAGGGGGGAAATATAACAAAAAGGAATATTGACTAAACTGTACAAGATTTTTAAGAGCTCCCATGACAAGTGAGAGGTTCTGTTTTCTTGTCCAGGCATTAGTTGCAGAATAGGATCTAGATGTGCAGAAAGAAAAAGAGATATAAAGGGCCACCTTGCCCTGCATCCAGATGCTTCATCAGTGAGTTCCTTATAAGGAAAAATGAAAGAGAGATCAGAATGCCCCAACACTCCAGATCTCACTCTCTTGACATGGAAGAATATTACTCTGTCCATATGTGAAAGAGATACTCTTCTTTGGCACAAGTGAATAATACACAGAGTAACTCTAATTTTCCCATATCATTATTTTGTGATGCCTTTATTTTCAGAAATACAAGAAAACATATTATAGAATTAATGACTACTATAAAATAACCATTGCATATTTTAAAAAGACAAAAACTAATGATGTCATTAAACAAGATTATAAGAAACCAAAATTTGTTGAATCACTTCAGGAAACACTGAGATACTGCAGATTGCCTGGCCAAATCCTCTCCATTATGTAGACACAGGGAAGTTACTCTGCCTTTCTGTGCCTTGGTTTCCCTATCTGTACAATGGGAATAATAACATATCTTCCTTATGAAGTAGGTATTAAAATTAAGTATGTTAATAGCTGTAATGCTTACATGCATTAAGGACACTGCTCAGCACATCCTAAACAACTACCCTGAGTGGCCAGATTCTTATGATCTCTGAACACATAATAATCTGGCCACTCAGTGTATATCCTATATAATAAAAGGCTAATATGCTAATTGTCCCCTCGACCAGGAGTTCGACCAGCAAGCAGCCCCTCCCCCTGGCCAGGCTGGCCAGACCCCACCCATGCACGAATTCATGCACCGGGCCTCTAATAGATATATATAGATATGTGTGTGTGTGTGTGTGTGTGTGTGTGTGTGTACACACACACACATATACACTGAGTGGCCAGATTATTATGCGTTCAGAGATCATAATAATCTGGCCACTCAGTGTATATATGTATTTGTTGTTCTCATTCTTGTTCCTAGCATTCTACTTAATCATGTAATCAAATGGTAAATGTTATTGATTTTATTACAGTTAACGTTAGTTGCATGTTTATACTATTTCAGACACTGTGTTAAATACTTTGCAGTTATTGTTTTATTTAATTTTTATGACAACCTTGTGAAGTAGATACTTTTACTATCCCTATTTCAAAGATAAGAAAACTGAGGCACAGAGAGGGTAAGTAACTTATTAGAGTGACAAATCTGGCAAGTGGTAGAACCAGAATATGCCAATATGTGTTATTATTATTATCAACATAAACCAGGTATCTTTAACTCCCTATTCCTTTATCCTTGCACGTTATACTGTAATGTTCATACAGCAGAATCCATTGTTGATTTTTAATTTTCACATGATGTTATTTTTAGTTGGATAACTGTAGGCTGGTGGGTAGAATCTCATTGCCTTCTTACTTAGACTTTCTAAGTCATTTCATTCAAAATAGCCATTCTAAGCTAAATCAGCACAAAAGGTAAGCTTTCCTCCATTAAAAAAAAACAAAACACAAAAAACTATGTAAGTTGGGCATTGTCAGTGTCCAGAATAAATCCTCTAATGTGAATCATTTTAACCATGGGAAATAAAACATTCTTGCAGTCTGGAATAAAGATGTCCAATAAAAACAATGGCCTCTTTAAACTGTATTTTGAAAGATTAAAGAAGTAGTCATTTAATGGAACTATTAACACACTGGATAAGACAGGAAGAAAAGTACTGTCCTTTAGCACACTCCTCCCTAAATATTTTATACCATCCACTGCCCTGGATGTGAGTAAAAACCACTAGATTCCTCTGATAGCTGAGACTCTGCCCTTAAAACCATAGTGTCCACAAAGAAAGACTAAGCTGGGCATCTTTCTTCTGTTGGCTAGAGAATAATGCATAAGGAATAGACATTCTGTAAACTAAGGAAAATGCATCAAATCTGGTAAGGCGCTTGTATTTTCGTCCATTGTTCTCATTAAGCCATAGTGTTTTGAAGGGAACATAATCTCAGTGACTGTTTCCTCAGCCGGAACCACATACTGAAATGACTGACTTCCTTCATGAAGACATCTGTTTAAGGAACGAGGCCTCTCTAAGATCGGGCAGCAAGTCTAGATGCTCTCTGCTTTCTCTTCTTGCTCTGGCTCTATAATAGGTTGGGGGACAGGAAGTGCAGGGAAAGCAGCTGTTCATTAGCTCTCAACCTCAAACTTACCCAATAGTTGCCAAACTTGCCAACCTAAAGTCATCAAACTGGAAAAACTTAGACCAGAGGATTTCATGTGTTTGATTTTTACAACTAGCTGTATGGATCTGTTGGGCACTGAGAATAGAAATATCCCCCGTGCTCAGTCAGCTCTCATGATGGCTTACAGGAGCTGTGGCCAATGAGTCTTTTGGAGTCTAACTGTATTGTGGTGGTTACGGGGATCTGGCCCCAGGGGGATTCATCCCCTCACCTTGGATGAGGTAACCCTCTTGCAGAGAAGTTAGTGAGTCCCCTCCCCACAACACCCATCAGCTGGGGGACTGACCTCCCAGTAGAAGATTCAGACTCAAGTCTGGACTGCCCCGTACTCTGCCTTAATAGAGTATTTCTGCATTTACAAAGCACCTTCCACATAAGTATCCCAGGACATCTTCACTTTCGTCCTTCCACAAAGACGGGGCTAGGATCCTTATTTTCATTTTAAAGCTGGGAGAAATCAGGCTACAGTGGACTGCAAGAAGGCCAAGTCAAAGAGAAAGACCTCAAATCTAGGCCTTCTGGCTTTCAGTTCATTTATTTTCCCAGAAAACCTGCCACCATGGGTGAAAGCAGGCTCTATCCCTAGCAACGTAGAATGTGTTGCTTTTGGAGATTCACTGTAAGAATTTTCTCCACAGGTAGAGTCGTTCATTTGCAAAACCTAGGACACCTATTTGAGCTTTAGGTGACGTTTGTAGCCAACAGCTAACTGTGGATCCTTCACATAAAACAAGTATCTCCACTGTTCAGCTTATAATGATTTAAGTGTCATGCCCTGTAGCTACCTCATGGTCAGAGTTAACTGCAATGGTATCTCCAACTTTTTTGTCTTATATCTGTTTCACTGGTGCTTCTTCTAGGATTTTAAAAATTGTAATACAATAATTTCAACTCAATTTTAAAGTGCTCTTATTATAAAACATAAGTATTTCCTGTTTCATTCATTTAAAATTAGGGAATATTGGAAAAACTGACCACTTGTGAAATATTTTGATGTGAGTCTGATTAATGTTTGTATATCAAATAAAAATGCTTCGACTTTGATACACCTTTGTAGCAGAGAAAGGAATGGATTTATATTTTCACTGCTTATGGGAAACAGGCATTTTGTGCCATTATAATTTAATATCTATACATGGCCTCAGTTCACCATAAGGGGAAAACCAAGTGTTTGATGCACAACACAGCTTCAACCCTAATCCATTTACTGAAGGGACCTTCTGATAAGTAATCTCTGTTTATAGCAACCAGATTATGTGTAGGAGCACTTTGAGCTCTTATTAGTGTGTATTGTTCTCTCCCTATGGGGATATCATAACCCTTAGTCCTGTCTTTTTATCAAGGCGGTCATGCAGCATTTGATTTATTGCCAGCAATGAACTTAGTCTTCAGATGAAAAGAATAAGAATTCCTGTATCTGGATTTCCTACAGCACAAAGAAGAGCCTGTTGATAGGCATGTATCATTACCTGACCTTTTATAAAATCTCTATTAATGGAAAAAAAATCTCTATTAATGAGCGTTTATGTCAAAGGATTGAGAGAGTGTCACATCTCTTGATCACATTCTCCCACATAGGGTTGGACAGTCTCTCCACAGCCTCATTGTCCGGAAAGAGCCCCACTCCATGGCTTCTGACCAGGCTGTGGTTGGGAAGTCTTGGGGCACAATTTCCATTGCCTTTTCATATTGGGCTGGGCGTATTACTAGTTCGTTTTCACTTCTAGATATTTTCTGTTTATTTCTAAGATGACAAGAAGCAAATTCGAAGAAATCAATACATATAAATGGGGCTAAACATTCAGGGGCGGGCCAAAGTAGGGTTACAGCTGTGAGCTGTAGGGTTACATGAAACACAGAGTTTATTCTTGCATTATTGTGTATTAATTAGTGTATTTTCTTCCATATGAAGGACTGTAAGCCTGTTTCCTCCCACTGCTGTATATGACACCATGCCCCAGGTTTCCTCGGTTGAAAACAAATATATGAATGTTTTCTCAGGAGACAAACAGCTGAGAAAGCATCTGTGCCCAGTCTGCTTCACCTGGAAGGACTGCTCCACATCTTGCTGTGGTCCTCTCACCCCAGACTCTTTAGCAAAGGAAATGAGCAAATGGGACTAAACGATCAAAAAGCAGCAGTGTGGTGCCTTTTTAATAAGGCGGCAGAGAGGCTGGAGGTCAGGGCTGGGACAAAGGCACAGCTCTTGCCTGAATACAACACCCAGCTGTCCAGGGGGACACAGAGCCCCCAGAGAAGTGGGATCACCTGTCTGTGTCCCAGCCCAACTGTGCTAAAATGCGGAGAGGAACATGGCATGCTATTTCTTCCTCCTTCTCCTCTTCGCTGTACAAATGTACCTTAGTGAGCGGCAGGAATTTCACTCCATCCTGAGGCTTTAAAGGAGAAAAGTTCAGGCTGACCTAGAATTGCTACCCTGTCATTTAACAACCTTCTTTAGTTAATTACTGAGCCTCACTTTCAAAGTATAGAGTTATGCTTAGCCCTTATTAGCCTTTATTAGAGCTAATAAATAGCATCCAATTTTGGATACCCTGTAAAGTACTTTGGGGCTTTCCACAATTGCTTCTACTTCAAATAAAGTTTCTGACATTGAGCTTTTTTGCCCACAAATCAGGGAGCAGGACTGGAATTTGTATGCCTTTGTAGCTTCTCGGCTCTCTCATTCATAGCAAGTATCTCCATATTCTTCTTAATAATGAAGAGAATTTGGAATGGGCATTTCCCCACACAGCCCAGACTGCCTCTGCCTATCGCATCTTGTGGTACACACAGGGCATGTGTCGGTGCTCCCTATCTGATTTGCCATAAGCAGCGAGTCAGCTCAAGGTTAAAATTAGCTCAGACTAGATTAGAACCATTTATTTAGCATATGTTCTCTAAGTAAAACAGAATTGCAAGCACAATGGTGAACAAAAAGTGGAAGATGTTACAAGGGCATTGCCTGGTGCACTGTCCCCTCGGCTGGGTTGGGAGTTAGGATTGTATCCCTATTCTGACTTGGCCTGTAGTAAACTAGTGTGACCTCTAGACCAGTGGTTCCCAACGTGGGGCACATGCCCCATGGGGGGGCGGGGGGCAATTTGATTTTTAAGCAGGTCAATTCGAGAATGAGTTATTAACAGTGATTTTTTTTTTTGCATTTCTTATGGTTCTAGGAGCCTCATATACAGTATATAAATATATATTGTGACATATTTATGCATTTCAGTTCTCTATTATATGTTTGAAACTTTATTTACTATTTTTTCATACTACTTCATATATCATTACTCTTTTAACAATTTCTTAGTGATTTCTTCCTCAGAACTTCAACTGTCCTTTTATTCTTTTATTTTTCTCTTTCATGGATGCCATATTCTTTGGAAGCTTGTTTAGACCAAGTCAATGGCCTTTTAGGCTTCCTCCACATGAATAGGAGTTCACTTTTTGAATAATAAGAATTATATGTCACGGGGGGTGGGCGGGCATCAGGATTTTAGAGATTCTTAGGTAGGGCATGGCAAAAGAAGTTTGGGAACCACTGCTCTAGACCCATAAGGAAGGGTATGTAGAGGCTCAGTGACCGGACTCAGTCCACATGGTCTCTGTATTGCTAGTGCCAAGAAGATGTTTCATTTCTTCTCTTTTTTTTTTTATTTCAGAGAGGAAGGGAGAGGGAAAGAGAGATAGAAACATCAATGATGAGAGAGAATCATTGATTGTCTGCCTTCTGCATGCCCCACAATGGGGATTGAGCCCACAACCCAGGCATGTGCCCTGACCGGGAATCGAGCTGTGACCTCCTGGTTCATAAGTCGATGCTCAACCGCTGAGCCACACCACCTGGGCAGGACCATGTTTCTTTTTTTTTTTTTTTTTAATTTCTTTATTGATTAAGGCAGTGGTCGGCAAACTCATTAGTCAACAGAGCCAAATATCAACAGTACAACGATTGCAATTTCTTTTGAGAGCCAAATTTTTTAAACTTCTTCTAACGCCACTTCTTCAAAATAGATTCGCAGGTCGTGGTATTTTGTGGAAGAGCCACACTCAAGGGGCCAAAGAGCCGCATGTGGCTCGCGAGCCGTGGTTTGCCGATCACGGGATTAAGGTGTTACATATGTGTCCTTATTCCCCTATTAGCCCCCCAACCCCCCTGTTGTCTGTGTCCATTGGTTAGGTTTATATGCATGGATACAAGTCCTTTGGTTGATCTCTCCCCCTTACTCGCACCCGCCCCTACCTTCCCTCTGAGGTTTGATGGTCTGATCCATGTTTCTCTGTCTCTGGATCTATTTTTGTTCATCAGTTTATGTTGTTCATTATAATCCATAAATGAGTGAGATCATGTGATATTTATCTTTCTCTGACTGGCTTATTTCACTGAGCATAATGCTCTCCAGTTCCATCCATGCTGTTGCAAATGAGGACCATGTTTCTTGATTCTTACATGACTGAAATCCTTTCATTATCTAGGGAGTTTCTGTTATTACTTTAAGATGTTTTCATCTTTGTCTGCAAATGAATTCATAGGAAAAAAGTGGATGTATGTAGGGTTAAAAGGGGAAAGAATCATACCCCTTATCTGCTTCTCATTGTGGCCACCAGCAAAAGAAATGTCCCAAACTGATGATGTTCTTATTACAGGAACAGGGACCTATTATGGATCTAGCTTAGGTGCTTGATAAATATGTGTCGATTGGATGAATGAATGAAACAATGAATGAGAACAGGAAAGATCCTTGGGGAGGAAATGGAAATTAAAAAATAATGTTTGGTCATCAATCAAAATTGACTCTGTATGAAAAAAAAAAGTTAGTTAGTGGGATATGTGGGGGTAATGTTTATCTTTCATTGCTCTATCACACCATATTTCACATCATTGGTACTCAACAAATATGCATTGAATTCATTCACTCAACAAATAAGTGAGTACGTCTACTGTGTAAGGTGGAGTTCTTAGGTTTTTCAAATTGTGTTTCTTCATTTCATGCTGCTCTCTAAACTTCAAGTGAGGTTACTTTGGAGTAGAAATGTATTGTGGAGAGGTTAATAGCTTTTTAATGAATTTATTCCACACTTTATCTTTTGGGAATGATTTGCTTTATGTGTTTTCTTGCTATTGAAACTCTTTTTTCCTTCAATGTTGGACTTTCTTTGACCTCTTAGCTCTGGGACTGTCATTCACTGAAGGAGGCAGGAGAGGAGGCAGGACTTTGAGATTTGTTGATACAATGGAAATAGTTTCCAGAAAGTAGCTTACCAACTGTGACCTGTTTTCTCCCCTTATACATGTGTGTAGGAATCCAGATGGCTTGATTAAATATAGCCTCTCCTGGCTCTAGAGGGAACACTTTCCAGCATGGAATATGGAGCATTAGCCACATGACTCCCATTAACAGTAATGGGGGGGTGGGTACCAAAGCATTCCCCATATTCTGAGCTGCAAATGCAACCCTAATGCTTATCAAAAGAATATTTCTTCCATCTGTAGACCATCTGGCCCCTAGTATTGTGCAAGTGCATGAAAAATTTCTTGCTGCAAGAATGTGCATTTAGAAGCAGATGGACATAGTACATTTCTCAAACTTCAGTTTGCTTAAGAACCATCTAGTGAGTTGCCAAAAATAGAGATTCCTGGGCCCCATTTTCAGGAAGTCCATTATAGTACGTCTGGGGCAGGGCCCAGGAACCTTCAACTTTAGCACCAATAGCATGTTCACTATGACTTGGAGTTTGGGGAAGTCATTGCATCTCTCCTAACTTTTGATTACTTATTTGATCATAAGACTACTAATGTCAGCATAAGTCTGTTTTCAAGATTAAACGTAATAAAATATGTGAAATACCCACCACAATGCAATGATTGTGCTTTCCTTCTCCCTCCCATCCCATTGACGGAGAGATAAGTGCTCAACAGGTAAAGCAAGCTGTCTCTAACAAATCTCCCTAATGCTATTCTGTTGACTGGACACAGGAGACTTGGAATATATTTGGGGGAGGGTGCTGATTGTCAGAGGAAGGAATCACTGTAAAACAGTTCCCTGTGTCCTGGATACTCACCTGAAACTCACTGAAGATCTTTTTTCTCCAATAATATGAGAAAAATAGTATCTACTGCCCTAGCCAGTTTGACTCAGTGGATAGACTATAGAGTATCAGCTTGCAGACCAAAGGGTCCCGGGTTCAATTCTGGTCAAGTTGAGTACCTTGATTGCAGGCTCCTCCCTGGCCCAGGCCCTGGTTGGAGCTCATACAGGAGGCAATTAGTTGATGTGTTTCTCTCACATCGATATTTCTCTCTGTCTTTCCCTCTCTCTTCCACTCTCTCTAAAAAGCCAATGGAAAAATATCCTCGGGTGAGGATTTAAAAATAAATAAATAAATAAATAAATAAATAAATAATATCTATTTTGTAGAGCTATTAGGAGAATTTAAAATATGATTACTGAAATGCACCCCTGTCCCAAGGTGCTGAATAAATGATTGACTCTATCATTTTTTCTCATTCATTCATTCATTCATCCAACATATAGTTGCTGAATACCTTTGCACACCAGGTATGAAGTGGCTGCTGGGATATAGTCAACATACATGTTTTTTGCTTGTACAGAGCTTACAACTGAGAGTGGGGCAAGTAGGCAATTGGAATACTGTGTGTTGAGTACTTAGAGTCTTTCTCAGGACTGGTATTCTTAGACTCTTAACACAGGACTCACGAAGAAGAGAAGCATAGTACACAGAATAGTAGCATAACAGGAAAAGGTTAATGCAGAAATTGGTGGTTTGTATGTGTTACAAGTCCACTTACTCAGGAAATGATAAGTCTCCAGGATATCAATCTTTATATACTCCCTGCCTACATCACTTTACATCTGTTCCTTATAAATGAGAAGGGTTATGGCTGAAGTTGTCTGGAGATATAAGACCTCTCTGGGTGTCTCAAGCAAATGAGTCTTTCTCCTCCAAGGAAATGAACCAAAGTCTTGCTAATAGGTCAGCAAAGCCCTTGTTTTTTTTTATTTTCCTGTTTTATATTCCAGCTAATGAAAGTGTTTCAGTATTGATGGTGATAGAACCGTCTTCTTTTTTCTGCCCGACTTTTTTGTTTTATTTATTTTTAAATTTTATTTTTAATTATAGTTGACAAACAGTATTATATTAATTTCAGGTATACAGCATAGTAACTCAACATGTGATCACCATAGTAAGTCTAGTAATGGGATGGGAGGGAGAAGAAGAATAACAATTGTTAAATTGTGGTGGGTGTTTTTACATATTTTACCACATTTAATTCTGAAAACAAACTTATCATGCTAACATTTCCTACTCGATTTTAAATGATTTTGCCCACCATTTTACCCAGCAAACCTTATGAACTGGGTAAAAAGCAAACTACAGACAGGAGGAAAAGCCCTCACCCTCCACCCTTTGGGTTTACATCTTTTACTTCTAGAGGGCTTAACAAATAACTTGTATTGACAGGATAGCCACCTTAAGCATACCAGTTCTAGTCAATTACTGAGGAGCTAGCCATGCCTTTTAAATAAACAATTCAAGTTAGTGAGAATAGAATAGAGTACTGATTTTATTTACTACCAACTTGAGGGATATGGCCATGCTTAAGACACAGGAAATAGTGGTCTATTGGCATCAACCTGCAGCTTAACCAGCCATTAGGCTGATGAGAAGAAAGGGCAATGATCCAAGGAGAAGGATGTGGTACAAAATGTAGGGGAGTCTGTGAATGGTCTCCGGTACGGAGTTGGTAATTGATCAAGCTGGCTCTCCTAACTGTTCCCTTGGGAAATGTTGTCCTAGAAAATGGTAGAGGATAAAATGGCAAGCACCGTTCTCCACAGTCTTCTAACTTTCTAGTGTCTGGAAGCATTGGGCAGACTTCTTTCCAATGGTCTTAGAGTTGATCCTACTCTCCCTCCTTGCGATTCAAGGTCTTTACTCCCGCTCTAAAGATTACAAAGTACAAAAGAGATACAAATAACTCCCCCTTATAAAATAATTGTGGGCTCTAGGAGTATCAGGAGATATGATTGATAAGAAAAAATGTGAACTTTTTCCTGGGTTGGGGTTGGTCCTCAGACCATTATGAACATATTGGGCTCAGGCTGACGAACTAAAGAATAGGAACCATAAGAACGTAGTTCTTCTGTAGTTTTGAAAGAAAGAAAGAACTGCATATGGTGGCCCAGAAGAGAGATATTTATAGCAATTTTTAAAAAATGCACAGATTTCAAATTAAGTAGAAATAAGCTATGTGCACCGAATTCTGGAAACTTTTAAAATTCAGTCTTGGAGGAACAAAAAACATAGGAATTCTAAGTGATTTATCCTTTCACTGTTGAAGTTAGTGCTAAGTATGATTTGATATTTAGAAAATGGCTCCTTTTGGGAAATTAATTTGGCCCATTTATGTTAAATGGAATGAACTGAATAGATTGGAAGGTTTGGCCTTGGAAAGTTTTCACAATGGTTCTTTCAGTGCATGTTGAGATCTTTGGCTTTTGGTAGATTTTTTTTTCTTTGTGCCTGTAACTTCCCTCAGTAAATAATTTTATGTTATAGAAATGTGATTCTCTCAAATCTTATTTCCAGTAATGTATGAGGAGACACACACTGTATATAAAAATTAATCATTTTTCAACATCTAAACAGCAGCCTGAGTGCCACATGGGGAATGAATTACTGCCTTTGGCCCTGAAGAACATCACATAAATCATTTAAAAATTGATTTTGTAGTTAGAGTTGCAAGCTTTTGATAAGGGCCTCCCATCATCCCTTGTAATCTTCAGGTCATGAACCTGGTGGAAATAAAGATTCTGCAAACTAAGGGATCTTTTCAACCAGGATTATTTTCTGCCCAGTTCTCCCCAACTCTTTAGTTACCTTCCATTGACCTTTGCTCAGAGAATTTTCTTTTTATGTCTGTGGAAAAAAAATATTATTTTCCAAGTCAAGAATAAGAGCAAGAGGAAAGCTAATTTTCTGTGGTAGAAGTTGCATTCACTGAGTGTTTTATTTCTAATAAGCAATAAGGATGTCTGTAAGGCAGCACAGATATCCTTGTTGGAAGCATTGGCCTTATTATCATAAGTCCTGAGTTTGAATCCTAGATCTGAATAGTTTCAATCTGGGGCAAGTTAGGATGAGCCAGGATTTTCTGCAGTAAGAAACAACTCCAAAAATCTCAGCAACAAAAACAACAGAGATTTATTTCTTGTTCATACTGCATTCCATCATCATTAGCAGGAAGCTCTGTTCTATGTTGTCCTCACTTCAGGAACCAGGATACTGGATAATCCTCCTTTTTTTTAATGCATTTTATTGATTTTTTACAGAGTGGAAGGGAGAGGGATAGAGAGCTAGAAACATCGATGAGAGAGAAACATCGATCAGCTGCCTCCTGCACACCCCACTCTGGGGATGTGCCCACAACCAAGGTACATGCCCTTGACCGGAATCGAACCTGGGACCCTTCAGTCCACAGGCCGACGCTCTATCCACTGAGCCAAACTGGTTAGGGCCAATCCTTCTTCTTGAATGTTGTTTGTGGTGGCACAGGGAAAGGAATATATCTTTAAAGGCTTCAACTGAAAAGCAATTCATGCCTCTCTCACATTTCATTAGCCAAAGCAAGTCACATGGCCACATCTAACTTCAAGGCGGAGGTGAGGTGTAATCCTCCCCTGCACCCAGAAGCACTGAAAATATTAATGTTCTACTCCATTCATCCTTAATTTTCTTACCTGCAAATTACATATACTTCTCTCTTCTGAATGTTGTGATTAATAGTCCTTAATTAAATGTATGCTCTATCTCTGTCGAACAATAATTACTATATAATAATAACACTGCCCTAGCTGATTTGGGTCAGTGGGTAGGGCGTCAGCCTGTGGACTGAAGGGTCCTGGGTTCGATTCCAGTCAAGGGCATGTACCTTGGTTGCAGGTTCCTCCCCAGCCCAGGCCCTGGTCACAGCATGTGCAGGAGGCAACCAATTCATGTGTTTCTTTCACATGGACATTTGTCTCTGTCTTTTCCTCTCTCTTCCACTCTCTCTAAAAACCAATGGAAAAATATCCTTGTATGAGGATTAATATATATATATTTCCATCATGGAGTCACTTCAGTGCTTAAATATCTTGCCTTCTTGGGAATTACAGAAGGACCATTTGCTATGAACAGTGTTACTGTGCTGCTGCCCACGTACCTCTCTGTCCACTTCATTCTGTGCTTCCAGATGCACCTCTTCCTTCCCCAACTTAGTTGGTGAGAGAGGTGGCAGGAGAACTAAATATGATAAAAATTTGAGCCACTCTCATGGTATCCATATCATTTGTGTAAAGCAACTTGGCCTAGAACTGCTCTTTTGGACTCCATGTCCACCAGTTCCAGTCATATAAGCATTACTGAGTGAAAGCTCCATGAGCATCCATCTGCCACTTTCTGATACAATGCTGCAGAAGCTCAGAATATATTTCTCGAATGAATAAATGGATGCTATAACACTTAGTCTTTTAAAAGATAGTGTTTCTTTTTTTACAGCTTAAAATGATTTACAAATCAGGATACCAAATGTACTAGGAAATATTAAAATTTTATTCATTTGATATCCCAGTCAGATGTTGCTGGAATTACCAATGAGTCAAAGACCACGTTAGCAGCTAATCTTTGTTCCACCACTTGCTTTGGTCATCATCAAGCTTCAAGAAAATCCATAGTAACTTCTCACTTGGAGAAGAATGGGAACCATTGATTTAAAGGAGAAAAAGTATTCATTTGTCCTTTCTTGCAGTGTGCCAAAAACTGTGGTAGGGATCAGTAATATAGTACTGAACACAGCAGGCATGTTCTCTCTCCATGGAGCTTACAACTTATTTGTGAAACAAGCATTAAGCAAACACAACACAAAACACACACACACACACACACACACACACACACAAAAGAAGACAACATCGTAAACTTTAATGAGAGTAATAAAGGAATCCCTGACCTACCGCCAAACCTCACTTGATAACAGCCTCATAATCATTTTTCCTTTGTCTTCGACAGGAAGACACAAGAAGAAATGTGTGTACTTGGTGAAGAACCCAGTGTAAAGTCTGACTTGCATTGCTATGCAGTGCTCACACTCACATTTTCCTCTTTAAATAATTCATTCCCACCTGCACACAAAGGAAGGCATAGTATCGTGACATCCAGACGAGCATGGCATTTTTCTCCACTGACTGGCTGATTTAAAAGCTGCCTCATTTTCAGGGTCTACGAGACCACCTGTCTCAAAACTAGCATTGCCTAAATCTCCAAGAGAAAGAAATCAAGTCAGCCAAGTGAGACCTTGAGATTGAAGTCACCCAGAAACCCTAGAATGTTCATCACATTCAGTTTGAGCATTTCAACCCTAGTAGAACCCCAGCAAAATACAACTAGAAGAGTTGCTAATATATTCTGTTAGATTGGTGTCCCTGCCTAATATGAAAGAGAAATCTTTCCAGCCAAGGGGGGAAATGACAAATAAATAGAATCTGAAAGGAGCTGAGAAATGATTGCTTCTGCCAGCACAGGCTGTTAGTGTGTGTGCAGAATACTGATGGCCTGGGCTTCCCCTGTTTCCTGTAGAAGAGAGACTCTCGGGTAATTGATCTTGACACAGTCAGTGAGCATGCCCCAGACTGGCCTTCCAGGTAGAGTGATAGAACGCTCTGCCTTCCTACTATGGAGCAGCCTCATAGCCATGATTTCCCAGAGCACAGCAAGAGCCACTTTGACCTGTTTCTGTTGTTGTCTTCATATGCTCAACAGATTTAGATTGTAAAGAAAAATTTATAGGAGCCCTTTCATCTCCCTTCCTTCCTGACTCTTTGCCAGACTGTATTCTCAGTTGTGGCTACATTGAGTAAGTTCACCCCTTTTAATGTGTGGGTGGAAACAAGATGAAAAGCTCTTGAAATAACTGAATTCTGAAATGTTTGCCACATACTCTTAGGTCTGATGCTGAGGGAGGACAAACTGTATGTCTAGCTTTCTTGTCTGAAAGGGTCCAGATATGTAAAATGAGCCACTTTGTTTCAGAGATTGTGGATTGTGGTGACATTTGGGAGATCTAAATATAAAGTTAGAAAAAGAAAAAAAAACAACTTCACTCAGAAAGGAAGGATAGTATTTCAGTAGCCCATGTCACAATTGCAATCCAAAGGAACCCAACGTTATCATTTCAGCCTCTGCTTTGCTAGGAAAGTGAATTCATGTTATTCATATTACCTTGCCTCCAGGGAGTGTGGGTATAACTGATATAAACTTACATGTCTTTGCGTTTATTCAATCTCAGCTTTGGCAAGAGAGAAAACTTCTAAAAAGAAGTTCATTTATTTTAGTCTTTACCACGGATGCTTTTGTTTCTGATCAGCGTAAGTTCATCAGAGTAGGTTTTAAAACTCATGGGATTAAAAGGTTTTAAAAATTGATTTGATGAGGTTGGTCAAGAAGCTGTTTTTTGTCTTCAGAGATGACACCGCAGGTTTGCTTTCATAGGCTATCGATCTTTGAATTGTTCACTCTGAAGCTGAGATCGTTTTTCAGTGAGGTATATACATCCCTTACTGCGTCCTCTGGTTTGCCCTTGAGAAACAGCTTCCAGAGTTAGATGAACAGGTTGTGGGGGCTAATTTACATTTGTATATAACGAGGAGAGAGGAAGAGAGAGAATATCAACTGCTGTTCATATTCTTGGACTAAGGAAATGAGTCACTGTTGATGTGTAAATGTTAGTTGGGTTGCAATACATTAAAGTGTTCAGATATAAACTGTGAGCACCTTAGTTTAAATTAGTCCATTAAATTCACTATCAACTTTCTTAGGTGTGAGACATAGGCTGCATACATTTTGGTATGAAAAGTAGTTGGAAAAGGTCTAAGTGCCATCCATTTGGGCTTAATCTAGTGAGACGGTCCCAAGACAGCCAGAAGTCAGCATGGAAGTATGGAATACCTTGTGAAAAGTTTGATAGAAGCAGATACATGGTCAGGGGGAAATTAGATGTCATTTACTCTGTGTGCTAATCTATATGATTCAGGTAAAATGACTACTGGCTGTTTCTGAAAATGGGAATAGAACTAAATAAAATGAAGATTTATTATACGGATGATAGTCAATGATTGTCCATATTCTAACAAAAGAGGATCATCAGAAGAAATGGTTCTCTTGTGGGTCCAAAAATTGTGATGAAGGTGAAGAAAGGGGTGGGAAGAAGCTACACGTGGTAGAAAGAAATAGCTCTTCAAACAAGGCAATATCTAGAGGGTAGGAGTTCCCACTGTTAAGTGGATCTTGATGTTAGGACCGGAGTGAGGGCTGCGCTATTCAAGACAATGAAGATCCAAATCTTAGGTCTGTGAGCAGCCAGGAGTTTGTAATGAATGGGCTACCGCATCCCCATCCTTGGAAACATTCCAGCTCAGAAGATCATGTAGTAATCTCATAGACAGGATTTCTCTTGTAAGTTGAAAAAGTAGATCCTATGACTTCTAGGGGCCGCTTTAACACTTAGCAACCCAGATGTTTACATTTGAGACTGCCTATGGACTTGGTACAGAGTAATAGTAACATCTTACATCTGTCTCATTGGCTCAATATCTCTGGAAGGATGTCTCCTTGCAGTACTTCTCTCAATTTATATGAACTTATCCATAGAACTGTGCCAACCTTTTAAAAAATTGGATTAGGAAATTATTATTTCCATTTATCTTTCTTTCTGGTTCAGTTACAGCCACTGGAGGCATTGTCAGAAAATTTGATTTTATATTGAAAAGATCAAAGCCCTACAAATACATGTTAACCAAGGCCAGAACTCAAAACAAGATCTTGGGTGGAGAGGAATGAAGACATAATGGGTAGGAGCCTTAATGCAAAAGACTGTTATTTTAAGTTTTAGGGCCAGTCGTGACTAAAAAGGAAATATGAATTTCAGTTATTGGTTATTTTATTTCATTTTGACATCTGAAGCAAGTGGCTCCCCATGTGTTGAGAGGTACTCTGTTCCTCTCTTGGCACAACAGCTCTCCTGACAGTGGCTGGAATCTACCCCAGAGACCTGCTCGATTAACGAAAGGAAAAGTAGTTGAGCATTACATCCGCTGCTGGAGATGTCAGTCAGAGAAGCCTAGGGTTGTAATTTGAACAAAATGTCACTGTTTAGAGATTTGTTTATAATGTGCTTTTTCTGTGATGATAAATCACAGGCCGATGCAGGAGATAATAACACAAAATGTTGGACAGCTTTTCTTGCAATTGTTTGGCATCCTGTTTGCCTAATTATTGTCAGCAGCACCCACACTGGTGAATTGTTGCAGCGGAGCACTGAGCATGCCGTCCAGTGTGCATGAGCCATTCCCCAGCCCCCCTCTCTGCTCCTCATCCTGGGCCACAGGGTGGGCATCGCCGATCCTTGCTGTGTGAATAGGTTTGATGAAACTTGGATTCCTGTGTCCATGTGGAGATGTGGTTCTGCCATCTGACCAGATAGGAGAACAAAGCAGAGAGAGTTGATGGAGAATTTCTGAAAGGCCTTGTGGAGACAAAGAATCATTGAGTTCAGGGAGGTTCTTTGACAAACTGAGAAATCACTGGCCTTATGGGTATAAGTTGGAAAATTGTGTATTTATGTAATCACCCTGCTTTGAAAAGGAAGGGAATTAATTGCTTTAATTAACTCCAGTAAAAACTAGATTGTCGCAGGGGGAGTGTTGACATAATGTGTTTTGCCATGTCTGATATGCTCTTGGAAATAGTTGCTATCTCTGTAACCATCTTCCTTTCTCTGGGACCTCACCAGTGTTCATAACTAGGCTGCCTGTGAGAAGGGTCCAAAAAAAGAAGGAAAGGTCACAGGGAGGGTGATAAAGAGTTCATCCATAATTGTCATTGATTTTTTTACAGGAATTTCATTATCATTGCTTAGGTGTCCTCTGATGGGGGCCCACCTAATTTTCCATCAGTAGCTGATAGCAAGCAAATGGGACATAGTCAAATGCCATCATCTGTTTAGGAGCTTCATGTTGAGAATTTGTTTAAAAGATATTCCCCTGTGGTGTGTTTAAAGAGGTTTTCTGAAATATATGGAAGTGTGCTGGTGGGGTAGGAAGCATCCATAGTACATTAGAGTTCTTTTCAAATGAGCTAAATTCTGCAAGTGAAGTTCACTACTCGATGTACATCATTTCGTGGTTACGTCGCCATCTCCCATTTATTTATATAAAAAAAAAGTTCCGTCATTTCGACGTATGTACATATGTGCTTTATGTTTTTTATTACTTATTTACCACCGGTAAAGGTCAGGAATTGTTATCTTTCTTTTAAATTGTTTTACTGTTTCACTTCATTGCTGCTGTGTGTGTGCTCCATGTGAGTGACGTAGGTGCTTATGTAGGTGGGTTCCGGCGTTACGTTGCGACATAGGAACGGCTCTCCGACAAAACCCGAGGACCTACTGTATTCATGATAAGAGGGCAACCAATTTCACTTGACCCGGTAATTCAGATATTAACGGAATAGCCTGGGATATTTCATTTCCAGATACAATTTTTCTTAGGCTTAGCTATGAGAGATATGGAGTTCTGGGTACCCGTGAAGCCCTGTGGTGACCCTCAAAACCAAGATTACCCCACTTTTCCATGCTAGACGTAATAGTATATATGTAGAGTATTTATAAATACATGGTGTGTTTTTCCGGGATGGACTCAGTGCTCCATTGTGGTTACCCATCTTGTGGCGTCTGTTGGGTTTCAGAGTTCCAGCGGAGCACCAGGAGCAGCTCCAGGGCCTGTCAGCCCTGTTCTTCCAATTTGCAAACTGGGATGACACTTGGACACAAGGGTGGTGCCACTAAAAGCACCGAATAGAGTCATTGCCACCATTAGGGAGAGTCTCTAGGGCATAAGTCTTTGCTCTTTGATGTGTTCTGGATTGCAGGGATATTCTACTCTTACCATAATTTGCCAACCAAGGCAAAAGAGGCATTCTCAAACTATGTTCATTCTTTTCTTAATGCTGCACATAGTTTCCATAATGGAATCATGGTCTTTTAAAGCTGGAAGCTCTCACTTTAGAAATGAGAAAACCAAACTCCAGAGAGGTGAATTGGCAGACTAAGATCCCATAGTTGCCAAAAGAGGACCCAAATGACTGAGGTTCCCTGACACCCAGTCCAGAACGCTATCCCCTCCACTACATTAGCCTCCTTTCTGGTAGAGACCCTCTCCATACAAAATAGCTCAGAAAAGAGCGGTTCCATTTTCCTTTTGAATATACATGGCAAGAGATGGTCCAATCACTGGGAGGCAGCGTGAGCTCTAGGACCTCCCAGAAGCTGAGGCGTTGGCGCCCTGCCACTGCTGTCTCCCAGCTGGTTGTCTGCCCACTCACAGGCTGCGAGGGTGCAGATGGTGAGGATATCATCATTTCCACCATGGAGGTGGGAGAGAGAAGACACACTATTTCATTTCAAATTCCTTGTTGTTTGTCATGTGAAAATTCTGTCACATTTGCAGATGTTATCCAACAACTAGGAAGAAAGAATTCTTTCAAGTTCAGCCATAGAGAGATGGCATCAAAAAAACCTGTCACTTATTAAGAAGGAAGGAAGGAAAGAGGAGAAGAAAGCAGAGAGGAGGGAAATCTAGGGAGAAATAGAATTTGGAAAGAGACAAGATGGAAGGAATTGAAGAATAAATAACAGGACTCAAGTCCATACTGGTCTTATAATTAAATGGTGCCTTGCACATCAGCCCAAATGTTCATTCTTTGATATAATTATCTCCTCATTAACATATGCAAAATTACTGTTGCACAGTATGAGCTCTCAAGTGGAGATGTCAATATTACATAATGAGCCTGTCAGTCTTGTGAAAATGAACAGAAACCAATATGCTAGCAGAATTTCATTGTCTCCTGAGAATATAGTGCGTCTGATAAATTTACCTACTATTCAGACAGACTAGATGGCATTCAGTGTGACATGACCTTGCAGACTGTAACTTATAGGTTAAAATTTAACTATTTTCTGGATGGAAATTTGAAATAAAAAAGAAACAAGTAAATTTTTAAGCCGTTTAAAGAAAATGATATTTTTGAGAGTTGCAAACAATATTCTTTGTTGCATTTAGCTTCATGTTTTCTAATGACCTTTCTAAATAGGCTATCTGTTTGATGAAGCATTCTAACAGCCTGCAAAGAAAAAAGTATGTTGAACAACTGAAATCAGGAGCAGTTTGAAACGGTGTGTGTCATTAATTCAGTATGCCAACTCTAACACATAGTGTTGGCTGCCTTCTTACAAAGTGCTGTTCTTTTTCACCCTTAGCATGTAGGGAAATTACTTAAGACCCCAATCTTGTTTCTATTTTTTGTTTTCTTTTGTTTTCTCATATATTTTTACTGATTTTAGCAAGGAAGAGAGAGGGAGAGAGAGGTAGAAACATCAATGATGAGAGAGAATCATTGATTGGCTGCCTCCTGCACGCCCCACACTGGGGATGGAGCCTGCAACCTGGTCATGTGCCCTGACCAGGAATTGAACCGTAACCTCCTGGTTCATATGTCGATGCTCAACCACTGAGCCATGCCATCCAGGCTCTGGTTTCTATTTAAATCTGTTGATGACTTAGCAATTAGAAAAAAAACTTGTTTTTCCTTTTAATGTGTAACTACCAATGCTAAGTTTGCCTTCTTATTAAGTGAATTTTTTCCAGTGAAATAGAACTGTTTGCAATCTTATTTTATCCCCATCCAAAACAATCAACTTCTATGATAATAGGTTTGAAGAGACACATTAAAACAAGCCTTTCCTCTTTAAAAAAAAAAAAAAAATCTTGCAAATAATGTTACAGATGTAGAAAGAGCTTGGTTATATCTTGGTTTTGTCAAACTTAAACATACTCATCTCAAACTCTGCAAAGCTCAACATCTGAAACTAGATTCACATTAGTCAACTATAAATTCTCATACAGGTACATTATAGAAAATTTGGAGATGAACATAAAAAGAAGGAAAATAATAATCTGTAGTTTTTATAGCTATAATGAATGACCACTATTTATTTGTTTGTTCGAGTTTTTGTAAAAATTGTGTATTTTTATACCACTATATAACCAATCATACTGCATATATAGTGGTTTAAAAACACAAAATTTTTCTCACTGAATTTATGAGAGTATTTTTTATACCATGCATCATAAACATCTCAAGAAATGTGATTACTTGAAGACCCAATGCATTTAGTACCTATAATGCCCCATATGTGTTGAGTGAATAAAGCAAATGAAAGGGAAATCGTTTCATTTGGTTATGGTTGGATTAGATATACTTCTAAGAGAGTAAAGAGATGTAAGTCATAAGAGGCTAACTCGTGTGTGTATTTACTTATTAAACAGTGACCTCAGGCAGGCTTAGTTCTCATTCTCTCCCCAACTTCCAGGTCTTGCCCCCACGTGGGAAGCACAGAGTCAACATAGGTTGAATGTCTGAATGATAAGATCTCCTATGAGACTTCTTCCTCATACAGATTATCAGAGTACAGGGGTGAAGTATTAAAGGAACCATGAGGCAATGCAGATAGGGCTTCCAAACTGTATTTCCAAGTGCTTTACCAAAACATCAGCCTGGGTTGACTAGGTTCATCTCTCAGGGACTCAGATGGCCCTCTTTAGAAGACTCTTCTATTCTTGTTTTTCTCTCTTTCTGCCTGCCACCTCTTCCTGCTCCTCTGAAAAGAAGCATGCCACACAACAATGGAGAGGTTTTCCACATTAGCCTTATTGCCAGCCAGCCACTTCTCCTTGTTTGTCTGTTTATACAGTCTCCTTGGCAACATGAAGTAGAAGTAGATATTTTTTGTATCTCTGACTAGCAGGTTTGGTTTTCCCTTTGTCTGAAGCTTATCCACTTCACACACCAAGGTTTTTCTAGTGAGATTTAAAAAAAGAGAGAGAGAGAATCATTTCACGCCCTAGTTATTTTAGCAATACCCTAATCAGACAGCCAGTATTTGAGGGGTGGGGGGAAGGTTCTTAAACTACAAAGAACCTCCTGACTGAGTAAAAATTTCTTTCTTAAAACTTGCTAATATTTCATTCTTCCTGGTAATTTCAGTAGGTTTATAGATCTGTACACATCCTGCCTGATGCCTTCATGTGATGGCTCGAGAAGCCAAGGACCATGAAGCAAGCAAACCTAAAAAACCCTAATTGGGAATCAAATTCTCACCTCCCTTAGTTCTATGACCCAATCAGTGTAACTACTCAACAGCCATAGTCACTTTTTTGCATGCAAATATACTTAAGTTATTTCAACTCTATTGTGCTGAAGTACTCCAGGAAAACATCCCATTTGTCCCCAGGTTACAAACTAAATACGGGCTATTGGGAGACTTGAACCATAATGGTACTCTTGACTAGAAGGAAGTTTCTTCAGTAGCAGATCATTACAGTGACAACCAAGTCATACTCCCTAAGTACCTCTGTTGAAAAGATTAACATTAGTAGGATCAGTCATTCTTAACCAGCATGTGCATCAGAATAATCTGAGGAGCTTTCTCCAAACACCTAAGTCCCACTCTGGACTTAGAGTCTCCTATCCTGGGACCAGAGCATGTGTATATTGAAATTGGTCCAGATCATCTTTGTTGTCACGTGACAGTTAATAATCACTGATTTAAATGACAGTGGTAATGTTGAGCACCTGTTATTTGCCAAAGTATTAGATTGTTTTCTCCACTTAGTACTTATAATCTCTTTATAGTGAGTAAATTATTCCCATTTTCTAGATTAAGAAAGTGGACCTCAGAGATGTTAAGTAAATTGTTACATGGTGGTCAAGCAAAATTTTAATTTGGATCAATTCCAAAATTCTTAATCACCTTACACTAGATTAAATTTCTCCCCCCAAATAATAATGTAATTCTTAAAAAAAACAATTGTCTGTATTTCCAGACAATTTTTATTCTGATAATATATCTTAATATTCATCACAACTTTAGTTAAGGGATTGTTTCTAGGTTGTTAAATCAGGATACAAAACAATGGCTTGAATTCCTTAAAAAATATCACACACACACAAAGGTTTTGAGAATAAATAAGTAGATCAATAAATTTGCATGTTTACTTAATATAACTGCAACACCTTTCTTTGAAACAACCATTGCTACTTATCAAAATACTTTGTTAAACTAAAGTCTGCAAGTTGAATATCAATGAGTCATTTCCAGTGAAGTCGCCACCCTTGTCTTAAATAAGATCTGGGTAGATAATCAGACCTGGAAGCATTTTGAGTCACATAATACATTATAGTTTGTCAATACTCACAGGATTTAAATGATTATTTGGCAATTTTTACTGCCTACAACATAAAAAATGCATTGCAGTTATTCAAAACAATCATAATATTCACCCTGATTTTTTAAGTAAAAAATAAAAAATTTATAAAGCCAAACTTTTTAAAGCTTGAATATTTTTTGGAGGAATCATCTGGAGCAGTACTTCACAACAGGGTGGGGTGGGAGAAAGAAAACACCTCCTTTCTCTTCCGCCACTGTCTTGGAGACTGACCGGGTAAGGCCCAGGCCTGTGAACCCATTTGAGAAGCATTGAGAGTTACGAAAATATTATGGGACATGGTGAAATATGCAAATGAACAGAACCAAGACTGAACTTTGAAAACCACTGATGTAATGGGAAACACATTGTTCTAGCTTTTTAGCATTTATCCCAAGTAAAGATACTTAAAATTTTTGCAACCAGTGACCTACTTATTTCAAGAGGTTTTGAGAGTATCTACTTTCAATGAGGATGGACATTGATAGGTGAATAAGGCTGTTCTCCATTTGACAGGCCTCATAGCAGAGACATGTCTAATGAGCTAACAGCAGTTCTGAGAGGTTCAACACCAAACTGATCGATCTGCTTAAATTTTCAGCATAGTAGTGGAGAACTTAGCTTGGCCTCCTTCAGCAGACATTGTTTAATTTAAAAAGAAAATTCAACTGCTTGTAATGTCATGAGAAACACTGCAAGGAGCCATAACTCCATCACTGGAGCAGTCGACTTTTGGGAAAGTTGGCTTTCATCGTGTGTTCGTTTCCTTGAAGGAATTACAGCAGAACACCGAGGACCCTGTGGTCATTGGCAGGCTGATCACATCTTCAACTCTACTAGTCATCCTGTTCTCACTGAGTGTCCCTAGAAATAAAAACCCATTTTGTTCCTGGTGAAGTGGAATCAAAGTAAAACACATCATTGGGTGTAGATTTGCTGTTTGTTTGTTCTGAAATTGCTTATGGCCTAAACTTTTACTTCACAATGAATAGACAAAGAATACAACCCCAAGATTAGAATTAGGCCCTAGCTGGTTTGGCTCAGTGGATAGAGTGTCAATATGTGGACTGAAGGCTCCCGGGTCCGATTCTGGTCAAGGGCACATGCCTGGGTTGTGGGCTCGATCCCTAGTACGGGTCGTGCAGGAGGCAGCCCATCAATGATTCTCTCTCATCATTGATGTTTCTATCTCTCTCTCCCTCTCCCTTCCTCTCTGAAATCAATAAAAAAAAATATAAAACAAAAAAAAAGATTAGATTTAGATTTTCTCTATCAGTAGCCAGTAGTCTTACCTTTACTCTTAATTTGATTACAAATATAATTAATTTATGCCTAAACTATATATCATGCAAAAGAGAGATTTTAATATAGGCTGTTAAACCTAGAAAAAAAAAAACCTCTGATATTTATTATCTCCTTCAATGGGGAAACCTTTGATGTAGGGAAACCTTAAAATCAATTCCAAATGACTGGGAAAATGCACCTGAGAGTTGCTACTTTATTTATAATCCACAGTCTGGAACATTTAGTTCTCTTAATATGCCTTAAAGTCATTAAAAACTTTGAAAATGTTCTTTATACCCTTGGAATGTGATTTATTAAAATGCTATAAATATTTTCAGTGTAATAGAGAACTAAGATTATTTAAATATTCAAGCTCTTTGTTTTAGGGACTCAGAATCACTATCTTCAATCATGTTTGAGGTCAGAGAGCAGACACAAACTATTGTTGGAACATTTTATTGAGAATTCAGCATAGCTCACATAAATTTATTTTTGCCTCTGAGTCTATTACAGGTAATAATGGAAATAGCATTGAACATGCAAGCAAAGAATCTATATTCTAATCATAATTCTGACATTGATTAACTATAAGACTTTTTGCAAATCATTCAACTTCTTTGTATTTTGGTTGGATTCTTGGAGGGCTGGAGGAGATAATCCCTAAGGTCCTTTTCTCTTGTAAAATTTAATTCATCTATGCATTTTTATTAGGATTTTATGTGCAAATTTGTATTTTCTATTAGCATGTTACAAAAAAAAATTAAAACACAGCCATAAGCTGGAGTGATTAGAATGTTTGTCATTTGAATATTGGCCAGTACAGCTAATGTGACATATATGCCCTGAACCTTTTCTCCCCCTCGTTTTTGTAGCACCATCTGGTGCTCTAGCATAGGGGAGAGTTTATTTAAATAATCACATTAGTTAAGTCGATGCCTTGCACCCATTTCTACACACACACACACACACACACACACACACACACACACACACACACCACTTTGCTCTGTTCTAACATTGCTTATGTCAGGCTTCTTCCATATTCTGAGACTGAGCATTTCCAATCACATGGCAAGTGAAGTGAAACAAGGCCCCTCTGCATTTGGCCTACCCTGGGGTCAGACCCATGGTGGGCCTAAGCTGAGCAGTGCCTGCGCCTGCACCTATAGTGCTCTCTGGGGCTGTGGGCCTCGCCATTCCTGGCTGTAGAAAGCGAGTGCCCTGTGCTTGTAAAAATCCCCCAAGGCGCAAAGTCTTAACATATGTCAGAGTCAATTCTAAGGTACCAACTCCCTGCTTCTGCCCAGGAAGATGGCCAAATTCTGCTCTGACATTTATTTATAAGACATACGCATGGCCTTTCCCCTCTAGCGTGTTTTCACACTAAAATGATTGTATCCCATCCTTTAGATATTACATTTCAGAATGTGGGGGGAACGATGGAAGGATCTGAGGCAATGATGGAAAATGCTCACTTTTTTTTTTAACAGAAGCCTGTTAGAGCACCCGCTTTTCCAGGCACTGGCAGCCAGAGTGTGTTTGCACAACCCTAATCACCTCTGACCATTTTCCTTTAAAGTGATAAAATTAAAAACAAATTTAAAATTTTCCTCTGAGGTATCATAATAGAAGCCTGTGTACAATGAGGCAGTATTTAAAAAATTGTTATGTTTAAGAGAATGCAAACCTCCCATGAACAGCCTTAGTATGAAAGCATAACAAAGCACCATGCGTTCACCATCCACCTTCTGAAGCAAATGAAATAGCAGTGATCTTCTCTATAAAGGTCTTTCTGGAGGGCAGTGTTGAAATACAACACACTTAACTGGCAGGTCTTAGAGGCAGAATGTACAGGGCGATCGACTCCTGAACAGACTGACCAGCCCAATGCCTGTCTGCACTGCTGCTATCTGAGGTTCTGCTGAATGAGACTCAGTGAGGAACTGCAGTGAAGAAAGTCTGTTTGAGGACTGATTGGAAACATGCACAATGACGGACACTAATAAAACCCAAGGAGAAAAGTTGTGTTGCCCTATTTGACTCTGGCTAAAAATTGCACGATTGCAGGGTAACCCCAATAAAAGCAGACATTCTTAGGTGGAGTCATGACCATGGTCCGCATATTTCTCCTATTCAGACCATGTTTCTAAAACAACATCTGGATGGATGTGGATCATGTGCGTGTAGTGTGGGTGAAACCACCCATAACCAAGAAGTGCAACTATGAAGTCTCTATCTGAAATGTTTGCTTTAGTTTTTTTGTTTTGTTTTGTTTCTTCATTTGAACTTGTGTGTATAGCTTAAAACTCAAGTTATTGCCTAGGAAGGAAAAGAAGCACATAATATCTGCTAAAACTCTTAAAAGAAGAGAGATTCATTGAATAGCTATTTTATAAACCAGTCCAAGATAGGTCATATTGCCTAATGACTAAAATCATAAGCTGCTGAGACAGACCTATAGAGTCTAGGCTCAACTACTAACTGTGTAACCTTGAACAAGTTGCTGGATCTTCATTAAACATTAACTTCCTCATTCATAAAATAGGTTTTCTGGAATAAAATAAGATAATATATACACTGAGTGGCCAGATTATTATGATCTCTGAACACATAATAATCTGGCCACTAAGTGTGTGTGTGTGTGTGTGTGTGTGTCTACACATATATACATACGTGTATATAATATATATATATACACATACACACACATATATATACACATACATATATATACATATATACATATATACATACATATATATATACACACACACACACACACACACACACACACACACACACACATATATCTTAGTGGCCCGGTACATGAATTTGTGCATGAATGGGGTCCGGCCAGCCTGGCCAGGGGGAGGGGACATGGGCAGTTGGCTGGCCTGCCTGCTGGTCGACGGGACAATTTCCATATTAGCCTTTTATTATATAGGATATACACTGAGTGGCCAGATTATTATGCGTTCAGAGATCATAATAATCTGGCCATTCAGTGTATATGAAGCATTCAACATATCTCTGATACATAATTATAACACTTTATTACATATTATATAATAATATATAAGATATCATTGGAGCTTAGAAACCGCACATGATGTCTAATTAGGGACATTTGGCATGATTTTAAAACCTTTTGTGTTTTTAATCACAAAATGTATAAGAGAACAGCAAATAGTGCAGGGAAGGAATAATTACTTTTTAGAGTCAACTTTTAAGTAAGATGAAACCAACTGAAAATATAAATGCAAGGAAGGACATGTCTGGTTTGGTTTGGTTTCTTCTGCTAAATTAGGTGGTTCAAGTGGGTCCTGTATATTACCAGTCTTTTCCAGGCAGAAACAAGCAGGTGTATACAGCATAAAGTCAGAGTGCGTGAAAATTGTACCTTGTCACATTTCATGCTTGCTAAATTGTCCTCCCAAGCACTGTCCTGAGAAAAGTCCATTAATCCACTTTAGATCTACACATTGTTCTTCCCAGGTGGACACTTGGCCTTTTACTATGAATTTGTCACAGGAGAAAAAATGCCTTGAACATATTTTTTAATCTACAGACACTTTATGTGACTACGTAGTATGTGTTAGGAGCTGGAAATGAGGTATCAGAGGGATCAGGCATAGACCCTCCAGACTAAAGAGATGGGTGCCATATTGGGAGACAAGTCTGTCCATAGAACAGCACAGAGGGTGGAATCCCAGGCCTCGTCTATGTGCCACTTCCATAAGATTGTGTTGATTAGAGTGGGAATGATTCTCAAGTTATACTGAATTCCTTTTCTTTTCATATATATATATATATTTTATTGATTGTTTACAGAGAGGAAGGGAGAGGGATAGAGAGTTAGAAACATCGATGAGAGAGAAACATCGATCAGCTGCCTCCTGCACACCCTCTACTGGGGATGTGCCTGCAACCAAGGTACATGCCCTTGACCGGAATCGAACCTGGGACCCTTCAGTCCGCAGGCCGAACGCTCTATCCACTGAGCCAAACTGCTCTTTTTATTTTTTATAATCTTAACATATGGTGCATATCATGGCCACTTCAGGTTGCTCAGTTATATTGGTTGCCTATTTTTAACATAGCCATTTATATAACACTTTCAAGATCCAGGAAGCTACCTTTGAACACTGCAAATAGTCAAGGGGTCTTTGATGTACTTGAATCCTTATCGCTTGGCAAATATGTATAGCAGACGTTTTTCTAGAGAGTGAGTGTGGAGAATCTTATCCTCCAACCAGACTTCCCTCCCTTTATTAAACAAACCCACAGGCTCATGCTGGGCTCCAGCACCTCTTTCCTTGGTGGGAAGAAGCCTGTGGATTCCAGCAGTGGCCCCTGTGGCCGCTGCGCAGTGTGACTGATCTTCTCTACTAATTTCCCCAAGGCTCGCTGGGGCGGCACTCCACACAAAGCAAAAGCCCAGCTGAAAACTGAGGTAGAATCTGTTCTTTTAAAAATATCCAGCCTTAGGAAAAGGCCTTGATCCCTCATAAATAGGCTGAAAGTGAAGAGTGCTTTCTGTCAGAAATTTTTAAATTTTTTTTTTTTTTTTTTTTTGGTTTTTCATATCATGTACCACACTTGTGTCTCTTCAGCTCCAAAAACAACATTCTCACACAGCATTTGCCAGGGAAAAACATGAGGTGGAAAAATCAGAGTAACGTCTTCCCTTAGGGCGAGATTATACAGGAAAAGTCATTGGACAACTCCCAGCTTGGGCTTCATAGGTTGGCAGGAAAGACTGACATTACCTTAACTCTGTTGAGAAATGTAAAGAATAATAGATGGGAAGTGCTCAGACAAGGCTCCTCCCATAGTAGGTGACCAACAAATGCAGAAGTTTAGCCTGTGGCCCTGTTCATTACCATTGACTCTTTCAGATCTACCTCCCATCACTGAATCCAAAAGTCCCCGCTTCTGCTCACTTTCTCACTCACTAGTGAAAGGGTCTGGAAGGCTTCAAAATTTCTACGTAGGACAGCTTAGAGGGAGCCGTCTAATTGGAATGTAATGTGTGCAGCTGTGTTTTCACAGTTCTTTCCATTAAATTGCTCTAATGTTCATTTTTTATATCAGAGAAGGGGGCTGCTGATGGAGAGTTGGACCTCCAACTCTAGAACCCTCTGCACTCCACAATTCTCAGAACAGTCACCATCCACAATTCTCAGAACTGTCGCCATCTGCCTGCAAGCTGTCCCTGTCCTACCTGCTTTCCTCTTGCATTGCTCCTGACTCAAGTGTCCCCTTGAGGTTTTAGACATGATGCTTGCTTGTCCAGCACTTAGACTCATCAAAGGGAGGCATTGGGGTGCTCACATGGAATTCTTCTCCCACTTGAATATGTTTTTTATCTGTCAGGGGAAAATAGATTTAGCCATAAATGTGCAGCCGAGTTGGTGTCCCTTTCACTGTGAATGTGTTTCTGAGTGCCCAGGCCAGTGCATCACAAAGGAGAAATGCAATATACTCCAAGAAATCTCCGGTGCTGAGGTAGCATCACCTTGCTTTGTTCTGTTCCTAGAGTGAGCTTATGGGCATCAGGCTCCATTTGAATGGATTTCTTAGTCTAAAACAGGTAAAGCCAACCCTAAAGCCATGATGTCACTACCTCTTTAAATATTGAATTTAGAGCTGATAAAATTTTTCTACTTTCTTTTTATGAATTGAAAATAACTCCACTACGTACTATATTAACTTGGTCTAAACGTTGAGGGATGTCCTTATCTAGAGCACCACAGCTACTTTATATGGAAACGAAGAGCTGTGAGATGAGTTTTCAGTGACACTAACCATGCTCTTACTGGCATTCAGCAGCACTTATATCCACATTTGTTGAAGGAAAGAATGAATGATTTGTTGTTGTTGTTTTTTAAATATGTTTTTATTGATTTTTAGAGAGGAAAGGAGATGGGGAAAGAAATATAAACATCAATGCTGAGAGGGACTCATTGATTGGTTTTCTCCTGCATGGCCCACTGGGGATCCACCGTCAACCCAGGGATGTGCCCTGACCGGGAATCAAACCATGATTTCCTGTGTCATAGGTCAATGCTCAACCACTGAGCCACACCGGCTGGGCTTACTTACATTATAGATCTCCTCAAAGATCCCAGATTTGGGAAGATAATCTCAATAACTATGGAATAAAAAAGCAGAGGCCTCACTAGCTTTGCTTTTATAAAAAGGGAGATGGCACAAAGTATACTCTGCATTTCAGGTTTGTCTTTCTAGTCTGGCTAACTTTGCTCAAAGACACAAGTTTAGTCTTTTTTTCCCAAGCCTGAAAAGTCTTGAAATACAGTCCTGGTTGGATCCCTCTAGGTCTCCGGCTATTATTGACTAATTATAAGCTCAGCATCATAAAATTTCTGGTCCTTGGTTTGCTCCCAATAGGACTGATAAGTGATACTAAGAGTAAAAGTTGAAAGAGGTGCCTGATGCAAAGAAGCAGGGACAGCTGTCTTCCTAACATTTTTAGGCCTTTGACATTCAAAATGGCATCTGCACCACTATGTTTCCTAAGCAGAGCTTCACAAAGGGAGACTTGAGTTGCTGGGTGCAGCTATTGTTTTTGTTAGTGGATGGAGATTTATAATTATGCCCTTTTCTTCTCAGAGCACATGGTACAGGGAGAAGCTATATAAACATGGGCAGCATGAGGGGGTAGAGGGGACACAGAACAATAATGAGATTACAAATTACACAAAGCAATTTCAACATGAATGAAATAAGCTCTATTTGCAAATATGAAACGCAATGTAGACTTTTTACTATTCTGTGTTAGTTTGTTTTCCAAAATGATATTTACAAAGAGCTAGACAAGCCTACTTAAACATCTTTTCAGTTCTGGCTTGTGGTGAAATTCTACTGGACTCATTTCTTCTAGATATTCTCATATACTTCCCACCCCCCCCCCCCTCACACACCAATCCTTTTCACTGCCTAAGGAAGTCATAAGGTATTGCTTCTATATATAACAATATATGTAGTCAAAGTTCAGACATCATAGTCCCATTATATTCATTTTGGGGGAGTCTGCTCAAAATCAATAGCAAGCTACAGGAAATAGATCAAATTGTTGAGTAGAATATGGCTTGAATTGTAGAATTATATATAATTACTATTTTTTTCTAGTTTATTTTTATATCTTTCATCCCAAATATTCAACACAAATATATTAATTTTATAATCAGGAAAATAAAACTACACCTATTTGTCTAGTCTCACTAAATTTGGACAAATTTGCAGATGTTTATGTTGCAAAAGCTCCCAGTCCTCCCTGGATATGAAAGGTGACAAGGCACTCTCAGAGTCTGCAGAGTCCTTTCTTAAAAGTAGAGGGTTTGGCACGCATGTCTCCGGCTCTGACTGGGGCCTAGAGGGACCACCTTCACACCCTTCCTTCTCTATCATGTGGAGGGTAGTTTTCAGAATTTAGAAGGACAGATAAGTTATTCATATTTCAAACCTGGGGGATGGCAGAGAAGAGGTATAAATATGATAGCCTACTATCCCCCATGTGTTTGATTCATGCTGTGTCTTTTAATACCTGTGAGAAGGAATTCATTATCTCTTTTTAAAATGACACTCTTGTGGCCAACCAGCATGGCTCAGTGGTTGAACATCGACCTATGAACCAGGAGGTCACGGTTCAATTCCCAGTCAGGGCACATGTCCGGGTTGCAGGCATGATCCCCAGTGTGGGATGTGCAGGAGGCAGCTGATCAATGAATCTCTCTTATCACTGATGTTTCTATCTTTATCTCTCTCTCCTTTCCTCTCTGAAATCAATAACAATATATATATATATATATATATATATATTTTAAATGACACACTTCGTGTGTGTGTGTCGGTGTGTATACACACATAGACATACTGGAACAGCATGCCTGGTACTTAGAAAGTGATCAAGAAATGTGTATAGAATGAATTATCCTAGTAATATAGATCTATATAACTTCCCATAGCTTATATATCTGTATGTTTGTACAAAACAGTATTTATAGTGCACATTCCCATGCAAACACATGAGTGACAGAGAGATGGCTCCTCTGGGGCTTGCCGAATAGGGCAGGAATTTTTTCCTTTACTGCTACAGAGCAGTTCAATTCAAAAACTCCTCTTAACCAACCCAAATAATGTCCTTTCCCAGCTGCAGTGTTACATTGGGTCGAGTTCAAGTGCCAAAAGCTTAGCCCAGAGAAAGCCAAAACAATCACATCGTGATCGGTGAGAGTATTTTCCACCCATCAGCCCTGGATGACACACTGTCTCGGGGACCTCCTAGAGCCTGGGAGTCCTCAGCTCTGCCAGGGACTGGACACCGAGCCTGCTGCTCCGTCAGTCTTAATGGGAGTTACATAATAAAGACTTTCTGTCTCTGGAAGTACCCACTTCCCAGTCATAATTTATGACCAACAGGGCTTTTCCCTCCAGTAT
Source organism: Plecotus auritus (assembly GCF_963455305.1). Classification (NCBI taxonomy): domain Eukaryota; kingdom Metazoa; phylum Chordata; class Mammalia; order Chiroptera; family Vespertilionidae; genus Plecotus; species Plecotus auritus. Next base: position 154,559,303 of record NC_137782.1, read on the forward strand.
AATGCCATAAGTATGTGCTCAAAATAATATACTAGTGTCCCAACCATCATCAGGTAGCTTTACACTAGGCCCCATCGATGTGTTTCCCAGGCTCTTGGAGGTGAACGCTGGTTTCACCGTTGGCTTCATTATGAGCCTGGGATATTTGATTCAAAGGATTTCAGAGCACAGAAGAGGTGAAGCAATGGTTACAAATCGAGAAAACTTTCCCTTCTTGCATTACATTAAGATATTAGTTCAGTTTCCAAGGTACAAAGTAGTCATCCCCAGGCAATCAATATATTTAGTGGAGAGATACATCCTTTAAGGAAGAAGCTAAAACTGTGTTTCATTTAGTAAATTGGACTAGCTCCTTTGAAGACATTAATGGGCAGTGAAGTCCAGATACTCAAATTCAGAGCTTGACTTCTTCCCTTCATGAAAGAATGCACCAGGAGGAGGGCTCTCATTCACAAGGCAGCCCAGTGATTCTGTGTGAGGGGAGCCAGGGGCCTGAGTTCTAGTCCAGCCACATTAACTTTTGTACCTTGGACAAATCACTTACCCATTAGACCTTGGTTCCCTCATCTGTAAAGTAATGGGCTTGAATAGATGTTCTTTGGGTCTCTCAGCTCAAAAGTATTGTAGCTCTAAATCTGTTTATCTCATAGCAACAGAGCCCAAACATGACTGAAACTAGGAAAACTCAGGGATCTCAGTACATACCACCCAGACAGCTGATGCTCAAATATGCTTCAACCAACCGCAGGAATAGTGATTGAAATGGTCTCTGTTAAAGATAAACGTTAAAAAGTTAGAAACATTCGGGTGTCTCATTATCTTTAAATAAACCTTCTGTATGTTCTTCTTGGTGTGCTTGACATTTACTGACGGTTGTTTCCTTTTTAGACGAAGGTTACTGCTGTGTGGTTTTAGTCCGATATTAGTTGCAAACTTCACTAAATAATTTAGAAGCCTTCATAAATATTGTTTCTGCTTCTACAATGTCATTAAAATTCATTTGGGAAACTATACTGCCTCAATAATAGAATTGCATCTTATGTTTTGGAACCATTTCCATGGTAACAATGACAGGTGCAAGTTCTGTTACATGTGTATATGTTCCTTTAAAAGGTTACTGACGCCCTGGTTGGTTTGGCTCAGTGAATAGAGCGTCAGCCTGTGGACTGAAGGGTCCCAGGTCTGATTCTGGTCAGGGGCACATGCCCAGGGGGTGGGCTCGATCCCCAGTTGGGGGCATGCAGGAGGCAGCCAATCAATGATTCTCTCTCATCATTGATGTTTCTCTCTCTCTCCCCCTCCCCCTTCCTCTCTGAAATCAATAAAAATATAAAAAATAAAAAATAGTAATTAAAAGGTTACTGCCATTATCACTGTGAAGGTAAATTGTATTGCAAATAACATCTAAGTGCCTACTGTGTTCCTCTTAGGAGAGACCAGCTTCTGTCTATATTGACATACACTAATTTCCTCCAGAAAAAATAACACAATTTATAAAAACTTATTCATAAAAGGAAATCTTGGAACAATACTTGAGTTATTTTTATAGACTAGAAACTGATGCTTAACTTCATAGAATATACAGACTTAAAGAATTTAGAAGACTTACAGCATAGCTCTAACTTGAAGGATATGCCAGTAAGAAATAGAAGAGAAAGTTGGATGGTAACAGAGTTATTGGGACTGCTTCAAGAAAGGCCATTCAGTTTGAGCATATGGATTAAGTCTTCATTTTTCAGTCCTAACCTCTTACTCTCCAATCTCTTTGCATAGATAGATGCTATCTAAATGGCACATCACCCTGAGTGTATAAACCTTGTCATTCCTTGAAAAAAAGTTGGAGACCAAAAACTGATAACCTGTACCACATTCACATGCACCAGCTCTGGTCAAATAACGTCTGTCTGTAATCAGAGCAACTGTGTGGCAACTGAAAGAGGACACACCTGCCTCTATGCTTCTGAGCTCCTCTGCCTTCCGTGAATACATTCCTAGGACCTAGGTGCCCAAATGGAGTTGAGGGATCAAAGAAAGCAGAGCGCAAATTGTTTTCCAGGTCATGTCCAAGCTTTCCTCGGGGTTTCTGCTTCCACAAACCCGTAACTAGTTTCTGACCCTTTGTCTACCTTGCCTTTAATCATCTACCACCCATCTCAAGCCCTGCTTTAGTCTTTGTCCCTGACCCATTGCCTGCTAACACCCTCCTGGCCTGCTCTGTCTTAAGACACATCCTTATTTTGTTAGATTCTTTATCTCAGGAACTTCATTTTATGCCTGTTCATCCCCTTCGGTCTCTAGTCCAGCGCCTCCCACAGGCCAGAGTCCAGAACAGCCAGACCTGGCTCCAGTGTCCCTATCTGGGGCCAGATTCACATTCAGACAGGAATACTGGAAAAAGAAAATAGGTCCCCAAAGTACGTTGCTCTCACAGGTGGCACTGAAGGTGGATGCTCTTGATGTAGGTGTTGCTGGCTCTCAGTGAGAAATGCATACACCCTACAGCAGCTTAACCTGAAGGGTTTGTCTTCCAAGGGAGATTTATGTGGAAGAGATGACAGAACATAATTGCCTGAAGCTCAGGGGAGGAGATCAGTGTAAGGAGCTCTGCAGAAGAATTAAAGAGAATAGTGAGGGTGCCAGATTCACAACAGGTAGGAAAGCCCATGGGAAGTAAGTCCTGGCAGAAAAGGATGAGTAGTTTGACTTTGAATCAAGGGGAAAAAAAAGATGGGTCAAAATAAAGAACTAGACAGCCATTTCAAAAGAGATGGCCATCCCTCCAAAGTGACACCTTTGAAGATAAAATGGGAAGATTTGGAAACTTGAGCAACCAGAAAGATCTATAGATGCATATCAGGCATACCCCCCAAATTAGATGTTAATGCTAAAAGAATAATGAATATTTTCCATTTCATATATATATATTAGAATCTCCAAAATCTAACTCCATTTTTGCTCTCTATTTTTCAGTTCAGAAAAAAAAAAATGTGCCCAGAACCAGTACTGTTGTTTCATAAGTGGCATTTGCTACTCTTCTGGAAACCTTGAGTATTCTTTATCATGTGTCCTAAGACAAAGCAGGTCAGAGGGATTGTAGCAAGCTGCAACAGGTTCAGTTCAAACAGGTAAGGCTTGAGAGAGGGGGCAGATCATTCCAGGTCTAGCTTGAGTTCCACCACCTCTCTCTTGGTTTGATGATATAGTCTGAGCATTTGACTACTTACACATCAAAACAGGTTTGTTTTCTTTTCTTTTTTCTTTATTGATTAAGATATTACATATGTGTCCTTATCCCCCCATTGCCCCCTCATCCCCCCACTCATGCCCTCCCTCCCCTGGTGTCTGTGTCCATTGGTTAAGCTTATATGCACGCATATAAGTCCTTTGGTTGATCTCTCCCCCTTACCCCCACCCTTCCCTACCTTCCCTCTGAGGTTTGATGGTTTGATCGATGCTTCTCTGTCTCTGGATCTGTTTTTGTTCGTCAGTTTATATTGTTCATTATATTCCACAAGTGAGTGAGATCATGTGATATTTATCTTTCTCTGACTGGCTTATTTCACTTAGCATAATGCTCTCCAGTTCCATCCATGCTGTTGCAAATAGTAAGAATTCCTTCTTTTTTACCGCAGCATAATATTCCATTGTGTAGATCAGGGGTCCTCAAACTTTTCAAACAGGGGGCCAGTTCACTGTCCCTCAGACCGTTGGAGGGCCGGACTATAGTTTAAAAAAAAATTATGAACAAATTCCTATGCGCACTGCGGGCCCGGGACGAGTCGGCTGCTAAGCAGGACAGGCAACGGCACCCGTTGGGCCGGATAAATGTCCTCGGCGGGCCGTAGTTTGAGGATGCCTGGTGTAGATGTACCACAGTTTTTTAATCCACTCATCTGCTGATGGGCACTTAGGCTGTTTCCAAATCTTAGCTATGGTAAATTGTGCTGCTATGAACATAGGGGTGTATATATCTCTTCTGATTTGTGTTTCTAGTTTCTTGGGATTTATTCCTAGAAGTGGGATTACTGAGTCAAATGGGAGTTCCATTTTTAGTTTTTTGAGGAAACTCCATACTGTTCTCCACAGTGGCTGCACCCATCTGCATTCCCACCAGCAGTGCACGAGGGTTCCTTTTTCTCCACATCCTCGACAGCACTTGTCGTTTGTTGATTTGTTGATGATAGACATTGTGACAGGGGTGAGATGGTACCGCATTAACGTTTTGATTTGCATCTCCTGAATGATTAGTGACTTTGAGCATGTTTTCTTATGTCTCTTGGCCTTCCTTATGTCTTCTTTAGAAAAGATTCTATTTAGGTCCGTTGCCCATTTTTTTTATTGGGTTTATCTTCCTTTTGTTAAGTTGTATGAGTTCCCTGTAAATGTTGGAGATTAAACCCTTGTCCGTGATGACATTGGCAAATATGTTCTCCCATACAGTGGGCTTGCTTGTTGTTTTGTTGATGGTTTCTTTTGCTGTACAGGTTTGTTTCTTTGGCTTCTGGCCATACTCACCACTTCCACTTCCCACATAAATGGCAGAGACACTTGCATGTGGAAAAACCCCTCCCATGGGAGGTAAGCTTTCCAAAAAAGACAAAGGGGTCTTCTAAATGGAGAGCAAGCAGCCATGCTTTTCATTTGCTTATGAAAGTATATTTAGTTCTTATTCTTGTAGGCTATAAAATAAATATGGTAAAGAGCTGAACTTGATTTACATAAAAATTTGCATTAAATTTTATATTAAATATCTATATAGGATGATTCATTGTAAACAGCATTCCGCTAATTAGCATTTTAAAGGAAAATGGAACAATAAGTAAACATTTCCCATTTGTTGAACCTATTATATACAGCCTTTTAGCAGTCAAGTGAAAGGTGAGGTGGAAAGTTATAATTGCCTCACTTGTTGAACCAAGGTTGTAAAAGAGTCAGTGTTTATATTGTTTTACATGTGGATCTAAATAGTTCGGCTCATTTGACCTGGGATGTAATGCCTGAGCTCTTAGGATGAAAGCCATCCTCTGGAATGAGAATTAATGGAATCAGGAAGAGGTAATGAGGGTCAGAGCAGTCTAAGAAATGGGAAAGGCACAAAGTCCTAACAGCGCGAAGGCAGATATGTTCGGGCTACGTGTGGAGCTGAGGACTTGTACATAGAGGAACAGGGGTGACAAGGCAAATCCAGTAAAAGCTAGAAGAATGCACAGTGTTTCTGGACTGGCTGCGGCTCACCATAAGCCAGTATCCTTCTCATAATACAGTGGTTTGCCTTTGAGTCCGGACTCCAGGAATCACAAATCAATTCATCTTCTAGGTTTAGGAGTTTTGGTTTAGTTGATCTCTAAGATCTTTCACAGATTAACAATAACAACACAAAAGTTGTTACTGATGAGTTCCTGTCCATCAAATAAGACAGGAACTAACCTAGCTCTTGGGACATGTTATCATCATTAGTAACTAGACTCTCTTAGATGTATATGTTTTATAGGTTCAACCTACATACTTTTTCCTGATACTTCCTTTCACATGAGTAACTGCTCCTTAAAGAACCAAATACAGAGTACAATGGGGCAAAAGATAATGTGTATGACACACAAGTGTTACCAGGCTGTTTCCAGAGCATTTTTAGAAAAGTGTAGTCATGGGGTTGTGCTCAGAGAATCATAGTGAATCCTTCCATGAGAGGATATGGAGATAAGGCACAGGAGCAATGGCAGTTCAGTGCTGTGGAAACAGGGAGAGCTACAAGTACTGTTCGGGACATTTGTCAGTAATCTTGCAAATAATAACAACTCTTGATTAACCAAGTGGATGAAGTTTTGCAGCTTCATAGAAAACACAAAAGAGAGATTAATGCAAGGACAAGATCTATCAGGTTTTTTTAAAAAATTATTTTTATTGATTTCAGAGAGCAAGAGAGAGGGCGAGAGAGGTAGAAGCATGAATGATGAGAGAGAATCATTGATCAGCTGCTTCCTGCACCCTACTGGAGATAGAGCCTGCAACCTGGAATCGAACCTCAACCTCCTGGTTCATAGGTTGACACTCAACCACTGAGCCCACCAAGTCAGGAAAGAACTATCAGTTTTGAAAAGAATTAAGGAGTTTCTCTGACCATTGATTTTTTTAAGTGTTTTCTCTGTCTAACTAGTTCCAGGTTACGTGATTTGTGTTCTTAAATACAAATAACTTTATTTATGGAAAAATATATTTTTCTTGAAGTGGCATTCTTATTTTTTATTCTTTCTAATTATAATTATGAAAAACATACTCATGCAACTTACTGGGGTCAGAGGTCATTAGCTATCTCTAATTGGCACCTTTCCTTCTCAAGTTTTATGCCTGTAAATTGTGCATGGAACAAATTCAGTATATACGTGAACAGCAGCCAGGTAAACAGCTTGTTGGAACATAGTCAAAATAAAAGGTAGCAATTAGTCCCGCTTTATGGTTATGGTTATTAGATTATGCATAAAATAAATACAATGGATTAGCATGTGAACATTTTAGCATGTGACCGTTATGAAATTAATTATGACTGGCACCTACTAGCCTTTCAAATAATGATGGCTTAAATGCATGAAAAGAACAGTTGCTTCCCCTTCCTTATGGTTAATAAAAAGGAAGCAATTTAGCAAGATATAATATTTGCAAGAAGAGCTGAAAAGTAAGCACCTTTCACAGAGTCAGGTTATTTAGCAAATAAGGTTCATAACCATAGGTGTGACCTGATTCCACCACCGCCGCCCACCCCTCCCCCAATGCTTGGTGATACAGCCTGAGCGTTTGACTACTGGTGCATCACAACACCTTTGTGCTAGCCACACATTCCTGCTTTCCACAAAGATGGCAGCGGAGACCCGTATGTGAAAAGCTCCCTGCTACCCAAACCTTTAATGGAAGACTAGAGTATGGCAGTAATGAAGTTGGCCCACGATAGAGACCTAGGGCTCTTGTCATTAAGTGAAGTTCAGTGATGCCAACCCACCACTGCCTATGCCAGGCCGCACAGCAGGGCCTCTGACACCCAGGGTTGAGGGCTGCAGCCAGTCGCCGCTGCTGTCCAGTTCCCCAGCTTTGTTTCCCAGGCAGCTGCAGCTGCCTCCGGTTGGCTGTAATTCCAGCATCATGCCAACATAGACAGCAGGATTTTCTGCAGCCTTCGCCACATCGTCAGGCATCCCTCAGAGCTAAAACGAACTCCATCTTGCTGCTGTGTGTACATGAATTCTCAGGCAAGCATGTTTGGATCTTGTTTGGTGTGTATGTGGTCTGCACATAGGGGTAGTTTACTAGTAAGCTCATTACTACTGCAGGAAGGAAAAATGATGTTACATATATATTGCCAAAGTGCTACACTAAGATGAGATTACATGAAGAATGACTAACTTAGGTAAGTTCTGTGTTTCATGGCAGGGAACCAGGCTTGGTCAACATCTTTATTCAGTAAGGCCAGTGATCAAGGCAAATTCTCATGGTTTTGTTTAATTAAGTGCTTACATTTGGAAAGAGAAAAGTAATTTTAAGCACACATTACGAACATGCTCATTACGTTTCCTCTTGGGGGTATTCACTCACCAGCATGATCTGAACCCTGTGTACGTAAAATGTGAGTGATAACCATTTCTAGACTCTAAGCCCTCTGAAAGCAGAGAGCCGCTCATTGTTCTCTGAGTTTCCTAAGACACAGGAGCAAACTGAGTCTAGAAGAACACAGCTATTTCCATGGTCACAGTACTCAGCACTGCTCTGGCATCGTGCAGAGAGCCTGGTGCTGGGAGTAGGCAGTCAAAGATAAAAGACACAAACCCTAGTTCCCAAAACCTCCCCAAGGAGATAAGTTAATGGTTATTTACTATTAAGGTCTGATTAGGGCAGAAAAAAGGGAACAAACACTCTTGTGAGATCACAGAATATGGTGTTCACTCAACCCCTAGCAGCAGCTGGTGAGAAGGAAAATGTTAGGGAAGATATCCTATTATATTTAGGGTCCCTGTTTTCTATTGCCAGTAGTTTGGCTGTGGAGACTGTAGTGACACCCATAAAACCAGAACCCTAAAGAAGTGCAAACTTAAATGTTGCATTAAAAGTCACGAGCTCCTTGTTAAATATTAAGAGTTCAGGGGAAAGATCTGAGCTTTGACACCCAATCAGAATAACTGAGAAAGGAGAGAAAGAGTGTCTCAAAGTATAGCTGTCCACCACCCTATTTAAACCTCAATAGTGAGCCCCAAGCAATGCCCTGTAGTTAAACTTTCTCTTAGTTGTGATCATTTTCTAGCTCTTTGTTTTTCAAGAGAGCTACTTTGATACAGAACTGTGCTGGGTTTGTTTTGACCACGTTTTATTACACTAGCAATTTTTCTATGAACTAATTTTAGGATTATGCCAAGTAAAATCCTCCAGGTAAGCTTTCAGACCACTCATTAACAGTTGGATGCCTTCATTTGCTACTCTTATGGACATTCATGTGTGGACATGTTAGTCATGGATGCTTCCACTTCATCTCAGAATGAAACAAATTGCAATGCAGTCTAATCCCCACACTGTTGATCCTCCTCTGCTCCCAGTGGAGGAGGCTATGGTAGAATCCAGGCTCTTTCCAGAATCCTAAGTGTCTATAGCTACCTTTACTGTGGAGGAAGATCCAGAGGCAAGGTCTCTATTCAGAAACCAGATTATTCTCAAGTGCCTTGCCATTCTAGGCCTTCCCTGTGCCGAGCAGCTGTGTTGTTCCTGCATGCAGCCTAATTCCCCAAGTCTCCATTTCAGTTTCTTAGAGATGGCAAAGCTGACCCTTAAAATCACAGAGGTTTGGCCTTAACCGGGTGGCTTAGTTGGTTGGAGCGTTGTCTTGTACACCAAAAGGTTGTAGGTTCAATTCCTGGTCAGGGCACATACCTAAGTTGTGGGTTCCAACCCCACTTTGGGCGTGTACGGAAGTGATAATAATAAAAAAAAATCACAGAAATTCGCATACAGGAATACAGACAACATATGCAATGCTTCCCTACCTCCGTCCTCTCTTGAGCTTGGAGCATTAATATAATTACAAAAGAGTTGAATAGACTCAGCAAGGTTAAGTTTGAATAATTTTGTTGCAAGACTAGAATCAGCCCAATATGCCATTCCTTGTCCTGCCCATCACCCAGCAGGCTCCACTGTGCTGATAAAGTAACTGTCATATCAAGGCCTGACTTCTAGAGGGAAAACAATAAAACTAACTGTCATTCGATGTACTTTAAAACAGGCAAGTTAGCCAGAATAATGGAAAGTGAAGCTGACTTGTGAATTCATCATAAACCTGCATGGAAAAGAGAGTCTTGCTTATCATCTTATTTACTTGTTTGCTAAGCTAGGGGAGCTGAGCAATTATGTAAAAGCATCAGGATTGTCTGCAGAGTGAAGTATAAATAGAGCAACTCTAATACTGGAGCTCACCATTCAAGTGCTAAACGTACTTGTCTCAGTCTAGCAGCTCAAGAATGACACCAGATGAATCTGTTTATCCAAGTGAGGCCTCGGTAAAAGAGTGATGCTCAGGGGTGGTGTCACCAAGAGGCATCTTTGGGAGGGGCTTTCACCTCCCCTCCCCAGTCTCCATCAGCCACCCCAACCACCACCAAAACACCACTAAGGAAAATAAAGGCAAATACAGCTTTGAGATAAGTCCCTGACCTGATTCTCACATTGAGCCCCTTAAACAGGAATTATGTACTTCCCTTGGGTGTAAGAGATTCTGCATGATCTAGTATCATCCTTGAATCTATCCCACCTCCAGTCCCTTTTCCCCCAGCCACCACATTCTTTTGTTCAAAGAGAAGGGGAACGAAGAGAAGAATGGGGCAAATGTCATTGTCTGGCCAAGAGAAAACTGGCGGTAGCCATAAACATGGCAGAAAGAACTATTTTTTGAGTACTACTATGTGCCAGGCACTATTTTAACATATATATTCTCATTTAATATGTAAATGCAATTTGAGGTAGTATCTATCATTCCCACTACACAGATGAGGAAACTGAGACTTAACAAGGTGGCATGCCCATAGTCACACAACTAACCAGAATCAAAACCAGTGCAATGCAAATTGCCATGCTCTTCTGTATACCCTGCCTCTAGCAAATATATTCCTTTTTCTCAGAACAGTCACTCATAGGATAAAGCGGAATACAGTTGAAAGTCCTCTGCTTATCTACTCAAAAACCCAAGGCTTCAAGCCTCCAGGGAAGCTGTAATATTAAATGGAAAAACCAAGGAACCAGAAATTATAGACCCATGTTCAAATCCTCTAAACTTCACTTTCACCTTCTGGAGAACACAGGGTAATAGTCCCGTCTCAAAGAGTTGTGAGAATTAACCAAATCATTCTCAACCCTGCAATGACTCAGAATCATCGCTTTAAAAAACTACACTTGCCTAGCTCCAACCCAAAGCCTAAGGAATCCAATTCCCTAGCGGGTTGGTGGGTTGGAACATGGAGGTAACGATGTATTTTTTCGTTTCCATGGATGATTGAGTTGTACAGCCATGACGGGTAATCATTGGATTAGATGAGGTATGTGAACCTCAAACCACTGAGCCCAGTGCCAAGTACATACTAACATGTTCTTCTTCCCCAGCTGTGATTTCTTTGACACCTCATGGGATTCTGCTTCCTTTCTCATAAAGTGATGGTGTGTAGTTCCTGGTATCTTCCAGTTCCACATAGTGAAGTGAATTAGGGGGCTTTAGGAAGACCTCATTCCCAGCAAATCTCTAAGAGGGAGGTGTATCCTTGGCTTCTCTGAATCTGTCTTTTGAAACATCTCATGAATAGAGTCTCAGTCCTTTCAAACCTCCCAGGGCCCCAAACTGCCTCTATGAAAAGATAGTCTCAGCTCATTCTCAGTCTACACCCTCACTGTTCAATGAAGAGAGTATGTGCTAAGTGAGAGGTGACAGTGACTCCATCTCATGACAATTAGCTGTCATTTCCCTGCCCAATAACATCATGCCTGAGTCCCTACAAAGCGTAAATTCCAGCCCCTTAAATATCTTTGTGGGGGATGGATTTGTGGCTAAGCTACACCAGGCCCACATCACTTAGGTGGCTACCTGTGCGATTTCTGATCAAGACCTGCTCTGATTCTGGGAGGCCCATTCCCGCTTTGTCTCTGATGGTTGCAGAGACAGGGCACACTTCTTGCTCATCTTCCCCCCTCTTCTCTTCTTATAAGTTAGAATATGCTCGCTTCTAATATACTGTCAACCCAACAGATTAAGGAAAAAGCTGTTCTTGTGATAAAAATATTTTCTTAATGAAAACGAATCAAGCCCATATTTAATTATTGGTGTATATATAGCCCAGTGCTTGCTTTTCTGAGGCCAACATTTAGTACTTTAGCTATTGTGATGTAGTGATCGACAGAGCACCAGAGACTAGTTGCAAATGGGTCTCTGCCCCCATCCCAATTAATTTCCAAAACCCAGGGAGAGAGAGAAAGCATAAAGAGGTTTAATTTATCCCCTAGGAAAAATAAAGCATTCGAATAGCAATGACTAATGCTTAAGAGCACTCAGATGTCCTCTTAAGAAAATGCTGTATTTTTTTAAACTGTTAACCAGAAAGGGGGCTGTTCCCTCCTTCATCCCATCTGAGCCTGTTCCAATTCAGCATCATTTCTGTAACCACCAGGCAGCCTGTTAGGAAAAGGATGAGCAAAGAAGACTGGGGGAAAATGAGATGAATGCAGAGAGCTCTAAGCTAAGCAGAGTTTTAACCACCACCACCACCCCCCCACCCCCATACCCACGACCTAAAATAGGCACAAAATTGCACATGCTTATATTTCATTTATCGGGTTAAGAGTTAGCAGGAATTAATAGCTGAGTGCCTTTTTCTTAATGGAAGTACTGCTTTGTCAGGAAGATAAAAAAAGAAGAGCTGTGAGATTAAACTAGTCTCCAGATGAGCTGGCTAGCAAGTGGCAAGCCAAGTGCATGAAGGCCTGTGTCCAGGGGGCGTTGCCAGGTTTAGGGCCTTCCCAACAAGCACCTAAAAGGTGATGGCTAAGCACGCAGCTTAGGCCTGACTCTAATGACCTCCTTTAGAAAGAGTGCTATTCTTGCCTCACTCAGGAGATGAAGGGGCCACGTTAGAGATCTCTCAGCTGTCAGACTTGGCTCTCCCGTGGAAGCCCAGATGAGTACAATTATTTTTCTCTTCCTTCCTAACCTCCCTTTCCTTTCCATCTTCTTCTCTTCACTATTTGTTTTCCTTCTCCTTCCTCCCTTGTCTTTCTCCTCTTCATTTGTCTCTTTCTGCTTCTTCTTTTTCTTCAAGGAAAAACCTATTAAGCCATATTGAGTATTCTCTTTCCCAGGCTCGTTGCTAGCCAGTTGTAAGGCCAGAGCTTCAAAGATACAAAAGCCAAAGAACATTGGCCTCATTTGCCTGAGAGGAAAAACTGAAGCATGAAATAGTGATCCATCGATCTCCGAAAAGATAAAAAGTAATCTTATTTACCTGGTGCAATTTCAGTCAGGTTCTGCCTAAGCAAACTTTGACAGAAAGATATACTGATTAAAGACGTATCATATAGAAGGGAGGCTCCAGCGGGGCTAAATCACAATTCCCAAGTCATCTCATGGAGAAGAAACTGAATTGTAATCACATCACTTAATGTTCATTAAAATACTGATTTGACTCCCATATGACTATTTACAAAACTTAAAAAATAAAAACATTCCATTTTAAGGATGTGTCATAAGCTGAAGTAACTTTAAAGACCTTGACTGTTAAATACGTGAGCAACTGACTAGAATGAAAGGATGGAGGAAAGAAAAATACCTTATAATAGCGGTGTTGGAGGCCTTTTTGAAAATGTTGTTATATATCAGAAAGCATCACTGAAGGGGACTGCAAGGGTGTATTTCAACCTCATTTCTATTTCTCTGGTTTGGAATACTTTGGCAACATGGAATTGCACAGAGAATTTCTCATGTCTCCAATGACCTCCTAGGGGCTGAAGAGAAATTGCAGAAAACGTTACCAATATTTTGAAACGTTTAGAAAGAACTCCTTGCTCCTCTATCCACAGCAAACTGCCACGTGCTGACAGGAGTGAGTGAGGCAACTGCCATGATTATTTCTGGTAAGCCTCAGCTAGTTTCTGAATTTTAATTTCGTGCAGGGAGCCTACAAGGTCAAGTGGGAGCTGCTCTTATTTGCCCTTTCTTCTTCTCTGCTGTTCCTCCTCGGTGTGCACACACACCTTTTCACGGCCTCACCCCTCCCTGCATCCCTGTTGTAAGGGGCACAGAGTCTGGGTTCCCCGAAATTAGGAGAGTCTTACAGGTACTCTTTCCTCCTTAACTTCTCCAACAAAGATTTGTATGACTGTGGTGATCATATAAGACCAAGGGGGCTGATCCAAGGTACAGATGAAAACAGGATTCGAATTTGATGGTTATAGAAGGAAAGCCCAGTTTCCTCTGATGCACGGGCAAATCTTGCTTTCCAAGTCTAACTTCAGTGCAAGTTAAAAAAAGCACTCGGGGTAACTCCCTGCCACAAAAGCTGGGCACCTGGCCAGGACACTGTGCTGATTAGCCTCAGGGTGAGCCAAGATTCCCAGAACACCCCCGGTCAGCATTTTTCATCCAAAGATGGGGGTGTCCTGCTGAAGTCTAAGAGAGAAGAAACAAGGTTACCCATCTCTGCAAGCCAGGAAGTTAATTGATTTTTCCTCCCAGAAGAATGTTTTCATCTTTTATAGAGCGCTGCAGACCCGCGATAAATGTAACCATCCGTAAAATCAGAAAAGTGCATCGCAAAAGGCCTAGAGGACGCTTCCTCTTGTTTCCCTTGGCTCTCTGTACATACAATTCAGTAAATGAAAATGTGTAATAGTAATTTTAACCCACTTGGTCAGACCAAATACGTTGTCATTCAGAAGTAGTCTTTCTAGCTGCTCGTGTTTTATTCAAAAATGCTGTGCTTGATTTATTGCCATTCCCTTGTTCAAAGTGCAGTAACTACATAGGCTTTGTAATGAGTTTATCAAGGCAAAATACTACTAGATACAGAAAACAGGACTTTTTTTCATGTAGGCCTAGAAGTCCAGGCATCCTAATAGCAGAGGGGAGAAATACCGATGAAGTGAAATTTAGATCCAAAGTGGTTGTTGATGGAAATTTTCATTAATAACTATGCCAGATTTGTAAGTTCACTGTCACTCAGGGTTGCAGGTGGAGATCAGATTTGATTTTTATGTAACTGTGATATAACCCCCTGTGACGTTCTGAAGGCTGTGTCCCTTCACTAAACCACTGAGACGAACTGGAAGGTTCCTTCCTCCTGACATTGGTCCTGCAAGCCTGGATGCGGAGACTTGCCCTCATGCAACCCATTCGGCACATGCAGAATACAGAAGTGTTCACTGTTAGGTAAAATATAAATGAAGTATATGATTAATTTAAATACTAGTATATGATTAATTAAGTCATATTTTTCACTTTTTCACCCTGCTTCTGTTGCCATGCAGATATAACTTAGATGGGCTTACCCAGTTATATAACTGTATGAAATTAGCATTATGTGTGTCAATGTTGTGATTCAAATCTTCAAACTAGTGGTTTCCCAGACTGACAGGATGGATAATTTTAGCAAAGCCTTATCTGGTCCTATTTCATTTGGCGTCTGCATTAGAGGGTAGAGGTTGGGAACCCAGTTCATGCTAAAGTAGGAATGCTCTGAGCTCAGAGCAGCATCAGGAACCTGGGGACAGATGGCCTGGGGCCACCTAAGCAGAAAGACTTTGAGGCCAGGGAAGTAATGCATTTGAGAATCCATGCAGGACAGAGGAGAACCTGATAGATCCTGAAGCCAAGAGGAGAGGTTTGGGTCAAGAAACAGCACTAGAAAGGCTTTCGATGTCAACCCACTGTCACCTTTTGACACGTAAATGCGGATAACTTTGTCAGATACCAGCCCGGGGCAGAGGAGTTCAGTAAGATCATGATAGGCAAAAGGGACCTTCCATTGGTTTGGGGGCTGGAAACTATGGAATATGATTGGAATATGTTTCAAGAAAGATTACTTTAGCAATTATAGGATAAAGATTATAAGAATTAGCATATGTTAAGCTCTTTCTAAGTGCCATACTCTTATGAATGCTTTAGCAGAACAAGGGAAGGCAAATATGGGAGAACTCAATATGAATTAGCACACACATAAATTCGGAAAGTATTTCTAGTGCATTACAAAACTCCTAAGACCTTGTCTGACTTTACAGCATTCCTGAATTTGAAAGAGGAGACCAGCCCAAGCTGGTCCTCTAGCAAGTGTTGGTCCTATAAAATCATTAACATATCTATAGAGACAAAAATCCTGAGACAAAAACTGAGCTAGCAGCCTGCCCTGCACGAACTGGAGAGGAAAGGAAAAAACCAACTCCTAGCTGACCTCTGAGTTCTTCTGTCCCACAAATCTCAACTGCTGGGGTTGCTTTCTCTGAAGTGAGACGCACAGTGTGGTCCTGGTCTGGACTTTGTAATGAACAGGTCGTTGCGATATCTACAGAAGCAGATGACATTATCCTGGACCCAAAACTAGTAGTAGGAGCATCTGAAGGTGGCTCAGGATGAGACTTTCAGCGCCAAATCTCTCTCACTATACCCACTCAAAATGCCTGCCATCTGTTAGTCCTTCGAATGCTGACCTGGAAATGCCCTATGAAATTCTGATCCATTATATGAGTTAAGATAATATATAAATAGATGATATGCTCAGCAGCTGCTGAACACCTGGCCTGGAAAGCATGTGAGACAGCAGATATTTAAGGAGAGATGAGAGGTTGAGAACAACTCCAGAACATGGCTCACTGATGTCAAGGGGTGCTGTTTGGTTCCTGCTCCAAGACGGCCTTGGACATTCAAGGAGGCACCATCAGGGCACCTGGAGAGCAAGGAAGGAGTTGGGGAAGCTAGACTCAGAGACTGAGGAAAACTTCACCTGATTCCTAGCTGAAGAGGCTTTAATTCCTCTGTGAGCATCCAACAGTTGTATGTTTTTGTTTTAAACATATGAGAGTTCATGTGTGCATGTGTGTGCATATTCACACATGAAAACATACAGAGACAGATAGATGTAGAAGCAGATGACTATGCTGATTCCTAATACCCAGCGAGCCAGGCTTCTTGCCACACAGTGTTATCCCCACCACTGGTGGCCATACTCCGGCTTTCTGAGGATTTCTGAATATCCATGATTATCTGGGGCTGTTCATTTTCCATGGCCCGTTTAATTGAAAGGTGATGTGGTTACTGTTTTTCTTTTAGGAAAGTAGAGTTTATTGCCCTGCTGCCTCTGGAAATTAGCCACAGCTTGCAAATTTGGAACACCCAAAGCAAGCGTGATAAATTATCCCCACTGTAATATCCCCAGCGCTTCTGCCAAAAGAAAGGCTTGGCAGCCTGCGAGAGTTGACATAGTTCTCCTCACTGTCGTACCAGCTGCAAAGTGGACTTCCCCCCAGCCCGCTCCCCCAACAAACCACAGAGTGAAATGATCACTTTGGACAGAAATTTAAGATGAAGGGGGAAAATTGCACTTGGGATTCTTTCCCAGAGCTGGGTTGGTGTTAAGCAAAATTGTGAAGCTATGTAGGGACTTTGAGGACCCCAAGACTTCTGTGTTCTACTCTTTACCTACTGCTAACGCCCCTGCTGTTAACTTTATGCCTCCTCTCTCATAAAACACTTCAGGTAAGAGCCAGCCATGTCATTCATTGTATTTATCAGCTGCCATTGCACATTAAGCTCAATACGTAGTGGTTGTGGTGGCATTGTCCTTTTTTGAAAGACAACAGCATTAACTAGCAGGTACAAGGTTCTGGGAACCACTTACTCCATCTACTGGCCAAACATATTCTGTTCAGAAAAAATGCTCTTGTCCCTGCCTGAGGACCTTGTGTAAGGGGTAGGAGGGAGGTAAGGAATGCAATTCTAAATAGACATCTTTAATGATATGTTTCATTCCTGAGTCATTCTGTGATCTTCTCAGAAAATTATCTATGGATGCTGAAATCACCAGAATCTGGAATTTGAGGCTGAAAATTAGAAATGAAAATGTGCCATCATTTCTGAAGTCAAAGGGGTAGGTGCTGTAGGAAAGAATCAACTTGGTCACCTAAAGGAGGTTTAAAGATTTAAAGCCAGGACACCACAGTATTAATCTTCAGCTAATGATGATTTCACTTCCACCTCCTCACATACACTTGGTTGTCTCAAATTTACGGATCCATACACGAGACTCTCCAACCAAACTCTGCATGTGGCTGCTGGAAGAAGTCAGCAGTGTTGCTTAAAGAGGAGCTCTGAGTTCAAGGTAGTCTGCCCAAGATTTTGAAAAAATGTCATGTTTCCTGGAGGAAAGAAAGGAGCCCGGACATCTTCACTCTTTAGTGCTTCATCATTCCTTCCTTGAGATGCTCATGGTGCCTTTGAGATACTTTAGCTCTTCTGTCCAGCTCTTGCTGATGAGTATCATAGAGTCACCAGAAAAAACAACCATCACTTTCATGTCTTCCCTTAGGTTGCCTAGGAACTATGTCCTCGCCTCTATTCTTTCTCTGGGCCATCTGGAAATTCTTCCTTTTTCTACTTCTCCTCTTTATTGCTAATTTAAATTATATAAAATATTTATAGATTTTAAAAACTAAGACAGATGCAATGTGCTGGAGTATATATTATGAATTCACTCAAAATTCCTTTTATTTCTGCTTTACAATTTGTTCATTGAATTTTGATTAAGTATAGATCATGGTGTTATGTATTGTTCCATATTTTATTCATGTATCATTTTTATGCCTTTAATGTTTTACTCGTGTATCACTTCATCCTTCAATCCTTCAGAAAAATAATTTCTCCTTCTTCCTAAGACTAACACTCCTCCACTTGTCCCCATGATTCGATCAACTCCCACAAATAAAGGAGGATCACTAGTGCCCTGGAACATGGCTTTTCCACCCATCGCTTCGCTGAATCCACCTTCTTAATGATGGCTGATTTTTCCCAAGTTTCAGATCTGTAGGAGTTCTGTAGTGCTGGCCCCTAAAGCACTGAGCATTTGAAGTACCCTAAAGAGCTATTCCTTTGACTTCTCTAACACTGAGAAGTCTGCTGCTTAGCTTTTCCCATCGACCCTAATGAATCATTTTACGGCTTGTCTTTCTCTTCCCACAGCTTAAATCTGAAAATCTCCCAAGGTGCTGCTGTCAGCCACTGTTTGTGTCTCCAAGGATCTCATTCCTTCGTGAAACTTATACCTCTGACTCTCATCTCAGCATTGATGGCTTCCCCATCTATATCTTTAGCCACCAATCTTGGTTGTAAGCTTCAGGCCCATATTATTAGCTGTCTATCAGAAAAGTCCAATTCTAGGTCCCATTGGGCACTTCAGAAAGACAAACAAAATGTCAAAAATTGAATTTGAAAGTCCCAATATCATTAAAAATTTTTATAGGTCAAACTACACTAGTTATTTGAGAGGTGCCAATCTATATGAATTTCAGATCTAATGAGTATTCGCAGTAAAAAAAAAAAAGGAAAAGGGACAAGGCTGGTATGAATGTTGAGACCTGATTAGAGAGACACCCACTAGCTCCATGCCCCAGTATAGGTCCTCAGTCAAAGGCAGCCATTCATTTTATTGTTGAACTTGACAGAATTATTTCTAGACTGGAAAGACAAAGAAGAGATTGGCTTTAGGATGGCCTGGTTTTTCCGAAGATGGATAGACCTCTGGAAAGGAAAGTCAGGGTCTTGATAAAATCTAATCAGGATTCTGTCATGTGTGCTCACCCTAGCCATCTGTTTATAATTGTGTGTGGCTTCTCACCGTTAATGGTGCCTATAAACATATCCATTCTAAGAAACTGTACGGAAAAAAGCATAGAATTTTGAGCAGACTAAGATCAGGTAAGAGAGAAAGGATTGTAAAGGTCAGCAAGCCTTCCAAGAAATAAAGTGAGTGGGAAGGAGATAATGAGAAGCAATTCAGCCTAGGAGGGAGTTCTAAAGGTCATAGACCAGTTCCCAGTGTGAGTGCAAAAATGACAACGCTTCGATTACTCAGCGTTCATTAGATAATACTAATTTTTATTAAAAGCCTCAGTGCTTCTCTGAATTTCTAAAGCTTAAGTATATCATTATGTTGAACTACAGTGTTAGCATGTTATCATTTTGAGACTGATAGTCATAACATAAGGTAGGGAATAATTCCTAAAATCAAAAAAATGTAAGAATCCTTAGGGTTATCCTTCATTTTGGCTGTCTGAGAGGTGCACTTCACAAGCACCAAAGCCAAGGTCTGAGTAAGCAGTGACTAATGCAATCACTCTTTGAGTTAATAGGATTTTGTGACAATAACTTGATGGAATAATTATATTCAGGACAGATTAAAATAAATGCCCCAAGGTGATGTAGTGACATCTTTTGATTCTACAAGTAGATCCTGAGCAAAGTGGCAGGTATCCTAATTTTGGGACCAAAATTCAATAACTTTCCACAACTCTGATATTTGTAGTAACACAGGCTTATTCACACTGGCATTCTCTAAATTAGGTGAATACACCATCTCATTGGTTTTTTGTTGGTTCTTCATAGCCTCAATCTTTTTGTTGGTCCCATTATCTAATTGCAAAGTAGAACCTTAGTTATTTATTCCCCTTAAGTTTGGCAATTTCCTGAGAATCACTTTATTCTGCCCCTAGCACTCTTTAGACCTAAAAAGTGATGTGTTTTTCAATAGAGATGATTTTTTTTAATAAGGAGCTGTTATTCTTTGATCTTTTGATTGACTCACAATTATGAATGGCTGTATTTCCAGCTAATGTCCAGATTTGAAAAGCGAAGTACTAAGCTCTTGAAAAAGACTGTGAGTGTGGCCAGTGGAAAGAAAATGGAGTGCAGATCTCATCCCTCGACCCTGCCTGCCTATTCATTGCACTAACCACATGTGGTTATTAAATAATTGAAATGTGGCTAATCCACATTAAAAAGAGATGCCGTAACTGTCAGATACATACCAGATTTATATATATATCATTCATAAATTTCACATTAATTATATAAGATGATAATATTTTGGATTCATTGGATATAGAAAACACTATTAAAATTAATTTTTTCTTTTCTTTTTACTAAAAATAATTATATATGTGGCTTGCATTGTATTTTTATTGCACTAGTTTGTCTAACCAGTTCAAAATGAGACTGACTTTAGTCTGCTCTGAAACCAGACACATTAGCTCTGCCAAAGGGATGGAGTCATTAAAATGGGGTTAATTCATGGTCTCTCACCGGTGGAGCTTTGTAAATTCAATTAGCTAATGGAGTGCTGGCTAAGAACAAGGTCCATATGGTTGTTTTTCCTTCAGTTAAGGGCAAAAATGTGGAGTCACTTCTGCTGAAAACTGAAGTACATAGTTGTTTCTGAGGTTACCCTGAATTGGGGTGGAAAAAGAATCTGAAAACCTATAGCTGATTTTCTTAAAGGATTATGGGGGAATTATAAATTCAAAATGTCCTTATAGACTTATAGGAGTTTTCTGTAAATACTATACCTGGAATAATTTGACAACTCTTATAAATAAGTAGCAAGTAGCAGTCTAATCCAATCTTAAAAGAGAACAAGGTATCCCAAATTTAGGATGTTTTCTGCAAAGACATTCAAGGGTACCTCCCAAATAGCAACAGCAACAAATGGCTTTTAAAAGCATGTGTGTTTCAAATGTCAACTAAAGAACACACAGACCTTTCTACATTTTTTAATCTTCCTCTCTTAAACTTGGTTTGCAAAATAGTTTTTAACCCTCACTGTGCTAGAATTAGGAACTCAGATTAAAGGAGGCCCCTCCATTAGCAGTACTCCTCCATTAGCAGTACTGAATTCATTCAGCTTTTGCCACTTGTTATTCTATTGGTTTTCTTAGATGTTGTAATTATGTGTGTATTTTCAACTAAACTCCTCTGAGCTATTCTTGCAGCTCTCTTGCACAACTAGTGGAAGCTTTAGCAGTAGGCACACCATGGAACAGATTTTTCCAGTCCAGTGATTTGGGAATAGTTCATGAAGTGGAACATTTTCTGTTTAGGTTTTTCTGGAAGCCAACCCTGGTCAATGGAAAGAGGCAGAAGCAGTGCAATGTTATGGGGGGACCAGAAGGCCTGTTTTCTAAATATATTACATTGAAGTTCTTTGGCTCTAAGCTATCCCGATCTTCTATGCTTTTAATTTGTTTATCTCTGGATGTACTTTGAACCTCTTTCCGTTTGCTAATGAAAGTGCGTCTCCAGGTTTATTACCTCCAGGATCAGGAATGCAGAGTTTCTAATAAGTGACATTTGGAAGAAATTGCAAGTAAACATGCTTAAGGGGGTTTGAGCAAAGCTGCGCTAACATCAGCCAATTAGTGAGAGTAAGAAAAGGCTGCGCAAAGGAACCCCTTTGTTGTATCGAATGTGAGCAGTTGGCATGAAAAGCAGCAATCCCATGTTATTGTCCGAGTGGGCTCCAAGCATGGCATCACTTTGGAGTCACTGAGTTCTGTGACAGCCATGTCAGCTATCATGGCCCGTCACGAGGCACTTTCTAACGCAGCCTAAATGCTTACATGGATGCCATTCCGGTTGGCATTGGCTTCCTCTAGGAAAGCCAGTAGAAAATTTCTGGGCCTAGAAAAAATTCCTTAGTCATGAACACATGCTTGCAAACCAAAGGATAATTACAGTTCATAAACAGTGACTTTTTAATGAAGTGACATATTGGCTGTCGAGAGCCAGGACTCCACTGACTCCATGAAGTGGGCCTCTCCCTGCTTGCATGGGTGCCCACAGTTTAGCGCCAGTGTGCTTCTAAAGCATGCTCATGTTACAGGTGGGTCTCAGTGCTTTCTGCAAGTACCTTTTTAGAGTGAGGGGAATGATATTGGCCTCAAAGAAAAACATACATATGTACATCATTATATATTCTGATTCGATAAATATTTCATGATTGCTTCCCCTGCTCTTCAGAAATGCAGAGTTGAAGCAGACAGAGAATTTTGTTCTCAAACTGTTAACAGCCCATTATTGATAATCAGGCAGGAACAAAATCATCATGCAAATCAGAATGTGGTACATGCCATGTGAATTTACAAAAAAAAAAAAAAGAAAAAGTGGGCCGGTAAATTCAGAAAACAAGAGATAGTTCTGAATGATGAATCATAGATGACTTTGTGGAGGAGGTGACCTTCTAGCTGTATCATAAAGGGATGAGTAGGCTTTGAACCAAATTATGGTTTACATGTGCCAAGTCTGTGTGGATTCTTCAAAGTTCCAAATGTTAAATGGAAAAGATAGTGCACAGGATACTCTTATGCATTGGATCATAAATTAATTCAAGGTCACCAGGACCCAAGACGGAAGGGCAAAGAAAATAGGCAGGAAAAGTGCTCCAGTCAATGAAATATTTGACCTTCTCCTTACCACAAAAACAAGCACCTGCAATTTCCTCCAGGAATCATTAAAAAGGGTATTTTATATTGCAGTGACTTGAAACACACTGCAGAGAGATTCGGAGATATATGGGCTGTGAGCCAGCTCGTGAGTGCCCTGTGAAAATCTTAACTTCTCCTATAGTTTGTGTTTGGCAAGTCCTCTGGAAAGATCTAGCTCACCCTGTCCATGACAGTATACAGAGGAACATTAGTGTGATCTATTTAAGAGTGATGTAAGCTGACTTTGTTATGAAAACAATGTAATTTTAACATTGGAATGACATCTGGTCTCTGTCACAGCTCTATCAGGATGAATGATAATAGGGAGAGAGAGACCTGCCTTTGCCAAATACGGCCACTGATGAGTAATGCTTTATTCCTCTCCCAGTTCCCCTGTTAAGACTGGAACTAAGAACAAGAGCCTAATGTAAGTCCTGTCAATTTCCAAGTGATCGATGACCATGTAGGAATAGCAATGTGTGCCAAAATGCACAAACCATGGGGCTGAATTTTTTTCAGTTGTGCTTTTCTAAATGAGGAGAGGAATTTTGAGGACATAGTTTATTGGTGAGTAGTATAGGAGAATTTGCTCTGCTTGCTTCCAAAATCCAAATGCATCTGGTCGGGGAAATACAAAAAAGATTTGCACCTCAAACAATTTTGCGTAATATTAAAGCCTCCCTTTGTTGTATAATCTTTATTCTGGAGTAGTATCTGCCACTTAGAAAATAAATCCTGTTGGCTCTCAACCTTTTGATCACCTGTGATGTAGTACAGACAAACTATACTTACGATCTTTATGGAGGTCTATTCTCTGTAGTCTGATCATGATGGATTAAGTGTACCAGGTGTTGGGCTAAAGGAGTGCTACTTCAGAGGAGCACACTGTCTTGGTGCTCCAAGCTCCATCCTAAGCAAACCAGTGATCCGGCACTGATGCAGTCAAGGTTCCTGTGGGAATACTTTCCATTTCTACCACTGCAGTAAAACTGCATAATGCAAATTATATGATTTAATGTCTCTGTTTTCCAGGATTCTGAGTAGACCCCATCATATACCCTAAATCTGATGACTGAAAATATGGAAATGTTTTTAACCCCACTTTAAAATGGGATCATGTTAATTTTTGGAGTCGTAAAAGTGAACAATTTTCCATGACCATAGCAGCCAATTTCTGTGTGTATTAAGTGCATTACCAAAGAATTTTAAGATATAGTGCCTTCCATCAAGAAACTTACAATGGAGAATCATGTTGTGGGCCCTAAAATAGTTTAACTATTGATTTTTTTTTTTTCAATTGACTTCCCGTAAAGCTGTGTGAGCCCTCTGGAAGCTCACGGCGTTGTGCGCAGAGAAATCCCTTCAACTCAAAAGCCATAGTGAAAAGGACTGACGATTGAGTTGACATGAATTATGGCATAGTGAGAAGGGCCTGGGAACTACATTTTAGAGCTACACTTCAGGGTAGTTAGTGCCTTAAAGAGGAAACCTACCCAGTTTCACACCTGTGTTCTCATTAACATGCTTCCAAACATACTCTCCATGCAGCTGGAGTGTAGCCCACATTTCAAGGCATCTGACTTGGGTTTTCTCCTTCTTCCTCTTGTTTTCCATACCACTGTGGAATTCATTTTCACTTTTCACTGTAGGTTACATTTCTCTGTTAACACACTGCGTCAGTTTTACTAAATGCAGTCTTTATAAAAATCAATAAATAATTTTCTCACAGCAAATGAAATTCTTAACACTTGAAATATTTTATCGAAATTATATAAGTTAGCTACATCACCACGTATTTTGGGCATCTCAGAGATCATCCTGCATAGATATAAATGCTGACATTTATATATCCTCTTTCTAGGGAGGGAAATGTAAGTAAGATCTCTGGTTAGTAGCATTCCCTGAAAGAATGTCCAGCTAATTGAGCCCACGTGCATATGACTAATACTCCATGTCAAACACAATTGTCTCCCACGTGAAGAGGTTTTTTGCTATCCCTGTTTCCCTACCACTAACTCTTTTATCTTTAATTCCTACATTTGACCCAGGTGTACATGGCTTCATCGTCCCTAAAGGTTCATTTAAACTATCACGCATTCATTTGAGAAGTTAATATACATACAAAGACTTTGTCAATTCTTTAAGCTAGAAATGAATATTAGTTATATAATTTCACCTTGTATTTTCACAGAGAAATAGTCTCAAAGATGCCCAATATTTCCTTTGGTCTAAATGCCTGACCAGAGTTGGCAAGTCCTGCTAGAAGTTTGGAGCCGATGCTCTGCTGCTCCCCCTCTGGTTGTTTCTGATTGCCACTCCTGGGGCCCTTCTGACCCGTGTTCAGTTTGGTACCTAGGCAACTGAGAAAACGGAAGATGCAGGAGACAGGCACTGCTATTCCTCCACAAAAGCCATCCCCAAGGAGCATTCTGGGAAGTCCTCTCTGGAACTGTGGCAACAGATCCAATCTTGACCCTCATGGATGACACCACTCTCTTGGTTCCAAGAGGTGGCAAAAAAAGTTGTAGCAAGATGAGAAAATTCCCCAACTGTAAAGTCTCGGAGACAATCAGTTTCACTCTGAATACTCAGTTCTCTCCCATTCTAAGAGCATTCAATTTGACATTCTTGTTTATAGAAAAGCTTGGGAAATGGAAGTGAATCCATGAAAATACCCACCAGAGAGTGAGGAGGCAAGGCAGAGGAGGATATGATAAAGAGATCTCTTGCTAAAGAGGAAAAGCAATTTATTTTATCATAACCGTCTGCTTAATTAAATGCATTTCCTGGGCTGTTGTATTCATAAAAGTCAGTGTGTAGGTGAGGGAATAATTGATTGCTCCAAAATTGGCAAGTACTTCCTAAGGAACATTTTTCTTTATGATGTCTTTGGCATCCGTGGTCTACTAGTCCCATTTCCAGCCTTAGACGCTGCACCATAAAATTATAGCTTCATCCTGAGGCACCAGCTATTACTTCTGCCAATAATCTCTGGGCTCAGAGAAAATAGCACAGGTACCCACATGCATAGAAAGTGCATCCCTAATTAAATGCTAAATTTATCAAGAAAGCTATCACTATTGAAATGCACTAAAAATTATTTCATCTGGCCCCCAAGTGGGAACTGGGGCTAATGCCTTTGCATGGAGTAATGCCCAACAAGCCTGGTCCAATGCCACAGTAATAAATGCCAGACTTCCTTCTATCTGTAGCCACAGATGCATGTGATCTGTCCAGGAGTATTTCTGTAAGATCTTCTAATGGAAAGTTATACAGGGGAGAGAATAGCTCGATCTGCCATGAAGAATACCACCTCTGCAGAATGCTTTACAGACTTAGAAATTCTATGAAATAATAAATGGCTTTTTACCACTAATCAATGCACTGAGAGGACATTGGATGGAAAATGCACCTGGCTCATTACACTGGGCAGAATGCACAAGGGCCACAAAGCACCACCTTTTCTCTTACCCTGAACAATAGACAGTATGATATCTGATCAACCTAAGAAGTAGGTAATTTAAAATATTTTCCTAATGGCAGTTGATAGATCATTGCCGTAGAACTATTAGGGGAACTTCTCTAACGCTATAGATCCTGCCATTCATCCTTCACCTATGCATCCAGATTCTAATTCTATGGTAAGTGCAGGAATCTGTATATATGGGATTTTTTTGTTTTGTTATTTGTGGGTTTGTTTGTTTTTGGTGTATGTGTGTGTGTGTGTTTGTTAATCCTCACCCAAGGATATTTTTCCATTGAGATTTAGAGAGTGGAAGGGAGGGGGAGAGACAGAGAGAAAGAAACATCGATGTGAGAGAGAGACACATCGATAGGTTGCTTCCCACATGCCCCCTGACCAGCAGGGCCAGGGATGGAGCCTGAAACTGAGGTACATGCCCTAAACTGGAATTGAACCTGGGACCCTTCAGTCCTCAAGCCTGCGATCAGAGCCAAGGGGGCAGGGGTGGAGCCAGCGATCGGAGGGAGCTGGGGGTCCCCTTCCCAGGCCTAAAGCTTCGGCCAGAAGTTTTAGGCCTGGGCAGGGTCAGAGCCAGCGATTGGAGGGAGCTGGGGGGCCCCTGCCCAGGCCTAAAGCTTCGGCCAGAGACTTTAGGCCTGGGCAGGGCCCAGCCAGCGATTGGTGTGAACTACAGAGGAAACACCTTTTCTGACTGCTCATTGGCTAAGCTTCCTGTATGCCACTGGTAATATTCTTAGTAACTTGGGTAATAAGAATCCAAAAAGGTGATCTAGGGTTTTTCCACCACACTTCTTGAGAAAAAAGCGAAGGTCCGCTGCTGGAGGGCTAAGAAATGTCATATCCTGCCCTAGCCGGTTTGGCTCAGTGGATAATGCCTTGGCCTGCCGACCGCAGGGTCTGGGTTCAATTCTGATCGAGGGCATGTACCTAGGTTGCAGGCTCCTCCCTGGCCGGGGCCCAGGTCAGGGCTCATGCAGAAGGCAACCAATCAAAGTGTTCCTCTCACTTTGATGTTTCTCTCTGTCTTTCCCTTTCTCTTCCACATTCTCTAAAAGTCAATGGAAACATATCCTCAGGTGAGGATAAAAAAATAAAGAAAGAAATGTCATATCCTATGAAAGACACATCTTGAAAATGCCTAAAGAAATTTGTCATTTTTTCATGGTGAAGGGACTGGAGTCTGTGTTGATGAAAACACCTTGGTGGCTGTGGTGACTGGCAGTGGCTGCAGCAGCGGGGTGATGGGGCTGGTGCCTTCCCCT
Source organism: Plecotus auritus (assembly GCF_963455305.1). NCBI lineage: Eukaryota > Metazoa > Chordata > Mammalia > Chiroptera > Vespertilionidae > Plecotus > Plecotus auritus. The sequence continues at coordinate 154,586,573 of NC_137782.1, forward strand.
GATCAGCCCAGTTGCCTCCCACAACGGGAGGCCAGACTGCGGCTTAGGCCCGCTCCCCATGGAGCGGGCCTAAGCCGTCAGTAGGACATCCCCTGAGGGCTCCCAGTATGTGAGAGGGGGCAGGTTGGGCTGAGGGACCCCCCCACCCCTAGTGCACGAATTTCGTGCACCGGGCCCCTAGTGTACATATATATTCTTGAAGCTCTGTAGAAAATTCTGCTGGTCTGCTGGATCTGAGGACCAACCTTCCATAATCCTCAGGACCTCACAAATTCAGACTCCGATTTCTCAATATGTCATGAGTCTTGCTTTCACTAGGAATTCATTCTTTAAGTGTTAAACCACGCTTAAGTTTTCTCAGGTCACTTCCTGTGGTAAGTCACAAACCACAGTGACTGCCCCTGCTAATGTCATCTCATCCACTTTCTTACGTTAAAACTCTGAGTGCACTACCAACAACAGTACTGACTCAAAATCATTTCTCCCGTAAAATCGCTATACAAATCAGCCCTTTGGCTTTATTTCCAATAGTCTCCTCTTAGCCCAAACTATTACCTCTTTTTTGTCTCTGCAATTGTGGGGCTTCTGATGTTGACATGTTAGAGCCTGTCTCTTAAAGGACATCCTACCCTAAGCTTCAAGGACTTGGCAATTTCTCAACCTCCCCATAACTGGTGCTTTGGTGTATGCATAACTCTTGTTCTCGCTCACTCTCCCTCCGTCCTTCCCTCTCTCCTTTTTTACACTGTTACCAGAGATGTTGCAGTATCCAGTTCTACATGCCTTGGCTTTTTCTTCTAAGGTCACACCTTTGGAGAAAGTCCATCAGCTCAAATGAATGGCTTCAATTTCCATTTCAATATGCAAGATAAATGTATAGAAACCTCTCATCTAGACACTTCATCTTCACTGAGGACCCATATTCCATACATTCTATGAGACATTTCCCATAATGGCTTGCATTAAATATATCAAGACCAGAATTTATTGTCTTCTCCCCATAAAATTCTTTAAACTTTCATATTATTAGGTTAGCTATCTCCCAGGTTTAGCCCCTTGGAAACACTATTTTGTTATATATCTAATAGTCATAATCAATCATGAAGAAGAATATAATCATGCAGAAGAGATTTGGGAGGAAGGAGGGAAAGAGTCCAAGGAAAAAGGCATTGTGGTGGCTGCAATTTTTTCTTCAGATTCTTTCTTACCTTTATCCCTTTCCTGCGGTTCTCCACAATCCCAGAATGATCCCAACCAGCTTTCTCAGCCCCCTCCACCCTGACCATAAGTAGGAAGGATTTCAGAAGCCCTAGCCTAGCCCTCTGGGCCTCAGATTTGCAACAGGCTCTTTAATCATCAGATTCTGCCCTTTCCTCCAGTTGCAGTAGTCTAGTCAGTCATTTATCAAACACTGTGGCGTTTCTGTGCATCCTAAGCATCCTTCCAGGCACTCAGGAAAAGAACAGTGAACTGCTAGATTTCTGAAACCTACCTGAAAACCAGGTTTGCTTTCCCATCTGGTTTCTGCCTTCCCATCTTGATTTCAGGACTTCAGTTCATCCTAATGAAAGCACATCTCTCCTGTAATCACTCCCCTAGGGGAACTGGTGCCTCCCTCGGGTGAGAACAGGGTTCTGCTGCATAACGCTATATGCAGTAGCCCTTTGTCCTTGGACATCTTGGTGTGGCTGTATTCTTGAGTTATACTCTCTTGCCCATCCCACCCAGTGGCTTATTTGGCTTCCAATGATTATACATTTCCACACAATTTCCTCTCTGGGTGCTATGTTTCTCTGCCTTGGAGTGGCTCTCCTCCACCTTTGATGGCTTCTACCCCTCATTTCCAACTCCCTGCTCTAGTCGGTGGGCAGATCAAGTTTCAGTCTCGTCCTCTTCCAGTCAGTTTCATCCCACTGTGATGAAACAGGCCTGGTGCTCCGACTTAACATCAGCTGCTGCTGCTGAGCCCTTGTGATCCCTTTTGCCTTCAACCTCTCACTGCTCCTATCCACCTACACAAAGAAGAGCAAAGAGCAGATGTCATTTTATTCATGCCTTCAATCTTTTTACATCTCATTTGCCTCCCATATTACTGTTTCTCATCATAGACCACAGATACTTTTCTCCTCCCCTCCCCCCCGTCTCTCTCTCTCTCTCTCCCACTCCCTCCCCCATCTCCACACACACACACACATGCACTTGCCTGCTGAGTAACCTAAAGTCATTTTTCTAAGTGACTGCTCATGCTATCAGGAGAATGAACGATATTCTTTTTACCCTTTCCCACACCCCAACATGTACATTTCCATTTCATTACATCGTTTTGTTGTGTTTCTCTTACCAATCCTCCTGTCAATACTGTAGAAGATAATGTAATGTGATAGTGATTGTCCATGTAATTCATTTACCTGAGACTTCAGTATTTGATACTTTTATTTAAAAACTTAACATATACATTTAAGATATCATTTTGTCATAAATCTTGCCCAAACCACTCACAGTTGATAAAAAAGAAAATGAAATATGTGCTCAGACCTGGACTGATGATAATTAGATTTTCAGTTCATGCAAATCAGGTCCCTTTACAATGATGCTCTCTTCAGCAGAATTTTCATGTTACTCCCTCCATCTTGCTAAAAGAAACTGATTGTTGCAGGCAAAAGGAGGTGCTCAATTTGTTTTCTCTAACTCGAACCCACAGGCAAGTTTTCAGGAAGGAGAAGTGTTGCAGAAAATAAATTAAAGTTGCAGAAAAGGAATTAAAGGGTCACAGAAATGCCTTTCATGTCTTCAAGCTTTTTGACAGATCTAGACTGGAGGCTGAGGGCCAAACACCTCAAAACATGCTACTCAAGGCGCACCTGGCTGGATATCCTGCAGTGATAACAGGCTCTGCCCGTCCAGGAGACAGCATTTTCTCTGTGGCTGCTTCCCTGCCCTCCTCTTCACTTTTATTTTATTCTTCTACAGCACAAGCTTTATCCCAGAGTTAAACTGATTGTCCTAAAGGTCCAAATTGATCATGGCAGCCCATAAGCAAAAAGGCCCATTGGCTCTTTCTTATAAAATTATGCCCACACAACTTAGCATTTCTCCTGACCCCAAACTCTCTTTCTTGACGTACCTCCCATCAACCCTCCTCCACATGCATGCTCACCATAAACACGAGTGAGATAGAACTTGACAATTCTTTAACATATCATGCCTAGGCCTGGCAAAAGCTCTACTCTTTAAGAACCAGCCCAATTATCCCTGACCTTTTGAAGTTCCCCACCCTCTGTGTTCCCAAGCACAAAGCCCATACTTATATTTAGCATATATGGAGGTAGGTAATCTTTGATGTACATGCTTGTCACCTCTCTAAGCTATGAGTTCATATTCTTCTTTTTATCTCTGACACCTAATGTGGGCCTTGACACACAGTTGGATACTAGGTGAAGGTTTGTGGAATGAATGGACAAAATAACATGCTGTAGGAATCTGAAGGGTGTCTAGTAAGTTCATTTGGCCCTCCCTAATGAGGTCCAAGTCATGAGCTTGAATCACCTACACCCTGCTCATATTGCTCACTCCCATGACCAAAACTATCTTCATAAGCCTACCTTTTCATCTAAAAAATATGTGGCTGTTTTTTACTGAGAGGTGTAAGAGACCTTGGTGGATCGGCACAAACTCAAGTGCAGGTTGTGATAATGCGAATAGCTGAATGATTCATAAATGACTATTAAGCAAATGCCATGTGCCGTCACTGTGCTCTCAGTCGTGGGAAATGCGCACGAACTACCTTGTCATGTGCTGGCCCTTGTCAACGTGGAACTGTTGAGCATAAATGGCTTCACCAAAGATTTTACATTATCTGTGCCGCACCAGCACAGCCAAGGGTTCGGCAAGCCTGAGGGGGGCTGGCGAAGGATGAAGAAAAGACAGACAAAGAGAATAAGCTGGGTTTCGGTGGATCTTCTGTGCCTGGCTGAGACCACAGGAAAAGATCCAGACTGCAAGCTGAGCTTTATTTTATAGTCAGAGGTAAACAAGGTAATTTACAATGTTCTTGTAAGTTTCACTTGTTTTGGCAGCACTTGCTGCACCTCCCACAGCCCATTAGCTACCCAGGAAAGATCTAGGGAATGTCACAAGATCAAGCTTAATTATGCTAAGAGGGCTGTGCCCTCTAAGCTGGGACTTGTTTTTGGCTTTGCCAACAGGTCAGTCTGAGGCTTAACCCTATAACCACTCCCTACAATTATCAGGGGTCTGAAGACCCAGACTATGTTCGTAGGGGTTCTGTTCGGTTCCACCTCTAGTCTCTATCAGCAAGTCTGACTTCAACAGAGAAACTTAGTGAAAACTATAAAGAGGATTTTGATTACTCTAGAAACTCTAAGATAGTTAAATAGAAGTATTCAGTACCTATGGATACTACACCAAGATAGCAAGTTAATATAAAGGGGAAATTCCATAAATAAGCTTTTAAGGGTTTTTTGTACTATTTAGTATAGAAACTAAAAAATTCTTATTTCTACTTAGTAGGATTTATTCAGGATACATAGACCTGTCCTTGAGATGCACTCTTATTTATCCCTTATTACCCCATTTTATTAAGTGAACCATATACAGTATTATCTGTATATGCAAATTGTCCCCTAGACCAGGAGTTCAACCAGGGGGCTGGGCCGGCCAACCACCTGTGGCCCCTCTCCCAGCTGGCCCTGCCCCCGATCACCCCCCCACCACAATCGGGGGTGGGGCTGGCCTGCCAACTGCCCAAGGCTCCTCCCTCCAGCTGACCCTGCACCCGATCGGCCCCCCAACTCCGATCAGGGTGACCGGGAATTCGTGCACGGGGCCTCTAGTTAATAATAATGGTATAAATTTAATTCAATTCTACATGATTAAAGTTAATAGAAATTAACTTTAAATCCAATACAGTAGTATCATAATAAATATTTAATAAAGTATTGGTTCATGTTCTAGCAGTCAATTGTGTCCACTGTTATAATTTCTAAGCTTTAATTATATAAATAGAAATACAACTCTGAAAGGAGACCCATGGATAAGTGTCAGATATTACTGTTTTCCTTTTCACCCACTAAACTCTTAATTTCTAAAATGAACATTGGAATATTAACATTAATGCATGGTACATATTTTACAGTGGAGCTGAGGAAGCCTTAATGGAAAGATTGTTGGGACCAAGAGACTAAGTTTGCTCAGTTGCAAAATAAGAAGATTAAGTTGCATAACAATAATAACAGCACCTTGCAATTGAAAATGCTTCAAGTGTGAAAAGTTCTATTATATACATTATCTCATTTGTTTTTCATGTCAATACCATGTGGTTCTCATTTTACATTTGATGAAATTGAAATTTAGCTAAAGTAACTTGACCAAGGTCATGCTGCTAAAAGCTATTATATTTATAAATATTTACAACTATATTCAGAGCTAAAAGCTATAAATCTGTATTGCAAATGCAAATCTAGATCTAATATGCCCCCTCTACCTACAAGATTCTCTGAGCAAAAGTGTAGACTTTCTAGAGAATTTGTAAATAGCACAAATTCTAAAAACAATAACCTCTCCCTGTGAGAAGATATGTCTGGGTCAAAAGCTGAAATCATGTGAGGTTTTGCTTTTTGAGCACTAACTGTGAACTATGTACAATTTATAACAAAATGAAAAATAAGAAATATATTTAAGCGTACTTCAGATTTTCCCCTACAATCAATGTGTATTTAAATGACGCTCATAAGAAGCCCTGTAATTAATCCAAGAATTGCTCACCAAGTACTTTCTCACTCTGTTTGGTCTAGTGGTTCAATTTTGTTAAACAATGTCATTATTTGCATTCTGTTAACTTGCTCTGGTTCTATAACTTCTGGTTCTGGGAGAAACTTCTGTCAATAAACAAGAAATATAAAAGGGGAAAAAAAGAAAAACATTTTCAATTCAAAGCCAATAACCTCCATTCTGGGCCTGGTTAATTTTGATGTGAAGCTCTAAATTGCTGGTATCAATAAGAAGCTAATTGTCTTCTTGATGATTTTCTCTTGTGATGATTACCTCTAAAGTGCCTTGTGTCCCTTCTGTTAAGAATATGAGCTCCAAAATGATAAAGTTTGATGTCGTTTCAAACCAAGAGGACTACCTGGAAAATATTTACAAATCCAAGTAAGTACTGCACTGGGAAGTTAAGCGAGAGTCTACAGTCGATGAAGCATTGTTTGGCAGAGAGTGGGAAGCAGCAGCAGGAAGCTGGGGGTATATTGAGGCTCTTGATATTTTGTGGGTAATGATTTTTGATTCATAGTTTATATCAGTTTTAATTTGTACCTGTTTGCAATTACACACTCAGGAAGTATTTCACCATATAGAGCCAACTACTCGGAGCACTTACAGGCTTGCCACATGGCTGCAAAGCCAAGTCCTCCCGTAACTACTCCCTTTGAATGAAGAAAATGGGTCTCTTTAAAGTCGGAAGTATATTTTTAAATGGAAAAAAAATTACACGATTGTTGACCTTTCTCATCTCAGTACAAATAGATCATCAAATTTCTGATCTAGTGGTTGACAGGGCACATCATGACTCTGGTCAAAGAAGGAAAGAAAAGGAAAAATGCGAAGTTGGAAAACTGCTCAACGTAATGCCCAAAAGACTTGGGTTGGTTTTGATTTATTATTCGTTATTGAGTGTTTCTGTGGATGTTGTACATTCTTTTCACATCAAAGACTTGCCAGGTTGCAATTTTATACAGCCATCCTTATTACTACAGAAAGGTCATGTGTTTGAGGATGGGCCACTTCATTTATAAAGAATCCATCAGACAATAACGAAAAGCCAGCTAGCTAACAAAGAAAATCATGCATGTTTCTTCTGCTATCAGTACTAGTTTTTACTTCATTAAAAAGAGAGGGGAACTTGGCCCATTGTGGCTCAGTGGTTGAGCATAAATATATGAACCAGGAGGTCACGGTTTGATTCCCAGTCAGGGCACATGCCCAGGTTGTGGGCTTGATCCCCAGTAGGGGGTGTATAGGAGGCAGCCAGTCAATGATTCTCTCTCATCATTGATGTTTCTCTCTTTCCCTCTCCCTTTCTTTCTGAAATAAATATATACATATATGTATATACACACTAGAAGCCCGATGCACAAAGATTCGCGCTAGATTGGGCTTTCCTTTCCCTGGCTGCCAGCACCACCTTTCCACTCCGGCCCAGCCCCTTTCCGCTCAGGCCCTGGAGCCTGCTTCTTTCCGCTCCGGGAGCCACCTCTTTCTGCTCCAGCCCCTCCTTCCCATGCTGCCAGAGGCCCTGAGAGACAGGGGGGGTGGGGGGGAACAGAACGCCTGCATTGTTGCAATGGCGATGATGCAAGCGTCCCACCCCATCACTAGGCAGCTGAGTATGCAAACTAACCGCCATCTTTGTTGGGTTAATTTGCATATCACTCCTGATTGGCTGGTGGCATAGCGGAAGTACGGTCAATTTACATGTTTTTTTAAGGGGAGGGGGGAGGAAAGGTTTTCTACAAGGAGTGGTGAATTGGATTTCAGCGGCACCAGAGAAGAAAACCACTGGGGTAGCAAAGTGAATATCAGATGTGGCTTTAGACTTAGAGGTGAATTTTAGTCCTGACTCTAGCATCTGCTAGCTTTGAGGCAGTGGCTAATTTCAGTGCGTCTGGCTTTGCTCATCTGCATAATGAGAGGTGAGCAGGGAGCTTTCTATGACTGAGGATGCAGAGACTGTGTGCTGCAGGTTGGACAGTGGAGTGTTTGGGAAGGCAAGGGCTGAATTTGACTGGAAAATTACTAATGCTATTTTCATGGCAAACTTGGGGATGGGTGATTAGTAGAGTGGCGCCAATTCTTGGTATTTGTAAGTGTTTTAGCACAAGGAATTATTTATGAAATGAACAGAAGCTTAGAAAGAGTGCTCATCGAGGGCAACAGTATTGACAGATGATTCCTGAAATTTTTTTCAGAAAAACTAGCCAAAAGGGGTTATCAAGGACTGAGAAGAAAATGAGATGCAAATATTCCTAGGGAACAATTCAGACTAGAACTTCAAGAAAGTCTTATAGAAAAAAGAGATGCTCGAGATTACCACCTAGGAGTCTGGAGTGGGGCCCAAGCATAGAAAGAGGGGAAACAAACATTCGCCTTGTGGGAGAGGAAAACCTCTTCTTCCCTTCCAGGTTCTTTGGCTGGCCTAACAGCTAAATTGACTGAAGAGAGGTTAACTGGAGAAACACAAACTTAATTTTGTGCCTACAGTAGCCTACAAAGACAGCCAGGCAACTGAGGCTTACATGCTGTTCTGAGCTCAGGAGAGGGGGTAGGGGTCTGGGGCTTCAAATGTGAGGAAGACAATTCATAGGAAGATGGGAGAACAAATGCCGCAGCTAAGTCTTTCTGATATAAAAAGTTATGCCTGGCAATAGCACTCTCTCTTATCAAAGTTATTTTAGGCAGTGAAGGGACTGGTAAAAAGCTCTTCTTGAACTTTGATTATTTTCAGCTTAAAATAATGCACATGCCCAAGTGGCACATTTGGGGGCAGCCTGACCTGAAACCCATCAGCATCTAACAGAGTGAATCCCAAGCCACTCATCTATAGGGAAACACCACACATTTATAATTTTTTGGCTTGTTTTATTTATTCCCCCTTCCCATAATATATAGATCAGTCTAGTTAGATAAGAACAGTAGAGAGAGAAAAAATGGCCCACAAACCATTCAAAAGATATATATATCTTATATATATATACACACACACACACACACACACACACACATATATATATGGTTAATTACATTATTGTAAAGACATTTCATTGGACATCTTTTGCCATTTTAAATGGGAGGTTTAAAATAAAAGTCTTACATCATGGGAAATGTTCAAAACATAACTAAGTGAAAAATTATGACACCAAAATTTTATTTATATACATGATACACATATAATAGGGCACAAATTATGCAATTGTGTATTTTAAAGGCTAAAACAAATATTTTTAATGTTAAATGATGATCTCTAGTGGCAAGCTTATAGATGATTTTTTCTTTGTCATATTTTCAACAATGAACAAGTATTACTTTAATAAGTAGGAAAAACAATTCAAGAAAAATAAATTATCTGAAAGCAATTCATATTAGTTTAATTGTATTTAGTGGAAAAGAGCCTATGAAATACAAACTTTCTAATGCAAGCTACTGTTCATTCTGCTAACTTATGATGTTTCACATGAACAAGGGCAGATACCAAGTTTTGGCCCTGGAGGGTGTGACTTACTTGGTTGAACGTTGTCCTGTGCACCAAAAGGTTGCTGGTTCGATTCCCATTTAGGGCACATGCCTAGGTTTTGGGTTCGGTCCCTGATCAGGGTGCATATAAAAGACAACTGATTGAGGTTTCTCTCTCACATCAATGTTTCTTTCTTTCCCTCTCCCTTCCTCTCTTTCTAAAAAAAATCAGTAAAAACATTTTTTAATCAAGTTTTGTCTAGGTTATCAGGAAAAGCAAAAGTTCAAGATACACACTTTGAAAAATTTGATTTAAAAATTCTGTATTACTGATTTTTACTGAAATCCTTTCATCCAAATCTCTCTTCTCCTTGCTCTCAGTAATAATAATTAAGATAACCATCACTTATTGAGTGCTTTCAGGTGCCAGGTCCTGCTCTGTTTTCCCTTATAATCCCCTCAACAACCTTATGATGCCGATGTAATTATTCCATTTTTACAGATGAGGAAACTGTGGCAGAGATTAATTCACTGGCATGGATTGCCGACAGGAGTCCCAGTTGTTAACTTGACACAATATCGCTCATGGGTCATACTAGAATAGCTAACATTCATTGAGTGCTTAATATGTGCTAGGCTCTGTGTTGAGCATCTTATATGTATTAGCACACTTAGTATTTGCAGCAGTCAAATAAGCACCATTATTATAACCACTTTGCAGAACAGGGGCTTGTGCCTTAGAAAGAATACGTAACTTACACAGGGGCAGGCAGTAAATGGCCGGGCAAGAATTTTGCAACCTGAGTTCCTGTCCTAAAGAAGCATTTTAGGAGGTCATGTGACTCCACCACAATTGTGGAACCACTCAGAGCCATGGTCATGGTCACAGATACCTGATTATTCTTAAGAATTATATTATTTGTAGAAATAAATTAACATTGGGATCGCTTCAAAGATTTCCTGGAGAGCCTCTTACAAGGACACCTTCAGGACAGACAAACCTGAGCCCAACCTGCCTTTCCAACTCTATACCCCACTCGTAGAAATATTATTTATTATTCTGCAACCATTGGACTCCATTGTGAAACGCAAAACTAAAATCCAAGCATACTTACAGAGTCCATGGTATGAAGACATAAGGATTGATTACTTCATTTAATGTAAAATATCAGTTCAGTATTAGACATGGAGTAGAAATGTGAAATATAAAAATCATCAATTCACTAGTTACTGATTTCTTTTAGCTATGTTCAAGAAAGTATCTGGCAGCCAGTCTTTTAGAATATTTTATATGGATGCATGCAGAGATATTGATTGGCCATTGACTTTTGTGTCTAGGGAGAAAGGGAGGGAGGAAAGGAAAGCAAAAATAATATGAATTTAAAAAAAACACACAAAAAACTAAGAAAGCTGGCTTTATTTCTTGATGTTCTATTTTTAAACTGGCCTCTTTTGGGCATATTCTAGCTGCTGTCCTGTAACATTTGAGGAGTGAAATCTTTCCATTGTTTTCCAGAGAAACTCTTCATTTTGAACAATGAGTCTTGACAGAGTTGTTAAGACCAAAGGTAGAAATAATCTTTGGAGAGAGTCTAGTAGCAACCCAAAAATGTTTAAAATGTTCAAGATGAAGCACACATTTGAAAAGGATGGAAAACCAACAGTTTCTTTGAAATTCAGCAGTATCAATTTCACTTAATTCCAAATTCTTAAAAAGGGTATAGTGGCAAATTGAGGATTTATCTGAAGTTCCTAAGACTGAACCAAATTGTTTATGTGTTCAGTTTATAGAAAAGAGGCTCAATGCCACAGAGTACTCTTAACATTATCCCTAGCTTTGAGGAATTTGTTAAAACAACTTTTACTGGAGAATTTGAATTTGAGAGAATTTTACACTTCCTTTAAGGAATACACTGATAATCTCAGATTACAGGTAAATATGTAGTCCTAACAAATTAAGGAATCAGTTTGAAGATGATGAGAATCCTCCATCATTTTGCTAAAAAGTGCCTCTGTTGCGGAATTTGCACAATACTAATATTATTAAACAATTTTTAAAAATCTAGACCAAGATCTTTATTGGTGTATTTCATCATGGTGCCCAATGCTTTATTTTATACTAAGTTAACAAACTGTCTCAGCATGCACATTTAGGTAACAAGACCCAGGATTATTACTTTTCCCTCCTTATAACTGAAGTTTATTGACAACAGAAGAGTGAGACAGCAGTTAAGCGTAAATTTTATATATCATAAAATTACGGTCACTTTTTAATATATCCATATCATTTTATCTTAATAAACTTTACTCATGTGATTTTCACATTAGGCATAATGGGATAGAGCCTTGGGTGGTATCAGAATTTCCAGCATATTATTTGTTGGAACAATAATTCTAGGATCTGTGCAGTGTCTTTTTCAACAAGCATGTCTTCTAGGACAAGAAGGTAAGCCATAGGTTTTTCTTTTGAGACTAAAGCTGGCCATTGATTGCTAAAAGGAGGGAGACCAAAAGAGAATTACATTTGTATCTATTTTGCACTGGAAAAAAATGAATTAATTACCATTCCGTTTCCAAAGTAAACAGAGGAAATAAAATAGGGCAAGGTTTTATGGGAACCCACCACCACTCCAGTGCTCTGTGAAAATCCCCTGGTTTCCCTGGAGAACAGCAGGATTTAAGCTGTTCCCGCCTCTTGCCCTGCTTGAAGCAATGATTTCAATTACCACTTGATAATGCAAAGAGATCAGTGCACAGATGACAAGGCCTCCTGGAGAATTACTTTGGTTTAGCTACTTTAGCAACTCTCCTCTCTGGAGTTTACTTAAATTACAGAATAGCACCATCCAGGCTTGTCAGGCTCTGCTTCCTAGCAGGAGCTCCAGGAAAAGTATGACTCCCGTCCCCTCTGTGTGTCTAGCTGATGTGGTGAGAGGGAGGGAACCTGGCAGAGCTGGGACAGGAAAGCTGAACCGTAGTTGCATGCCCCTTGCTTCGTTGAGTTTAAGGCTCTATCCTGGATACCCCGTTATATGGGATGTGATCCAAGCCACATATGAGAGTGAATTTGAAGGTATGGCCTGTCACTCCATCAAATATTTCCTGACCCCACCTCCACCATCTGCCAACTGCCCCTTTGGTTACTGGGTGAACAGGCAAGCAAGGACTACAAAGTAAATCCCTCCTTTTCAATGAATAATAACTGTTTCTGACATTTTATAGTTATAGTCCTTTTGCAAAACTATTTTGCATGAATTACATCATATGATCTTTGCAACCATCCGTGAAGTTTTATTTTTCACACTTGATGAATGACGACACCCATTATTTGATCATCACAACACTGTGAACATCCAAATCACTGTGAAATGAGTTTGATTCTCCCCATTTGATAGACAGTAACGTTGATGTTTAGAAAGATGCCAGAACTGGCCAAACACCTCAGCTGGACAGTGGCAGAGCCAAGTTAGGAACTCAAGTCATCTGAGTCCCAGTTTGGCACTCCTGACATTTCAACAAAGGGAACAACAGATTCAAGTCATGATTCATTTCCTTTTCCATGACCATCGAGCACAGAACCTAGAACAAACTCCCAGACGAATCCATGCCCAAAGTCTCTCACTAATCATCTAAAAATGGTGTGAAATAGTGTTAGAAATAATATGAAGAGCAGCCCGTCTTAACCCATTTGGAATGTTAATTGCACAGGGGAGTTGATTTGGGTCACTATGGAAACTGACTAGAATATATGCAAGGCTTTTCGCTGACTGTCCCTTTGTTTTCCTAACTCCAAACCACCAAGTGACTCACCAAATCAGTTTGTGAAGAGAATAAGAAGCTTTAAATGGTCCAGGAATTTAAACCAAGTGACGCAAAGCAACCCATAGCAAGCATACCTTTCCTTGGAGGTGGTAACAAATCAATGCCAACCAGGGTGCTGGGTAATGCCCATGGTGGAGAGAGCAGTTGATACAAGGGCAGCAGGCGTAACCTACGATTATAGTCCTTTCCTTTCCTTTTAAAATAAATTCTGTGAAGGAAATGCTGCTTCTGACATTGTCATAAGATTCTATACTTTGGGGAAAAGAAACCAGCCCAGGAAGCCAGGCCTGAGGTAACAGCCCTCAGAAGCGCTTAGCATGTCAAAGCACAGCCATGGCCCTCGACCCCGGAGGGGGCAGGGAGCATTCGGAGGGAACCTGAGTGTAGGGCTGGATTGAGCTGCAGTAGAGCTGACAGACACAGCAATGGCACTTAGCTTTGATGTCCTTGTTTTTTTTACTGTTTCCTGGCATGCGCCACCCCAATTTCTGTCTGACAGGACCAGCAAAATTTGAAACTCCTTATTGAAAACCCTAAATAGTCTCACAACCTTTTCTTACCCAAAGAGACTGCCTTTTAAAAAACTAGGATTTATCCTGAAACTTGTTTTTCATTTTTAAGTACTAGCTTTATTAAGCGACTAGAGGCCCGGTGCACGAAATTCATGCATGGGCAGGGTCCCTAGGCCTGGCCAGAGATCAGGGCCAATCAGGGTCTTCCAGCTGCTGGCCAGGGCCTTCCTTCCCGTGGCTGCCGGCTGCCGGCTGGGCCTTCCTTCATTCCGAGCCACCCCCTGCATTCCGCGCCACCACCTGGTGGTCAGCACATGTCATAGCAAGCGGTCGAACTTCCGGTCATTCGAACTCCTGAGGGGACAATTTTCATATTAGGCTTTTATTATGTAGCATAATAAAATGGTGGAACAACCGGTTGCTATGACGTGCACTGACCACCAGGAGACAGATGCTAAACACAGGCGCTGCCCCCAGCCTGCAGACTCCAGGCCAGCCAAGGTGGGTGCTAGCGGGGGGGGCCCCCCCGATCACCCCGCTGGTCACCCCACAGATCAGCCCTGATTGCTGGCCAGGCCTACGGACCCTGCCCATGCACAAATTTCATGCATCAGCCTCTAGTATAGGATAAATTGACATACCATAGAATTCACCCAAAAATATGCAACCCAGTGGGTTTTAGTGTATTCTCAGAATTATGCAACCATCACTACAATCAACTTTAGAATATTTTTATCACCCCAAAATAAAATCCCATTTCCCATTAGTGGTCAACCCTATTAATTCCCCAACCCTCAGCCCTAGGCAACCATTGAACTACTTTCTGTCTCTATGGATTTGCCTATTCTGGACTTTTAATATAAATGGAATCAGACAATATGTGAAATTTTGTGTCTGGCTTCTTTAACTTAGCATTCTGTTTTCAAGGTTCATCCATGTTATAGTGTCAGGAGGAAAAATAATTTTCCCTCTACTGTTCAGAGTTCTTGACTGAGACAATGTGATAAAAATTGAATTAACAAGACAAAAAAAAATTAACGTGTATACTTCATGTGCACATGGGAGATACTTGGAAAAAAATGCGTCATTCTCTGAAGTGACTTAAATATCTTAACAGGAAAGAGGAATGGGGTATGTGGCCTCTTAGGGAAGAGTAAATGGTTTTGGGGAAAGATGAATGGGCCCATAGAAGAATAGATGAGAGATATGACAGTTTGTGACAAAGTTTGTCTGGATCTAATATGGGCTTCTAGTCTCCTCTCCTGTGATGAGAGTTAATCTTCCTTGGCTGATGGAACTCCTGAGAGGTGATTTTATAACAGTGGAGTTCCTTTTGGAGGTTCTGTCTTTAGGCAAATAAGGGGAAGTTCAGAGAAAGCCTCTCCTTGCATCTGCTGTTTTTCAAGTGCCTATAGCTCAAAATAATCAATATACTGACATGGCATAGTCTGGGGTAGCATATTATACTGTCCTTCAGTAGCATGTACCATTCCTCTTTATTGCTGAATGATATTCTATCATATGGGTGTATCACATTTTGTTTATTCATCAGTTGGTGGACATTTAGGTTGTTTCCCCTTTTGGCTGTTAAGAATAATGCTGCTATGAACATTCATGGACAAGAGTTTGTGTGAACATATGTTTTTAAATCTCTTGGAATTGCTGGGTTATACAGTAACTCTATTTTTCAACTTTTGGGGAACTGCTAGACTTTCCCAAAGCTATTGTACCATTTTACATTCCCACTAGCAATTCTTCCACATTCTCTACATCACTTGCTACTATCTGCCTTTTTTTGACTCTAGCTATCCTAGTGGATGTGGATTGATATCTCATTGTGGATTTGACTTGCATTTCCCTGCTGACTAATGATGTTAAGCATCTCTTCATGTCCTTGTTGGCCGTTTGTTTATCTTCCTTGGAAAAGCATCTGTTCAGATTCTTTGCCAATGTTTCAGTTGATTTATTTGTCTTTTTGAGTCATAGGAGTTTATCTTGAAACTTTTAACATCAGGTGTACTGGGGATTAAATTTCAAACTTGCCTTACCTAATGACATCATTCTGTGGTCAGAGAAGTTACCAGATCTTCTTCCTTTGTATGCTGTCAGCCCTGAGTCACTTCTCTCTTGAGTCTGAGTGTGGTGGGAAAAGTTTCCAGTTCCCTGGACATGGCCTTTCACTGACATGGCTCAGAGGCTTTCTGAGAGGGGGAAGGTATGCAGCGTTGCTGTCTTCTGTGGCCATTGAAACCCTTAGTGTTTTCAGTCTCCAAATAGAAACTCTCTTGTGTGAAATCCTCTCACCAGAGTTCCTATCACTTTGTTATGAAGGAAATCACTCTGTATGAATGTGAAGTCTGTTGCCTGAACCTTAAAGGTGTTTTCTCACCTGTTGTCTGCGGAGACCAGCGATTCCTAAGGGGAGAAAACAACAACTTTAAGTACTCTATATAATCCACAGAAGAACATCGGTGAAGGACAAACTGTTTCTCCCATGTTTCAGCCTAGATTGCTAATTTAGTTTTGTCGTCCTCACATTCTACCTATTCTTTATTTAATACATTCTTTTAAACATCAGGCCATATATCCTAGCTCTCCATTAGCCAGTCTCCTGGCTGCATATTACAATCACCTGAAAAACTTTTAAAAACTACACTGAGTGGCCAGATTATTATGATCTCTGAACGCATAATAATCTGGCCACTCAGGATATATATATATATATATATATATATATATATATATACATACATACACTAGAGGCCCAGTGCATGAATTCATGCATGGGTAGAGTCCGGCCAGCCTGGCCAGGGCGAGGGGACATGGGCAGTTGGCGGCCTGCCTGCTGGTCGAACTCCTGGTCGAGGGGACAATTTGCATATTAGCCTTTTATTATATAGGATATACACTGAGTGGCCAGATTATTATGTGTTCAGAGATCATAATAATCTGTCCACTCAGTGTATATTCAAGTTGGGGCCCCACAACCAAAAAGTTTCATTTCACTGATCTGGCATTTACAGATTTCAAAGTTCCACTCGTGATTCTAATATGCAGACAGTTCCAAAACCTAAGCCCAGCTATTACCAGCCTCTTAATTCATTATCTCACTTAAGAACCCACTGCCCTCTCTGGGTCAGCACCTCTCAAACTTTAACAGGCGC
The DNA here is from genome assembly GCF_963455305.1 of Plecotus auritus. Taxonomy (NCBI): domain Eukaryota; kingdom Metazoa; phylum Chordata; class Mammalia; order Chiroptera; family Vespertilionidae; genus Plecotus; species Plecotus auritus. The sequence goes on from NC_137782.1 coordinate 154,603,317, forward strand.
AGGCATCATCTGGGAATCTTGTTAAAATGCAGGTCTGATTTGGTGGGTGTGGGGTGGGCCCTGAGATTCTGGAATTCTAACAAGACACCTGCTCAAAGCCTCAGCGTTGGTGAGCCTAACAGGACCTTTATCTCTTCAAGGATTTAACTCCTTAAGACAGCCATCATGGAATCTAGTATGTGCTATACTCCTTTTAAAAATAGGATTGAAAATCTATCGTGGTCCATTCAGGCAGTCTTTGTTAACATAAAGGTAGAATGATAAACCTCCATATTAATTTAAAATAACGATCCAGTTCCTTTAAAGTGGTCATAAAAATACTGCACAGCTGAATGAATAAGTGACCTTGTGGGTCACATAATTGAAAGATATTGCTCTTTGGAGCCAGCCACAGGAGTCTCACTCTGTAATCTTGGAAATCAATTAATATCTGAGTCACTGTTTCCTCCATCAATTTTAAGTAGTAGAAGGTATTTCTAGGGGTGTTAGGAAGATGGATGAAATCAGAAGTGCAAAGCGCCCATCAGTCCATGGACCTCTGAGTATGCCTAAAGAGAGGCTGAATCTTAAAAATAAAGTAAAACAAAATTTAAAAGGGCCATTGCAATATCAAAATATGCAAATTTTCACTAAAATGTTCTGCATGAGGATTTAGAAAGATTCTCTTCTGCTTAATCCTCCAACTCGTCTTTTTCTCACCTCTGCCAACATTAAGGTCAATCTTGGGGAAAAGAAATCACCAAAGGACAAATTGAAGTTGAAATTGGAAAAAGAAATAAAAGATTGCTACAACTTTGGCTTCATGAGAGACTACACATATTTTGAAGAGATTTTTCTTTGTTAGTTCCCACAAATAAAGCCACCTCTTTCTTTCTCACTACCTGCCTGAGTCACCACTCAATGGAAGAACGCCTAGATAGAATGTTTTAAGGTGCTCAGGTCCTTTGAGACCCATCAGGTAAAAGAGAGGCTGAGAAGTAAAGTTACTATCATCAAAGGAAAGGCACTGCAAAAATAAAAAAAAAATGACCCATATGTTTCCACTAAATAAATTGATCTTTCTTAACCAAATTCTTTTCTACCCCTGAATGGAACCAAAAAATATTTCCATAAAAATTCTGGCCACAGCCGAAACCGGTTTGGCTCAGTGGATAGAGCGCCGGCCTGCGGACTGAAGGTCCCGGGTTCGATTCCGGTCAAGGGCATGTGCCTTGGTTGCGGGCACATCCTCAGTGGGAGGTGTGCAGGAGGCAGCTGATCGATGTTTCTCTCTCATCGATGTTTCTGGCTCTCTATCCCTCTCCCTTCCTCTCTGTAAAATATCAATAAAATATATTTTAAAAAAAAATTCTGGCCACAGTGAGAAAGTATTTAATGTATTGTAACTGATTTGCTAGCTTCCAGAAAACATAATTTTTATACTACACACTTCAGAGATACATTTTTAACAAAAGATCAAGTAAGAAGTTTTTCTTCCCTTTATCATAGTAATTAGGAAAAAATATTCTATTTGTTCCTTACCAGTGTGATAAGAGTGCATGAAGCGCTGTCTTCCTCACTGTTCTAGTCTTGCTTAGATTAACCTTTCAGTTTAAAAAAATAGCAAAAGCTATCTGACTGCTTCCCATTGGTTAAGAGAACAAAAGAAAAGACAAGGTGAACCTGCGTTCTCAGGGTTACTGTGACAGTGCAAAAGCCCTGTGAACATGGGATTGATGTGGCAATGCGGGCACTTTAAGGTCCCTGCAGCCCTGGGGGGTGCTAATGCTACTGCAGAACTGTGAGGAACAAATGGGTGGAACAGAGGTGTGCTTCTGCTCTTTACCAAGATGGTGTAACTGGAGTCTTCACTAAATCAGCCCCATCTCAGCTAACTTCCCCTGGGATGGAAGAAGGGGTGGCAGTTCCTTTTGTACATTAGGCTTGGAAAGTGAGCAAAAGACATCCCTGTAAAAATTACGTGACTTTATTTGACCTTTGCTGTCCTTGCTGAGGGAAGAAACAGTTCTGTTCTGAAGCCAAAGGTGGACATTACCTATCCCTTTGGATGTTTGCCTGTCTCAATCCAGAGGGCTAATTCATAAGGACTCACTTCATCCTGCCTCTTTAAATTGATTGGCATGTCCTTTAATAATCACTTCAATTAATCGCTTTACTGTGCAAGTAGAAAAAAAAATCAATATAAAATGTAATGATTCCTCCAGCCAGGGGCCCTATTGATTGTGTAACTAATGATTTTGAAATGATATGCCATTATGCAAATCCCATCTGTTTTAGGGACCTTTGCCAGGCAGCCACAGAGGAACTGTGTTCTTTTGCTTCATCTTTGATTTTCCAGTGTCACAGTTATCAAATACTGAAATGATTTTTAAGGATTATGACCCTAGGAAAGAGTGATACTGCAATGATAAATTTTAAGTGCTTATTTTATTATACAAATTGCGTGGGGCCCTGTATCTCTCACACTCATCAGCTACTCAGTTTATCCAAAACTAAATAATGTCCATGCCATTAAGTCTGTGTGTCTGTATAAAAGCATTGTTTTAAAAACTTCAGTCAGAAATGTTTTTGGCCAATGTTACTGAAAAAAAAAATAGTTTCAAAGACAAGTGTTTTGGAGCTCTGAGTAAGGTGTAATACATGAAAATTAACATTAATTTTCAGAGTCATCAAGGCTTATCAGAAATTGAGATTTGCATAAGATTAGCATTTGCCCCACCTGCCTGTCAGTTACTCACAACCAGAAGACCACAAGGCAAGAAGCACTAAAGGATGGGTTACAGGAAGAATTCTTAACGAAATGCCTTGGTATGTCAGTGGTTTGGAAAGTAGGGTAAATGGTGTAATCTGTGAAAGTTGAAACTCACCTTTGGGATGATGAGAATAGCTATAACATCATAATTCCTCACCCCTCACTTCCCAAGACAGCTGTGGAAAGGCTTCAGTTCCAGCTTTGGAAAGACAAAGCATGAGCAACTTCCCTTGTGATCTTGGTGGGGAATCTGACTAACCTGAGTAAGAGTTTAATTCTAGGACATTGAGTGGGGTAAAATAAAGGACTTTATCTTTTCTTTTGTGGTGCTTTTAGACATTATTTCCATAAAATCTGATACTGAAAATATTATGTATGGAAATACAGTAAAGCACAAAGAAGACGAAAATATAATCCATAAGCCTAATGAAAGGGCGGGGAGAGACTGACTCCATGTTCCCTTTGTTCCATGTCCTACACCTCGTGGAGTCAGGTTCCCGCCCTAGAACCTCTCCAAGAGCCCAACCCACACTTTTGAATTAGCCAATAGAAATGCAAGAGGAAAGTAAGCCGCGCCCTGCCCCCATGTGCAACCTGACCCCGACCAATCAGCGGAGGCCACACTACTTCACCCCTCCTACCTCTCCCAGGCCCCCTATAAATCAGCGCGTTTGGGGTCTGGGGCTCTCTCTCTCTCCACCTCGCTGCTGCGCTGGTGTGTGTGTGTGGGACTGAGCTCGAGCTAGCTCAATTAAAGGCTCTTTGCTTTTGCATTGGACTCAGCTCCCTGGTGGTATTTGGGGATCACGAAATCTGGGCATAACACTAACACTCGGAGATAAGTTCTATTAATATTTTGATGTGATTTATTGATTTGTTCTAAAGGAGTGATTTCCATAGCACAGCCCAGATGGTTCTACAGTTAAGGCATGGACTAAATAAATATATTTTTCTTTTCTTACGATTGTGGTCTGTGTTCTTCTGCTTTTTCTTTTCATGATGAAGATAAACTTGCTAGTACTGAGTGCTCTGTTTTGCCTGAAATAACTCTGTGGCCCTCGCCAGGGGAGCTGTGCCCGGGGTGACCCTCTGCAATCTTTCAGAACTACCCCATGCTCATTCTTGAAGGAAAAATTCACAGTTCAGAAGTTTCTCAGTTGTTGTTGACTGGAAGTGCAGCTCGTTAACCTGCTTTCCTCTTCTTTATGTGCCTTCTCTTCTCTTTCCTCTTGCCCTTGTTCGTCAATTTCTATTCTTCTCTGTTTCAGCAAAACAATATCAGTCAAGGTAATTGATGATGAGGAGTATGAGAAAAACAAGACCTTCTTCCTTGAGATTGGAGAGCCCCGCCTGGTGGAGATGAGTGAGAAGAAAGGTGGGGGAGCTGCTCCAGGGCTGAGCCCAACAGCTTCTGCTGGCCAGTGCCACCCTGGATGCCTGCACTCTTCAGAACGTGACTTACAACACACATATCCCTCCCCCTATGTAACAGGGCATAGATCTCACCTGGGGCCAGCTCGGGCCTGCCTGGAGCTCCGCTGGCCAGTTTTGGCCACTCCGCCTGTTATAAGTTTGAGCTATTAATTTTCAATGCAGTCAATCAAGCTTCCATTTCTGGGGGAGTTGAAGCAGATGCTTGCTATGCCAAAATGAAGCCAACTTTCTGATTTCTCTTCCTAATTCGGCATACCTCCTGACTGCTAATTGGAGCAGGAAGAATTTGTGAATGTGACAAATTAGCAAAGAAAACGATGGGGGCCAGCTGAGAGCACCCAAGATGCCCTTTTACATACCTCAGGAGGTCCATGTGTTGCCATTTCTCCCTCCATAACATCACAGTAACATTCGGCTTGGTGAACACCTAGCATGAGCGTGTGACTCCAACCATTTGTTTTGCCTTTGTCTTGTGTTCCCACAGGAAGATCATTACCATTAGAATATTTGACCGTGAGGAATATGAGAAAGAGTGCAGTTTCTCCCTTGTGCTTGAGGAACCAATATGGATAAGAAGAGGAATGAAAGGTGTGAGAGTATACAAAGACGTACCAGCGAGAAATTGTACTCTTCTCTCTCCGTGTCTCCCTACTCTCACACTTAACTCTCTCCTCTTCCTCGGCTTCCAAGTACTATACTTCATTTCCTTTGAAGCTTTAGCAGTTTCATTTCCCTTCCCTAACAAGTGCACCAAGCTCTGCCCCATTTTCTTCGGGAAATGCCAACTAACCTTGACCGAAACCAGATTTCATCAATGCTGGAAGAGATTTCTGGCACTCAGAAATGACTACATAAATTATAAAAGAATGATTCATGTGTTTAGTTTTTCACTGTTCAGGGGTCATTCTCAAATGTGGTTCCAACTATTAAATCTCCCCTAAAATGTTAGTGATAAAGACTACTTAATACCTGTTAGCTGTGGTAAATGTGTCTAATGGCAACAAATGGGAAATTTCAAAGGAATTAAATAAGTAGGTTTCTTCAGAGGACCAGGTTTCAAAAAAAATATTTAATAAGAACAAAATATCTTAAAGAGTAGTGGCATCAATATTCTAGTGCTCATTTGGTCATGCTATTTTTATATGATCAAATATGACATTTAAAAGGGACCATATGTACGAAACCATAGTCATATAAATTTTCTTTAAGTAGGAAGGATATGGTCTTTCAGTAAGAATTTAGCCCTTGCTTAAGGCCTATCCAGTCTTATGCTCCAGAATCTTTCTTTCTTTATAGAATTGACAAATTTTAACATGTATAGTAAAGAGAAAAGAGTAAGCGGCCATATCCTCAGAACAATTTTTTTGGTTAATTTGTTCTTATACATGTAGAAAATATTTGAATAAAGAAGACAATTTCTTTGTTCTCTTCTACTTTATATCTATTTTATGTGGCCTATATTTGATAAGAAAGGGCAAGAATTTTATATCAGCTTTAAAGAAAATTTTTTATTCTGAATTATTGAGGACTTCCTATAATTATCCTCTATTAGTGGCCATTTAAAAAGGAGTCCTATTCATTTAATTATATGTATAAATTGAGCATGCTATATATTAATTGGCATAGAAACAATTCGTTAGATGGACCACTTTGCAATAAATTTATACTTTTACATGTAAAACACGAAATATATAAAACTAATTTTTATATAGACCCAACATTTGGGGGAATTTAATCCCACATTTGTAAGAACTCAGTGTCCTCAGAGTCCTTCAGGAAAAAAAAAGTTTATGTTCCTGACTTAATCACATTCAAAATGGTAACAGAAGCCTTTGGAATATGGAAATAAAAACCACTGGGGAGCCATTTTAATTCAGCCTATTTAATATGTTCCATGGACAGCAGGCGGAAGGAAAAGACACTTTAGAAAATTGTGCTGATTTCTTACAAAGATGGGATCAAAAATGCCTCATTAACATACAGGAAGAAGCACTTACTTCTCAATGAATTCCTCTCTAAAGGGAGCGCATCTTATAGTTCTTTCAATTGTCATTTCAATAAAATATGCCCTCATGTAAAAGCAAATTAAAATTCCTTAATAGCTCCAGTTTTGCACACACAAAGTAGATTCTTAATACTATAAATAAAATCACTGACTTGTTTTAGAAAGTATCTTCTAATGCCACTACCATTAGAAGGAAAATGGGGCCTGAAAAACTAATTGTAACATTCCCATCTACTACTCCGTAAGTCATTTATTTGATACTTTCAGCCAGGTAGCTTCCACCAAAAAGAAGTGCTTCAGTATAATCTGGTTTAAAACACATAACCTGAAAGACAAATTATATATGCTCCCCCTACACACACACACACACACACACACACACACGCCATGCCTGTCAGTTTTTCCATAGAATTAGGTGTCCACAGAAGCATTCAGGCTTGTCCAGTTACAATGTGCAGAAGTCATAGGTAAGGACAGAAAAATAAGCACTATCTCCTAGGATTTGGGTTTTGAGGACTTAAAAAACATAAGCATTCATTGATTGCCAAAATATCATGCAAATAGAACCTACAGAGAGAGAACTTTATCTTGAGCCAAAGTGTCCTTCCAAAAAGGGTGGCCAAAATGAAATTTCCCAAGATGTTTTATCTGTCTTCATTGAATGAAAGGTATAATGCCTGAGATCCTGGATGCTTTAAGACTTCCATATGTTTAATTAACTAACTCCCAGGCAATATTTCAGGAAAAGACTCACTCAAATAAAGTTTAGGATTAACTTCATAAAATGTTTCTACTGTAATTGGTAAACTAGATATATACACTTTGTCTAAGTATAGATAGTAGCAATGTTTGACTAAGTGTCAAGCAATAATATATAGGATGAAATATATATTAGGCAATCACACACATTTGCAGAAATTCATGTTGGGATTATCTAGAAATAGTCCCAATGTCACATTTCTTTGGGATGCACCAATTTTTTATCAGTGGCTCCCTACCACTGTCACAGATCTGCCTGGATTTCTTTCTGCTGATATTCCTCTTGCTTTCATTATTCATCTGGTCTCTTATTCTGTGTTTGTCTTTGTCTGTTTCCTTCACAGCCCTGTTATTGAATGAGCTTGGTAAGCATTTCATTTCTTGCATTTCCTTTCCATTTTTAGAGGTTAATTTCCATTTCTGTCAGGTGATACAATAGCTTTCTGACTTTTATTTCTGTTGATTTACTAGCAAGATTGTTGTTTAGACCCATTGGCCTCATTTTTGTTAAGATCAGATTTATATTCCAGTTTTAGTTTAACCTTTTGAAAAATCAGTGATTTCCTAGGCATGCACAGAATTAAATGTGTGCACTAAATCCTATAATCTTAAAAGAACGATTAGTGATTAAGTCATGAACAAATGTTTTCATATTTTTCTTAATTATAAATATAATTTGGCCAGTTTTTATCCCTTGGATGGGTTGTCAAACAGTCTGATATCACTGATATTTGTTATTTAGAGTGTGGCTTAAATAAATTATAACACTTATTTTTTTTTCTTTTTTAGGTGGCTTCACAATAACAGGTATGAATTTTTAAAGTCTAATGACATCAAATTTTACTTTTTACTGTCTGTTTTCACCATATATTGTATGCATTTTTTAAAAATCATTTGTCATTTTTACTTTTTTTTAATGAAGGAAAATGCCTGTATGGTAAGATAATTTTTTAATGTTCCTCATTTTCTTCAAATACCCTTAAAAACCAAACCAAAACCTCATCTTATGTAACCTGTATATTAACACTTAGCTGTAGCACATGTGTGTTTTTGCTGATTTTAGACATTCAACATTTTACACACTAACTACGTGTGTGTTGTATTCATTTACACGCAAATTTAAAACATCCTATAATTGTTCACATTTTGACACTGGTCAGTTTACAAATGTTCACATAGCCCTGGCGATGTGCAATGCTAGGTATCACCTGCTAGATGTTCCAAAACGTACCAGAGTAACTAACACAAGGAAACATAGGAGTTGACATCTAAGACTTCTCCATGGCCCACGCTCAGGATACCAGTAGTAACTAATACTCTGTTGGGAGAAGACCCATCCCATCATCCCACCACACCAACATGGACAAACCCTTCTTTGGGGACTTAAGTTTTAGCATTATTAACACTTATAAATTAATGAGTAATATTTCTACCACTTAAAGTGCATTACAAAATGCTCTACAAAAACTGAAAATGCCAACCAAAAAGTATAAAACCCTTAAATTCAGAATGGTACCAGCCTGCGTGGACCGCATTGGTTAGCATTACTCTAAAGCTATTTTCTTGTATGTGGAAGGAAGGTATTTCCTTTACAGCATTGTCTCTTTCGAGCCTTAATATTTCCTCACCCTTTCAAAATTGTCTATGCAGATTTAGAGGGAGATAAATATCAAACATCTAATATACTGTGTAGATATTAGTATTCTAATTATTTTTCCTGAAATTAGATAGCTAAACAAAAAAAAATTTAAGGATATATTGCCAAATATTTTAATGTTGAAATGCTGTTGTGGGAGTCAGGGTTAACTTCAACCATTGTTAGTGTAAACTCATGATTCAGTAGCTCCAACATGATTCTGTCCAAAGTGGAAATTTCTGAATATGAGCAATTTCACATGGACTCTTACTCTCCTCTGCCTCTCAGACAAAACATTTAATGACAAAATGATTCATAGACTCTCAGAGACATAGAAATTGAAAAGGATAAAAATGTTAAACAGGACAAGTCCTGGTAGAGGATTTGTTAAATCTGACTCATCTGAAGCTCTCCAGGTCAAGTCTCCCAGTTCTGCACTGCCATACATGCTGTTTTTAAATCCAAGTTCAGGAATTTTCATTTCTTTTTAAAATTTTTATCTTCTTTTCCTCATTCACCATTTTAACTCCTTGAAGTCTTCTTGGAAATATTCTATTTCTGTCACCCAATATGTTAATTATCCTGGTGAGATTTGAGGAAGGTAGAATTTTGGCAAGTTGAGCTTCATGGTTTCTTTGAAGTAATTTTTTTAAGTCAACCGTTGTAGAAATACTCTAGTACCGAGCAGCACCTTCAGCCCTATGCAGTCTGATAATGAGACCTGAGCTAAAAATCTCTGGCTGTAGGACGAAGGCCTTATTAAAATGCATTGAGGTGTTTGGATATCTATTTCCTTGAACATTGAATGTGTCAGGATTTTGCTTTGAGGGTCTTCCTTCCATAACACTTGAAACATCTTCTCTTTTAGTATCTAGGTAATTGGATCCCAGTTTCTTTTCTCAGAAACTATTCCTATAAAGCTCTAGAGTGTCTGTGCAATTATGTCCAATATTTGCTGCCTTGGACACATCTCGCATCCAAGAGGGCAGAATCACTTCTTCTGAAGGTTTCTACCATTTCATGTACTAAATCAAGTTCTTTCTTATTGCTGAAACTTCCATCTGACAGGGCAGTTTTTGTGTTGACACTACCTCTTCCCTAGACTTGAAATTGATGCTGTTAGAACAAGAGAAAGTTCCAGAACTTTGTGGGAATCTCTACATTGGCCTCTCACTTTACATGACCCTTCTTCTCCAGAACTAGGCTGGAATGCCTGGGATCTATTCTACAGATGCTCCTGGGGAACGTTCTGAGACTTTGGTCTCCACAGTCTAAAGCAGCTTCAAGTCCCAAGGAGTTTTTCTTTGAAGTGTGTTCGAGGCTTTGAAGGCAAGGCTTTGAGGTATTGGGGTAGTAGAGAGGAATTAATCTAGCCTTTGGGTTTTTTTAAAGTTTTTTATTGATTTTTAGAAAGAGAAAGAAATATCGATGTGAGAGCTAAACATCAGTTGCCTCTTGCACACCCCCAATTGGGTATCAAGCCTGCAACCTGGGCATGTGCCCTGACTGGGAATCACACCAGCAACCTTTTGGTGCATGGGACAACACCCCATCAACTGAGCTACACTAGCCAGGGCTAGCCTTTGGATTTTGCCTGCAGCGTTTATGTGTCTTGTGTAGCTGAATGTGAAAATCTAAATTTGAAGCAGGGTATATGGAAATTTAAAGAATTGTTTGGTGCACGGCCCAGCACCTGTATTTCAGAGATCTCATTAGTTAGTGGTGGCCATTAAGTTCTGGAGGTACTTTTGGAATTTGTAAATCTTGACCTGTTGCTTCTAGAGTTTGCCTCATTGAAAGGCTCTTATTTGGACCTATGAGCTCATTCCCCCTTGACTCTCAGACACATTACATGATAAAACCCTATTCATTATAGCTCATTAGAGTTTTTAAAGTAATTCTTGTTTATTATATCATTTAATCCTCAACCTTATGGAGGAAGATGTTATTGTTCTCATGTATAGGAGAGGAAATGAGGATACAAAGAGATTGATCAATCTCCCCCACATCATCCATTCAGGACTCAGGGCCAGGCCCTCTGACTTAAGTCCAAGGCCATGTGATGAGTGTTCCGATCCCAGCAATTTTATTTCCTTTCTCCTAACCACTTCATTCCTTCCTGCATCATCATCCCTTTTCAATTCAAAGCCCAGCTGTTTCATAAATGCCATCAGCATGAATGCTAGTCATATGAAAAACCAGGGGGACCCCAAAAAAGGGTCCACATAATTTGAATATTTTTAATAAAATTGAAATTGAGTATTCTGGCTCAGTTTGGAGAGAAGAGAGCCATGTCTGATTCCTCAAACAGGCAGCGGCAGAGTTCCTTAATTAAGTCAAAGTATATAACAGTCAGTATACCTCTTTTAAAAGTTAGTCTTCCAATCACATTATGCTCATCATGTAATAGACTAAATTAGGCACATGGAAGGAAGCCACACTGAAAATTCTGATAGTTAAAAACTTCAGAGTAACAAACCCCCTTCAAGTTCAGTTTTATTTTAAATTGAAAAAACCAAGTCTCATAGAAGATAAGTGCTTGGTCAAGTTTAGACAGCAAGCATATAATAAAGTTGAAACCAAACCCTCAATATCATGATTCCGAGGCCAGGTCTGGGTAGTTCATACTAGAAACCAATAGCAGGTAGATGTGGTGGTCAACTGAATCGGGAGTTTGATGAAAACCCTAGGCCTAGGTAATCCAAACAGTTGCTATGACCATGGTGTGCCCTGCAAAGACAACACTCGCCCATTCACAATTCCCAGGAAATATGTAATATGTTCCCAGATGTTATGTTACTTGACCCTCAAACAAACTTGTGATATAGACATAGCAGGTAACTGTTGTCCCTGTTCCACATGTGAAAAAACTGGGGAAATGGCCTACTCTGGGCTATGTTGTTGGCACCAATAGGAAAACCAGGCTACCTTTCATCACACCAAGTGTTTTCCATTGTTTCATGATGCCTCTGGAAGAAGAAACTTAGAGGACATGAATACCCCATTTCAGAAACCTGCAGGAATCTGGCTGCGCCCCCTCCTGTGGCATGTGTGGTTCATTCACATGATCTGGTTTGGCTTGTAAAACACTTGCTCTATTCAGCTCTCACTTCTGCAACCTACATAGGAGCGACCTATGAGCACTCAGTCCTCTAACATTGCTTGTGGTGTGTGCATCTCAGTGTGATGTTTGGCTTACTAATTCTACAGAGCTCTACTAGCAAACCTATGCAATGCATCCTGCTGACTTTCTGCCTGTCCTTTTGCTAGGCCAACCTGTCTTCAGGAAAGTTCATGCTAGAGAACATCCGATTCCCTCTACTGTAATCACCATTACAGGTACTCGTTTCATCATGATCCTAGAAAACCAGTGTAATTAATTTGAAGTTAACTGCCTTCAAATGTTCTTCAGGTCTTTAGACATTAAAGTGACCCAGTTTAGCCCCTGTCCCCTCTAAACTATTGCTAAATAATGCAGTGGCTCTCTGTAGCTGGGAGTGATGGCAGATCAGCAGCAACAATACACGACCCTATCAGCACAGGACAGGAGGTGTGCATGGTAGAGGAATTAGCATGGACCATCAGAGGGGATCCCAATGGCCTCTCCCTCTCATATTTCAATATATCCCATATTTCTTGCAAATCTTGCTTTTCAAGCATAGGCCTTTCATTCCAAGTATAATGAAGTCTCTGAAGGCAAGCTGTATTTCTTCCCAGAGCCTGCCTTCAGCCAACATGATGTGAGCCATATGTGCACAGATGATAGTCCATCTGTGGGGTTTCTCTAGAGGGGAACATTGGCAGGGTGACTGGAGGATCCCACCACTATCCCAGATCTCCCTAGGTTCAGAGCCCAGAAACCATCTCCTTGACCTGCATCTCTGGATGAGGACATGGATATTCACTCTTTTGTATCACCACAACCCCTCCCTGGATATGGCAGTAGAAACAGGTCTGTCTGCCCCAGTAACACCTTCTTTATCCCCACCTCCCACACCCCTGCTCAATGATCATGATACCCAGCCCTGACTGCAGAATTGTTCCAGAATATTCCTCATGGAAACAAAATTACAAGTCTCCTCAGGCTCTTACCAGAGAGGCCAGTGCTGAACACTGTCAAGAGGTCTCCGCTCTCAGACTTTCAGCATAGATCTGAGTCAAAGATTAAAATAGCCTGGAGCCAATTGTCCCACCATTGGATTTGTATCCCTTTCCAAATTTGAGGTTGTTCGTTAAGATTAACAATGGCAAGTACATTAAGAAGAATCAACAGTAGCTCCTCAGGCACAGATCTGTGGGTTGTATTGTTTTCTAATAGGGGTCCCTCTCAACCCTTCCCTGCTCACAGTGACGCTGCGTCAAAATGCAGCCTGAGCCCGAAAGCATCAGCAGCAGCTTATGCATCCCTCTACTCTGTCCAGATCCCAGGTATCTACTAGCTTCTGTTATTTACTATCCACAAAATCAATTACTCAGGAGAAGGGAGGTTCCCCTGCTAGTGATTTTATCACAGGATTGTTTTATGTCCTATCAATGCTGATTTCAACAGTGGCTATTAATTAAACATTTGATCTTTAAGTTGTGTTGGTTGGTTAAGACCATGATGTTATACGATGTTATGTGATTTATTATCAGCTTGTCAATAAAATATGATGAGTTTGAAAAGTACACCTGTATATGTATGTATGTGCATATATATATATATATATATATATATATATGTATATATATATATATATATATATATATATGCGCAGAGAGAGAGAATTAATTTTCTCACTCTGCATAAGTAAGGAAATGAAACTGACTTGACCACAGTAAATGGATTGCATTTGATCCAACACTCAAAGTGAAAAGGAAACAAACATAATAGAGAATTTTAAAATGCTGTTAAACTATTTCTCTTTAAATTTATTTAAAAGAGGACACTTTTTTAAAAAAATGGCTGTCTTCTTTGCCAGTGTCAAAAATTTGCACCATAAATGCTAATTGATCAGTATCATTATAAAGCAATAATAGGATTTACCCAGCTGCCCTTTCTCAGTTGCATATAAGTAGAATGAAATCTTACACGTTCATGACATTTAGCCAATGAAATTAGTCCTGACCCTTCCAAGACAGTGAGCCTTTGTGCTTTGACTTCTCTCTGCCTGGAATGCCCCTCCCTACCTTACCACCTCCTAAGCCATCTTTCCACCACCTTCACCTGGCAAGCTTTTATACGTGCTTCAAGGCCAATTTCAAATACCTCCCCGGTCCTGAAGCCTTCCCCGACTCCTTCAGGCAGAGTGAGCTGCTTCTCCACCTGGTCCCTCAGCCCTTACCTTGCACTACTACAAGTTGTCCCATCCACATGCCTCGCTTCCCACTACCATGGGTTCCTGGGACAGTGGGGAGGAGGTTTCAGTGTGCTCACATATTGTGAAGGCACAATAACATGTGTTAAATGAACAAATCATCTTTATATACAAAGAACAAATAAGAGGCTTTTCTAACAGTGTGTTGGAGAGTCTCACAACAAATATTTATTGAGACCTACTACATTTTATACATTGTAATGGGGGTTTTGATCACAGTTCGAAGAGCAATGAGACATTCTATCTCACTAAGTTTACATGCTGGGTATTTATATATAAAGATAACAAAAATTTTTAAATATTAGCAAGATTTGTGCTCAATATACACAACAAATATAATGGAATTAGTATAAAGTTGGGATGGTCATTCCTAAATAGGTCAATCAGGATATTTCATGCAAGAAGAGGCGGGGTTTTGAAAGATAAGTCAGGTTTAGCTGGGTGGAAATGGGGAAGCTTTTCCAGATTTTAAGACAATAGCTTAAAAGTGTGGCATTAAATTCAAATCAGGTTTGGAGAAAGAGTAGGAAATAACAGAAACAAGCTTCCTTGCTTTCCTATAGGTTGGTATGAATCTGTTCAGAGTGTTTCCTAAATTTTGCTTATTCTCCTACCTCCTTTATAATATTTGCCTTTATAACATACCAACTATACTCTCATTTACTTAATGTAATATTTTGAAATTGCCTCATGTTTGTGCTTCACTAGATTTGTTTTTAAAACAAAATTTTAAACAAAATTGTCACTAACACAAATGGAAAGCTAGTATCATTTATCATTAGTAGAAAATAAGGTTAAGGAAAGTTAAGATTGGAAAAAAAAAGTTATTAAATTCTAACTAAATCCTCTTTGCCTGAGGACTGTTTTCTTTCTTAAATGTTAAAAACCCAAATGTCAGAAACTAGTTACAGAAATAACAGCACCAAACTAAGCATTTCTTCTTGATCAGAAGGACTGAAGGATGATTAAAAAGGGAATAACCTTTTCACTCACTGTGTGATTCAATTTCATTTCCTACCATGTCCATTTATTCAGTACCACACTCCACATCATTTCATTTTGTGCAGTGCAGCATCAAACAATGCCTTCAAATCACCCTTCTTTTGTAATTTTTCTGTTACTTGAATCCCATTAAAATTACCTTGAATCCCATTAAAAGCAACTTACCATTTATAAGTGAACTGCAGAAAAGGGGGAAGAATAATAAATATTATTCCTCAATAACTTTGCAATTCAAATAAAAATCCAAGTTCTAGTAGTTCTTCTGAAAAAAAAAAAAAATTCTAACTTGAAGGCATGCATGTTCGGCCAAGATTTTGAACAAAGATATTAATATAACCTGCTGTTATGAAAACTACCAACAATATTATCCTGTGTTCAAGGATCAGATGCAGTAAAAATCAAAACATGATTGATTTGTACACTGAGTAAATTGGACATCACATATTTCAGCCCACTCCCTTGACTACACACACATCATTTCAAGGACAAATCTTAGGGATGCCAATCAGAACCCTTTGCCTTCTCTTGGGTTGTAACTTCCCAAGTCTACTTTTAAAAAGATAACCACTTTTACAGTTAAAATTAATCCCCCTGCACCTCGTTCCTTTGCATCTGCTAACATCCAGCAGCAGTTTCTGGCCCATCCAAAAATCACTTCTTTTTAGTCTTTATCCCATATCTTGAGGGCCCTGTAATCACTGGGGATAGGAAAGCAGATTCAGAAATAGCCTTTTAGGAAGACTCTACTGAATGCATACTAAAGAATTCATTGATATGCCACGTTCTGCTTTGGGCTTCCATTGGTTTTTACTCGTGGTGTATATAAAATGCTAGCAGTGCCTCTAGCTCATCTGCTCTGTGCCCTAGCAATGAACAGACTGGCCTAGGAACCAGTTGTTGCAACATTTGCTAGAGTATCACATGGAACCATCACAGGAGGGTCCCTAAGCAGAGGGAAGCCATGTATCTTTGAAGGGAATGGGAGGTATGGACTCCTGCAGAAGCTGATGCCTAAATGCAAAAGGCAGGGAGCCGGGGCTACAAGTCCCTCAGTCAACAGACTCCTACCACAGGCAGTGTGCCTGGGTCGTTCTAAAGATGAGCGCATCAGGGTTGAAGTCTTTCTAGAACACTGATACTGCTTCCTTGGAGATGAGGGTTATTCAACTAGACTCTGAGGGGAAGTGGCCTGCTTTGCTGCAGCATCCTGGGCCTCAAGGATAAAGGGGCTGGTGATTATAGGAATAGTGTTTGACCTTCACATGCGCATGGCCTTTTCAGTCTGCGATTTATCCTAATGACCTTCAAGCAGAGAGGAGCCAACTGTGAGCTTCCCCTCATTAATGGGCTCTCCAGTCCAGTAACATTTTCTCAGCACCCCCTAGCCTCCCTGGGGTGTAAACTACATGGTGGTTCTGGAAATAATCATGCTGACGTGGTGAGTAGCTTTAACTCCCCAAAGGCCTCACCTTCACCCTCCCTGTTTACTTTAAGATTAACATGGTCAAGGTCTTCCTAGCACATTTCAGCTTTGCACTAAAGAGAGGAAGCCCTGAAGCAGGCATCTTACTGAAACATGGGGTGGATGTTTTGCTTCTTAATTTGCAACAGGGGTTCTTGGCAAGTGAGAGGCTAAGGTCAGAATTTCCCTTCCATCATTTCTTTGGCCCTGGGGCATTTCTGTTGCTTCTAGAAAGTGGAGAGAAAGAGGCCAGATTCCTTTATCCCTGGAGTCACTCTCACTCTTTTAATTATGTTTCCTTTTGGTCATGTGATAAAGGAATGTGTATAAACAGCCAGATGAGCCAGTGTCACAGGGGACAGCAGAGTTATTCCCACAACGTAGACAACGTGCAGGCAGAGTTTGTCAGTGATGTGTCCCCATGTTGTCTTTCCTGGTCTGCACTTACACATATGCTTAGGTTGGGGGGCTTTATAATCTCTTGATGTCATAGTGGTAGGCTGCCTGACCTACTTAGCATCTATCTACTACTCCCCTCCAGCCTATGGTCTCACCAAGGGGATTTTAGTAGATCATTAGGGCCTCCTTCCTTCTCCGTTTCCTGATCCAGGGAGTTACAAATAAAACTGAGCACATTGCTCACTTTCTTGCCCTTCCCTTTCACAGAGGAATGTGACGACAAGCAGCCACTGACCAGCAAAGAGGAAGAGGAGAGGCGCATTGCAGAAATGGGGCGCCCCATCCTGGGAGAACACACCAAGCTGGAAGTGATCATCGAGGAATCCTATGAATTCAAGGTAAGCTCACCCACACTGCTCACCCAGGCGGCCAGGGCCATCCTAATATCAAAGCTTTATATGTCAAATCCACCTGGAAAGAGAGGCAGATGTAATTTTAGGAACTTGCTCACTAACTGAGAGGCCTTCACCGCAGAATTGGAATTAGACAGTTAGTAGGGAGTCAAGAGTTCCCAGGAACCAAGCAGCATCAGAACCAGGGCTCTGTGGGTGGCATCTGTCAAAGGGTCAGAGGTGGCCCAAAGGGAGGGCTTCGTCTGCGAAGGTAGCAAGGAAGAAGCAAAGGTGGAGTCCAGGAAAGTATTATGTGTGGAGGAAACCAAGGTCTATTTGAAAAAGCTAATAAATCTAGAAGAAAAGCAATCACACCAAAATTTAGGTGGCTTTTGTTAGGTACTGAAAATTAGGAGGCTTCTGTTTGGTGGGGTTGGGGGGGGGGGATGGTAAGCTCTCCCTATGGAACATCCCATTGACCAGTGCCCATGTATGTTTAGTCATCCTCTTAAGATCCCAGGACATTTTAGCACACAACATACTGAAGGTATAAGTCTGTGACAAGAGAGCTCATAATTGTGCTGATAAAATCGAATTCCCAGTTCTCTAGATGATGACAATGATTTTGCAGAAATTAAACAAATAGGCCTTAGGGTGAGCTTAGGACTTTGAGGTGCAAGTTCCTATCCATTCTCAGCTGCTCCCTCTGCCCTTAGCCCACCTCCCATCCCGGCTCACTCACATCGCCCTAACATCTGAGAAGACTCTAGCAGAGCCACACCTTAGTTCTGTGGGGGGATGAGGAGAGCATGAAAGGAGAAGCCTCTCGCTGGCTTTCCAGAACTGCAAATCCAGAGCACAGCAGTATTTTCTCCACTTGTTTTTCTTTTTTTAAATTAATTTATTTTTTTATTGATTTCAGAGAGGAACAGAGAGAGAGAAAGACATCAATGATGAGAGAGAATCATTGATCGGCGGCCTCCTGCACACCCCCCACTGGGGATCAAGCCTGCAACCTGGGCATGTGCCCTGCCTGGGAATCAAACCATGACCTCCTTGTTCATAGGTCGACTGTCAACCGCTGAGCCATGCCAGCTAGGCTCTACTTGTTTTTCAAAAGCAGACTCTGCTCCTGTTGGGAAACCAGAATGAGGGTTCCAAAGGGAGAATCAGGCCACCAACTTAGAAGCCTCAGTTTTTATCTGGATTTTTTGTCATCGTGGCCTCTTTTCCTTTAGCTGGGCCCATTAATTTTTTTTTATTTAGTTCACAAATTGAGGTGGCTTAGAGAAGACAGGTGGAGCGTAAAAATGCTTTTGCAATTAAAGTGGAATTTTTAAAAGATAAAAATGCAATTAAACTTTCCCCTTTAAGTAAATGAAAAATCTGTTAACTTTGTTTTCATTCATTCCCCTAGAAAAAGCAAGTGGGGGTAAATTCCAAGATCAGTGCTTTCTAGGCAGACCCTGACCAGCAGAGCTCACCTGTTGTTTGATCTGGAACGTGACTGGTGCACACAAGCTCCCTTTAAGTCCAGAGTACAGATATCTCAGACCATCCGTTTCCATGGACCAGTCTGTCCAGATGTGTCCAACCTGACTCTTCTCATGTGCCTTCTTTTATGTGGACTCAGAGGGTCTTGTGCCACTTGCTGTAGCAGAGACTCTCTAGCTTGGCATTTATTGTCTCCCACCTCTCCCCAGTCACTGATGGGGAACTGTGTGTTCTCTCCCTTATACCACACAGCCCCCAACCTTCCCCTTCCATGTACCAGGACAAGGAAGAGCAATCACAGTGCCTTACTGTAGGAAGTGTTGGGTTGGGTACGGTAAGGCAGTCTTTCAGAGAGCAATGCTCTCTTGAGTCCAAAGCTCTCTCTAGTAACCACCCTAGTGATCTGAGCATCTAAGAGTCCTCCAAGTCTGTTTACATAAATCTAGTTGTTTGGGTACTTATCTTCCTAGAATAGCTTCCATAGGCTATTTCCTTACTCCTGTCTCCTCAGAGTTCATCAATACAGTGACTGTTATCAGTAAAGGGTAACTTGGGGGCATTTTTCTCAAGTGCCCTTAAGTATCCATTTTAATATTATATTATCCCATTAAGAAATTTCTAGACCATGGCTATTTTCAAGAACTTGTTTAAATGTCTCAGAACTGCATTAAAGTCCCAAATCTGGGTGACACCTTACAGTGTCCCACTCTGTTTTGCCCACTGGGTTCTTCTTTACTAGTGACTGAGGGCTTGACCCATTGCTGAAGGTGAGGTTATAGCAGTCGCTTACAAGGCTAGGGCAATGAAGAGTTCATCACGGACATATAGGAAATCTCCAGGTAAGCATAGATGGCACTACCCCAAGTTCAAGTGTCTGAACCTCAGATTCATCTTATTCCTTCGGTCTCCTCCCATAGGTCAAAGGAGGACACATATTCAAATTAAGTTCTAGGAAGAACCCAAGCTATCCCATAATCCCCCAGGGTTAACATGAACTAAAAGTTTATAATCTATCCTGAGTATTACATATTTATAAATTTTAAGTTTATTTTAAAACTTAGTTCTTTAGAGACATTTCTTGAGGCAAGTCTGCATTCAACTGTTAGACCAGTTTATCTGTTCAACTATTTATCTCCAGGTGATAAACGTGAAATTCTCTGGCGAGACCTGCCCCAAGTTTCCATTACATTTAGGAAAAATCAAGGTCATTTCTTGTTTCATTCTACACGGAACTCTGAATTGACATCAACCAAGACACTCAGAGTGCTTGATGAGATGTGGCTGAGTTGAGAGAGAAAAGCCAGATGCTTGCCATGCACTTAAGTTGTGGTGGCCAAGAGCAGTGATGGCTATAGCTACTATCTGGAGCACTAGCAGTTCTAGGCACAAGGCCTGAGGCCGAAAGGTCACCACCTTAAGGACAAACAAGCCAGCAAAGAATGGTGTTGGCAATCCAGAGCGGGCCAGTTGGAGATGGGCCCTCTCATGTTATCTCAGTATTTCAAGTCAGTTCAAAAGACTCTTGTTGAACTAACATACTTGACATTCTGATTTAGCTTTGGTCTCTAGACAGGCCCCTTGGATTATTTTTTGTTTGCTTGTTTGTTTGTTTTTACCCCCATTTAGCTGATAATGTGCTCTCTCTCTCAAACTGTAGTCAATTCAGGTACACTGCATTATATGTGTACAGAGTTTGACCTAAGACAAATAATACATGTTTCAGCCTCTTTGTAATTAGTGGGAATTCGAGGATGCTCTGACAGTAAGTGTGTGTAGGTAGACTAGTCGAGGTGGTGGTCCCTCTGGAAGAGCAGCCTCGTGTCCTGGACGTGACCCTTCTCCCTGTAGTGGCTGTGATGTGGTATTGCTTTGGGTGCATCTGCTTACTTAATATTCTTGCAAATGCTTGGCTGCTCCTGTTGTTACATTAAGTGACAGCTAGAAAGCTACAAAGTGCTAATTGTAAAAACCCAGTGCTTTTAAAAGGTGGAAAGAAAAGTAAGAGGTTCCGTGTTAGTAAAGCAGGGAGGATTCAAGGTAAATAGCGCTGTGCCCTAAACTCTCCGCATTGCCTCTTCTTGTCATGTTTGCACCAGGAGTAGGATGAGAGTGAATTCTCTGACAGCCACCAGGCTGACAAAATCAGGAGCCGGAGAAAAATCCATTTATGGATGGTCATACAGCAGCAGTTTTGAGCTTCTGCTGTCTGGTTGCAATGTATTGATTAAAAAAAAAAAGTACAATAACAGTTTCTAGGCTTATAATCTATCTGCCAATTCCAGTATTCACAGATATGTAGCTGCTGAGCAGAACATAGGTGAATTCAGTTGCAGACAGCACACTATAAATAAAGCCAGTAGAGAAACAAGTTCATAAAGCATTTAGGGGGAGAGGGATGGGCTTTTGCAACATCTGCTATTCTGAATGCCGAGACCATTCCTCATTGGCCATTAGGTGGTGAAGGAGGCTTGTATTTGCTATAAGGAACAAGTTTCCATTTCAGCATGTTTCCAAGTAAGGACCATGCCTGTTTGCGTAATCATAACAGTGTTTGATGTCAATACTGTTGTTCTGAGCCTAACATCTGCTACCCTTTATATAACTCTGGGGTTTCAACATCATCAAGGTCTTAGCTTTTCCAAGGCCTTAACTAACCCAGCAGTTATTATCTCATCCTTTCCAACCTTTCTAGAGCACCGTGGACAAACTTATTAAGAAGACAAACCTCGCCCTGGTGGTCGGGACGAACAGCTGGAGAGAACAGTTTATTGAAGCGATCACTGTCAGTGCTGGTGAGTGCCTCTCTCTGCATGTTATAAATTCTAATGACCAAACTGTGCTTTCTTTCTCTACTGTGACCACCGGTCTATGGCAAAGCACCAAAGAACCTCCATGATGAAAATGGAAAGAGAAATGAATGTACTGGTAGCACATATGCACATTTGGGGGACCAATTTAGACTTTCTAGGTGAAGCAAATGTCCTCAAATATGACAGTCTTCTTCATCTACATTGCTTCCTTCTCTCTGGAAATAGACCTGATAAATGTAGAGCCTTTTGGGTCTCTCAGTTAGCCGATCACCAAGCTTTGTCTGGAAAATTCCCTGAAAGCAGAAGTAGTGAAGTGAAGGTCACAAAGGAAACAGCAAGATCCTAGGTGGGCCGGGCTGACGTGACCTCACTTCCCCACCACCATCTGCGTCATTTTACACTCTCCTCAACCACGCCTCACCAGTAAGAGTCTGCACCGGCTCTAGATGTGCAAATAGAATCACATTCTCTTTATTGCTGTATAAGCAAAGTGCAGAGTTTTATTTAGGAAAACCCTGCAAAATAAATTGTTTTTGCAAACTCAAGGAGCCAGAGACCTGCGGGACTTAAATATAGAAAGAAGTGTCCCTTTCCTGGGTTGTCACGCCTTGTCGTGTGTGCTTGTATAAAGACAGAGCGAAGTCCCTCTCACAGACTCTGAAAGCAGCAGTACAGTAGGACTTTTTTTCCCCCAGTTCTTCTGCTCCAACTCCACTGGAGGTTTTCTCTTTAAAGATCCCTGCAGGCTCAGCTTCTGCTGTTACAGCTCATGAACAAAGCTGGAGTTTTCTAAATAGTAATCCCCAAACTGTAAAATATGGACACTGCATCCCCAGCAGCTGGGCTATGCCTTCTAACACAGCCCCCTCTTCCCAAGCTGCCACAGAACCACTTGACAGATCTCCCAAGTGCTGTGGGCACAGAGGGGGGTAAAGATTTTTGTGCCTGTTTATTATTAGTGCTGTTTAGAATCACACTTTGGTTTCTTGCGATTGAGTATACAGTGGAGACTTAGGAATATTAAATGGTGAGTAATTGCTTAGGAGAGTAGATTTGGAATTTGCATGTAAACTCTGATAGGTGGAGGGAAAACCTCCTTGGCCTTCGGGCTGCGGTAACAAAATACCACAGACTGGGTGGCTTATAAACAACAGACATTTATTTCTCACAGTTTTAGAGGTTGGGAAACCCAAGATCAAGGTACTGGTAGTGTTGGTGTTTGGTGAGAACCCTCTTTCTGGTTCATAAACAGCTATCTTCTCTATGTGTCCGCACAGGGGGCAAGGGGTGAGGAAGCTCTCGAATCTCTTTTACGAGGGCATTAATCCCATTCTTGAGGGACATCTTCCAAAGCCTTTACCTCCAAATACCATCATGTTGGGAAGTAGGTTTCAGCATAGGAATTTGGGTGGGACACATCGGTTCAGTCTGTAGCACTCCCTCATGATGGCTTATGTTTTCCATAAATCTAAGATTAGTATCTGAGGCATGAACTATACTCTCTCTTCACAGAGAGAAAAACTAAAAGGACAAAGGTAACTTGAATAAGAAACTGTTGGCGAGGCCAATGGTAGAAGATGTAAAAAAATAACCAAGTTATTTTATTGTGGACTTTGACACATCAGAATTGAAATATTAAAAGCAACCTAAGTCTTAATGCACCATTCCTAATAGTTTCCAGGTTTCCGTTGGCTGAAGCTATAGGAGCATCTGTATAATGGTCATGTGCTGGACATGACCCATTCGTTTTTCTACATGTCAATCATTGTTCTTGGTGTGAGGGATATGACAGTGAATGAAATAGACAGATACTCCCGCCCGAATGGAGCTTACATTCTAACGGAGGATACAGCAAATAAGTAAAATATGTATGTTATGTAGGATATTGTTCATGACAACAATAAGGCTATGGAGAGAGACAGGAAGTGTGTGTATGAGCTTCATTGGACAGTGGCCAGGAAGACACTGTAATAGACACATCAAGACCAGATTTGTTTTTCTAGTAATGGAGTGGTTTTGTGTTGGTTCGTTCACACTTTTTTCTGTAACTCTCAGGGACCAGGGTAAACATTTTATGACCACTCTATGGCAACGGAAAAGGGTTGATTTAAACAGTGAAAGATGGTGCTGCAAACCTGGCCAAAGTTGTGTATTTGATCCTGGTCAGAGTAGGTATACAGAGAAACAACCATAAAGATGCTACACTTTCTTATTTTAAAAGAGGGAGATTTTGGTTTGCAAGCATTTTTATATACTAGGTTGAATTAAGTCCTCTCAAAATCCCACAAAAGAGGTCTAAGGGTATTCTTACCTCTAGAGGAGGCATCTGAGCCTCAGCTAGGCAGTACTGCTTTGCAATATAACTCAGAGCCCAGATCCACTAACTACTAGTCCAACGTGCTGCCCACTGCCCTTAAGAGAGAGAACTTTCAAAATGAGGAAATTGTTCCCACCTCTGTTTCATTGAATGACATTGTCTTGTCACCTCTCCTGGTGCCACTCTCGGGATGGGACTAACTTCTGCCCAGCTCCTTTGTCATAGGCACCTCTCACCGGCACCAGAGAGGTGTTACCGGACAGCCCTGAGGCAGTGGGAGAGGCCTGTCCCCAACCTCGATCCTCGTCTTCTCATGTAAATGAATTTATACGAGAGACTTGGACTGTATTGTGAAAAGCCAATTTATTAAAGCTATTAAAGCATGCACCTTTATTGAAAAGGCAAAGCAAGCAAGCAAACCTATACATCTGGCTTATGAAGTGCAGACGGGCTCTCAGCTAATCTGAAGATCAGGTTGGGTGGGGGGTCTGAGGCGTTATATGTTTAAAAATTCCTCTGCTGCATATTTTGATACAGATTGATTCTCAAGATCTCCCCACCCCCACCCTTTTTTTTTTTTTTTTTTTACTTTGTTGTGGACTTCTCAGAATTTATAAGAAGCCCCTGACAACTCTGTCATGCCATGCCTTGATACCGCTGGCTTCTCTGCTTAGGGAGTAAAACTGCCCTTTCTCCCTTCCCCCTTACCTTCTCCCTTTCTGCATTCTCTCATTAGGGAAGTTTTTTTGGTCACCATTTGCTCTCCTGTTCTTGGCTGGAGGAGATAATGGCTGGTTAGTTACAAGCTGGCTGCAAATTGCTCACACACACTGTTTGGTTTTGTTCTAACATTCCTGTCTCAGTTTCCCTATTCCTCCTGCCCCGGAATCCTATAACACTTGGAAGAAATGTTAATGAATGAAATGCAAGTGTTCTTATGCAACTTACTGAGTTTTTATGTTCTTAAACGACTGCTGGGGAGTAAGACAAAATTGCTTAGAAATTTGCAGGTTGCAGGGTAAATTGACCTGATTTACAATTTTGAGACCGAATATCAGAAAAGCAAACCCATATTTTATAGGCACTCAATTACCTGAATGGCAGTTAGAAAACCCAGTGTTTGTCTTTAGGATTAAATTTAAGCATCTAAAAAATGTTATTTTTCTTAGGCTGTCAAGTGGACAATAAAATTGGTAAAGCGGCATTTATTAAAAACAGACTTTGATTGCATTTAAGATTTCATGGCTAAATAGTTGCGAATCAGAAAGATTTGCCTTATTAAAAATATTGAATTGCTTTTCAGTGGCTCTACTGAGAGCGTTTCCCTATGCAATTTCTGTGCAAAATTAAGTCCATATATCTTGCTAAACAAAAATAATAATTGTGTAAGTAGGAGTTTGCCTCTGTTTCTCACTGATTATACTTAATCCAGTTTCAAGGTAGACCCCAGGCAGTCTTTTTATTTCCCTTCTTTCCCTGAATTTCATAGCTCAGTAGCTGGGCCTTCTATGACCATAATGTTTCTGTGAACCAAGTTCTTATTGTTCAATATTTGAAGACTTAAAGGATTTATGAGACTCCAGAGATTAGGTAGGGATTAAGAGTCAGGGCCCAGTGGTTCTCCCATCATTTCCTTAGCAGGAGCAGTGGCTGCCGCAGTTACCTGGCTGTCAGAAACTTTCAAGGCCATCCAGCATCCCCACCAGGTCGGCTGACGATGTGTCAGCAGAGAGATGGATGTCTAAGCAAAGCGAGCGAGCCCTGCACGTCCAGTGTGAATTTCCCCAGTGCCTCCTTCTTCCTGGTGTCTCTGCCGGGGCAGAATGGAGGGTTGGCTTGAAGAAATAGCGTACCATTTAGGATCCAAGGGAGCACTGGTGAGAACTGGAGAAGGACAAACATCAGCTGGGTAAAGAGAACCAGATGCCAGTGCCAATCCCACAACTCCCGCATGGCTGTGCCTCACCACAGCCTTGGGCTGCGGGGAGGTGAGCGGGAGGGCCACGGCGAGCCTGGATTTGGAGGCAGATGTGGGTTTGTGGCCCAGACCTCCAGAAACCCACTGGGTGACTCTGGGCAGCTTACTTCACCTCTAGATCTCAGTTCCCTCTGCGGAAAGTGGAGACCGCTGCTCCTCGCTCGTGGGGTTGCTGTCAAAATTAATCAGTCACGAAAGCTGTCTGTACTTTTGGAGACCACACATGATTGTTGTGAGGCAAATCATACTGAAGAGCCTAAAATAAAATATAACCACCTTGTGTGTAAGTGAAGTCAAGTCCATTTAATTACTAAAGTTTCTAAAAGACTTGTCTGTTTAGTTTTATAGTATTACACATGTGATTTTATATCTAAGAAAATGGGGGTTCAGAAAAACAGTGTAACTTGCTCACAAAGTAACGCTGGTCAATGGCAGTGCGGGGTCCGGATCAGCCCGGGATTCACTCCAGTGTGAGGAGAACGTCATTACTGAGGAGACATTCATCATTTCATGTGTCAACCCTGGGTCCCAGGAAAATTCTTTTTAACCAAGTACAAGAATAATCCTGCTGGGTCAGGTTTGACAGGGCCTCCATGTGACTATAAGACAGAGTGTGGGGGCTTTTAGAGATTGGGAGTTTTCATTCTGCCCTGTTTCCTTTGTGACTATAAAGATTCCTATATACACAGACATGCATGTTTGTGTGCAAACACACATGAACACACAAACACATGGGTGCACACAGACACACACATAGATATGCTAGATACATGCAAATGGAGACATGCACATACATGCACCTTATATGGCATGCATCTTTATTCATTTGAATAACTGAGTTGCAGCATGAAATAGGAAAGTTTTTACTTCAATATTTAAGTCTCCTGAAGCCTCCTCATTCAGAGTCCCTCAGGGCAGTGATTTTCAATGTTTTTCATCTCAGGGCACATAAACTAATTACTAAAATTCTGCAGCACATGAAAAATGTATTTTTTGCCAATCTGACAAAAAAGTAGGTATAATTTTTATTCATTCACCCCAAATGGCTATTGCCGCCATGTTCTTATTTGACAATCTAAGGGAAAAGAGGTCAGTGCCCCTGACTAAATAGTCAGGTGTTGCATGTTTTAACAGTTCTTGCAGCGCACCGATTAAAATCGCTCCCTTAGGAGAACGCCAGTGAGTTCCATTCAGCACAAGGGAAGAGTTTGTTTGCATAGGCACATCCACAGGCTTCTCCTGCCTAGTAATTAGTGACATTCTTTCAGAAAGCCAGCACACTGCCCTCTGTTAACTGATAACTTTAAGTCTATAGCACTAAGGGTTTTCTGAAATTATTTTACTTTTGACAAAAATTTTACAAGTCTGCCTAGTATTTATCGGCGTTGTCACAATGAAGGAACACTCAAAAGTGGCAAAAAAAAAAAAAAAGAAGAAGAAGAAGCTTTTTGTAGTCTTGGTTCTTACCAACTGTATAACCTTACCAAAGTATTAAACCTTTCTGAATTTTGGTTTTATCATCAGTAGAAGGAGAAGGTTGGACTAAGCGAGTCCTAAGACATTGTCCAACATTAGAACGTGGGGGTTCTTTCCTCAGCTGTTATAGTTCTGCAGAATCCCTGATGGCATTGAGCTCCATGGACCACATAATTTTGGAAATGGGAAAGTACTTAATTTGGCAAACCACCTATCTGGCTTGCTTAAATTAAATATTCAGCACAATAACAGCATATAGCCATATCTATTCTCCTAGAAAGAAAGGAATGAGAGAATAGTCTTCAAATATAGGCTCCAAGTACAGCCTAGGAAATATAGTCAATAATCCTATATAATAAAAGGCTAATATGCAAATCGACCAAATGGTGGAACAACCGATCACTATGACACACACTGACCACCAGGGGCAGACGCTCAATGCAGGAGCTGCCCCCTGGTGGTCAGTGTGCTCCCACTGGGGGAGCGCCGCTCAGCCAGAAGCCAGGCTCATGGCTAGCGAGCGCAGCGGTGGTGGTAGGAGCCTCTCCCACCTCTGCTGCAGTGCTAAGGGTGTCTGACTGACAGCTAAGGACATTACCCAAGGGCTCCCACACTGCGAGAGGGCGCAGGCCGGGCTGAGGGACCCCCCTCCCTTGAGTGCACGAATTTTGTGCACCAGGCCTCCAGTACAAAATAATATTAAATGTAAACTGTAATTGAAAAAACATTTTTTTAAAGTGTAGCCTCCAAAACACTGAGATGATGACTTTGAAAGGGCCTGTTTTCTTCCTGCCCCGTGACTGGAGCTCAGAAACGCCCGCGGAACCCTCTAGTAAAAAGACAGACATTCAGCACGAGGCCAGGCCAGTAGGTGCAGTTGCCTGTCCTCACTCACTGTGCTTCACAGTGGTTACAATCAAACATCTGACTTCAGCTAAATAAGAGTGAAGGACACGGTCCCCCAGGCCCACCAAACAAAGATGGAAACTAGTTTTGACACCAGTCTTTCATCCATGCACGCTCTGTGGAGTAATAAGTGCTCTCAATTAAACTGAATTACTTAATAGCAAAAGCTGTCAACCCTAGGGTGCCCCCTGATAATAATTCGCTGGAAAGTACTGTCAACCTGAAGACTGATCCACTCCATAATCCTAAATAATTCATAATAAAAATGGCATCTCACATGAGCTCCAAGGGATTGCCATGCAAGCTGGTCGAAGCAGGTATCTTTCTAGCATCTCCTCTGTTACTGATCATCATTACCGTGGAGACACGCTCATCACTTAACATGTCAACCCCGGGTCATCGGAAAACCCCATTTAAGCAATTAAAAGAATAATCCCACTGGGTCAAGTTTAAGAGCCTCAGTGTGACTACAGGACAGTCAAAATAAAAGGTGGGGGGAGAGGGTGTTGGAGATTGGAGTTTTATTTTGCTGTTTCCTGAGTGACTGTAATAATTATTAATTTTCCTTACCTGAAACTTATAAGCTGACTGAGGTTTTATGAAAAAGTGATGTGGCTTCATAAAAAAATAGTAGTTACAACTGCCTTAAAGAAAACCTTTCAAAAGCCTGTATAGGAAGTTGGGGCTCACTTTATGCTTAAATAATGTTACCATTTATAGCCGGTACTTGATATACATTGTTTCTGTTCTGCACAGCTATACCGTGAGGTCAGTATTTTTGTCCTAAATTTACAATTGAGAACCCTGAAGCCCAATGCGGTTAATTAGTGTCACACAACTAGCAAACGGCCAGCTGAATACGAAAACCCACCGGAGTCCAAAAGCAAGTAAGCTTTTAGCACAGCCCTCGGTGTCAGTCCGACAACTTTAATTCAGGTCTTAAGTGGCCAGTTTTGAGTGAGTTAACGCAGACAAAAGGGACAAAGTTGATGAGTCTTTCACTCTCAGCTACACGTGGGGAAGCTGGAAGTGAGTGTGCAAGCATTGCACAGAGATGCAGAAGGACCAGGGAGAACACCAATCATGGAAAGTAGACAGGCTCAGCCACTGCATTTCCTAGAAAGTCCAAGTTTAATCCCATCCTGAGGAAGGAACCCAGAGGGACTTCCAAATTGTTTTTGTGATCTTAGAATTGCATTATATCTGCTGCTAAAAAATGTTAGGTCTTCCGAAGCAAAACTGAACCGATGCCCATCCTTTCCTCTGAGCTCCTGCTTTTTCCCTTTGGTACGATTACTTATTCCGGTAGGTTTTCGTGCTTAGAATCACTCGGGCTTGAACTAATAAGAGTAGCCGTTATTTTAAACTCTAAACAGGAGATGTGAGGAACACTGCTGTCCTCCAACTTAGTTCTCATCACTTTTTCCAACATATGGCTAAAATAGTCACTTTTTTGTTATAATGCTTTAATATGGATGGCAAATAAAGCATTTAATATAAATAAAATACTAGGCCCATATTGGTAGGGAGGCAACGCAAGTCTGGGATGCCTAGCAACTTAAAAATGTCACTGGTAGCAGGATACCGAGTTGAATCAGGTAGCTTCATCTCCCAGCTCTCCGGGGGAGGGAGCTCAGAGGGCAGGAGGAAGAAGCAGTTACTTCCTGGCCCCTGGGTATGCTTTCGTTGGTATTTCTGAAAAGAATATTGGCTTGTTGGGCTGTTTTTCTCTGAAATTGCTTATTGCACAATCTGGAGGAAAACACTGTGTTGGAAGGCTCCAGAATGATTCAGCACTCTCATTTAAGCCCGAAGTCACGTCTCTAATGCGGCTTTTGTCTGGAGAGGCGGCAGCTCAGCTCTGCAAACAATAAGCCATCACAGGATCCAGTAGTTCTTTTGTGGGCAAGGCTGCTGCCATACAGTTTGCGTTGTGAACACAGTTTTAGTTGCCGCTTACTAATCAATGCACCAGGCCTGGGGGGTTTTCACCCCCAGGTGGGATCCTTTGTAAGCGGCTTTTAGAGGAGGAAACATTTCAGCATAATCCTAAGAGGCAAAAAGAGGAAAAAACTTACCCACTGTGTACCCATGCGCACACACAAACACACGCGCACACACAAACACACGCGCACATTGGTGAGCGCACACACACCCCAAAGGCAGAGAAAAAATTCGTAAGAGTGACTTGCATCATTAATTCTCGCTGTTCACAGCCTGCTCCCTCGATAAAGACCTCGCCATTCTGGTTCCTGCAATCACGGCTTTGACACACACTCCCCACCCCTTGCCTCTTTTACTTTGCCTGTGTCTGGTCACGTCCAGCTGGTCTTGAGACCTGTGAGAACATCTTAGACCAGAATCCCAGCACAGGGCTGAAAAGGAGCTTACAGATCAGCTATTCCAACTCTCCTGGCTGTGCTGAACAAGGATCTGAGACCAAAGAGGGAAAGGTCATCCAAGGTCACGTAGAGGCTGTTTTAGAATCTAAGGTTCTTACTGGAGCACACAGCATTGCTCTCATTTTTATCTTGGAGTTCGCACTGATGGAACCAGTACCTTAGCCCTTATTCCCTTGATGTTACCTAAGGACCCCAGGGCTTCTTGATGATGTGATGCTTCAGGATTAGGCAAAGCAAAGACCAAAAGTTTCCTGGGCCAGAAATGTAAAAGCATTGAAAGGAGTGGCCCTGCCCCTGAAGAATAGCTGTTTTGTGTTCACACAAGCCTCACAGCAGCCCTGTGCAGTAGGTTTTTGTGAGCCCATTTGTGAGATGGGAAAATGCAAGGTAGGATTCACACCCTGGCCCAGGGTTCTGATTCCAAGGTCAGTCCTCTTTCCATCTTGCCACGCATATGCCTCCGAGAGTATAATGCCTTTAAGCTACAGGCTTAATTCCATTCTTGGCCCTTTGCTCTTGCCCCAGGGTGGTTCCCCTGCACGGAAGGCTTCCCCTCCACCTCTGGGTTTTCTCATCCCTAAGGTCTCAGCTCACAGATCACCTCCTCAGAGGAGTTCCAGATCCTCCCAGCCATGCTGTATTTTATCACCTGACTTCATTGTCCTCGGAGCCTATACTAATATCTGAAGTCATCGTGTTTGTTCATTTGTTTTATTTATTTTTTATATACAGGGGCTTGATCAGTAACAAGCTGTGTTTACTATTTATTTATTTTTTATTTTTATTGATTTCAGAGAGGAAGGGAGAGGGAGAGAGAGATAGAAACATCAATGATGAGAGAGAATCATTGATCAGCTGTCTCTTGCACACCCCACACTGGGGACGGAGCCTACAACCAGGGCATGTGCCCTGACCAGGAATCGAACCATGATCTCCTGGTTCATAGGTTGACACTCAACCACGGAGCCACGCCAGCTGGGCCGTTTGTTTTGTTTGACTACTATCTCTTGTCCCTTGGAAGTTCCTTTGGGTCTATTTTTCTGCATTTCCAATGCCTGACACAGAAATGATTAATAAATATTCACTGAACAAATGGATGGTACAAATAAAGACCCTCTTTCAACCACTCTATTCCCTTGGAAAATTTACTACAGATATGGGTCCAGGTTGGGGGTTCAGTCTAGGTTCAAAATAGTGACCTGCAATATTTTTTAGAGTTCAGACCTATAAACTTAGTAGCATTTGCACTGTGCCTTAACCAAATAAAGAAGATAGGCCATAGACTTACCGGTGATGAGAGAGAAAGAGATCTTTTTAAGATGGTTCTTATTGAGGAAAGGCATCACAGCAGCCTGGTTCAGGTTATTATTGGTGAAAGACTAAAAAGCCACTGGCAGACAGACAAACTTGATTGTCAACACCCACTTTAACCAGCCTACTCTCTTTAAAAAAAAAAGGTATTCATGAGCAGTGAGGGCATGGAGATATTCCATCTGAATTTTACTAATGAGCTAATCCTCCCACAACAAGCAGATATTACTACATATAAGATCATATTTTCTCTTTAAACTCAATTGCTTATTCACGGCACAAAAGAGAAAGTTCGGGATGGCTAGCCTCGATTTCCAGGACAAGAAATGGAAGCACGAGGCGCATCCCTGAGGTGCCCAGGGACATGTCACTCATCAGTGCCTCTGTCATCAGTGGAGGACCCTGATTCGGGGATCTCTTTGAAAATCACAACAGAGAGGAGAGAAAAGGGCCAGCAGATGAGGGGTGCCCTGAGGCACTGCAGTCGCTTGGTACTGTGCAAACCAAGGCCATGGTCAGAACCTTAGATTCTCAGCTATTGTCACCACTTTGCCAGCAAATCAACTCACAAACCCATCATTAGAACAAAGTCCCTTCCAGAGTTCCTGACACCAGGAAAGCAGTCGCTGAGGAGGGGAGTTGTCGTTGCTGAAGGTCGAGAGCCCTTCCCATTTGCTACACAGAGAGAGAGATCCCTGCCACCCACTTCCCAGTAGGGCCAATACAAACCACTACGAGAGAATTTTTCCCAAAGATGAAAGGAAAACCAGACTCTTTGGGAAGAAGAAAGGACATAGAACCATCCATTCATTCCCCCAAAAAAACATTCAATAATTTATATATATGTTGCCATGTACAGAGGGTTTTTAAAGAGGTAGTTATTTCCCTACTACACTGTTCATAAAACAGCCAAATGAACTTAGATGGATTTGTCTGGACAAACCATCAGAATGGATTTGTCTGGACAAACCATAGTGATGTTTCTCTCAGAAATCCGTGGGTCAAGTAATTGCAGTAATTGAAGTAAAAGAGTCTTAGATCTCATAAGCGTTACTTAAACTCTCTGAGCCTCCATTTCTTTATCTTTAAAATGGAGAAAACAATACCTACTCTTCCCAGGTTTCTGGGAAGACTAAGTGGGATATATGTATTTTCTCAGGTGCATGAAGGAAAGCACTCACTGTGTAAACCCAAATCACAGATTAATCACAGCAGCATCGGTCTTCAGACTCCTCTGCCTGTGGGGCAGCCGCTGATACACATCAGCCCAACCCTTTATATAAATGTCAACATTTTCCTAGGGCATACCATAGACAGGTTGGTGAAAACTGAAGGGCTATTGCTGCCCAAACATTGGTCCATGACTCAACTTCCCACACTCCAGGAGGCTAATTCACTCAGCTGCTGATATTTACAAAGTGTTATCAGAACCTTGAGGCCGATCTTAGAACCCAGTGTGCCCTCATACTCCCCACTGTACCTAAACCATCTAAACGAGCAGGCGGCATTTACACTCGCTGAGTATCAGTTCTACTTGAGGGTTCATTTCTTAGGTGCTGGAGTCTGTAGGGAATAGGCTTCTCCTGCAGAAACCTAAATTTCTGCGAATCCTACAATCCATAAAGGGCAAGGGGACACCGAATTTCAAGATTCTCAGAATGACGAGGAGTCATTTTACAAAAGACAAAGCTTGCGGTAAAAACTCAAGACTTTTTATGATCAACCTCTGCTCTTTTAGGAACATTCAGAGCACATAGAGGAATTCTAAAGGAGAGATAGGCTGAGCAGTTGATTTTTAGCTTTAAACTGACTCACTTTGCCAGTAGTCAAACTTGCAGAGAGCTGGAACTCCTTAGTGGATCTGCTTTTCATTTTGACAGTGGCTGCATTTGCTGAGAAATATTTCTGTCACCTGAGCTATTTCTTGGGCTGTATTAACCATCCTAACAAGGACCATAATGGCCTGAGCTGGCAAGCATTTTGTTGTTTGTGGAAATTTTCACCCAGGAGGTCATTTGTCCAGACAGGATTGGAGGTTATTCACAGAGAGTGAGTTGCCTTCTCACATCCTTTTAAGTACTGTCACACATCACCTGTGCCTCACCCTCCAAGTACGAGCAGTAACGAGCACTGATACTGTGGGACAGATGACCCACCGCTATCTCTAGCTTGAAAGTAGAGGGTGGAATGATTAATAGGACCTATGCCGGTGTCTCCTAAGAACAGTCCCGCAGTCCAAGTTACAAGTCTACAGCAATCTTGAACTCGGTCTCCTCAATGTGAGTGCCCTAGCACAGTAGATTCCACGCATGGAATCTCCACGCTAATTTGATTCCGCACTAGCTAGTGAAGAAGGACCTCTCAGCAAGCCACCAGCCTTGCCCTCAGGCCTTTGGCTGCATGGGACAAGGACCATAGGACAAGAACCCAACAGCTGGGCTCACTCACATCCTCTCCAATGACCGCCAGCCACACCAAGAGACTCTCTTCACAATCCAAATACATTTTGAAGAAGGATTCGAGAAGGAGCACATTTAGAAAGAGCTGCTATGAAGTCGAGGTACATGTTTTCTAATGACAATGTTTAACTTGGACTGAAAGATAGTAAGTAATCATTTGAATAGATGAACGATTGTACAGGTATGTCCCCAAAATGGGTTACACCAGTGTGGGAAATGGAAGACATGACCTAGAAATGGCATTGAAACAGTGGGTGTTTGTTAATGGATATGTGTAAGTAGGCTCTGTGGATGGCAATATGCAATGTGGCCACCAAAAAACCCAGTGCATATATTTCTGGAACTAAACGTGTCCAGAAGGAGAAAGGGAAAAGGCCTGACACGGAGCAGGCAAGTTAAGTGTCTCTTGGAGTTGCATTCAGCTCCAGGCACCATGTTCTGAAAAGAAAGGTTATGACTGACAGAGAGCCTCAGGGTAGCATGACCAGCCTGACACAGCATCCTGGGGTGAGGATTGAGAGGGATGTGAAAGTGACCAGCTATAAGCGCCTGAAGGAATGTCATGTGGAGCCAGATTGGATTTATTCCATGTGGTATAAGGGATGGGTCCTGGACAAATGAGTGGAACCTAACAGCCCAAGCTGACAGCTTGAACTGCTCTAACTTGGGTTGTGAGATCATAAATGCCCTATTAGCTGAGACTCTGACCATTTGGCAGAAATTTAAAAGAAATTCACGTTAAATAGGGATTTGACCTTGGTAAGCTCTGAAACCCTCCCAAATGCTTTAAGTTCAGTTATTTTCTAATACCCATGTTTCAGTGGATAGAATCAAATATCTACCTTCTATGCTTTGGTAACCCATAGATCTATAAATTTGAGTAAATTGTTTTGAGGTCTCTCTTGATAAGGAATTATCTTGTAATATACTTGGTCAAAAAATTGCAGATATCTACTTTTCATCAGAGAATATATAAGTTAAGTACTTCCTGACCATTAAGTTATACAGAAATGTTTATAGCATTTCTCCCAAATCCAGAACAAGAAGTAAATTCTTGTTTAGGAATGTATCTTAGGTTATTAAGTTTAATGGCATATAGAAATCATTAAGGGTTAGAAGTAATATATAAGCATGTAAAAGGGAAAAGGAGAAAAAAGACATTTTAGATCACTGAGTGAGCAAGACAATAAAAGCCATTGGGCTTAACTCAAGGCCTTGTATATCAAATACACACACATCCCGATACCAGAGAACAAAAATTCATCACAATTAAATCACAGTTCTCTTTTTTTCTCTCTCTCTCTTAAAAATGAGAAGGGGTAAATTAGCTGATTGCTATGGTCTCTTTTATCTTAAATATCTTATGATTTTGTCAGAACCTCTGAAAGTGAAGAGAAATGGAAATGCACAATAGAAGAATAGAATTTGATTTGTAATGACTATGTATCAGGTTGCAAAAGGAAGTGATCGGTATGGAGGAGAAAGCCCATTCCATCAAGTGAACCTGTTAATTTGTTTAAAGACAACAACCTTGGTATTCAGAAACTAAAAAGACACAAAATTAAAATCAACCCCACTTGGTAAAAAAGGAACAAATTTTTAGAAAGAAATCATGCCCAAAACAATGTGTGTAGAATGTAGAAAACCACTGTAGTGATCCAGCTTCACAGTTAATGGTTTGTATATTTCACAAGGCTGCAACCTAACACTTGTTGGGCTCCTAAGATCACCTGGGTGACAGTGTGGTTGACCACAGATGTCATCCTATATCCACCCTTTCATACTTCTGAAAAGTGTTCTGATCATCCTCACTGTTCCATAGTGGGGGATTCTCTTTGTAGAGTAAAAATGGACTAATAATTATAGATAGAAATGAATACCTGGAAGGAATTGAAAGTCAGACATTTCCTCAAATGAACAGCGGCATACATTCCCCAAACTACTTCCCATTGCAGATTTGTGATAATATAGGCAGTTTCACAGATTCTAGTGAAGAGCTAGATGCAAACCAGGATGTTTTATTCTGAACTAGGTAGTTGACCTTTGACAACTAGAAATGAAAATAAGGACTTGTCACACTTAAATTCCAAATTCCAAAATGATCACAACCATGATGCCCTCCCTTTATTTATTGTCTTGTTTCCTGGTTTAATTGGTTCCCAAGAGCTTGAGAAAGAACATGTGACTGACTGCTGAAAAGATATCACATCTAGAAAAGAAATTATATTTAGAAAGTAATTTAGAACAGAAGCAGTGTTTTCACATTCCTTGAAAAAAAGCAACATTGTTTTTATATAGCATTTAGGCATCGAAAGAAATTGCAGATTCAAACTTTGAATCAATATTTGACAGATGCTATACTCCTCAACTTGCTTTAACAGACATCATGTGCAGAAAAATAGTTCCCAGGCTGTGAGATCAAATCCCAACTCAGCCACTTGCCAACTGTGTCATTATTTTTAGAAAGCTACTTAAATTCTCTGAATTTCATTCAGGTTCTTCATTATGCACAATGGGATTAATAATGCCCACCTCTCAAGGTTACTGTAAGAATTAAACAAACTCAGGTGTGGGGGAAAATTTAGCTAAGTGCCTGTCACTTAGTTAGACACCCCATAATGTTCTCTCCCTCTGTTTCTTTCTTCTTTTCTTAAAATCAAGCAGCATGGAGAAGCTGTAGCAATAATGTTTCATTCAAGCAGAATATAGATTCTGTGAAATCAGGAAACTCAGGTCGGACTGATTACTGCCTTCCTTCTGACAAATAACAGTGAGGGAATATGGCACATCTGTCTGCAAAGAGGTTTGTAGTTTTACAAAGGACTCGGACGTTTCTTCTTCCAGCCCTCACGACAGAAGGCTCTGTGATGTGGGAGCTAGGAAATCCATTTGACAGATAAGGAACTGAAGCTCTGGAAGGTCAAGAGTCTTCCCCTAAACAAGCTATCAGAACTAGAAATTAACAAGTTTTCTGACCCAAGTGTCTACTACATTCCAGCAGCATCTGTTTCTGTTTCTCGAAGCTCTCCCTGAGGCCAAACCCTGAGCATCTCTACGGGGATGTACACTGATCTCTGGTTTACTTTAGATGTTATGTCACCTGCAGGTGCCAAGCCCAGGGGTTGCCTTCCATGATCACTTATGCTGATGATAGTCTATGTTCGTGCTCCAGAGCAGGGCCAGTGCCAGCGCTGTTCTATCAATAGCTGAAGTGGTCCTCTCTCCACTACTGTGGTTTTAACGATTCGGCTATTTTTGTAGTTATATTTTTAGGATGTCCAACATGTATCAAGGAAACCATGTAAAAGGCTATGGAGCTGATTAATCAAATACAGCTTTTTTTTGTTATCTTTCCATTAGTAGAATCCATAAAGCTAAAAAGGATTCTGAGATAAGAGGATCCTTTGCTTGGGCTCCTATAAAAGGAAACCCCCCAGCCTGCCTGTCTCTTTGCTAATGCAGAGGAGGGGCTGGAAAGAATGACACAGCCTCCAGTGCCCTGGGCTGGCCAGCCTGCAGAACCAGCAGATTACCATCAACTTTGCTGTCACATAAAAGATGCTCCCAGCTCGGCTTTTTTTTTTTCTTTTTAATGCTCCACTCATCTTTGCAAGGAACACACTTTTCAGTATAGTCCAGATGGTGATGGATGAAAATGTTTCTTTGTCCTTCTCCAAGACAGGGTAATTGTGCATCACCTGTGCAGGCAGTGGTCGTTTTTAATATTTAAATGACATCTGAGTTGGAGATTAAAATTTGTAAAGAGCAATGAGATCCTAGAGGAAGAGAAGGGGAAACCACTTTTACTTTCAAATGCAGTAAAACAGATGCGCCTCCCATTCCAGACATAAGTATTAAAATATTTAAGATTCCTTGTAATGCTAGAAGCCCACAGAGGAAATCTCTCTCTCTCTCTCTCTCTCTCTCTCTCTCTCTCTCTCTCTCATTTTTCATTACACACTTATAGATCATGAGGTTGATTCCAGAGGACAAGGTACATTTTGTTTTTAAAAGCCTAGGATGTAACCTCTGATAACCCAGCATATTAACTGAGCAATTAAATAATGATAGGGAAATACAGCCACAATCCTTAAATATAGGAAAATAATAACTACCATAATAACTATTATCTTGAAATAGCCTCACATACTTTACAGAGTTGCCCTAATTTTTTCTGGCACACTCCTCATAGGAAAGGTGTCATTATTTTCATCTTGAAGACAAATATAATAGCTACTCCCAATTTATGTGTCATTTCTTCTGAGAAGCTTCATGATTTGTTTCCTTGTTCATCTTCACAATATGGATTTAGACATTCAAAATTAAGTAATTTTGTAGAGTTAGGGGCAGAATAATCTGTATTTCTATAGATGATTGATTAAAAATTCAATGTTTTCTAAACTGTTTTGATCATCTATCCTATGAAATTATTAAATGTCCACAAATATGGAAATTTAAAAGGATCACATACAAAATAGATATAACTTGAAAGTCTGGTGCTTTTGCACAGCTTACCTGGGGTACATGCAGCCCCCACCCCCACCCCCTTTGGAATAGGCAACTGGGGAAGGAAGAGGTAGAGAAAGAATTAACATGGTTCTTTTCTTCCTCGTTTCCTTCAATTCACCCTGGCAATTGCAGCTCTCACAGTTCTACCTGGAGCTAACATTTAGGGTAAAAAGAAAATGGGAAGAAAAGTGAAAGAAGGGGAAAAAAAGAAGAAATGGGTGAAAGACAGGAGAAAGGAGCGGGTTATAGAAACACAGAATGGCTGTTCCTACACATTAACGTTATGGCATAGGAGGCTTCGGAGGAGGTGCTGTAACAGTTTGCTAGGGCTGCCGTAACAAAATGCCACCGACCCACGGACTAGGGAGCTTAAACAATAGGGATTTATTTTTTCATGGTTCCGAAGGCTAGAAGTCCAAGATCAAAGTGTTGGCAGCTTTGGTTTCTCCTGAGGCTGTTCTCCTTGAGTTGGGAGAGGGAAGGGCCAACTGCTCGCTGTGTCCTCATGTGGTCTTTCCTGTGTGTGCCCACATCCCTGCTGTCTCGCTGTGAGTCCCAGCTTCCTCTTCCTGTACAGATACTAGTCAGCTTGGATTAGCCTCCTTTTAGCTTACATACCTCTTCAAAGGCCCTGTCTCCAATATATTCACATTCTGAGCTACTAGGATTTAGGGCAATGAATTTGGTGGAAACATAATTCAACCCATAATACGTACTTTTATTTAAAAGCATCTTCTGCTTTTAGGCAAGGGTGATATTAGAAATATGTAATGACCATACAGCATGAGTGCCATAGGAAATGGTTGTTAGAAGACACACTGAAGCACATTAAAATTTTCCGAGTTCATTTGAGTGAACATGGATTCGAATTGGGCAGAATCAAACCAGAAGTGGTTAGGAGTGCTCCGCCCACAGGAGCTGGGAGAGAGACTTTGTCAGAGTAGAAGCAGGAAGCAAAGCAAGAACATAATTTGATTGGCTGTAGCTTAAGCAGTTGCCTTTTGGGGGAAAGCCAAGGTGGTTGTTTGTGATTGGTTGTTCTTAAGTTTCGTTTTCTTAGGAATATTTACAGGAATCACCTGTGGCTCAGGTTTAGTCTGCTTCCATAGGTTACCAAGTGTTAGCCATCTGGGTCTCCGGCTCCTTGTTGAGTTCCTTGAACACAGTCAACAATGCTTGTTCGCTCCCGTGAGTCACTCAGCTGACCTGACTTAAGTCCCCTACCCGGTTGGTCTCCCAAGGTGATCCCATTCACCTGCTGGCGGCTTCCTCCCAACAGTTTACACGAGACCTCCCAAGGCCTCAGGGTGAGACTGCTTTCTCCACAGATCCTCCAACTTCGTTTGCATGATAGTTCTGACCATGACCTCCTGGAAGAGCCAGCCACTGCTTCTCCTCCCTCCCTGTAAAAGGACAGGTGACAAATCCAGACGTTCCCCTTTTCATGTTTGGTGAGAGGAACGTTTCCCTCCAAGCTCTTCTCAGAGGGTGTTTCCAACATGGCCCGCGCCAGAGGGCCTCCCCACGGAGTGTCTCCCGGGGAGCACTCACATGTGCTCTGTGTTGGCAGTCTCAGGTCCAGCAGTCCTCCAGGAAGTCGGACAGCCTCCCCTGCCGCCAGCTGCACCCGGTGAATGAGGGACGGTAGACCCTGGTGACGAGGTTGGGGGCTGGGGTGGTGAGCAAAGGCCTCGAGAAGTTCTAAAATAGCTGCGAAACACACACATATGTGTTTGCCCCCACTTTAGAAAGAGCTGACCTTCAATAGCCCGATTTAAAAATATGTGAACGGGGATTATGTCGCACCATAAATGAAGTCTCCAATTTCATATACTGTTACATTGATTTCCTGGTTCCTTTAAGCGGTAAGCCTTTCTTTCTGCATTTAAACAGTGTGCATTTCTTTCCGTATTGATAAGTATAATCTAATTGGCAAAATGATGATATGTGTATATATATTATGTAATTAAGTAGTTATATAAAGTAAGGAGAAATTAATGCATGTATTCATTCACTTAACAAGCTTTTAGCCAGCTTATTCCACATGATGGAAAAGAGGCCAAACATTAGGAACACAAAAATGAACAAATCCCTGTCCTTAAAACGTTACCTGGGGAAGAGAGGCAAAGTGAACAGGTATAATCTAGAGACTGGGTCTCATTGGACTCCTGCATGACAGTCACCTCAAGGCCTGGTTCATACAGACTGCTGGGCCGCCTCCCCTCCCCCACCCCCTAGTTTCTGACTCAGTGGGGCCAGAAATGTGCATTTCTAACACATTCTGCTGCTGATGAGGGTCCTCTTTGAGAACCACTGATCTAGTGTTACAAGTGGAAACTGAGGAGGAGTTTCTAGAACTGGCTGGAGGGCCAGGGGGTTCAGGGAAGGTTTCATAAAGGAAGAGAGTTTCAAAGGACACGTGGGGAAGGATAAGGAGGGGGGATCGGGACATGCCGAGTACATTTAGTTCTAAAGGACAAAAGGAGAAAGTACATATGGTCTGAAAAAGAATGCAAGTAATTCCATTTGGCGAGGATGCAGTTTGAGTTTGAAGTAGTTGCGGGAGATAAAGCTGGAGAGAGATGCAGGCCCAGAGCCACGGTGGAGGGCCCCGGGTGAATATTGTCCTCTGAGGATTATAGACCCGTGAATGTCCAGAGCTGAAGTTGGAAGACAGCAGTGTGTTCCAGGAAAAGACTCCTGGTAGAAGAGTTCTGTCAGTTACCTTTCTTCAGAACCGGCTTCCTTCTGAGCCTGGCACAGGGCTTTCCAGCCTTCTGGAAGAAATCCTTGTCATTTCTCTGAAGTGACAACTCTCACTGGAGGTGACAGGAGAATAGAAAGGGCGTGTTGATTGCTTACAACCAGAACTGTGTGGTGGGGATTAAGTTTTTTTGCCATTAACCCATGACATTGAGCATGACCTTGAGTGTGATACAATAATTGTTTGATTACGATTGACTCTTAGAAAACTCTAAGCTTCACCCATCTCTAAGGGCCTCCGGGTCACTCAGAGGGGAGGGTGACAGGCCTAGGAAGGAGGGGTTGGAGAGAGGGAGACCCTGAGAGCAGAAGTAGTGATGAAATGTGCTTCGTTCCTTTCTCTCTAGGGGAAGATGATGACGACGACGAATGTGGGGAGGAGAAGCTGCCCTCCTGCTTCGATTATGTGATGCACTTTCTGACTGTGTTCTGGAAGGTCCTCTTTGCCTTCGTGCCCCCTACAGAATACTGGAATGGCTGGGCGTGTTTCATTGTCTCCATCATCATGATTGGCGTACTGACAGCTTTCATTGGCGACCTGGCTTCCCACTTCGGCTGCACCATTGGCCTAAAAGATTCAGTGACTGCGGTCGTGTTCGTGGCACTCGGAACTTCAGTACCAGGTAGGGAATACATTTGCCTTATGACCTTGTCCTGCCTAACAAACGCAAGGACTGTGGTAACAAACCAGGCCTCTGAAGGACAGGAGCCCAAAGGCATACATAATGTCACTGCCAGGACATTATCATGGCATTTTTCAAGGTTAGAAAGCTGATCTGTATCATGATGATGACAGGAAAGCATTGCCAGAGGGCCTGCATGGCCTGCATGGTCTGCATGGTGAGGGCAAGTTGATCTGATGGATAGATTGGTAGATGAGGTTCCCAATACAATTAGCCCTTTCAAAAGGACAAAACAAAACAAAATTACAGAATCATGTTCAAGAACAAAATTTCAATCTTTTATATAATTAGTAAAGTTTGGATGATTTCCATGAAACTCTATATTCATTGGGTAACTAAGATAAATACTTACTGAAGACCTGACTTGATGTTCTCTTGACCCAAGTATTAATGGGAGTAAATAAAAAGAGGCAGACCTTGATCGGGACAGGAAAAAAGTAACCTAACAAAGTGCACATTTCATGGATGTCCCTTCATGCATTCCAGCCCACAACTGTCACTCATTATGGTTGTGCAGACTTCGGAGTAAGACATCATCCTCCCAAACATGACATTAACAGCAGTAATTTTAAAAGTTTTGTGGGCATCAAAATGACCTGGGAGCTTCTTTAAAAGAAAAATGCAAATGCCTGAGACCCACCACTAACCTATGAGGTAGGAAAACCTAGGGCCCAGAAATGTGTGTTTTGAGCTCACAGGTGATTCTGGTCCACATCGGAGCTTATTGTAAGTGAAGTTCTGGGCCTCTTCCCCAGCACTAGTTGACATCTTGACAGATGTACGGTATTAACTTTGAGCAGCCCGCATTTCCTACCAAGTAGAAGGTCAAGGACAGGTGTTCCAGTACTTGACCTGGGGGAAAGGCAGGACTTAAGGGGAAATACAGCCCTGCTAATGGTACCATTCAATGTTCCATAGTTATCACAGCCTTTTGTAAACGCTGTGATTTCTACTTGCCATAGATAGCAACCTTGGCTTTTGGTTTTAAGTCTGAAAACAAGTACAGTTTAAATCATGTATGTCTGTTTGCTGGAATCCTCTAGTTGTTTTCCACTCAGATATACATCATCTCAGTGACTGAGCATCAGTGACTTAACTTCTCTGAGCCTCAGTTTCTTTATTTGTAAAATTGGGATAATCATACTTAGAAATGCAGTAAGGACTGGAAAAAACACCTATATATTGTGCATCTAGTAAAGCTTCTGGGACATGGAAGGAATTTAATAAAATAGTAGCTTTTGTGAATAAGTTATGTTGCATAGCTTAGGAGGATCTGACCAGTATGTATCTGGTCAGCCATAGCATATGTACTACCCAACTGATCGACAATTTGGGGGTCCTAATCTCAGGCCTGGCATGTTTGCTCAGATTTCTGGCATGGTTTTGGTGTCCAACTGAGTTGATGGGGGAGCCAGGGGATTTAGGACGTACTCTTACTCTTGCCCTAGGGAGCAGGGCTATGCAAAGTCTTCCAGTTGACTGACTACTCATCCTCCGAGCAGGGCAGGCTGCCTCTCAGCCTCAGCTCTGTTCTGGCAGTTCCACGTTTGGTCTTTATTTTCAATTTTTTCCAGAAATGACCAGAAATTTACCAAGTAGGGGAAAAATTGTAAAATACTCATATTTTAAGTTGCTTTGTTTATAGAACATATATACAACCAAAAGAACTAAATGCTTGGAGTCTACTTTGCCTAAGGCTTAAGTCTATCAAATGGTGCCCAGATTAGCACATACTGTTGTTGGCTGTGGCTTTAACCCTTGAGGAGAATATGTTCAAATTATGGTAATGAAAGCAAAATTAGGTCTCCCATCACAGTTATTCAAAGTCAGCAGTTGGTCCTAGCAAATGAATCTCTTGCTTTCAAAAGGATTTTAAAAAATGCTTTTCCTACCTCAAATCCTTATTCCAAAAAAAAATTTTTTTAATTTCCCAACGCCTCATCTCAATATCTCAAAACTGGCTCCTTTTTCTAACACCAGTCTTCCAAAATGGCTCCCTGCATCTTTTGTATGAATGCTTTTGAATGGTGTGCCATCATACGACTAAAAAATATTTTTCTGTAACACAAAATGTGGATTACAGTAAACCTCAGTGTTTGGAGGATCATTTGTTCTGCCACTTAAAACCAGCTCAGTTCCCAGGGAGAGTCATCAAGAGGTAAGAAAGCCTGTTGGGGGGAATACAACAGAATCATTTGTTGCCGAAATGCTTTCCCTAAACTGCCGTAAATTCTTCCCATCAGGATACAGATTTCTTTGCTCTGCTATTGGGAGAATTTCTATAATTTGTTCCAATATTAACTGTGCAGCATGCTCCCCAAACAATGTATTCATAGGCAATCGCAAATAATCATATCTATATAAACAGACTTTTCTTTTCAAAAAACAGCTGTGCAAATTGAACAAGATGCTGAATGAACATAATATTTTTGACTTTTCCTCACTGACGATTTCGAGCAGTGCTTTATTTTATCTCCTGAATTTAAAAAAATAAGAATGCTGTTGTTCCCCAATGACAAAGCCCAGATGCTACAGGCAGAAGAAGGATGAGGAACGCTCTTCCTCTTTGCTCATAGTCTACTATCAACTGGCCTTGGTCCTGGGGCCCAGCTTTTTCTCTAGGCCAGTGGTCGGCAAACCACGGCTCACGAGCCACATGCGGCT
This sequence comes from Plecotus auritus, assembly GCF_963455305.1. Lineage (NCBI taxonomy): Eukaryota > Metazoa > Chordata > Mammalia > Chiroptera > Vespertilionidae > Plecotus > Plecotus auritus. Next base: position 154,648,287 of record NC_137782.1, read on the forward strand.
CTTTGGCCCCTTGAGTGTGGCTCTTCCACAAAATACCACCTGCGGGCGCGTACGTACAGTGCGATTGAAATTTCGTGGCCCATGCGCAGAAGTTGGTTTTCGGCTCTCAAAAGAAATGTCAATCGTTGTACTGTTGATATTTGGCTCTGTGGACTAATGAGTTTGCCAACCACTGCTCTAGGGTGTCTTTTGTTTTTCTTCAGTACATATTTATTATTTCAAGATAGCATTAGAATTCAAATATATGAAGCCAAACTGTTTTTTTTTTCCTTTTTATTGATTCTATTACAGCTGTTGCTCCATCCCCCCTTTGCCTCCCTCCACCCAGCCCCGCCCCTCCCCTAGGCCCTCACCACATTATTGTCTGTGTCCATGAGCTATGCATATGTGCATGTATATTCTTTGATTGATCTCTTCCTGTCCTCCTCTCTCTCTCCTTCCCTCTGAGATCTGTCAGTCTGTTCCATGCATCCATTAGGCTGATGTCTTGACCCTTCTCCTAAAGGAGAAGAGCTCCTGGCGAGTGTTCCATACACTGCTGCCCCTTTCTAGGTGAGAGTCTTAGGTTCTTAGCTTGTGATGGCCTGAAGGGCATTGGAAACATTCCCTGCCTGAAGGCAGGATTAAATATCATTTGAAGTATTTTTTACCAAATTTCTGAAAATCCATGGGAAAAAGAGCTTATGACTTTGTAGGTGAGACAGAGCTTCCTCCTCATACCAACGGGGGAACAAATGCTCATTATAACCTCCCGGCAGAGAAAGATTCCTGAGGGTCTTCACTCCCCTCAACCTCAGGTATGCATAGAGAGCTCCAAGACCAAGACAGGTTAGTAGAGGAAGGACCTGCTTTTCCTGAATCACCTTTTGCAGAGCTACCTGCCTGGAGAAGAGCCCTGAACAGTCTCTTTCCACCTCTGTGCATCTCCTGTCTTCATAAACTCTTGAAAGTGTGGCAGCCATATGAGTAAAGTTTATTTTTGTAACGTGAAATGTAGATTGCAGTTGGGGTGAGCCAAAGCCTGGTCTCCAGCCCTCTTCTCTTCTCATCCCTTGCTCCCTGGCCTGGGCCATCACATCAGACTCCACGCCTTGAATGCCATCAGTATGCCAACGATTACCAAATGTGTATCTCCAGCTTCAAATTTTCCCAAGTCTAGATTCATATACCAACTTCCTTCCCTGTATCAATGCCAGATGTGTAATTTGCAGCTCAAAATTACCACATCCAAAATAGAACTGTTGATTTCCACTGCCTAAGCTCAGTATCCTTCAACCAAACCATGTTTTCCCAGATCTTGCCTTTCTCTGGAAAACGGTACCGTCATCCAACCAGGGTCTTTGGTTCCTTTTCCTCATCCCCGCAGTCAGTCCATTTATAACACCTGCAGATCTTTCCTCTAAAGTGTATCTTGGTCAAATCCACTTAGCTCCCTTTCTGCCACTACCCTCTGGTCTAGACAGTAGTTCTCTCTCTCAGACCTGTGCCCTAGCCTTCTGTCTTCATGCTTCTGCTATAGACTTGTTTTTTAAATATATTTTTATCTAAGAGAGGAAGAGAGAGAGAAAGAGATAAAAACATTAATATGAGAATCATTGATGGGCTGCCTCCTGCATGCCCCCTACCTGGAGTCGAGCCCGCAACCCAGGCATGTGCCCTGACTAGGAATCGAGTCATGACCTCTTGGTTCATAGGTCAATACTCTACCACTAAACTATATTGGCTGGGCTGCCATAGATTGTTTTAAGATATAAATCAGGCCACATTTCAAGGGCTTCCCATTTCACTTTGGATAAACCTTAAAAGCATCGTTCCGGCTTGTAAAGACCTATGTGACTCAGCTCTGCTACCTTCCCATATGTGTTTTCCCCACTGTTCTTCAGCCCCACTGGTCTTCTACTGTCCTCCACACGCCAAGTTCGTTCCTTTCTCAGGGTTGAGCTAGCTTTCTAAAACGCCCTTTCCTTCATTTATACAAGACTGGCTCTTTGTCTCCATTACATCTCATCTTAAATGGCACTTCTTTAAAGAGACCTTTCCTAGCCATGCAATGTGAACTGGTCAACCAGCTCTTCTGTATTAAATCACCTTATTTTCTGAATTTATTCCTTCCTGTGTCTTTTTATTTATTTATTCAAATAAATGTTATTGTCTAACTCTCCTCACTGAAATGTAAACTTCATGGGAGCAGAAAACTTGTCCTTTTTTTCCTCTCTGCCATATCCCCGGCTGCTAGAATAATGCCTAACTAACACATAAGTGATGCAATTTGTGTGTGTTGTGTATACAGATGAATGTACAATAAGTCATTTACACATTAGTAAGAGTTAGTTCAGTCAGATTGCTTTCTTCCTAATACCTGCTAGAGACAACTAAGAAAGTTATGACAGGGAGATGAACAGTAGAAAATTCTATAGTGTGGCTTATTTTTGAGGAATAGAGTATGTCTGAGTAGGGTATTATAGTAAGAGGGGCAAAGGTGACCTAAGAACATTAACAAGCTCAGAATAGAAACATTTTTCTTCTTGCATAATTTTAGCTGTGGTGGGAACTTTGATGAGGAACAAGATATTATTTTTTTGCCTTTATTTTTTTATCTGCAATAATCCCTGCTTCCACGACTCAGAACTCAGCTTGGCACTTTGAAATGTTAGGTGTACTCTGTGGAGTGCTAAACAGGCATTTTGCAATGGCCTGGCCTGTGTTCATAGCTATGTTACAGCACGTGGCTTCTATGGAATAACAGTTTCAAAATTCAAGAGAAAAAAAATAAGAAGGAACATTGGGAACCCAGCTTTTTTTTTTTATGCAAAGGACCACCTGGAATGGCACATGCTTTTAGCTTACCGTTATTTACTTGGGTAAAACCTGGGTATATCAAGTCAAGACATTCCAGCTTCTATGCTAGGTTCCAAATATGGATTGTACTTTGATTTCTTGCTCCTCTTGGATTCAGAAAAGTGAGAATTCTTCCTTAATTACTCAGGAAACTCTTAGGTGCTGATGAGTTGGGAATGTTTTTACCACCCTAAGTCCTGCCCTGGTCTTTCTCCAGACATCTTGACGGAGCTGGTGCCGAGGCTGGCCTATTGCTCCCTTTATCTCCCCTTGACAAATGTTCACTCCTGGGGCCAGAGCAGTTTAAAAACTGAACATAGTAGGCTGTCCCTTCGCCTCTAGCATTGTCAGATTTTCTGCTGGCTTGGAGTGTTTTGAATATCTTTTGGATTCTGTCAAGTAGGAATTATTTCACACTAGAGATTTTTAAGTGGAAAAGAAATAGACCATTTTAGGTTGGGTTTTTTTTTCCTGTTTTGTAAATGGAAACTTTTTAGAAATAAAACTTTTAGAGAAAATGCATGCCACTTTAAAATTAGATCATTTCCAGACTTCTGAATATCATGAGAAGAATTTTATATACAACTGGTTATGCCAGCTGTTTACTTCACTCTCGTGGTCATGAAGAGGTGCCGAGGGGTCTGGTGACAAGAGCTTTAGAACTGAATTCAGGGAAGTGAACTTCTGTTATTCACTGTGTGGCTGGAATCTATATATTGATTCTGAGCCTTGCTTTTCTTGCCTATAAAATAGGCATAATAATTTATGGCAATTTAAGTAGAGCCAATGATAAGATTAGTGATATGGATCTCAGAGCATTTTGTAACTGACAATTGCTACAAAATGCAGGAAATAATTTTCACTATTTACACTGTTTAGCTCTTAAAATGTCAACAGTAATAAAAACCATGAGAAAATGAGGATGAATGGGGAAAGTTTTATGAGTAGAGAAAGAAGTTTAAACTCATCATGTAGTTCCATTGGATTCAAGGCATAAACACCATATATATTATACACTGAGTGGCCAGATTATTATGATCTCTGAACACATAATAATCTGGCCACTCAGTGTATATCCTATATAATATCCACATGCGGCTCTTTGGCCCCTTGTATATCCACATGCGGCTCTTTGGCCCCTTGAGTGTGGCTCTTCCACAAAATACCACAGCCTGGGTGAGTCTATTTTGAAGAAGTGGCGTTAGAAGTTTAAGTTTAAAAACTTTGGCTCTCAAAAGAAATTTTAATCGTTGTACTGTTGATATTTGGCTCTGTTGACTAATGAGTTTGCCAACCACTGTTCTAGAGCATATTTAAGTAACAAGTTTATTACAGTTTATTATGTCCTGCTGCCTTGTTTCTCAGTGGGTTCTAAAGTGGACCCGAATGGTTGTGCAGGTTGTATACCACCAATTCAAAGGGTGGCCATAGTCTAAATGAGCCTATATAATAAAAGGCTAATATGCAAATTGTCCCCTCGACCAGGAGTTCGACCAGCAAGCAGGCCGGCCAACTGCCCATGTCCCCTCCGCCTGGCCAGGCTGGCCGGACCCCACCCATGCACAAATTCATGCACAGGGCCTCTGATATATATATATATATATGGACTGAGTGGCCAGATTATTATGCGTTCAGAGATCATAATGATCTGGCCACTCAGTGTATATTAAGGTATTTAGATTAAAGTGAGGTGAAGCTATTTGCCTCCTCCCAAATTTTATTTTTGTCCCTTATACTTTCCTTTTGAAAGTTAGATTTCCTCTTTGTCACTGTGCTAAAAAACATTGTTTGTGTGACCAAAAAAAATAATAATTAGCTATTGATGATTTAAATTTTTCATCTTTTAATATCCTGACTTCTAATTATTCTGAAACTAAGATATTCTAGAGCCGTGGTTGGCAAACTGCGGCTCGCGAGCCACATGCGGCTCTTTGGCCCCTTGAGTGTGGCTCTTCCACAAAATACCACGGCCTGGACGAGTCTATTTTGAAGAAGTGGCGTTAGAACTTTAAGTTTAAAAACTTTGGCTCTCAAAAGAAATTTTAATCGTTGTACTGTTGATATTTGGCTCTGTTGACTAATGAGTTTGCCAACCACTGTTCTAGAGCATATTTAAGTAACAAGTTTATTACAGTTTATTATGTCCTGCTGCCTTGTTTCTCAGTGGGTTCTAAAGTGGACCCGAATGGTTGTGCAGGTTGTATACCACCAATTCAAAGGGTGGCCATAGTCTAACTGAGACTCCTGGACACACACTGAGTACCACATCCACGGACATACACAGTGGTGGCCCCGTGGAAAGGCCACTTGACAGCTTATATGATACTGAGCACCAGCATCCTCAGTTACATGAGGAAATTAGGACTCAGAAAGAATGTGATTTGCCCATATTTAGCCCAAGTTTATATTGATTATAAATTCTGGAATCCATATTATTGTTCTTTCTCCTCATCCAATACTTAAACCCTCTATCATTCCACCTTGGATTTATTTTTAAGATAAGCTTTGCATAAGCTTTCCCATGTATCTCACAGTTTTTGGAAATTACTCATTTCCTTCTTTCCTTCTATTTTAGTATTTTTAAATACTAAAGCATGCAACAATGAGTTCATATTTTAGCTCCTTGAAGTCAGACTTTGTCATTATTCCCTTTGACATGGAAAATACCTACTTCAAAAAATCTCAGAAATGAACAAAGACCTAGCTCGCAAAAAAAAAAAAAAAAAAAAAAAAAAAAAAATGCCCACATAATCCGCACCAGCACAGCCACGTGCTGCTAACAGGAGTGACCACGGAAGGAGATTCCAGGCCTAGACAAGAGCTGCCTGTGATACATGGCGACCCAGGCCCCGGGGGCAGTGGGCCCCGGAAGGGCATGTTGGTGACACTCTCCCAGCAGTCATGTTCTGCAAAGATTTATGGGAAACTTTGGGAATCATGTCCTAGTCTTTTTAAGTCTCAAAGCATCACTGGAGGTGACTGTCCAAAGCATCTCTCAGTGCACTTGGTCTGTCCCTCAACCACAGAGATGGGTCAGAAGGGAACACAGCAGCACCCCACCCAAAACAAACACTCTGCTCAGGGGACGTGGTACCCATTCACTCTGAATTTCCACAGTCACCTGATCTACCTTGGAAAACACCCATCCCGCTTACTAGCTGTATGACACCCTCAGGGGCAAAAGTGCTTAACTCCTCTCAGCTTAGTTCCTTAACCTGAATTATGGGGACATGAACATCTATGTCACAGAGTTGTAGTGAAGATTACATGAGAAGCACAGGGCCTAGCATATAGTTGACACTCAAAAAAAAAAGGTTAGATCACTTTTCCCTTCCACTTCAATGCACTGGTGAATGGGTTTAGGCTGCTATGGTATTTTGCTCAGCTGTCTTGCAACAATTAAAACAAATAGAAGATCAAGAAAATTCTCAGACTCTCCCCTGTTAATGAATTGGACATCCCCCAGTGTGTTCCTGTTTCCTGCCATTTCCCTGTCTCTCCATGAGCTTTATCCTCTGAACCTTGGCATTTCCGCTCAGAAAACACAGGTTAAAAAGGAAGTGCCCTAGCTACCGTGTGTACATGTATTTGATTGGATGATTAACATTTCACATTAATTTAAGTGGAAATGAGAAGAGAATTACTTTACTCTGAGCCCGCTGTCCCAATGGCTGGGGTGTCCGTTCCCCCAGGAGATCCTAAAGGGCAGGTATGTTTTGTTTCTGGAGACTCTACTAAGCACTTTGTTTCTTTGCCACCATGAAAGTCAGGACCGCTGAGGGGCCCTGCAGTCTGTAGTCAGGCGGAGAGGCAAAGCCACTGGGGACCGGGCCAGAGGAGCAGCTTAGGCAACCTGACCGCTCAGATGGCTTTCCTTATGCCATCTGAGGGACCTTATCTTCACTTCACACCAGTGAGGTGCTGTCTGGAGTTAAAATGCACATATTCCCATGAATATGTGTTGTCACTAGAATGGGAGGGAGCCCACAAAAGCAAATATTGACAAGGACAGAGCGAAACAAAGAAAAACTAGACACCAGGTTTCACAAAATTTGCTCCACAAATGGCACAAGAACTGCCTAAATTAACAAACACAGAGTGTTTACAGCAGGCCCAGAGCATCTTGTAAAAACCTGGGAAAGGTCCACTCTGAAACTATTTCTATCCTTTACTCTTTCTGCTCAATAGAAGAGTTTGTATTCAATACTTGTAAGGTTTTTTTGTTTGTTTGTTTGATTTCTTTTCTCAGTGGGCCACACTGCTTGGGCACCTAGCACTGAGCACAAGGCTGGAGAGGGACCAGGATGATAACAATGATGTCAATCTCCAAGGAGGTGGTTGGGGAGCAGGGGTGCTCAGCATGTGGCATGACACTCTACAGAGCCATTGGATAGTGCCCCAACCCTACACCAGCTACCTCCACTCAGTCCCACAAGAGTCACAGGGTAAGAGGAGGGGAGCTAAAACAATTTCATTCTGATCTCTATCTGGGTCTTCTTACATACTGTAGGTTAGCCAGAGCGAGGATGCTGGGCAGAAACATAATGTGTACAGGTGTGTACATGTGTGTGTGTGTTTTGTGTTTAAAGACTTGGTGTTGTGAATGAGTTATGTGAATAAATATAAATCTCTTTTTTTTTTAGTCTCAAGTGTGTTCTAAAGGGAGCAAGCATCAAGTGTAGCGAATGCTTTAGGCCTTTTTGCTCTGTGAGGATTAACAAAGAGTGTGCGTTTCAAACAAATCTTATAAATGTTGACATGATGACTTTCATTTCTTCTTTTTCACATTTGAAAATAAGACAATGAAAATGAAAACTTTTAAAGACCACTGTTTTGTTCTTTTTCTTCCAAATTGAGGCCTCAGCCTGCATCTTTAACAACTTTATTGAAGGATAATTTACTTATCATAAAATCCACTAATTTGAAAAATACAATTTAGTGATTTTTTTTAATCAATTGACTGTGTTGTGCCATCATTACCCTAATGCCGTGTTAGAACATTCCATCACCCCAATAAGATCCCTGTTGGCCACTTACAGGAAATTCCCACTTCCACCTCCAGCCCAGCCCCTACTAATGTACCTTCTGACTCAACAGATTTGTCTTTTCTCGGTTTTTCACAAAGATCACCTTTAATTTATAAATACCATAAATAATCTATATGATAGTAATTGTACTTTAATAATACATAATGTTAAGAATTTACCATGGTTAATTTCTATATATTGATACCTGTTTATATGTACATATACAATTGTTCTTGTACATATTAAATTAAATAGAATTTGCTATGGATTCTATAAGATTTTAAAGTAATTTTTATTTTATTCATCACAAAATCTCCATAGGTATTTCACAAACTACAAGTGAAAGTAAAATATATTTGGTATTCATCCCTTTGTGCATATATGGATTTTTTTTTTTAAATCTTTATTGTTGAGAGTATTTCAGATGTCCCCCTTTTCCTCTCATTGCCCCCCTCCACTCAGTTCCCACCACATCCCAGGCCTTCACCAGCCTATTTCCTGTGTCCATAGTTAAGATCTTTGGTTAATCTTTTCCCATCCATCCCTCCACTTCCCTCTGAGATTCATCAGTCTGTTCCATACTTCCATGCCTCTGATTCTATTTTATTCACAAGTTTATTTTGTTCATTAGATTCATTGTTCATTTATTTTCATTTTTAGATTCAATTGATAGATATGTATTTATTGCCATTTTATTGTTCATATTTTTAATATTTTTTCTCTTCTTCTTCCTCTTCTTAAAGAATACCCCTCAACATTTCATGTAATACTGGTTTGGTAGTAATTAACTCCTTTAGCTTTTTCTTATCTATGAAGCTCTTAATCTAAGACCCTCAATTGTAAGTGAGAGTTTTGCTGGGTAGAGTAATCTTGGTTGCAGGTCCTTGTTATTCATCACTTTGAATATTTCTTGCCACTCCCTTCTGGTCTGCATAGTTTCTGTTGAGAAATCAGCCTTCAGTCATATGGGGGGCTTTTCTCTTCCTGCTTTTAAAATTCCCTCTTTGTTTTTTACCCTTGACGTTTTAATTGTGATGTGTTTTGGTGTGGGCCTCTTTGAGTTCTTCTTGTTTGAGACTCTGCACTTCCTGGACTTGTAAGTCTATTTCTTTCTCCAGGTAGGGCAAGTTTTCTGTCATTATTTCTTCAAATAGGTTTCCAGTATCTTGCTCTCTCTCTCTTCTCCTTCTGGCACCCCCATGATCAGAATGTTGGTACACTTGAAGTTGTCCCAGAGGCTTCTTACACTGTCTTCAAATTTTTGGATTTTTTTTTTCTTTTTGCTGATCTGATTGGGTGTTTTTTGCTTCCTCATATTCCAAATTGTTGATTTGATTCTCAGAATGCTCTACTCTACTGTTGAATCTCTGTAAAATATTCTTTATTTCAGTTAGTGTATGCTTAATTTCTGACTGGTGTTTTTGCATGTCTTTGTTATTCTCACTAAGATCCTTGAAAGTCTCACTAAGTCCCTTGAAGCTCTCATGAAGATCCTTGAGTAACTTTATAACCATGGTTTTTACTCTGTATCCAGTAGTTTGCTTGCTTCCATTTCTTTCACTTGTGACATGTGTCTTTGTCTCTACATTTTGGTTGCTTCCCCGTGTTTGTTTCTATGTATTAGGTAGAGTTGCTAAGTCTCCTGGAATTGGTAGATTGGCATTGTGTAGTAGGTGTCCTGTATGGCCCAGAGGCTCAGGCTCCACAGTCACCTGAACTGAGCACTCTAGGTTTGCCCCAGTGTGGGCTGTGAACACTGTCTTGTAATGAAGCATTGATTGCTGTTGGCACCACTGGGAGGAATTGACCTCCAGGCCAATTGGCTGTGAGGCCCAGCTGCAATTACAATGGGAAAGCTTCTGTGCAGGAAACACCCCTGTGGAGAATGACTTGCTTTAGTGTGGCTTTGCTGCTCACTGAGTCTTCCCCTTGAGGGTGTTACTTGTGGATGTGTAGAGTTGTAATCTGGTATGGTTTGAAGCTGTCCACCAGGTGCACAGGCTCTAGGGCCTCCAGGGAGGTTCAAAGTCAACCACTGCCTTGATCCACCCTGCAGGAGCTATTGGTATTGGGCTTGGAGGTGCCAAGACAAGGCCCAACTGTGAGGCAAGGCAGGCTCATGCTAGTGCTGGATCTTGGGCCTTTTATTCACAGGTTTGGGGCACACTGATACAAGGTGCAGTTTGTTTGAGAGATTTTAGCAAAGTCTGAAGCCTGAGCTAGGAAAAGCCACTGCAAACAGGTTGGGTGGGGCTGCAAATTGGATGGGGTGGAGTCTCAGGGAATCACCAGGGTGGAGCAAACAATTTGAGCCAGGCTGATGGAGACTCAGATATGGCTGCAGTCAGCTGTTTGATGGGGGAGGTCCAAGCACAAGAACAATGACCCCTGCAAGCACCCCTGTTCCGGCCCCCAAGTTCCTGCCCCAATGCCAGGCAATCCAGTTCCTCTATGTATGTGTCTGTGTTGACCAAAATGCCCAGTGCTGGAACTCAGAGGGATTAAGTCAGAGTAAATTCTTGTGCCTGCCCTTTAAAAGGAATATCTGGGTCTCCAGCAGCCTCCATGTCTCTCAGCCACAATCCCCGCTGTGTCCAAGGGTTATAGCCCGAAGTTACGGGGACTTCTCTTCCCAGCTCTGGAACTCTGGGCTGAGGGTCTGGTGTGGGCTGGGACCTCTTGCTCCTCACAGTGGCCTCTGCAGAGATAATCTCCTGCCCAATTGAAAAAAAAAATGGCACATGTCGGTGTCGGACCAGCCTGTTCCGTGTTTCTGCCCCTCCTACCAGTCTCAGTGTGCTTTCTTCTTCTCTAGTTGTAGGACTTCATTTAGCCAGCTTTCAGGTAGTTCTGAATAATAGTTGTTCCATATTTTAGTTGTAATTTTGATATGGTTGTGGAAGGCGGTGAGTATACGTTTACCTACGCCACCACCTTGGTTCTCCCTACATATATGGATTTTTATATCTTTTAACACAATCCACTATCCTCTCCACAACAGTAATCTTGTCTCATGTAATAGGAATTGCTGGAGGAAAATTTGTGCAATGGTACTTAGAATTAGGCCCCTGAATCTTGGGATAGCACTCCATGGTTAATGATATGTAAATGCTAAATGTCCTTGGCCAGGTCAGTTAGTTGATCAGAACTCAGTGCTAAGGAGTTAACTCTTTAGTTCAGCTTTCTACTCCCTTCCATGACCCCAACATGTCACCCTGAATCAATACAAGTCCAGGGAAACCATGAGGCTGAGAGCAGAGACCAAAGCCTATTGAACAGAGGCTATGCATGCACATGATTTCCCTGCACAAAGAATGACACAATCTTGTTATGACACAAACTGAATTCAAAAGGAAAAATGTGGGCTATAAAAAAAGCCTAACTTAATTGCCATGTCATGGGCACTGCATGAGCAACAAAATAAATGTAAGGCCCATTGGTATTTTTAGAAGAGAAGGCAAATAAAATACTAACTCAATTTAAAAGGCAAATTTTACACGTGACTATAAAAGAATTTTAATATCTGTCGGGGAAAGTGCATATTATAGCTATGAAATCATGGTGCTTGGCATTTATGCCCGATACCAGCTGGAATGCCATCGTTATTCCTGAGCACACAGACTTCACATCCTGCCTTTTCCCGGGAATGAAACATAAGCTATATATGACTTGTTTATACTCTGCTTTATTCCAGAAAAAAAGATTTAAATCTATAAAATGCCTTCACATTGTTCAGCTACCTTTTCTGGTACATGATCCAGAAATGCTAAATCTTTTGGTGACCATATTTGTTTAGCTCAGCAAATATGAACACTGTATTGTGTGCACAAGAGGAAAATAGCTTATTTTGGTTGTGTTATTTACAGTCAGGAAATTACATGTTGTGTTTTCTTCTTCCCTCAAACAGCCCCCCCCCCCCCCCCCCCCGCTCCAATGCCCTCTGGAGCCCAGGAGGCTTTGGGGCATGGTGCTCCATAAATTGCAAGCTATTATTAGGTTATGGCTGGGGAAAATCATGGCTTGAGACAACAAGCAGGACATGTTGTAGTTCTGAACTAAAATGACCCCCACTGGGGTCTGCAAATGGACCCAGCAGAGGACTAATGGTACCTTTTCATTCCTGCTTTTCAGTTGCAAAACAACAAATAACCATAAATGTGCAAAGGGTCATGGAAATGTCCTTCTATGAAGGATTCTCTGCACCATGGCTGAAATATGGCAAACCAAAACCCCTAAACCCATGGTCGGCAAACTGCGGCTTGCAAGCCACATGCAGCTCTTTGGCCCCTTGAGTGTGGCTCTTCCACAAAATACTACGGCCTGGGCGAGTCTATTTTGAAGAAGTGGCGTTAGAAGAAGTTTAAAAAATTTGGCTCTCAAAAGAAACTTCAACCGTTGTACTGTTGATATTTGGATCTGTTGACTAATGAGTTTGCCAACCACTGCCCTAAACTAACCCCTTGTCAAACTGGGGGCCATCAGCTCAGGCTGCTCACAGGGGGTCACCTTCAGTGTGGGCCACAACAGAAGTGGTTCCAGGTACGGCCCACCCTTTTGTCTGTATTTCTGGAGCTTCCTTTGAGGAAGAAAAGGGACAAACTTGACATTGGTGACTTCTGCTGTGTCAAGTATTCTTGTTCTGAAAGTAAGGCTTAATCCTTGTCTTGTACAACTTCTAAACCTGAGTTGAGTCAACAGTGGAATGGTAGTGTCAAATCATATTCATAATAAAAAAAATAACACAATTTACAATTGCTAAGATTTGGAAACAGCCTAACTGCCCATCAGCGGATGAATGGATTAGAAAACTGTGGTACATCTACACTGCTGTAAAAAAGAAGGAATTCTTACCATTTGCAACAGCATGGATGAAACTGGAGAGCATTCATTATGCTAAGTGAAATAAGCCAGTCAGTGAAAGAAAACTACCTCATGATCTCACTCATCCTATCTAATAAAAGAGTAATATGCAAATTGACAGTACCTCCTCTACACCCACAAGCCACGCCCACCAGCCAATCAGGAGCAAGTATGCAAATTAACCCAACCAAGATGACTGCGGCCATGGAGCAAGCAGGAGGCTTGGGTTTCCCTGGTAATGGAGGAAGCCAAGCTTTCTACACACCCTGTTCGGCCTAGGCATTCACTCAAGGCTACAAAGTTTCAAGTATAGAAGATAAATAAATCCCAACAAAAATGGCGGCAGCCACAGTGCTGGAGAGAGCAGGAGGCTTAAGTTGCCCCCAGCGATGGAGGAAGCCAAGCTTTCTGCACACCCTGGCAGGCCCAGGCCTCCACTCAAGGCTACAAAGTTTCAATTATAGAAGATAAATAAATTCCAACAAAAATGGCAGCAGCCATGGAGCTGGAGAGAGCAGGAGGCTTGAGTTGCCCCTGGCAATGGAGGAAGCCAAACTTTGGCAACCCTGGCCTGCCTTGGCCTCCACTCAAGGCTACAAAGTTTCAATTATAGAAGATAAATAAATCCCAGATACCAGGGCCTCCGCTTGAGTCACTGGGGGGCATGGCCAGCCTGCAAAGCACCACAGGCCCCTCGCCCAGGCCACCCCATGCCCCAAGGGAACCCCCACCCTGATCTGAGACACCCTTCGGGGCAAACCAGCTGGCCCCCACCCATGTACCAGGCCTCTATCCTATCTAATAAAAGAGTAATATGCAAATTGACTGTCACTCCAACACACAAGATGGCTGCCCCTATGTGGTCAAAGATCCTGCCCCCATGTGGACACAAGATGGCTGCCACAAGATGGCCAGCAGGGGAGGGCAGTTGGGAGGGACCAGGCTGGCAGAGGAGGGAAGTTGGGGATGACCAGGCCTGCAGGGAAGGGCAGTTGGGGGGACCCAGGCCTGCAGGGGAGAGCAGTTGGGAGGGACCAGGCCTGCAGGAGAGGGCAGTTAGGAGCAAACAGGCTGGCAGGGGAGCAGTTAGGCATCAATGAGGCTGGCAGGGGAGTGGTTAGGGGGTGATCAGGCTGGCAGGCAGAAGCAGTTAGGGGCAATCAGGAAGGCAGGCAGGGGAGCAGTTGGGAGCCAGCAGTCCTGGACTATGAGAGGGATGTCTGGTAGGATGGGGCCTAAACGGGCAGTCGGACATCCCTCGAGGGGTCCCAGATTGGAGAGGGTGCAGGCTGAGCTGAGGGACAACCCCCCCCCCCCGTGCACGAATTTTGTGCACCAGGCCTCTAGTTTATGGATAATAAAGAACACTATAAACTGATAAACAAAAGTAGATACAGAGGCAGAGAAGCATCAAACAGACTATCAAACTATAGCGGGAATGCTGGGAGGGTTGGGGGTAGGGGGAGGTAAGAGATCAACCAAAGGACTTGTATGCATGCATACAAGCATAACCAATGGACGCAAGACACTCTGGGGGGCGGGGGCGCGGGGGGTGGCCGCGGGAGGGATGAGGTTATGTGCTGGGGGGTAGGGGAGGCAGGGGGAAGGTCAATGGGTAGGAAAAGAGGAGACATATGTACTACTATTTGTAATACTTTAAACAATAAAATAAAATTTAAAAAAAACACACACACCACTGTGTTCCAACAGACAATTCCAACCTCTAAGAAGCCTAAACCAAGGCCCTGAGGCACTGTGGCATTCTTGATCATCAAATATTCAACCGATCTTCCCTCTACACTAGTCATGAGGCACTAAGAAGGAGATTAATACCATTTTCTTTTTTATTAAAGCAATGGAAGCAGTATGATACAGTGCTAAGGCATAGGTCTAAGAGCCACTCTGCACTGGTTTTCATTAGTCATTCTACAAACATTTCATGAGCACCTACTAGGTACTAGGCTATTCTACATGGTGGATGGAATTGGAGGGATGAATAAGAGAGACATTTTATATTTAATGCCATGAACTTCACATTCCAGAGGGAGAAGACAGATTCTTAGAAACACAACAAAATTTCAGATAGCAATGAGGATGAACATTGTTGTATAAAACAAGATTATGGAATAATGGAATAGAGTGTGTATGCATGGAGGGGGTCATTTATTTTTTATTTTTCTGAAAAGTGGAAAGCACTATTTTTAGTTTTTAAATCTTTATTGTTGAAAGTATTACATATGTCCCCCATTTGCCCCCCATTGACCCCTTCTAGCCCACCCCCACCCTCCACCCCAGGCCTTCACCACCCTATTAGCTGTGTCCATGGCTTATGCATATATGCATACAAGTTCTCTGGTTGATCTCTTCCTATCCACCCACCCTTCTTCTGCCTTCCCTCTGAGGTTTGAAAGTATATTCCATGCTTATATGTCTCTGGATCTATTTTGTTTGTCAGTTTATTTTGTTCATACAATTCCACATATGAGTGAGATCATGTAATACTTATCTTTCTCTGACTGGCTTATTTCGCTTAGCATAATGCTCTCCATACATGCTGTTGCAAATGATAAGAGTTCTTAATTTTTTATAGTATTTCATTGTGTAAATGTACCACAGATTTTTTATCCACTCATCTGCTGATGGGCACTTGGGCTATTTCCAAATCTTAGCTATTGTAAGTTGCACTGCTATGAACATAGGGGCATATATTCTTTCTGATTGGTGTTTCGGATTTCTTAGGACCGTGGTCAGCAAACTGCGGCTCGCGAGCCACATGCGGCTCTTTGGCCCCTTGAGTGTGGCTGTTCCACAAAATACCACAGCCTGGGCAAGTCTATTCTGAAGAAGTGGCGTTAGAAGAAGTTTAAGTTTAAAAAATTTGGCTCTCAAAAGAAATTTCGATCGTTGTACTGTTGATATTTGGCTCTGTTGACTAATGAGTTTGCCGACCACTGTCTTAGGATATATTCCTAGCAGTGGGTCACTGGGTCAAATGGGAGTTCCATTTTTAGTTTTTTTAGGAAACTTCATACTGTTTTCCACAGTGGCTGCACCAGTGTGCATTCCCACCAGCAGTGACTAGGGTTCCCTATTATCCACATGCTTGCCAACACTTGTCGTTTGTTGATTTGTTGATGATAGCCATTCTGACAGGTGTGAGGTGGTACCTCATTGTCATTTTTATTACATCTCTTGGCTGATTGGTGACTTTGAGCATTTTTTCATATGCCTTTTAGCCACTATGTCTACTTTGGAGAAGTGTCTATTTAGGTCCTTTGCCCGTTTTTTAATTGTATTGTTTGTCTTCCTTTGGTTAAGTTGTATGAGTTCCCTATATATTTTGGAAATTACCCCTTATCGGTGTATCATTGGCAAATATGAACTCCCATGCAGTGGGCTCTCTTGTTACTCTGTTGATGGTTTCTTTTGCTGTGCAGAAGCTTTTTATTTTGATGTAGTCCCATTTGTTTACTCTCTCCTTAGTGTCCATTGTCCTAGGAGATGTATCTAAACATATTGCTACAAGAGATGTCGGAGTTTTTCCTACCTATGGTTTCTTCTAAGATTTTTCTGGTTTCACATCTTACACTTAAGTTCTTTATCCATTTTGAGTTTATTCTTGTGTATGGTGTAAGTTGGTGGTCTATTTACATTTTTTTTTTTTTTTGCATGTACTTGCCCAATTTTCCCAACACCATTTATTGAAGAGGCTGTCTTTACTCCATTGTATGCTCTTGCTGCATGGAGGAGTATTTTAATGGTGGTGTGACTGGTTGTACCTCTAATCTTTGGCAAATTACCTAATCACTCAGACCTCTTGTTCTCCCAATGCAAACCTACCCAGGCAGTTCTAGTCTTAGAAATTATGAAAAAGTGTTACTTTTTCTGAGTCCCACTTCAAACAATAATGCCTTTGAATTATAGCAGGTCCTTGAATAATGTCCTTTCATTCAAAGTTGTATCATTATAATGAAACAACTTTGAATGAGATGCCTATGGAACTGAACCCTTGTTTATATCAACTGGCCTCTGGTAAACTTGGTTTCCCAAGTACCTACCAATGACCTTAGGTGAGGACTTAATGTACTAGTATTTGGTTTTCCTTCTCTGGCAGCTGGGATGCTTACATAGCCTCCTCTGTCCTTAGCAGCTAGTGCCAAGTGCCCTGGATTTTCATTCCCAACACCCATTCTCCATCTAAATATTCTAGGTTCGTTATGACTTTGTAATATTCAACAAATGATCCACATTAAAGCATCAGTGACTAATAACAATTTCGTAAGGGCAGAGCATTTGCATTTAATACAAAAAGTGTTTCAACAATAACCACATTTGCATAGCTTCACTGTTTTAAAAGTACATTTGTATTATTTATCTCTTTGGTATCCACAGCAGCCTTGGAAGTTAGGCAATCTAATGAGCTATCAGATTCAGAGCATGGGGTAAAGGCAAGAACAGGATTTGATGAAGGATCCTGGAAACAAGCCTGCAGTGTAGGGATTTGGGCATCAGGAATCACAGATGTGGATTATAATCCCACCCCACTCACATTCCATTTGACTCGCAGGGAGCTTCAGTTTCCTCCCCTGAAAAAAAATGGGGCTGATAGTACTGTTCATCTCGAATGTCAGGAAGAGCAAATAGCATAACATCTATGTCAGTGCTCTGAAAATTATACTGTAAAAATGAAAGATTTATCAAAAGACTTTATTAAGTATCCATTAAGAGCTGTGGTACGTGCCTGGGAGAGAGACAAGGACAAAACTTGACATTAGAGCTCAGCCTCATAGCATTCTTAGTAGTTTGGATAGAGCCCTACTCCTTGTTGTATGGTCTTTGCATTACAAATTATATCTCTAGTAAGAGCCCAAGTACAAATAATGAGAGACTCGGCTATGACATCCCTTCCCAAGGGCACAAATCTCTTCCCAAGCTTGTAAAAAATATTTTTCTGGTCAAGTGAATATGCAAAGTAATTGTGGGTTGAAGTCAATAAAACATACTGTTAGTAAATAAAATATAATGTTGCTGTAACACAAAATACAAAATTAAGAGAGGATTTTGGCTCTACTCTACAGCCCATCATTGCTCAACAGGAGTGGTGGGAAGGAAACTTAGATACACTTCCCTCACAGCCAGTCCAGGGCAAACTTTTATAATCAGTAAAGTGTGTTTTTTAGGATTCTTTTATTATTATTATTAAAGTATTACATATGTATCCTTATCCCCCCTCATACCCTCACCCCCCTGGTGTCTGTGTCCATTGGTTATGCTTATATGCATGCATACAAATCCTTTGGTTGATCTCTCCCCTTTACCCCTACCCTACCCTACCTTCCCTCTGAGGTTTGATGCTTCTCTGACTCTGGATCTGTTTTTGTTCATCAGTTTATGTTGTTCATTATATTCCACAAATGAGTGAGATCATGTGATATTTATCTTTCTCTGACTGATTTTGCTTAGCATAATGCTCTCCAGTTCCATCCATGCTGTTGCAAATGATAAAAGTTCTTCTTTTTTATAGCGGCATAGTATTTCATTGTGTAGATGTACCACAGTTTTCTAATCCACTCATCTGCTGATGGGCACTTAGGCTGTTTCCAAATCTTAGCTATTGTAAATTGTGCTGCTATGAACATAGGGGTGCATATATCCTTTCTGATTGGTGTTTCTAGTTTCTTGGGATACATTCCTAGAAGTGGAATTACTGGGTCAAATGGGAGTTCTATTTTTAGTTTTTTGAGGAAACTCCATACTGTTCTCCACAGTGGCTGCACCAGTCTGCATTCCCACCAGCAGTGCACGAGGGTTCCTTTTTCTCCACATCCTTGCCAGCACTTGTCGTTTATTGATTTGTTGATGACAGCCATTCTGACAGGTGTGAGATGGTACCTCATTGTCGTTTTGATTTGCATCTCTCAGATGATTAGTGTCTTTGAGCATGTTTTCATATGTCTCTTGGCTTTGGATTCTTGTTCCACTTTATGACCTGTCCCAGGCACCCTCCTGACTCTGGATTCTAGAGCAGCCCATGATGCCCAGGAAAGGTCTTCATCTCTCACCCTTCACACCATTGGAAACATACCGGTTCTGTATGTAGTTGGATCCACTAAGAATCCAACTACCATAGATGTGACTACTGAAAAGACCAGATAGACCCTGTCATTTACATAAGACTACTCTTAAAGGTATATTTAGTAGCCTTTTAATTACAAAGTCATAAATAATACATTCTCTTTTTAAATAAGAGAACAAAGTTCTCTTTGTAAATAAAATTCTCTTTGTAATAAGCAAAGAATCAAAAAGAAATCATGTAAGCCCCACCATCCATTTGCAATTTTGGATCTATCTTTCTAATTTTAAAATCCTGGAAAATTTAAATAAACTACACAAAAATTTGTTAAGACATAAAATAAGACATAAAATATAAGACATATATATAAGACATAAAATACCCACTTTATAATGGACTCAAACTAAGCATAATTACATTAATTGCTTTTCTTTATCTTTAATGTTGAGAGTATTACAGATGTTCCCCTCCCCACCCCCACCCCACATCTTCCTCCCATTGCCCCACCCACCTGGTTCCTACCCCAGGCCTTCACCACCCTATTGTCCGTATCCATAGGTAAGATCTCTGGCTAATCTCTTCCCACCTCCCTTTCCCTATGAGATTTATCAGTCTGTTCCATGTTTCCATGCCTCTGATTCTATCTTATTCACCAGTTTATTTTGTTCATTAGATTTCTTGTTCATTTATTTTGATTTTTAGATTCAGTTGTTGATAGATATGTATCTATCGCCATTTTAATGTTCATATTTTTATCTTTTTTTCTTCTATCCCTTCCTAAAGAATACCCTTCAACATGTCATGTAATACTGATTTGGTGGTGATGAACGCTTTTAACTTGTTGTCTGTGAAGCTTTTTAGCTGACCTTCAATTCTAAATGATAGCTTTGCTGGGTGGAGTAATCTTGGTTGTAGGTCTTTACTATTCATCACTTTGAATATTTCTTGCAACTCCCTTCTGGCCTGCAAAGTTACTGTTGAGAAATCAGCTGACAGTCCTATGGGTGCTCCCTTGTAGGTAACTAACTGTTTTTCTCTTGCTGCTTTTAAGATTCTCTTTTTGTCTTTAGCCCTTGGCATTTTAATTATGATGTGTCTTGGTGTGAGCCTCTTTGGGTTCCTCTGGTTTGGGACTCTCTGCACTTCCTAGACTTGTAAGTCTATTTTTTTTCACCAGGTAGGGGAAGTTTTCTGTCATTTCTTCAAATAGGTTTTCAATATCTTGCTCTCCTCCTAGCACCCCCATAATGTGAATGTTGGTACACTTGAAGTTGTTCCAGAGGCTTCTTACACTAAATTCATATTTTTTATACTTTTTTCTTTTTGCTCTTCTGATTGGTTGGTTTTTGCTTCCTCATATTCCAAATTGTTGATTTGATTCTCAGAATTTTCTACTCTACTGTTGAAACCTTGTAAATTATTCTTTATTTCAGTTACTGCATGCTTAATTTCTGATTGGTCCTTTTTCATGTCCTTGACATTCTCACTAAGATCATTGACAGTCTCATTAAGATCCTTGAGTAACCTTATAACCATGGTTTTGAAATCTATATCCAGTGGTTTGCTTGTTTCTATTTCTTTCATTTGTGTCATGTTTCTTTGTCTCTGCATTTTGGCTTTTCTCTGTGTTTGTTTCTATGTATTAGGTAGAGTTGCTATGTCTCTTTGAGTTGGTAGAATGGCCTTGTGTAGTAGGTGTCCTGTAGGACCCAGTGGCTCAGCCTTTCCAGTCACCTGAGTTGGGCACTCTATGTGCACCTGTGTGGGCTATGTGCACAGTCTTGTAGTTGAGCCTTTTTTTTTTTTTAATCCTCATCTGAAGATATTTTTCCATGAATCTTTAGAGAGAATGGGAGAGAGGGAAAGACAGAGGGAAATATCGATGTGAGAGAAACACATTGATTGGTTGCCTCCTCCACGAGCACTGACCAGAGCCTGGGCTGAGAAGGAGCCTGCAACCAAGGTACATGCCCTTGACCGGAATCAAACCCGGGACCCTTCTGTCACAGGCCGATGCTCTATCCACTGAAACAAACGGGCTACGGTGAGCCTTGTTTGCTGTGGCATCACTGGGAGGAAGTGACCTACAAGCCAACTGGCTGTGAGGCCCAGCTGCGACTACAGTGGGAGAGCTGCTGTGCAGGAAAAACACCCCTATGGAGGAGGACTTGCGTCAGCGTGGATTTGGGCTCACTGTGTCTGCCCCTTGAGTGTGTCACTGGTGGATGTGTAGAGTTGTAATCTGGTATGGTCTGAAGTTGTCCGCTGGGTGCACGGGCTCTAGGGCAGGGGTGGGCAAACTTTTTGACTCAAGGGCCACAATGGGTTCTTAAACTGGACGGGAGGGCCGGAACAAAAGCATGGATGGAGTGTTTGTGTGAACTAACATCAATTCAAAGTAAAGGAGCGGAGGGGAGAGCAAGAGAACCCTCCACTCTTTCGGCTCCGCGGGCTGGATAGAACAGCCAAACGGGCCGGATCCGGCCCGTGGGCCGTAGTTTGCCCACGGCTGCTCTAGGGCCTCCAGGGTGGTGCAAAGTCAGCCACTGCCTGGATCCATCTGCAGATGGATGCTATTTGTATTAAGCTTAGAAGTGCTTCATGGTAAGACCCAGCTGTGAAGCAAGGAGCTGATGCTAGTGCCGGGTCTTGGACCTTTTATGGCTAGGTTTGGGGCACACTGACACCTGCTACAGCTTGAAAGCTTTTAGGAAAGTCTGAAGCCTGAGCCAGGACAAGTCATTCATATGGAAAAGCCGCTGCAAACAGCTTGGGTGGCGCTGCAAATTGCATGGGGTGTGGTCTCAGGGCAGAGCACACAGTGTGAGCCACACTGATGGAAACTCAGATATGACTGCCAGTCAGCTCTGTGACAGGGGAGGTCCCCACACAGGAACAATGACCCTATGAGCACCCCCATTTGGGAGAAAGCCACCCCAATGCCAGATAATCCAGTTCTTCCCCGTATGTGTCTGGGTTGACCAAAGCCACCAGGTTCTGGAGCTCAGAGAGATGGAGTTCGAATAAGTTCATGCACCAGCCCTTTAAAAGGAACACCTGGATCTCCAGCAGCCTCTGTGTCACTCAGCCACAGTATCTGCTGGTTTTTAGAGCCCGTAATTATAGGGACTTCTCTTCCCTTGCTCCTCATGGGAGGCCTCTGCCTCCTGATTTTAAAAAAAACTGCACATGTGGGTATTGAACCAGCCCATTCTGCGCCTCCATCCCTTCTACCAGTCTCAATGTGCTTTCTTCTTTACTTCTCTAGTTGTTGGATTTCCACTCAGCCAGCTTCCAGGCGGTTCTGAATGATAGTTCTGTATTTTAGTTGTAATTTTGATGTGGCTGTGGAAGTCAGCATGTACAGCGTTTACCTATGTCACCATCTTGGTTCTCTCCTACATCAACTGCGTTTTCACTTAGCAGTGTGTCCTGAAAGTTTTGCTTTGTTAGTGTTCCTCACACCAGTTGCACAATGTTATATGATGTTGCAATTTATTTTACAAAAATGATGAACAGTTTGTTTCTAATTTTTCTCTAACATAAAAACTCTGCCCTTAGCAGCCCCATGCATAAACTTTCATACTGGTACAATGACTTCTAAAGCTTTAAAAGTACAATTGCTGGACCATAGATTTTTGTGACCTTTGATAGACGCATGTGCTTTTTTGCATCATATGATTAATCCATAGGAGTTGGTCAAGTGGGGGAAATTTTACACCAAGGCAAGGTGGAAGCAGAAACGGGAGAATTATTGTAACTTTTCAGCCCTCAGGTGTCACCTGCTGCCTCCAGTGGTAGGCTGAAGTTGTATGCGGTGATATTTTCTGCTCGAGTTGCCTTTATTTGCCTACTTTTAATAATGTTCATGTATTCCTGAACTTATAATTTACAAAGCAATCCCTTCAAAAAGATAATGTCTGTGTGGAAAAAAGGACTGGGTAAAGGTTCACAGGGCCAAGGCACACGTTGGGTGCCTTCAGTGTATTGTCTGAATCCATGGACTTATCATCACACCATTAGACTCCTTTGTAGCTCATTAAAGCTACCTGGAGGGTTCTGTTTCAATTTTTCTCCAGCTTTTCTATCAGATCCTTCTCAGCTGTCACTAGCTCTAGCCTGGCTTGGGGCACCCAGGCACCGAAGGCTTTACCATTTCTAATGCAGGACTTGAGAAAAGGAGAGGGAGGATTTGAGAAGATTCAGATAGGATATTGATGCTCCATACATAGAATAAAGCATAGAAGAAAGAACCAGGCTTCAAATATAAGGAGGATAAAGCGAGAGGGGTGATAGATTATTAGGAAGGAAGGAGAAGTGAGCCAGAAGACACTGTTTTGTGCAGAGCAGTCCTGGACTATTTTTAAGGCAAGAAGTGAATTTCACTTATGTCTAATACAAACCCCCTTACTTAGGACAATGACAACTAATTCAGCTGTTTCAGCCCCACATCTGCCCTTCCTTTAGTCCCTTTTCAAAATTAGCAAAATATTGCTTGACTAAATCTTACCAATTTTTTATCTTCATGGACTTGGTATTATTAAAGTAAAGGTTTATTGTAGAAGTAATAAACTCATAGCTCAGAATTAAAAATATAAAAATCTTGATGCTATTTTCAAACTACGTTCATTCTAGCCCTATTTTTACACACTCTGAAAGTGTAAATGTAAATGTCAGGAGAAGCCAGGAACTAAGGAATCAAAAACGTTTATCAATCAATGATCTCAAATATTGTTAAAGAATGAGAGCTATCCATTAAAAATAGCCCCCTCTTAATATTTCTGTTCCATGTGATTATAAAATTTTGCAAAAGGACTCAGGCTGATGTTTCTATGTAGAATAATTTATTCCTTTCTTTTCAATTCTATATAAAATAATTTATTCCTTTCCTTTCAAATTATCAGCTGCTTTAACATTGTATAGTTATGATCAGAGTTGAATATGACAAGTTTCTGAATATTTTCTTTGAACCTTTGGTCCATTTTCAATTTTAAGATGTGTCAGTTATCTAGTCTTGTCAATACCCCACCCTCTTGTGGTTAACAGCATGATTGCCAGCTAAAGTCACCCTCCTTTGGTCTGAATCCTAGTTTCACCTCTTACTGGCTGTATACCTTTGGGAAATTTTCTTATATGGTAGTTTCCCTGGTCCTGTTTGGTTTCAGTTACCCATGGTCAATTACAGTCCAAAAAATTAAAATTTGCTTATTTCACCCAGGGTATGAGTAATCCCTTTGTTCAGCATATCCACATTGTATAGGCTTCCCACTTAGTCACTTAGTTGATCTGTTGACCAAGATGGCTACTGTCATGATATCACAGTGCTTGTGTTAAAGTCACCCTTATCTGAATAATGGCCCCAATGCCATCTACATAATTTTCATCAAACTGTATTGTTACAATTGTTCTATTAGTTATCGTTGTTAATCTTCTAATGTGCTTAATTTATAAATTAAACTATCATAGGTATGTGTGCATAGGAAAAAATATAGTATATATAGGGTTTAGTACTATATGCAATTTTAGACATCCGCTGGTTGTCTTGGAAGTATCTCCTGCAGATAAGGGGAGAATACTGTACTCTGGGATTCATTTTTCTCATCTATAAAGTGGGGATAAAATATTTAATATCTCACACAGTTGTTTTGTGGATTAAATGATAATCCATATATAGTAAACCTCATAAATGTTGACTATTGGTTTTGTCCTTATCACCACCATCATTTCTGGACATCAAGGACAAACACATTCTCCCATAATTCTGGGAGATCTATTAACCCTAAATCACCTAGCTAAAGGAAACCATAATGTAAGATTTTAATATCATTAAAATTTCCTTTGTTGTCAGAACAAAGAATTCTGAAATGCAATAGGTAATATTTGTTGTGCACCTAATTTTCTTCACGTACCATGCTAAACCTTTATTGTTGAAAGTATTACATATGTCCTCTTTCTCCCCCCAGTTGACTTCTAGCCTGCCCTGCCTCCTACCCCAGGCCTTTACCACCTTATTGTCTGTGTCCATGGGGTTATGCATTGAAGTTCTTTGGTTGATCTCTTCCCACCCACACACCCTCCCTTGCCTTCCTTCTGAGATTCCACAGTCAGATCCAGAGACATATGAGCATGGAACAATCTGTCCATCAGTTTATTTTGTTCATTAGGTTTCACATATGAGTGAGATCATGTGATACTTTCTCTGACTGGCTTATTTCACTTAGCATAATACTCTCCAGATCCATCCATACTGTTTCAAATGGTAAGAGTTCTTTTTTACAGCTGCATAGTATTCCGTGGTATAAATGTACCACAGCTTTTTTATCCACTTATCTGCTGATGGGCACTTGGGCTGTTTCCAAATCTTAGTTATTGTAAATTGCGCTGCTATGAACAGAGGGGTGCAGATATTCTTTCTCTTTGGTGTTTCTGGTTTCTTAGAATATATTCCTAGGAGTGGGATCACGGGGAGTTCTATTTTTAATTTTTTACAGAACCTCCATACTGTTTTCCACAGTGGCTCCACAGTCTGCATTCCCACCAGCAGTGCACTAGGGTTCCCTTTTCTTTTAGACATCTTTATATCATATAAATGAGAACTTATTTTCCATATTTTATAGATGAGATATCAACGGCTTAGGGAGGTTCGTTATCCTGAGGTCACATAGCCAGTACATGGAAAATGGAACTTTACTATCATACCAAGATACATTATGTGGGCTACAGTAATTAGGACTGGCATTCTTCAGTAACACTAGTGGTTACCCACAGAGTAGCACAGACTCAGGGTGACCAAATCAGCCACTTACAGTGGCCTCAGCTTTCTAAATATCTCTACGCCACACAGAACTATCAGTTCATATGAACCAACTAGGAACTGCCAGAGGCCATGCTCATCATCCAGCTGCCTGTTCACCAGGTTGACCAGAGTGAGGAGACTTTGCTCAAGTCAGTCAGTCAGCCTTGTACCTCTTACTCCACCAGGTACACATTGGGAACCTTGCTTATGCAGATTATTGTGGTGGCAGTTCCAACGGGAAAGGGCAGACCTGCCGGTGCGTATAGATTCTGATCCACTTCAGAACCACATTCACACAGCTCTCCAGAGACAGCCAGCTCAGAAAACTGCCTCCTTGCCCCACGCCCAGCTGATTGGTTTAGGGCTCTTTTCAGACCATGATTGGGAGGGAGAACAAGTGACCAAGCAATTGAATAGAATAAGCACCATCTCAGACCAGCTCAGAGTTCTTTCAAAGGCTCAAAATGTTTTTGTGGACATCAAAGAATTAGAACCAGGGATTTTAGAAAATTTTAGCGAACCCCATGAAGCTTGGGGTCTGATCAAGGAAGGGAAAACGTGGATCCTCTCTTGAGTATCTGTGAACATCATACTAAAAAATAATCCCGGTCTGGGTGTTTTTAAGAGAGGAGTATTATCTTTTTTTTTAGAACATCTGTCAAATTACAGTTTGGAAGGTAAAACAAATAGCACTGTTGGTTTGTACTCATTCTCTTCTGTCTTGTACTCCCTGGGGGAAAACATCCTTATTACTTTTTCTCTTTTAATTAGAATCTTTTTCTTTCAATTTAAAACACACCAGAATTTTTAGATTCATAATAGGAAAATTAATTCCCAGGGTAAAAATATTCAAGTTACATCAAAATGAAAAAGAATTTGTGTTTTTTGTAGATCTATGGGTCCGAGCTATTTCATACAGGGAGGTGCCCTTGTCCTTATACAGATAGTGGAATGAGGTAGTTAGTTAATTGTTCTCAGTCTGGTTAGAGGAGCTTTAAAAAATACCAGTGCTGCCCTGGTGAGTGTGGCTTAGTTGTTTGGGCATAGTCCGTGCACCAAAGGGTTGCTGGTTCAGTTCCTGTTGAGGGCATATGCCCGGGTTTTGGCTTGATCCTGGTGGGAGGCATGCTGGAGGCAGCCTATTGATGTCTGTCTCTCTAAAAATCATATGTTAAAGTTTCAAGTTGCCCTGGTGATTCTGATTTGTAGCTGGAGACAAAAACAAGGAGACGCAGGTGTTTTGACCTGCCAACAGGAGCTCTCCTGAGCTTTTTATTCGCCCCTGTTTTCTTATTTTTAGAAAAGAAGTCGTGTCACTGTCTCCATTACTTTTCCACTCTCTTCAGGGACAACTTTTATGGGCGGAAATTTTTTAAGTGTTTTTCCCTTTTTCAGTTTTTACAACCCTTCTCCTAACTGGTCATTGATCAATCCAGCATCCATAATTCCCTGATCTCTTAAACCTCAGGTGGAAGCCAAAAAAGGACTCTTTTTCATAAGCCAGTGAAGGGAGGGAATGTGGTTTTCCTACTTACTTGGGTAAATAAGTATCACAACTGAAGACAAAACCTTGTTAAGGTCCCCAGTGACAGCAGGAGAATTAATACATAAATAAGTAATAGTTCCATTTGACTTCTAAGAGAGCAAGACAAGCAGTGCACAGAAGAGAGGAAAGAACGGAGCGGGGAACACGTGCATTAAGCAAAGACTCCTGCCTCTCAGACACTCTGAAAATTAGGACCTTAAACCAAAACATCTCACATCTTAAGACTTGGGTTACACAGAATTTTCAAGATAAAGAATCTCTTTGATTTTTTTAAGAACAATTTTATGCTCTATTTTTAAAAGCAGAGGACAATACAATTATTACATCTTCAAAGGGTGTTAACTCCCCAAAAGTTTAGAATCATTACAGCAAATCAGAATTTCTTACCACTTATGGGTTCTCTTGGGATCTGGCTCTGTTGAATGATAAAAATAGCAAATAATATTGAGCACTCATTAAGTGGCAGCACTATTCTGAGAGCTGTTCATGTTCACTCATTTCCTTCCAAACGTTATGAAGTAGGTAAGCTTCTTACCTGGCAAGGGGAAGAGCCAGAATTCAACTAATTTATTGTTCCTCCTCCATTGGCCTTTCATAGTACGCATGCTGGAACAGGGTTTAAAAAAAAATAAGTCCAATAAAAAAATGGGCAACAGACCTAAATAGAATCTTTTCGAAGGAAGACAGAAGGAAGGCCAAGAGACACATGAAAACATGCTCAAAGTCACTAATTATCCGAGAGATGCAAATCAAAACGACAATGAGGTACCATCTCACACCTGTCAGAATGGCAATCATCAACAAATCAATAAACGACAAGTGCTGGCAAGGATGTGGAGAAAAAGGAACCCTCGTGCACTGCTGGTGGGAATGCAGACTGGTGCAGCCACTGTGGAGAACAGTATGGAGTTTCCTCAAAAAACTAAAAATGGAACTCCCATTTGACCCAGTGATCCCACTTCTAGGAATATATCCCAAGAAACTAGAAACACCAATCAGAAAGGATATATGCATCCCTATGTTCATAGCAGCACAATTCACCATAGCTAAGATTTGGAAACAGCCTAAATGCCCATCAGCAGATGAGTGGATTGGAAAACTATGGTACATCTACACAATGGAATACTATGCTGCTATAAAAAAGAAGGAATTCTCACCATTTGCAGCAGCATGGATGGACCTGGAGAGCATTATGTTAAGTGAAATAAGCCAGGCAATGAAAGAAAAATATCACATGATCTCACTCATTTATGGAAAATAAAGAACATTATAACCTGATGGATAAAAAAATAGATACAGAGGCAGTAAAGCACCGAACAGACTGTCAAATTACAGCGGGAAGGCTGGGGAGTGTTGGGGAGGGAGGGAAATAGATCAACCAAAGGACTTGTATGCATGCCTATAAGCACAACCAATGGTCACAAGACACTGGTGGGGGGGGGGGGATGAGGGCATGCAACAGGGGGTAGGGGAGGCTGGGGGAAGGTCAATGGGGAAAAAAAGGAGATATATGTACTAATATATGTAATACTTTAAATAATATGTACTAATATATGTAATACTTTAAATAATAAAAAAATAAATAAGCATAGTTTAACTTGAGTGGGAGGACTTTAGAGTTAAGCAGTCCTAGCCCCTGCACCAAGCCCACCCAGGTTGTTTTATGAGCAAATGACCACTGTATCTGAAGGCATCGCTTTCTCTCAGAGAAATCAGCTGCTCCTTACCTCTCCCCAATTAGCTGCTTCCCTGGGACTCAAAGATCTATTCCTCCCAGAAAGGCCCCCCAAACTGTGGGCTGTTGGAGCATAGCCTCTATTTCCATGCCTTAGAGCAAGCATGTCAAACTCAAAGGCTAACACGGGCCAAATAAACGAGGCATGTGGCCCGCAGGCCATGAGTTTGACATGTTTGCCTTAGAACTTTGGTTCTCAAACCTACATGTAAACAAGAACCTGAGGCACAAGTTAAAATGACGAAAAAGGTACAGGGATGTGCAGAGAGTCTGATTAAGTGGCTTGAGGATGGAACCCCAAATCATCATTTTTCAGCTAGGCTCTCCCAGTATTTCCAACGCCAGTAGTGTGCTAACTTAATTGGCATTACACATATGGTCACACATTTGAAACATGGTCATCGCTGCCATCATTTATTCCATCAGATGGCTGGCCAATAGGTTTGAAGTAAGTAATTTTTGCCAACATTTCTTACCTATTTTTAAAGGGTAAATGACTCTGTGCTTTGTGGTTTAATTTCCTAAATACTGTCACAATTTCAACATCTTCAGGTCTAGAGAACTTTCTCCCTAGGATCTTCAAATATTTCATTTAGGTCATTTATTTTTTAAAAGGAGAAGATATTAGCATTAGTCCATTCTAATGAATCAAGGTGGTCATGGACAAACGCCCACCCAAAAAGAAAAATCACACCAAAATCATACTTGTGAATCGAATCTTTTTCTGTATCCTGTGCAGCACCCAAACAGTAAAGTTATGGAAAGTCTCACAGATGTTCTAGTCTAAATACCAGATGTGGAAACCAGAACCTAAACAAGTGAAGTGTCTTGCCCAAGAACATACAAATACTGTAGTTAGAAGAGTTGAGAGTGTCTCCTTGATGAGTCTTCTCACTACTGCATCATGAAGCTCTGTGTCCTCTACTCCATCTCTCATGTTGTCAGTAATCACTGATGCTGAGGGAGGGAGGCAAGCATGCCTCCATCAGGTAAAATCACTCCATGTCGGTTCCTGAGCACAAATAACTTCAGAGTTAACAGCTGGCCCCACTAAGTACGCTAAGAGTCAATAATAAGATAAATCATCTGGGGTGAAACCCTTGCTCTTGATAATCCATAAATGTGTCACCTGCAGGACTGTAAGGTGTTTAAGGCTTTGTCTGTATGTAGCTATAGAGTTTGAGGAATTCAGGTAAAAAAAAAAAAATTTCTGGAGGAAAAGGAAGCGTGTTGACCTATTCCTGCATACCAACCAGATGACTTGGCCAAGGTTATAGATAGTGAACTTGAGACAGGTCTACAGAGAACAGTTCTGTCCTGACTCTGTGATGTGATGTGTTGTTTAATTCCAAGCATACTGCCTCCCAAACATGTCTTCCCTGCTATTGATTTGCAGTCATGGGAACCAAGGAGGCAGGAGTATGCGACTAATCTGATTAGAATTCAAGGTGGCAGTTAAAAGCAAAAATTAGAAATCTGGCCTGAAGCATACTTGCAAAAAATGTATACACTAACAGCTGATAGCACAATTAAAATACATTTCATTTTCAAATAACACTACCTTTAAAATTATTCAAAGTGTGTGCATACATTTTTTGGGACACACACACACACACACGACTTAGTTTGTGCGAATCACAGTGGAAATCCGATTTATACATGTTTATATTTAATAGGCCTGATTCAGAATATGATCACAACCCCTCAGAGACCATGGCAGCAGTTATTTCTCAGGTTTTACTTTGGGGAATGGTATCTGAATGGTGTTTGCCTTGTTCAGCCATAAGCAGCATAAGCAGGTATGAGCTTAGCATTCAGGGCAAGGCTTGGCAGTGCTCAGCATATGGTGTGTGATGGGTTCCTCTATGCACTAAGCAGGGATAGGAGGTAATTTGGGGAGATTCCATCATACTTCCTTTGGAAAACAGAGTTGTCTGTGGTGGAGCTAAACTTAATGGTTTGCATTGGCATGTGTTTCTATAATTTCTTTTTTGCATGGCTTTTGAACTGAAAACAGATAAAAGGCCTGATGTATAACGTAGGTAAATAAAATAAAACCAGCCAGACTCAAAGAGGCCCCAAATGTGTTTTATGTATGTTTCGAGGTAATCACTTTGGCTACTGATTTTTTAGGGAATCCGGAGAAAGGCATTTGCAAGCAGGAAAGTATTATCACAAGAATTCTCAGGTGGTATTCACAATAAGCTATTGACAATGGCTTGAGGGAGAGGAAACCCCTACAGGCCCAAGTGGGTCCTCCATTGCAGGAAAAATGACTGGTGTGGGTGTTTAGAGGACCCAGGAACCTTTCATTTTATACCTCATGCCCTTCTGGCATTGGCACCCAAGAAGCTAAGGTGTCTGCGTGGAGAGGAGGCACCCAGTGTGCCATGCACCACGGGCCTAAGCAGGTGTGTGCTGTGGTAGTGCCAGGTCACCTGCCCCTGCAGCATGGGGAGGGAATGCCCCCACCGACGGCCAGCCTAAGGTGTCATCTGTTCGCTGCCAACTGGTGCAGCAGCCAGGTCAGCACAGAATAAACGTCTCAGGTGTCGTCTCAGGTGTCCTCACAGCGGCTGAGCTGTTAGCTGCTTTTTCCCACCGTGGCCTCTGTTCCTTTACTTTCCTTGCTCAGCTGCCTGTCCTTGAAGAAGAAAAGAAATCAGAACAACTTCACCTGAAGCAGCTCTGATAACTCTTCAGAGTGAGTGCAGGAGAGCCTGAAGGTTCGTCTTGCTTGGCCTTCACTCACCGGCCTCCGCAGTAGTCCTGGTGGGGCTGCAGTGTGGGATCTGAATGCGAAGCAGGACACACCTGCAGGGAGTTAGCAGCCTGCCCCACCTTCTTCAGTCTAGTGCCCTAGCAGAGGAGAGGGCGGTTTGTGAGAACCTGTTTCAAAATCCGTCAGTGAAAGGGACCAAGAGAAGGATTGAGTCTCCCCAGAGGGGTGTGTAGCATGGAGAGATGGCTCTGAAATCAGATTTGGCTTAAAAACCCTTGTTCTATTGACCAACATCCAGTTCAGTGGCATTTCCCAAAATGTAAATAAGGAATAACAACATCCATTCCATAGACTAGGAGGGTGGAATGAGAATAAATTTGTAACATGCGTATAAACACAGAGTATTTGCTTCTTTGCAAAATAGCAAGTGGAACTTGCTTTCCATCACAAACAGGGGTCCGAGTCGGGGAGATGAGCCCCCAGGCCAACCAGTTTCCTTTTAGAGAGAATGTGACACTGCACTTCCAGCAGCCTCAGAGCAGCCTCAATAACCTTCCCACTCTTTGGAAAGCACAAGAATCTACAGGTTGATCTGAACTTAGATGCTCCATGTGTCATCCTCATTGGAGATTTACTGAAGAAGGATGGTGGCAACAGAATAGCCACCAAGGAGAGAAAGTAGCCCAGAGATCATACAACCACCTGCATGCTCAGAGCACGCCAGGGATCTCAAGAGGACCAGAGCACATGACACCTGCCATGGCTGGCTTTGAAAATCTGAGTTCAGTTTGACAGTTAACATCTACTATAAAACTAGTGTGTGTGCAAGGTATTTTGCAAAGGTAGCTGAAAGGACTTTGATATCAGTAAGTCGGCAATCGTCTAGAAAAGAAATTGAGCATCTCTAAGCCTAGCATCCTCACTTATAAAGTTTCCTCCGCCCATAGAAATATCACTATCAATGCAGTAAAATAGAGTTTGCTCCTGTATTCACAAGGCTCTGGGTAAATGCCAGCTATTATTATAATTCATTGTTTCAGTAACTTGCTCTTGAACCTTTACAAATATCTCCTGACCCCTTAACTTTCTCATCTGTAAACTAGAGCTGACGATACAGCATCTTTTAGTAATACCTCGAGCAGCCGTTTTAAAACTTGAGAGACCTAGAACCTGGGCCATGATCATGCTGAAAAATGCTGCCCTGTAAGTTCAGTATCACAAAGAGCTGTGGCAACTGTGGTAAAGAACTTGACCAAGCTCACCTGTAACTGCGTCCTTGAGTCCTGAATCCTGGATCCTATTCTGACCACACCACGGGGCCTCCAGAGAACATCACGGCCCTGTTGTCACTGGGTTACCATGGGGCAGTGGTCGGCAAACTGCGGCTCGCGAGCCACATCCGGTTCACGAGCCGCGGTTTGCCACTCTGTTGACTAATGACTTTGCCGACCACTGCCATGGGGGGTTGATTTTAGAGTACACAGCTGAAGCTTCCCACACTCCACAGACACCTTATAAAGGCTGAATGTCATTGCCTCTTTGTTCTTCCTCTACAGACACATTTGCAAGCAAAGTGGCAGCTACCCAAGACCAGTACGCAGACGCATCCATTGGTAACGTCACTGGCAGCAATGCGGTGAATGTCTTCCTGGGAATCGGTGTGGCCTGGTCCATCGCAGCCATCTACCACGCGGCCAACGGGGAACAGTTCAAAGTGTCCCCCGGCACGCTAGCTTTCTCTGTCACTCTCTTCACCATTTTTGCTTTCATCAATGTGGGGGTGCTGCTGTATCGGCGGAGGCCAGAAATCGGAGGTGAGCTGGGTGGGCCCCGGACTGCCAAGCTCCTCACATCATCCCTCTTTGTGCTTCTGTGGCTCTTGTACATTTTCTTCTCCTCCCTGGAGGCCTACTGCCACATAAAAGGCTTCTGAAGGAACAATCAGATATAGTAAATTTATATATATATACATATATACATAAAAAATATGTACAATGAACAGAGGAAACTGACATTTGTCATGTTCTCTTACCTGCTGATGGAATCCAGCTTCAAGAGCATACTTACTAGGGCTGAAGTGAGAAACCATCACCTCCCATTCCCAGGGGCATCATCACATGGAACAAGGCGTGGAGGCAGGGCCACCTTGGCAGCTCGGCCTAGGAGGGCTGTGTCCTCTCCAGGTTCCTAAATCCTTAAGTCTTTGATTTGTTTTCTGTTTTGACCTCTTTTCATTGAGGGTTGGGAGGTGGTTGATGTCTGCCTTTTATTTTGTTTTGTTTTGTTGGGAAGATAAGGGTTCTTGCTTCTCTTGTGGGAGGTGATGACCAATCTAAATGCAAATGGACTTTGGTAAAAATTTAAGTCATTAGGATGACTCTCCCTTTCCCCAAACACTTTACAAGTTATTTTGGATTCAGAAGGGATATGGGCACGGAAGAAGAAAGCAGCCCGTCTTCACCATGTTACTCAATCCCAGCTTAGCTCTGGACCATGAGCAGAGGTGAAGCTGCCTCTGAGAAGAAGCGTGGGAGCTGGGATGGAGCCAGGAAAAAGTGATGGTTCCAGATGCCGTCTGATATTTCAAGATATGCTGCCTGGCACTCTTGATCAACAGGTACAGGAAGACTAATGTGCCTAGATTCCCAGAAACACACAAAATCCTATACTTCTCTCTTTAGCTCTGGATTGTAATTGGCAAGGCCCTTCTTCTGGTGTTCCAGCCCAGCTATCTCCCGGGTCCCCCAACCCCTCCTCCTGCAAACAGGAAGAACAACTCCATTCAAAACTCACATCATCCTTTTCCATGTGCATCAATCTGTGTCCCAGTCCCATGTTGCTGTTGCCTGGGATGGATCATCTGTTGGTTTTCTTTTCAAAAGCATCCATGGCTTGCACAGTCCTGTTCCAGTCACGACTGAACATTTGCTCCTCCTTCATGTGCCTGTTTGGGAATGTTGTTGTGATACCTGTTACACAGTGCATGGACGAAAAACAAATAAAACAAAGCGTTATCTGTATATAGTAGAGCATAGCATACACTGTTCTCCCATTCAGCAACATTAATTGGACATTGAAGACATACGTGAGCTTTCTTTTCACCTGTAACTTTTGTGTTGTTATTGAGTTTATGACTAGGGATACAAGGAGAAAATGGCTTATTGTTTATGGAGCTGCACATTCATTTTGAAGAAGCAATACTGTCACGTGGGACGTTAAAGCAATGGAGAGGACAGCAGGCAAACCACAGAGTATCTTCATGGAATAGTAGCCATGTGGAGCACACCAGAGGCCTCTAAAACACCGCCTGTTGGTTCAGGAAGGCCAAGGAGAAAGGTGTGGAGAAGTGGATGCAGGAGGCGTGCCTGGGTTTTGAGAGCCTCCGTTTTTGCAGTGCCCTGTCCCTGAAGTATTTATTTCACATCTGCTCTGTCTGGCACAGATGGTAGATAGTGCTGGTTTGTTCGTTTTATTTTTTTATAAAGGCTATTTTGAGCCCTTTTTCTTTCACCATCCAGACCCCTCTGATTGTACCTGCAGTTCATGAGTAGGAAAGAGGTCAGGCTGACCAATGGGTCTTTACAAGCGAGTCTTCTCTACTTACAACTGAGGGGTAAGCAGTTAAAGGATGAGTGCCTCCCAGCAGGGCTGCACTGGGAGGCTTTTATTCCCTCGAAAGGGAATGGCTCTTTCTATTTCAAAATACCAAAGAGCGTGGATAAACCCACATTCCAAAGTAGTGAGTCCACTAATGAGGAAAAATGGAATGATGTTGGCCCCCTCTTAGAGACTTCTCTGTCTATAAAGATTCCCAGAATGGAGACACCCCTAGCCCTCTGTATTGATTCCAAGATACTGAAGAAATAAAAAATGTTGAGAGCTATTTTCTCTTTTTCCACTCAGTGATCATGATCATTCATCATTTAGATAAAGATTTGGCGGCTGAATGAATAATTAAATGCTGGGTACCCACTCAGTATGCCAGGAACCATGCTACCACCTGCGGACTAAAGTGTGAACAAAACAGCCCAGATCCTTGCCCTCAGGGGCCTCACAGTTAATGTGATTGCTCTTTCCATGAGTAAAAGTCAACCCAGCCACATAGGAACAGATTTATCTTGCAAGGAAAAACACAATTATGAAACTTTAAAAATAACACAATGAAATTTTACAAATACAAGCATTCAAATACCTAAGTTTGTTTTTTTGTGATTTTTTTTTTTTAATTAAGAGACTATAAAGCATAGGTTAGGAAAAACATCATAGATGCCCTTGGCCAATCTTGCAGATAGGACATCGCCTCATCTTAAAACGAGAAAGGCAATCATGCTGTTGTTCCACGTCACTGAGAAGGCCCAGTTAATCCCAGTTTGTATCTTGGTTTGATAACGATACTTTTCTATGCCCTGTACCACTACAATTCTTATCTCTTGGAGACTCACCCCAACCTGTCATGGCCTAGCACACTGGTGGCCTAACTCCTTTGGGGGCACATGTTAATCCCCTGCCCCCCCCCTTTTTTTAAGATTTACTAAATGGAAAACTAGCCTAGAAACACCAGGTAAATATTATCAAGGAACATTGAGTTGTTAAACATTAGGAAGATTTTGCACCCATTTTTAGCCATATTTGGAATGTTAATAAGCCCATAGCAAATTGTTACAGAGGACTTTTGAGAAATTCTTGCCATTGGTCAATTTCAAAGCTTTTGGGTTTGTTTGCTTTTTAAAATTTTATGTTATAGGAGTATGATTCTGGTTGTTCAGGGTTTATTAATAATTATAGTTGTGTAAAATTATTTTATTTTGTTTGATTATTTTATTTTGTGTGTATTGTGCACAGCTTTAGGGGGAAACGCACTCATTGTGCTGTTCCTTATACATGGTACACGTTATTGACACAGAGAAATAAAGTTTCTAATTGTTTCTGACTTAATCACTAGTTATACAGCATATTCTGTATGGAATGTTTTCCTTCTCATTGTCATCTACTTCATTTTTTGTTTTCATGTTTTAAAGAAATAAAAACCCAAAAGTTATTATTGTGCAATTGGTATCCTCATCCAAACGAAAGAAAATAGATCATACTAGTATTCAACTCTTGCAAATGTCAACTCTTTGGTTATTCAATGTTTCCTTTTTAACCTCTCAAGAGAGCACAGTATCAGAATATTGTCTGACAGTGTTGAGATAAATGTTGGACAATTTGCCATTTCACTAATTGTTTTCTTACATTATTTAGTACCACTTTATCTACATCCGTTTGGCATCTAAGAACATAAGCCCCAAAACAGTTATACATCAGATCATTTTTTAGCATATGGAGCATTATATCAAATCAATCAATCCCAATAAAATTGATTATCAGAAGTGTGTAACTAGTTGCTTCCCTAATTATTGTAGTAATCACTTCACTGTGTCAAGGCATTCTAGCTATTGATAAAAATCTACTTTAATTGATAAAGTAATAGAGTATGTAGAAGAGGCATGCTTAATATCATACTCATCTTACAGAAAAAGAAAAATGTTATGAGTGGGTTCATTGGCTTTCATTCTCATCTACCTACAAATTTGGGGTAATGGATTGCATTTCTGCTCCTTTTAAGCATTATGTCCTCATCACTTCTATCCACATTCACTGTCTTCCACCCACCAGATTTCAAGTGTTGAGTGGTCCTTTTGGTATTTCACCAACAAGGATAACACAAAAAGGGGAAACAATTGTAAGTTAGATATTTCATTTTTGGCACTTAATTAGGCCATCGTTAATCACCTCCCAAAGCAGAGAATATTATCTATAGAAGGAGCAACCACTGAGAGGTGGGTTTCCCGACGGATAGAGTGTGCCTGCTGTCCAGCCAACAAGCCATGGTGAGTATCTAGCTTTCTGTGACTTTTCCATGCCTGCCACAATGTCAGAAAAGGTGCACTCAGAGGCTCTCCCAGTTTTCAGTTTGGTCAAAGGGCCTCTGATTTAATAATCCCTTCTTATGGAACATTTAAATCAGTGGTCATTGTATAAATTATTTTTTATTTACTTATTTTTAGGAAAAATCATTACTTCAAACAGCAACATGACTGTTTAGTTCAGTGGTTCTCAACCTTTCTAATGCACGACCCTTTAATACAGTTCCTCAAGTTGTGGTGACCCCCAACCATAAAATTATTTTCGTTGCTACTTCGTAACTGTAATTTTGCTACTGTTAATGAATTGTAATGTAAATATCTGTATTTTCCGATGGTCTTGGGCTCTACAGCAGCGGTTCTCAACCCTGTGTTTTCCGATGGTCTTAGGCGACCCACAGGTTGAAAACCGCTAGCAGGGTCGCCTAAGACCATCGGAAAACACAGATATTTACATTATGATTCACAACAGTAGCAAAATTACAGTTATGAAGTAGCAACGAAAATAATTTTATGGTTGGGGGTCACCACAAGATGAGGAACTGTATTAAAGGGTCGCGGCATTAGAAAGGTTGAGAACCACTGGTTTAGTTAAATCTATGACCGATGTCTTTGCAGGAAGGCTTGATTGCCCAGAATTGCCTGGTCTATCAGTATGTAATCATTGCTGTGCTTCACAGATGCTTGACCTGTTCACGTTTTTTGGAATCATGCAGTCCTGACCTTTTTCAAAGATCCAGAGAGGTGTCCCCTGGGGAATATGCAATCTTAATCTTTCTTTTCCCTGCTTCCGACCTTTGTAATTTTTCCATAGCTACTTGCAGTATATTCATTATCCTTAGTAATGCTCACTCTTACCTCTCAGCAATGGGGAAAGGTTCATGGACATGTTTTTCTGAAAGTGAATCTGTCACAGGAAAAATTAAATATAGTGACATTCCACCTAGAAAACTGTCATTTATAGAAATGACATGCTATGATCTAGTGACTGAGTATACCCTACAGCTACACACTACAACGGATCGCTGCAAAGAAGAATAAAGCCAACATTTTTTCATGTTTCAGGGCCCATCTATCTCGCCATTTCTATCAATATATGTGGGTATGGGTTGGGGATAAGGACCCTCACATACACCCTCAAAAGTGAAGTAAACACAGAAAAACCATATATGGCTTCCATGATTCCAAGAAATAGGAGTGGATCAAACAAACAAAGCCACTGAGCCAAATCTAAGTGTGTATCAGGGAAAACTGATTTATATCCCCTCTGTATTAGAAATTATTTATTCCCCTAGAAGATTTTCAAAGACCTTTTCCCTACATTCCCAAGTTGGAACAACCCACTTTTAATTTACAGAAGTATTTTAATTGTTAAAATACTTGTCAATAACTGTTTATATATTCAAATTATTTTGTATTAGGTGCACAGCACAATGGTTAATCATATACTTTAAAAAGAGTTCCCCCTGATATTTTCTGTGCCCAACTGGCACCTTACATAGTTATTACAGTATTACTATATTAGACCCCTGGAAGCCACATGATAGGACAATAGATAAATTCTCTAAGGAGATTTTCCTAAAAATGTGATTGCAATGACCCATGTTCTAATGTGAAGTTCCCATTCTTTCCAAGTGGAAAGGAACAATTCTATTAAATAACCAAATATATAACCACTTTCCAAAATATTTCACCTAAAAAAACTAAATTACATAAATATTTAAAAGTTATATGATCCACATGTCTAGTTTTGATAAAAATAAATTTCTCTATAGGTTCCTTTCTACCTTCTTATACTCATCTTAACACTAACTTTGGAAATACTCCAAAGTAGAAATCTTTTAAGATTTCACATTCTCAAATGCTCATATAATTGAGTAATATGGTAAAGTAATGATTTGGGTGAGAATTATCTATGTGTTTATCAAGAACATTTTTAAAAATGAGAGAATTAACAAAAAGAAAATGCATCAATGTTTCATCACAGAATATCCTTGTCTAAGATACTTAAAGTCATTCCCATTAAGGAAGACTGAGTCCCAGTTTCTACCAACAGCAGTAAAACGTAAACTTTTATTCTCTGATTTTTACATAAAAATTAAACTGGGTATACATAATTTTTGTTGTTGTTATTGCCAAAACCAAAAGTATGCTTTTGGTGTACTTTTTCATATTACTAAGTTATTTTGTGAAATATACCAGACCTCATAAAAATGCCTTCAATAATTTTTAAGCCATGAAGTTTCTAAATTTCATAACTTAATTCCTTGTTTCATTTATAAATGGCTGATTTCATTTCTAATTGATTTTAGAAAGATAGGAAGAGAGAGAGAGAGAGAGAGAGAGAGAGAGAGAGAGAGAGAGAGAGAGAGAAACATTGATTTGTTCCATTTATTTATGCATTCATTGGTTGATTCCTGCACGTGCCCTGACCAGGGATCAAACCTGCAACCTTGGCATAGCGGGAAGATGCTATAACCAACTGAGATGCCAGGCCAGGACATGGCTAATTCCATTTTGATGTTGTTGTTTATATATTTAAAATAATACATGAGATGGGATATTGAGCTTGAGTCTGGCTCAAATAAACAATAAAGCCCAGACAGACCTATCAGTAATTAAAATGCTTCTGAAACACTGGCCTTTTCATTCACAGAAAGTAGAACTTGTTTTCTAACTTCTACCAAAAATGGCCATTTCAGCCAGTGTGAAAACTAACAAAAAACAAAAAAAGATTTGAAATGCTACTTTGAAGATAATTTCTATGAGAATCAGCCAGGGTTTCAGCATTAAATCTCCTCTATCCCACTCTCCCTCAAGCAGAGATACCAACATAAATACAAAAATAGGTGATGTATGTCAAGTAACTAGAATTGCATTTTTGGGTGTCTAGGACAGCTCTAAAAGCCCATGTTAGGTTACTGTTCCTTTTTATCAGATCTCTTTTTTAGATGGAAAAAGAGGGAAGGTAACACATTCCTGAATTTTTCCTTTTAGCAAAAGATGCAAATTCGAAGTTGTTTGAAACTACTTATAATACTGTTTATTATAGATAGCCTTCTAGAATAGATAGCTTTCTATAAGTAGCTTTTAAAGAGAAAGAAATTCATTTTTCTTTCCCTCGTTTAGCAAGCATTTCTGATAGAAAGTTTTTAGGATCAATTAGGGCTCCTTTCTGACTTTTCCAATTACCTATCTGCCTTTTCAAAGGTGTTGAAAAATATCCTCTCTAGTCAAATCATGGGGGATTAAAAGGATAAGATTTTTTATTTTCCATGGAAACAGCACCAAGCAGGCCAGCTCCCATACATCAGCTGACATTATCTAAAAATATATTTTGCATGTTGTGAGAAAAGGAATAGGAGTCCCACCCAGTTTCGCCAAAATACATGATCATCTACCACCATGTAGCACCTCCACTAGTTGTAGTTTGGATTATTTTCAACTGAACCAACTTAACTGCCAAGATTTTGCAAACAGGCAAACTACCCCTTTCAACCATTTGGTACCTGAGATTCCTCCAAGGTAAAGGATGAAGAGTGGGTAGAGAGGGGCATAGTGTTGATGCCAAGTCACTGGAGCCTGTTTAACCAACTGCCTCATTACATATTGGACCCCATTTGGGACACTTTACCATTGAAAAAACTGGACTTTATTTTATTACAATTAAATCAAAATTCTTCTGGTATTGGATCTAAGCAAAAGATAACATCATGGAAAAACAAAGTTTGTTAGCTACAACTATTGTTAAAATGTGCAAGAAAATCTTTCTTTGCTATTTCAGTCTAAAACTAAGAACAGGTTTTTGCTGCCATCAGTAATCTTATAGGAAATTTGAAACTATATCTTCTTTGGAACCAATGATGCTACAGTTAATATACAGTTAATAAAATATTCTGGATATTCTCAGGTTCTCATAGGTTCTGCATAGATTTACTTTAAAAAAAAAAAAAAGACCTTTCTCATCAGATGGATTGGAAATTTTCCCAACAACTGGTCTCATTTTGTCGAGAAGTGAGTCTAGCACCCATAGAAACTATGAGCAGTAGACTCAGTAGAAGCTATGAGCATCAGCAACTCTGCCTCTATGTCCCCTTTTACTGCTTTTGACTTAATCCCTGTGAACATCTTGCAGAAGCAACTGCAGATGGTGAGAGAGAGCCAAAAGGAAAAGAGTTATCCTCCCTGCTCATCAACTTAAAAAATGTGTTTAAACTTTTAAACTTTAAGTGCAAACTAAAGAGAGATGATTTAAATACCAAACTGAAGCAAAAAATTGCATTTTTGAAAGCTATAAAGAAAATGCATGTGAGTTATTGAGATATGGGATGTAATAACATCAGTGCTCAACACTGCCCTCCCCCCATTGCATTCATGCAGTACCTAGAAGCAAACAAGCAGTTGCATAAGGGAGAAGATCATGATTCATTCAATTACTAGATAGGGTCAAGAACTAGGCAAAATAGATGGGGCCAACCCTAGGCCTTGAGCCAGACCATCACCCTTGCTCACTCCTGTGATAGATATGGTCTGTGAACATGGGAACAATGCCAGAAGTCTTTTTTTTTTTTTTCCACTTGATATGAATATTACCTACACTAATTTTCTTTTGGCTCTGAGCAAGGCTGTTTTGTTTGATTCGAACCTTTCCAAACAGAGTCTTGCAGCTCAATCACATACTATTGCCTGCATGGAGAGTGAAATCTTCAAACTGGTTGCCATGGAACCAGTTTTTAAAAACACTGAGAAAGCAGCATAGCCAAGTGGGTTAGATCTAGCAAAAAGTCTACACTTGGATTTTTTTCCTTCTTGGCCAATGCTCTGATACTCCAATTCTAAAAGGGATTTCATTACTAAATTGAAAATAATTGCTTTGTCGCTGTTTAAAATTAATCCATACCTCTTCGGAGCTTGAAGCTTCCACTGACCGAAATGAGATCCGCGGGTAGTACTAGAATGACTTTACCCAAAGACATGATTTGTCTTGTGAAGAAACCAGAATTGGTTTGGGCCTCTTTAAAGCAACAGACAAGGTACTTCTTAACATTTGAAAACAATGAAGAGGGTTCAGCACAGGTTCCTGGGTTACAGAGGGCAGGGCTTCTGACAAGATCTCTTGATGTTCTGCTCTTCCCTGTAAGTGTGTCTCTGTCCTGGTTCCATCGGGAACACTTCCTTGCACTCATTCAATGGTAGGACACTGACATAGCCCAAGCTCCACCTTCTATCTCCTAATTCTCCCAGGAGAAAGCCATTCCAGAGCTTGTACGAGAAAACAAGACAAGGAGAAATGGACAGGTATCTCCTTGGTGGCTCCAAAAGCTTTGTAACACAGACCATTCTGATTGTCTCCATATTAACACTGTACTCACTTTTTTTTTTTTTAAAGTGACGGCAACTCAGGAAAAAGAGTTGAGGAAATATCTCCAACTATTAATCAAAAGTCAGACATTGCTTTGCAGGCAGGATCTGAAAAGCCATTTTACCTTCCTGCCCAGTCTCTGCAAATCCATAAGGGCTGAAAGTGTTTGGACAGGGCTCGGCAATTAAAATTCAGATCTGGATACTGGAGCTAGATAAACATCAACTGGAAAATTAGCCTGAAAGAAGTTCAACCAAAAAGGGCTGAAAATTAGTCAATTTAGCAAGTCTGCCTGCCAGGATCATTGACTCACTTTATATTCAATTAAAACTTGTAAAAACATCTACACAGTCAAGGCAGTGGTGCAATTTTGAAATCAATTGTGAGAGTTTATTGCATTTTTTTCAATCATCCAATTTCGTAAACCTCAAACATTTACTTTGTGCAGAGTATTAAACTAGGCACCCTAGGATAGTATTAGGAATTCAAGACAAGAGTAATTTCAAAAAAACTAACACTAGCCCTGAATTTAGTCAGGAAGTGGCCAGTTATGATACGCTAATTAAATTAACCTCCCATTTTTGGTCTAGAGACATTTTATCAATTCGAGACTGCTTAATGGAGCCATTCTTAAACCTACCAAGTAACTTTCTTTTAATAAGAAATAGAAATTGAGGTCTTTTATTTAACACTGTTGGTAAAAACTTGTTCCAAAGATTATTTGCCTCCCCATTACTGAATATATTTTCTATTGAGCCTTACTAATAATTCATTAGTTCTT
Organism: Plecotus auritus; assembly: GCF_963455305.1. Classification (NCBI taxonomy): domain Eukaryota; kingdom Metazoa; phylum Chordata; class Mammalia; order Chiroptera; family Vespertilionidae; genus Plecotus; species Plecotus auritus. Next base: position 154,691,930 of record NC_137782.1, read on the forward strand.
AACTCTGCCTGTTGCTCCTTTGGCTTTGGGGGACCTGGCTATCTTTCAGTGAGTGGCAACCCCAGCTGTTACATTTGAACAGCCCACTGGAGGAGACGACCTCAGTCCCAGTGTCCGAGTACACAGTGTTCTTTTCATTTTAACCTCAGAGTCACCAGAGAGGAGACCCCAAGTCTTTCCTCTTGTGAAAAATCAGCATGTAATTGCTTCAGGGGGTTGAGTCTTTAGCTCTTGCTGGACTTAAATTCGCTCGTCATTACATGGAAGGACATCACCTGTAGCTGCGTTTCTCACGGGGCCCTGCATGATCCGTGGCTCCCTGTTATCACCCACTGGGTGTGGCTTGAAGGTGCTTTGTGTTGTGAGCCAGTCCTTCTTCATAGTACTTCATTACCAGTGCAAATATCAAGCCAATGAAACCACACTAAGTCTGGCAGGAATTTAAAGATTTATTTTGCATAAATAAATGCTTTGTGTGCTGCTAGCAAAAAATAATATGCCCTCCCGTAAGAGGAATTAAAGTTTCTCCCTTTGGGGGTTGCCTACAATAGAACATTTAATAAGCTTGGAATGGGTTCCATATTAGCGACCTTCATAAAGCTAAGCCCACCATTCTTAATGTAAACTTGAACTTCACACAGTTTCCCAGGAGAATTCCTCTTTTCTTTTTCACTCTTTGTTCTTAATGACAATCATTTAGGAGAAAGAGACCAACAGCAAAGTGCAGCAGTTAAAGTGTGTGAATACAAACCGGATGTGCATGGACCGGGCAGAAAGGCATTTAAAGATACAAGCATTCTAAGGGAAGATGGAAAGAGAATTTCATTGCTGCCATTTCAGCTGTCTTTTAAACACCTCCCCTGTTATAGAGAAAGTGACCACTACTCAAAAAGATTTTACAAAAAGACTTAAACCCCACCCCTAGCAATCATCTGGTTTGCCACAGACCAGATGCCCCATTAGCAATCTGAAATGGCACTCAGTTGCAGAAATGACCAAGAGGATGTAGATATTGCCATGGCAAAAGGAAAAAACAAAAAACAAAAAAGCAACCATGTTGAACTCTGCTTCTATAAACAAAGAATGTTTTAGTAGAACAAATGTAAGCTTTCTCTTGAAGGAATCCCAGTTAGAATGTCATTGAAAATGGCAAAACCATTTCAACATCTTAGCAGTGAAACATTCCAGTTTTATGAGCTCTGAGGCACAAAGCCAAATTTGTCAGGGGGAAAGGTAAACAAAAATTCCCAGCATTACAACAAATAAAGTGATCTTGTGAGCTTCACTCTTGAGAGAGAACATTAAAATAGATAATATTTTTGTTATAACTCTCATAATTTCTATGACTTCCACCTAGGGATAAAACGACTTGCCCTTCTCTCATAAATCTTTATATAGAGCTGCTATTCAGTTGCAGTAGGCATTGTAATTATATATTTCAGTAAGTTCCCTCGTGTTGAATTTGAGCCCCATTTGACATTTAAATAGGAAATCCTAAATTGGAGAGGTAGGTTTTCTGTCCTTTTTTTAAAAAACAAATCAGCTGTATAAGTATTTCTGGAGATGAATGCCTTAGCCATCCTGGTTGCCGTCAATCAGCCAGAGGTGCTGGTTTAAGGCAAAAAACCCATGACCAGATTGAGCCGGTGTTCTGCACAGGCAGTTGCTCATTCACACAAACTCATCTCTCCTTTTCCTCAACTCCTGTGCCAATCCCACCTGCTCTTTGTTTGCTCAATCAAACAAACAGCAATCTCTAACCGCAAGGCACGTACTGACAGCTTGTTCAACCTAATTCCTCCTCAAGTGAATGTTGTGCATTGCCCTTGATGTTCCTGCCCTCCCTTTACACTTGTATGTAGTAGGTTCCTGCCTCTGAGATACTTTAAAAGGGGTTTTACTAGAAAAATCTCAACAAACCTTTGTCTGTGTTAAGTGAAGAAACTGGACAAATATGGCTGTTATCATATGGACTATCCTGGGGTAATAGGGAGGATATCACCCTTTGTAGCAAGAGAGAAGTTCAATGGTATTATTAAAATAATACTCTGAAGAGTAGCTGTACAGCAAGCATGTCAAACTCAAAGGCTAACACGAGCCGCAAGTTTGATATGCTTGCTGTGCAGTCTTCCACCAATAGCTTTATAAGGACTCAAATTGAATGACAGCGAAAATCATATTCCCTTCAGAGGAAGGTCAAGGTTGGAGGATGAGTTGGAGTCATATTTCACTTACAGGTTTGCTGTATGTATTGGTATGATACTTAGACTTCTGAACCTCTAGATTCTCTATAATTAAACTAGCACAAATTGAATTATCTACATTATAAGACCATGGGGGTGGGGTGGGGAGGGGGGTACCTAATACTGACTTTCACATTCTATATGGAAAAGTTCTGACCTGGGAGTGCAACTAGGGTGATTGAGAAACTACAGTGTGTTTTATAAGCTACTAAAAGGATTCTTAATGCACAGTCCCTGACAGAGCAGCATCAGCAACAACTTTGAAATATGTTAATATACAAATTTTCTGCTTGCACCTGAGGCCACAGCCCTGACCCATGCATGAAGCAGAAATTCTGGGAGTGGGTCCAGCGGTGTGGGTTTTAACGAGCCCTTGCTATGATTCTGGTGTACGTTCAAGTTTGAGAACTAACCAGGGCTCTGAAGTGCTCAGGAAAAGTTCATGTCACCCACGGTTTAACCCTGCTTCCTCACAGGAAACACTTAAAAGCTTAAATGGAAGGTTCCATCTAAACCCAACACATTTTGATTTATGGACAGAAATGCCCACCATTTGGACTGACAATATATGTGAAGGAAAATTAATCCTTACAAATATTCCTTACTGGATAACTGAGCTTTAGACAGGCTCTCCAAGCAGACAGATTTCCATCAGATTTTCTAGTTCTATGTAAAAACCAACAGCGAATCTGCTTTGCCTGACAGCCCAGGGCCCAGGGCATGACCTTGGAAACCTTTCTCTTAATTGATTAGCTCTGGCCCAGTTGCCTTAATGCTAAACCATTGTGTGGCAGCACTGAGTTCTCTTCAATGACCCTGGTTTGAAGAGTGGGTACACACTGACTGAGCTAAAATGAGTACTGGTTTTAGAAGATAATTTCAAAAGTTCCGTGGCTTAAAGACTCTGGAAACCACAGACAATGTAGATATCCAGCCCAAGACTGCTGGGAGCTCTGTTGAGGTTCATTTGAAATTGGTACAAAACCAGTAAGTGACTTTACTTACACAAATGGCTTAGGAAAGGGCATTTAAGATTGTGTTATTTATGTGTGCACATGCTTCCTTAAATCTAACCTGAAAGTATCACATTTACAGGTACTTAAAACATCCATATGTATTTTGATGCTTCCTAATTCAGAGTGTGCAAAAAGAGGCCTAAAAGGGGAGCTCAATAACAATGTTCTGGAGAAAAATGCTAAAACTGTACCTATATGTCTCCCTTAGAAGGAACCAAACTTGTTAGATATTGTAGAATGACTGCTCGTTTTCAGGAATTACTAGAAAAGAATAACCATTGTATCATAATATGTTCTGCCTGCCTCTCTATAGAGTCTGTGTTCCTCTCCTGTTGCTGGTCAAAGTTGGAGCACTGGGGTGTCTGTTTCCTGTCTCTGAGAGCATTTCCTCATTGGCTTTCCCCACATTGTTCTATTTTTCTCTCACACCCCTGCTCACCAAATAGCTCCTGCTAAAGCACAGTCCCTCCTTCCTCTGTGTCCACCATGTGTCCATCTCCATTTGCATGCTCTTTCACTCAATGTTAACGCCTCCCTAAGAAGAAGCTTAAAACAATCACCAATGTCAAGGTGCTTTGGCGATGGAAGTACATTTTTGCAGGGGGAGGGGCTGGATCAGATTGACTGGGATTCAGATACAGAGCCTTGACCTCCTTCCAGAACTTTGTGATCCACAGTGAGTTGTTTTATACTCTCAAGCCCAAGGCAAAGTTACAGCCCACAATCTCAGAAAGCTTGGAAAATCTGAAGACCCTTATTTATGGTACACTGAAAATGTCTTGACGGTGAAGGTAACAGGTGATTGTTTTTGATCTCCCAACAGCTTTGCCTTTCAGAGCCCTTCATGGTGATTTTCGTAGGTCAGCGGTGCAATTCAACACTTTCCTAATAAGCCATAATAATAATAGTTGGCACAACTGTTAATACAACAGGGACTTCCCTGGGTTTCATCTATTAATTGTAGACAGCAGGAAGCTCACACTGAGGAGACATTTGTAGCTTCCTAGACAGATGCAAGAGAAGGAACTAGCATACTGTACATACTGTATAGCTGCACAGAACACTGCTCTGTACCACTGGGAGTGTTCTGTGGGGGCAGGGGAGAAGGAAGAATTCAGGTAGAAAACAGATTTGGACTTTCTCACCTTTCATGGTTATGATGGCGACCTGTTCCCACTGAATAAGCTTGGTGGATACTTTTGATAGTAAACTGAACTCATTCTGAGCCAGCACAACAGGCACTTCATAAAGAAAAGGGTGGCCGATCACTGTGCCCGAATCCCCCTCTGCCTAAGAGGTGATAATGAATTTCCTGCACAGGACACACATACCCAAAAGAATAGCCTGTTCACATCCTGTGTGCACAGTTTAAAGGAGCCATCACAAATGACCTTCAAGGACAGAGACAGGGAGAGTGGAAAGAAGAGAGGTCAAAATGGAGAGAAGGAGATGTTACCTTGAAAAAATGAAGTTAGCAATTCTAATGTTCCTCCACTTGATGTTCACATGTCTGAAGCTACTTTCTAAATAGCTTCACCGTACTTTGAAATTCCTGAGTAGTGGTGTGTCAGTGATACATTGGGATACTTAACTGAGTTTTTCAGTTTTTACGCTTTCATGCCAATGAATGTAATCTCTAACATCCACTATTTTGAGCACACACACACACACACACACACACGTAAACGCATATGCATCATATATTACTCATTTTGTGGGAAACACATGTAAAATAATAAAAAAAAATATTCTGTTGGATCATTTCAGTGTGTTTCAGTGATAACATTTTGTGGGGAACAAAGGTATTCATACCCTCTTTGCTGACCATATTGTTAAAATTATGACCTTAAGCAACACTGTTAGAAATGCGTGTGTAAAGTTTCTTCTCCAGTATCAGTGAACCAATACATGTTTAATATAATTTTCAAAAAGAATGTGTGCTACACTTACATATTTTTATATCTGTGGTGTTTTCCTATTAACCTATAATAGTGAACAAGTGACCATTCAGTTTGTTTCATCCAAAAGGGAAATGGCCTCCATTAAATGTTAAAGTGGAGGAAGTTATTTATAAAGTCTTCTGCCAAAGACAATTGTTTAATGATCTATAAAATGTAGATTAACTGCTTTCATTATGAATGTGATTATAAGAAATGCTCACTCTATCCTCTATCTTTTGAAAATCAGTATTATGTATTTTGAAAATCAGTATTATGTATTTCTAAGGACCAAGGAAAATATTTTTAAGCCAGGGTAATACACAGACACCTTGGAAATGAGAGTGATAATGACTTGGAATTCTCATCTAGTTTTATGCAGTTGACCCAACATCCGATGGTAAATTTACCAGGCACTTCCTAAAGAAAATATAATTTTCCTATAGTTCTCCTACTGTGCTAAATTACATTTGGGAATTTCAGCTTATCTTTTCAAATTAAAGGCACCAACATTACTGACAGATCTTGTCTAACATGGAAGTCATTAAAACATTCCTTTTCAAGTACCTTGAGCAAATCGAGATTACCATCAAATAATTTTCCCACCTAACCACCTCATATGTTAGCTCAGAGGTCTAACAATGTTGTATGGGAGGCTAACAAACTATGTACACCAAGGACATTTAATTTGTGCAGTTAGCAAGACCTAGCCATTTAAAAACTATATTCAGATGTTTTGTAAATAAAATTTTTGATTCTTATAGTTTTGTTCAAATTGCTTTTAAAATAATTAGATTTTATTTGAATTTTTAAAATAATCTAAGTTAGATGTTGCTCTATTGACTATGTGGTTCAATGTAACTCAGCCATATTCCTGTGGGAAAACATCAATCTTATTGACTTTCTTGGCATGAGCCAGATATTCATAGTTTCTTTAAAGACTCTAAGTATGAGACCAAAAGAAAAAAACGAAACAAAGAAACAAAAAAACACCAAAATTAAATGTTAGTAAGAAATTAGAAGCCAATTGTATAAAATGTATTTTTAAAATCTTAAGAACTATGTGATTTACACTGCCTGTTAACCTAGTCTCTTTGTGAAATAACAACGTAATATTTGTTAAGCTCTGAAACACCAAACATTTGTGATGTTTGTATAGCACCGTTGTTATAATATGTGATTTCAAATGGGAAGCATCTTTGTTGTAATCATGTGAGCCCACAGAGGAATAAATTCCTGCTGTTCTGGACAACCAGCTCTCAGAATTCAGATTTCTTGCAGCTGCTGTATCACCAATAAATGAGAATTACTTGTGAAAAACAATTTTTAAAGAATTGAGTTTATGATCACTGTGCATTTTCCTAATGAATTAATTTTGAGAGTTTTCTTTTTTACCAAAAATGCTCTCTCTCAGTCAGTAAATACAACTGCTGATTTCAACCATATTATCACTTCAATGGTTTCTATATCCTTAATCTAACTACCAAAAACTGGAAGCTTACTGCAAGGTATGTCCTAACAAATGTACAATAAATGACTTTTCCTGCATGCTGCCTGGGATATGTTGTAATTTGAAGTGTCTTAGCAAAAAAATTATATATTTCACAATCCCAAATTGAAATGGCAATATTTCTCATGTGTATAATCAATGGTATGTTAATATCAAAATCAGAAGCACTGTCTGTCATACATGTATGTTATATGTGATGTTTAACTTGTTAAACTGTAATCCATGAAATGTTCATTGCTTGAACTATTAATTCTGTACAAGTCATTGTCTTAACTGTTTTCCTAATCTTACCATATTTCCTAACACTGAAATATAAATGTTTGTATATTAGTCACTCACTTTTTATGGCTTTTTATGTATCTTCATGTGTGACTCTGTTAACTAACCCAAAAGAAAATCAAAGCTTTCTCCTGTCATAGTCCAGTCCAGGCTCAGGGACATTTTAGCTATGGCAACAATTCATTCATTCATCAAATAAACATTGACTGAGTATCTACTGTAAATCAGGTTCTATATCAAATATTGGGAGAATTCTTGAGAACCAAAGTAATCATAGACCCATAACTCGCTGTGAGGATTTCTGAACTCTCCCTAAAGCATTCTTCTGTGACTTTCATAAAATTCAGACATTATTTTGTTTCTTCTTTGTTATAACAAAGACAAAAATTATCCAAGAAGAATCTTGGATTAAGTAAAGTACACTTGGTTAAGGAAAATGCAACCACCATTCACAGAAGTATTGTCTTAAAGTCAAATTTAAAAATAAATTAAAATAAGTAAGTGTTAGAGATTGGACCCTAACTCTGGAAGAAACACGTAATGGAACCCCTCTTGAAAACTGTATTGTGTCTGTTTTACAACATTAATCCTAAGGTTCTTTGCTCGACATATAATGCTGCATCAGATCACATTTCCTAAAATGGTCCCCCTGCAAGTGAGCAAGGAATTCTACAAAAGAAGTGAAAATGGCTGCTGAAAGAATAAATATTTATCCACAGACACCACAGAGGGGATACATGCAGATTGATTTCTCATTAACAGATTTCCTTACATGGACAATGTCTATTTGCCATGTTTTTAAGTGCTTGTAAATGCACACACACTCACAGTGGGAATCATATCTCCCAACACATTCACATCTTTTTCTAATTTCAAGGAGACTGCCCCATAAAACCTTATGATTCAGGACATTCTGGTGCTGAGGGTAATGAGGTTGAAGAGTGGTCCAGTCCTTGACTTTCTTATCACAAATTAATTTTTGTGGCATTTGTAATTCCTCTGAACTTGTATAAAAACAATTATAATTTTCCTTTCTCACAGATATTAATTCAATATAGATATCTGCTAAGTATTGGAGGTTAAATTAGATCTATCCACACAGCCATATGTGCTCAAGATGGAACAATGCCCACCAATGCTGGGTTTGTGGAGTCAGAAAACTCTAGATTCAGATGCCAGCTTTATCAATCCACCCAGGTAATCTTGTAAAAATTCATTCACCATCCTAGATTTCAGTTTCCTTGTGTGTAAAAATGAGACTCGTAGTTCCTACCCTTTAGATTCTCATAACGTGAGTTAAGTGAAACAATGATACTCATAAGGCACTCAATAAATATTGGTTGATATTTAATCCCATATAGACATAATCCCTTACACCAGTGACAAAAACTCTCTCCTTTGACCAAGGAGACCTCTTTTTGACCGGGTCCCAATCTTAGACTCTGTCCCTAGCCAGCTTGGTCCAGTTTTCACAAAAATCCTGTGGGGTCAGTTTAGTAAAAATCTCCCCACCCTTAATATCCAATCACATTCCTCACCCCCCAACTCTTGTTATCTAATCATTCTGGCCTGCATTCAACCAAGCAAAAATCCACCTAGACTTGAGCTTTCCTCTTGGTAATTTTCCATCCACTGACCTCCATCACTTTTGGGCTACATATCCCACTTGTCCTTATTTTATTCAGAGCTTTCTGCCCCATTGCAGCAGTCCCCTCCATACTATATTTAACAAGAATCTGAATAAATTTTTCTTTAACACCAACATCTCCCACACTGAAAGATGAAAATACCAAATGAGCTAAATTCAAACCTCTTCATTGTAGTAGTTTTAGTCAACATTTATTGAGTGCTTACTATCAACCAGGCAATGTACTAAGCACTTTACTTGGATTACATCCCAAATCCTCACAAAAACCCTCTGAAAGGAGTACAATTTCTGCCCCCTTTTATACATAACTCGATGCTTAAAGAAGTTAAGTACTTGCCCCAAATCACATAGCTACTGAGTCAGAGAATCAGAATTTGGATTCAAGTTTGTCTGATTACAAAGCTTAAGCTTATGATAATTGTGTTATTGTGCCTCTCTATATTAATCTTGAAATTACTAGGAGTAAACAAACTCCTAAAACAACATAAAATGATAGCAATGTCTACCAATATCTACAACCCATCCCCATCATTACCCGGTCAAAAATTCCATTCCGATTTAATGTACAAACATAAGGTAACAGTCCTGCATCATTATTATCATAAATCTTATAACTTATTACAAGAGCTTATATAGAATGACAAATCAGTAAAGTGAGTTTAACTAATATTCCCCAGATGCATGGAAAACACGTGCTTCATCAAAGTCACCTTGGAAACAGCTCATCCAAAATCACCTTCAGTATTTAAGACAACCACAGAGAACAGATTCCAGTATATTTCTTTCTTGCTGTTTTGTCCTGCCTTACCAGTGCACATCTGATTTGGGAACAAAAATCTAATTTCCCTCACAAATTTATAACACAATTATTTTCTCTTAACAAAGAAAGTTGCAAGATTATCCAGAACAACCATAAAAAGATTATGACTATGGTAGATAATCCATAAATGGAAACAATGACTAGTCTGAAAATGGGCTTGCATACACCAAGAATTCTGTTATTGCAAATGACCATTCCATTCTAAGATGATCCATAACATTAACTACATTACAGCCATATTTCATCAACTGCGATTCTCCAGCTGTGCCTAGTCTCTGTGCTCATTGGCTACATACCGCCATGTAGTCACCCAGACAGGGGAAGACAATATAATCAGATTGAGAGATTTGCCAGTGAACTCTTGATTTTTCTTTTCCTTTAGTTCCCAATAATTGAACATGTTTATTTGTAGACTCCCAGGATCCTACAACTTTACATGCTTACTTCTGCAGAACTATTAGTAGCCCTTCCTGGATCTGTGCTCACCCATTCAGTGGCAGATGAACATCCCCCCATTTCAAGGAATAATGGTGAACACACTGCAAATATACAACTAATAAAAGTTCACATTCAATCCTTGGTTGGCACCCTAGCCAGACCTTCTTAAATGCCTCTGCTTCCATATCTCATCTATTGGCTGACAACAAAATGCTATGATTTTTTTTTTTCAGAAATCCTAAGATGATAAATTTGTAACATGTGAAGGTTACCTATGATGGTCCCAGGTATATCCCACCTATTGAAAGGAAATAATTTTATCTGAGTATTAATATTGGACTTTATTACCAAAGATGTGATATTGCAGGGAAATTTTAGTTTTCTTATAGCAATGAAAAATTATTAAATAGGCCATATGCAACAAGGATTCATTCTGCCTTCTTCTTCTTACTCTCTGTCACTAAAAATAAGATCCAAGTGTAATAAGAATCCAGTAACACAAACTAGAAAATATGACAAAAGGTCAGGCCCTCATCAAACAGCTGCACCTGTTCTGACAGCTCTGCTGATTTTACTTTGTAAGAAAAAAATGTTAACATTTTTCTTTGGTTACCATGATAACTAGAGGACAGACAACCAAATAAGTTTCCTAGAGGGGAAAAAAGCATGTGGCCATCTGTTCTAAAATTCTAGCCAACAAATTCCAAGTGTATGTAAGTCCCAGCTCTATAGAAGCCAGAACCTAAAGATGCAAGTGAAACAAATGTTGTCCTTGATTAATTTAAGGGCTCTCATGTCTGAGGACACTGCGATAAAAAAATGAGGTATAAGTCATGGTTCCTGTTGTTATTTGTACAGAAAATCTGTATTTTTGTGACTGAAGCCACCATGTGCCTCCTCCCTCACACATTAGTAAGGATTCCTACTAAGTCAGAGCACCATAAATTCCAAGGGGAAGATTAACTCAAAATTCCTTACTAATCTCCTTGTGTTGACAAATCAGAACACAGAGATTTCTCTCAAACATCCTTCCCCAAAGGCTTTTCAGTTCAGCAGAAATGAATTACTAGAGCACCTGTGTCTTTCTGAATATGATTTAAGGCAAAATCCAAATGTCAAAAAAAAAATCCAGTTGTCAAAAAATGATTAAAACACATGCAACAGCTACAAGAACAACAAAGAAAACACGAGAGCCTTTTAGAATGGCTGAAGGTTGAACAGAAAACACCAAAGGCAAACGACACACCTTTAAGGTCAGTCAACCAGGGCACTTCATTGTACCTGAGTCAGAGGAAGCCAGGGATGGAGCCACATGTTTGGTAGTCATAGGGAGCATCAGTGCCTGACCTGCGGATGTTGAAAAATCACTCTGCCTCTGATCTCATGGTGCAGGGCAAATCCTAGGAGTCTAAGTGTCACTATACTGCATTACAGTTACCTAATTCCTAATTCCTCCAGAGGGGCACTAGAGAGGAATGATTAAGAGCATAAATTCTGGAGCCAGGCTACCTGGGTTGAAATCCTGACTGTGAAGCTGTGTGATCATGGATACATTATTACTTTGTCTGTGCCTCAGTTTCCTCATCAGCAAAATGAGGAGGCTATTAGCACCTATCATGGAGTTGTTGTGAAGATGAAATTAGGGCCTGGCTCATAGCAAGTGGCATATTGATGTTACATGCTGCCACTTCTGCCACAAGACAGAGAGCTGTGATTGGCTCTATTTGTTCTCCATCCATGGAGAAGTATGACTTGGTTCTTACTCTGTGTTTCAGAGGACAGAAGCCACTGAGACATGATTGGGAAAAGAAAAATACAAAAGTGAAAGGAAGTGGTGACATGAAAATAGACATGGAAGGGACTCATTTTAATGCAGAATAAGAAAAGGGGTGGAGTAAGGAAGGAAATAGATGGGTTAAAATATTGATGCAATTAGTGATGCTTACTGAGGTACTCTTATTTCTGTGCTATACACAATAATAATATCATTAGTTCACATTTATTAAGTACCAGCCATTGCTAGGCACTTAGCATACATTAACTCATTCAACCTTCACACACACACACACACACACACACACACACACACACACACACATCAGGTATTATCATCCCCATCTCTCAGATGAGTAAAACTTAAAAGAGGTCTCTCATGCTTGAGGCTTACATGGCTGATCAATGCAGAGCCAGCATGAAGACAGCCTGACTCCAGAGGCTGCATACCCACCCACTGTGCTGCACTCACACCCACACATGTCAGGTCAGGGGTTCAATTCTGAAAAAATCCAAATGTTGAATTGGACGAAAATAGTAACAGCCATAAAGAAACCTGCTCCTGAAACCTTCTCTTCTCTTCTTCTCCTTGCGGATTTTTGGTGTTATATTAATCATTTTATATCGTATAACCCCACCACTAGCAATGAGCTCTTACTCTTTGATAGTCAAAGAACCTATGGATTCATTATTGTTGTTATTGTGTGTATGCAAACAAACAATACTAGTTCAGGAAGTTGTATAATTGCAGAATCAGGCCTCTGCTATGGGCAGAATGATAGTCATCTTTACAATATGGTGTATTTTTTAATAAGTCCCCCACATCATAATATTGTAAATCAAGCCTAACTCTCCCACCTGGGGAGAAAAAATGGGAAATTAGGTTTACAACCATAAAAACTTATGCCTGCTAAACTATTACATTCCAGAAAACTGAAATACATCAAGGTTTCTAAGCTGAAATACATAAAGTTTTCTAAAATGCATCCAAATCTTTCTCACAGGGAAGCCAACAATAGAATTTCAGGAAATCATGTTGAAGTTGACATTGCATCATGGCATACTTGATGAAGTTTTTATCTTATGAATTCTTTCATAGTTCCTTCACTAGTTTTATAGCAACAGGTCAGAAGGTGAAAAAACGTTTTTATTGTGATCATAAAATTCATGAAGTTTGTTTGGGGGGAAATTTTACAGAAATCCTTGAAGAGTCCCCGAGAGAGATGCAGGGGCACTAACCATCCAAGGAAACCTATATGATGTCCTCGTCATTCCAGGGCAATGACATTGCAGCACTATATCCACGGTAGGCGTGAAAGAGCAAGTTGTTGTCCAAAGTCAGCATTAATTTCCTCCAACTGGCAAGATGACAAATGATCACTTACAGGATGCATAAGAGTCTCTTAGGAAAAACATGTGCTTAATTGGTGAAGTGCTTTAAGGGTAATTACTTTCCATCAAAGACCGACTATAAGAATTTAGGAATAAATCTTCTATGAGCAGGTTAGGGCATTTCCTTTTGATCTACTTATAATTAGAACCAATGAATAAACTATTGTCTTTATGTAATTGATTAAATGGAATTAAAGATGAGGTAAAAGGTTTTAGAACCCATAGAAAATATGATTTATTTTTTCCCCTCATATGCCAGAGAATAGAAATCTTTCTTGACTTCGAGGTTAATTTTACTAAATTTCCTAATGTATTCAGGAAATTAACCCAAAGCCTCAAGAGCCATATGCTTGACCTAGGGTTGGCACTCATATATTGAATGGACAAATAAATGAATGGATCAATGGGTGACTAAAAAGCCCAAGAATAGTCAGAGCCTAAAGATTAGATCTACCACTGTGGTGGTAGATCAGGTTATGGGGATTATTTTAGTCCAAAGCAATCAGAACAGTAGTTTTAACCCTACCATTTAATATAAACACTTGGCTTAGGATCCACTATATTGACCAATGGAATAAAAATCTTTACATGTGAAGGTATGTGGTAGAGCTTAAGTAAAAGTATTTTTCAGAACTTTCCCTAGTTGCCAGGTTCTGCAAAATTAAAATATAGGATGCCCAGTTAAATTTGAATTTCAGATAAAGAATAATTTTTAGTGTAAGTATGTCTGATGTAATATTTTGGACAGACTTATACTAAAAATATTTATTTTTTCTGAAATTTGAATTTAACTAGAAGCCCTTATTATGTCTAACAACCTTATCCTCTGAGATATTCTAATGTACAGTATTGAGAACCACTGAATTCCATTAAGTTAAGACAAGAGCATGGCATCAAGATAATATAACAGTAGCAAACTAGGACATCCAAGACAGCCCAGCATTCAGCAGTCAACAGTGGGAACACAGGTTCAGAAACAGTACTCTATCCTGGGAAAACTAACAGGGGTAAAGGTAAATCCCATTTCAAAGACATGTGAGTATCTGATAAGAAGCCATGGCAGAAATTCAAGTTTAAGTGAATAAGACAGTGACCCAGCTATTCACTGGGATACACTATGGGGTTTTTGATGGCCAAGAACACTGTTGTGGAAACTCAGAAGGTGAAAACAGAATTCACAAAGAGGCAAAATCCTTCCACTCTGCAACCAAATTATGGATAGAGGAGACCTAGTGTTTTCTCTGCCAAGGAATGAATTTATCTCAGAGCCTATGATATATTAATTCCAAGAGAGTTCTGATGTGACCTTAGTTGTGTGACTGGCCTTTTGGGTTGAGGGCTGGACATTCATCATAGCAGAATCAGTGAATAAGCCAGCATTCACATCAATAGCTCTTAAAAGTATTTCTATTGACCAGTATTCTTGTCAAAGCAGCAAGCCAGGTGAGAATAGCAATAGAGCAAGACTTGAGCAAGATAAATGTCAGTTACTACCTATAAGAGTTCCCTTTTGTGAACTGAAGATGGCAAAATGAAAGTAGATGTTGACATTAATGGAACTATCAAAGAAAAATACTTAAGGAGTCTTGCTCTCCCTAGAAAAATCCAAAGGCACTCTGGCAAAAAAAGCATTAGAAAATATAATAGTAGACATACCTCATTTGGAATGTCAGTTTTTCAAATATAGGAATAATCTTAATAAGAAATATATCTTTAAAAGCTATAATAACGTCTATGTGTAAATATGAAAAAGAGACATTAATAGAAAAATGGACAAGAGAGTAGAAAAAGCACTTGCAAAGCAGACTATCCAAGTTGCCAAAAACCAACAAACTAAACACAAAAGGGCACTTATGCACTTTAGGAACTAGAAAAATGCAGATTAAAACCACACAGTAATACTACTACATACCCATCAACATGGCTAAAATTAAAGAGACAGACAGTGTTAGGTGTTGGTGAGAACATTAGCAATTGGAGGGTAAATCAGTTTCTTCATTTCAGAAAATCATTCAGCATCACCTATTAAATGTATAAATATGTATATTCTATAGCTCAGCAATTTCACTTCTCAGTACTCATCAGACATGTGTACAATATTGACCAAAACTCATGGGTGTGTATGTTAATAACCCAAACTAGAAAAGCACGTGTGATAATAGAACAGTTCAATAATGAACAGTTCAATAACGTGGGCATATTTATGCAATGGATACAATATAGAAATGAAAATTAACTGCAGCTATTCACAATAGTTTGAATCTCACAAACATAAGGTTGGTTATAAGAAGCCAGACATAAAAGAATACATTTTGCATGATTTCATTTGTATAAAACCCAAGAACAAGCAAAAATCATTTTAATGGTAGGAATCACTATAGTATTTACTTTGGAGGAAGCTGAGGACTGGTCAGTGGGAGCAGATATGATAGAAATATTGAGGATGCTGGTAATGTATTTATTGATCTGGTGATAGTTAAGTGGTTATATTAACTTTGTGATAAATGTATGCACATTTTATTTTTCTGCATGTTATACCTTTAATAAAAAGTTTTTAAAATTAAAAAGTTATGAAGGGGCTAAAAGAAGATTTGCTTAAATGTAAATGCCCTATTCTTATACAGAAAAGCTCGATAATGTCAATTATTCTTAACTAATCTGCAACTATGATATAACTACAATCAAAATACCAATAGTTTTTTACCAACTGGGTAAGAGGAGGGTCATTAGTTAATACTTAAATTCACATGACAAATATAGAATAGAGTAGTTCATCATATTTAAAAAAATTAAAAGTCATGATGCTCTTCTCAGATCATAGTGTCAGAAAATTCAGAGAGCTCTACTGGACATGAATATCTTGTTTTTTTGCCCAAGAAACAAACTGAGTGAACAAGGAGATTTCAAAACTGAAAGTGGTAAAAGCTCTGCTCTCAGCAGTTACAGCTCAGTTTATAAAGCATGCGTGAGGAACTACATTGGTTTTCATTGCCTTTGGTAACTGAAACTTTCTTTTGGGGGTAGTAGTACCATGTAAGCTTACATGCTTGTAGCTGATTGGCTAGGAAACTGCAAGGTCATATTGACACGAAGAAACGTGTATCGTTTAAGGTCAGAGTTAGCATTTCGGGGAAATCAGGACAGTTTGAGTTACGGTTACATGGCTGTGGTGATTGGCTTTGGAGGTATACTCAAACTGTGGACTTTATTTTGGTTTTGCGTTATCAGTAGTAAAATATTTAACAAGTTGGTAGTAAAACAAAAGTAAATGTAAACAAATTTCTAAGTTTATGATATATATTCTACAATCACAGTAATAAAAACAGTTTGAAACTTATAAGCAAATAGAGAGACTGATAAATTGAACAAAATTGAGAGTCCAGAAAAAGACTCAGTTACATGTGGAAATTTATGGCATTCTAATTCAGTGGAGGGCAAACTAGATTTAATAGAACACACTGTAACAACTGTACGTTCATCTCAGAAAAATGTTAGATCCCTGCCTCACTCCCTACAACAAAAATATTTTAGATACATTAGGGATTTAAATGAAAATAAATGAAAGCACCAACAAAACAAAACTATAAATAATCATAAAAGAAAAAATATCTTATTAGACAGAAAGCTCAAATATCTTTAAATAAAAAATAGTATCTTGAAATGCACATGCAAAATTTTAAATGTATGTGGGAAAAATACTATACATTCATAAAAATTTGAAACTGGGAAAAATATTTGCAGTAGATGGCAAAGGGCTATTTTCCTTAGTATAAAAAGAGTTCTGAAAACCAATAAGGAAAAGAGGATCAAGCCAACAGAAAAAAGAATCCATAGAGGACAGGAACAAACAATACAAATAGGGCTTAAATATGTTAAAATATAGTAACTTACCCTCTTAACCATTTTTTTAAAATATATTTTTATTGATATTTTTACAGAGAGGAAGGGAGAGGGATAGAGAGCTAGAAACATCGATGAGAGAGAAACATCGATCAGCTGCCTCCTGCACACCTCCCACTGGGGATGTGCCCGCAACCAAGGTACATGCCCTTGACCGGAATCGAACCCGGGACCCTTCAGTCCGCAGGCCGACGCTCTATCCACTGAGCCAAACCGGTTTCGGCCCCTCTTAACCATTTTAATATATATAGTTTAGTAGTTTAAAATAGGTTCACATTATTGTGAAACAGATCTTCTGATATATTGATTCTTAGTATATGAACTACAAATTAAAACTATAATTTTTCACTAAGTAAATTGGCCATAATCAAAAGTTTCATAATATGCAACACGGATGAGGGAAAGAGGTAGATGCCCTCATTCATAACTGGCAGGAGTGTAACTTAGTTAACTCTCTTTGAATGACAATTTGGCAAGGTCTTCCAAATCTTAAATGCACAGACTTTTTGGTACAGCATTTACACTTCTAGATATTGTTTCTGCAAGGATGTGTTCACATATAAACATAGACTTATAAAGCATATTTGGTTCAACATTATTTATGAAACCTAAATGTCCACAAATAAATTTCCATATCTATTCAATAGAATACTAAGTAGCCCCAATAAAGAATAAGGCTGGTTTTTGTGCAATGATCTGAAACAACCTCCAAGATATACCAGAAGGTGCTAAATTCAATATGCTATTTCTTTCGTGTTAAAAAATACTGGCAGGAGAGATAAGCAATGATGCGCTCAGATATGCAGAGAATTTATCTGGGAAGGATTCACAAGGGAGTGATTTGAGAGTTATCTTTTGGGACTAAAACTGAAAAGATTAAGAGTCAAAAACACATAAAACAAAAACGTATTTCTCACTGTAACCCTTCGTACTATTTGAAATGTGCCACATCCATGGTCTTACTAAACCAGCAGCAGCAACAACACCAAAGAAACCCTGAAACCAAACAACTCTCGCCGTTGAATCTGTACGAGGCTGGCTCTCTGGCATTTTTTCCTCAGAGTAGGGATGCAGTCTTAGCAGCTGGAGTACCTTGACTTTATTACACAAAGAGGCGGGGAAAAGGCTGCTACAGTCTTGTGTTGGATGCTAGGCTGTGTGATGTCCGAACGTAAGAAGGAACGTCACTGGGGAAGTCTGATATTACCTGTTCTCTCCTCACTAAGCATGTACTCACTCCACACCTATGTTCTGTGTTATTCATCTTAAAAGAGGATTTATGATAATGCCTGCTTACTTCAGAGCTTTATGTGATCACAGTAAATCATGTTCATTAAACTGCTTCATCAACAAATATTATCATTCATCTTATTCATTTAGACTCCTAAATCTGTCCTCAAAAACACTAGCTTACTTGAACAACTAATACGTCTTCAGACAGAGGTGACACAGGGTGCTTTTCTTGCTTGTGCAAATAAACCAAGACAAGTACAGCTCATCGCTCTCTCCTTTTCTGTTAAATACTCATGTCTTAACTTCCAGCACAGCAGACATGTGAGGATGATCATGTCTCACCCCCACACCCAGTGAGCATGTCATATAGCCTCTCAGAAAAAGAGGTAGATTATTCACCGTATTTTTTTATATTCACTAGTCATCTAGCTCTCAGTTTTTCCCCAGTGATAGTTTTCAAACTGTTTCAAATTTGAAATGTGACATTTCATGAAGAGTAAGTACCCTTGAGAAAGGACTTGCGACATGTTAATATTAAAGTAAATTTAGGTTCAACAGATGACTTGTTTCTTTTCTGCTATCACTCCAAGCAGAGAGATCCTTCTAAAACGTACCCTCTCTTCCTCTTCCTTTAACTCATGCCAAGAAGTTTTCTTCCAGGTGCCAGTGGTCCCTCCTAGGCTTCTGCTGGCTCAACACAGCCCATGCCTGCCTTTGTACCAGGGCCACAGGCAGATCACCCAAGGTGAATTCTGCACAGTGGTTGAGTCCTTCCTTAGCATCATCCCTGCCTCTCTCCTCTACCATGTACACGGTTTTAAAAGTTGGCATTAGTCAGCTGTTCCTCTTGCCTCCCTTTCCATCACACATATGATGATGAAAATTTTTCCTAAATTTTTCCCTCAGTAAAGAAGGATTCATATTATTCACATCCTTAAAATGGCTCAAAAAATGGGCATGATATAACTTTATGTAGAACTAGAGGCATGGTGCACGGATTCGTGCATGGGTGGGGTCCCTTAGCCTGGCCTGCGCCCTCTCACAATTCGGATCCAGTCCGAAATCTCCCTGAGGGATGTAGCAGTGCTGAAGCGGCAGGTGGCCGGGGAGGAGCCCCAGCCTAGCCGGGGCAGCTCCACTGCTGCTCATCCCAGTCCCGCTGCGCCTGCCGCTGCCACTCAGTAGCACTGCCATGGAGGCAGAAGCGGCTTCCACCACCACAGCTGCACTCGCCAGCTGTGAGCCCGGCTTCTGGCTGAGCAGCGCTCCCCCTGTGAGGCTGCACTGACCACCAGGGGGCAGTTCCTGCATTGACTGTCTGCCCTCTGGTGGTCAGTGTGCATCATAGTGAATGGTCGTTTGGTGATAATAGTCACTTAGGCTTTTATATATATAGACTAGTGGCCCGGTGCACAAAATTCATGCAGGGGGGGGGTGTCTTCCTCAGCCCGGCCTGCACCCTCACCAATGTGGAACCCCTCGGGGGATGTCCGACTGCCACAGGGATCGGGCCTAAGCTGGCAGTCAGACATCCCTCTCGCAATCTGGGACTGCTGGCTCCTAACCGCTCACCTGCCTGCCTGCCTGATTGCCCCTAACCAGTCTGCCTGCTGGCCTGCTTGCCCCCAACTGCCCCCCCACCAGCCTGATCACCCTCAACTGACCCCCCTGCCAGCCTGCTCACCCCCAACGGCCCCCCTGCCAGCCTGATCACCCCCCACTGACCCCCACTGATGGCTAGCTCACCCCCAACTGCCCCCCCTGCTGGCCTGCTCACCCCCAACTGCCCCCCCCCCCACCAGCCTAATCACCCACAACTACCATCCCATCCTGGCCTGATCACCCACAACTGCTCTCACCTCTTGGCCCCTAACTGCCTCTACCTCAGCCCCGCCACCATGGCTTTGTCCAGAAGAACATTCAGAAGGTCTCCTGGAAGGTCTCCCAGTCTAATTAGCATATTACCCTTTTATTAGTATAGATAGAGGCCTGGTGCACGGGTGGGGCTAGCTGGTTTGCCCTGAAGGGTGTCCCGGATCAGGGTGGGGGTTCCCTTGCAGGGTGGGGCAGCCTGGGTGAAGAGCCTGTGGTGGTATGCAGGCCAGCCATGCCCCATTGGGGTGGGGGTCCCCACTGGGGATGGTGCTGCCCTGGGCAAGGGGCTAGGGCAGTTTGCAGGCCATCCATACCCCCATGGTGTGAGGGTTCCCGCTGGGGGGGCATGGCCAGCCTAGGTGAGGGGCTGAGGGCTGTTTTCAGGCTGGCCACACCCCCTTCAGGGTGGGGGTCCCCGCTGGGGTGCCTGGACAGCCTGGATGAGGGGCTGATGGCTGCTTATAGGCTGGCCACGCCCCCGAGCAGGGACCATCACCCCATGGGGGCATGGCCAGCCTGGGTAAGGGGCTGATGGCTGTTTGTAGGCTGGCCATGCCCCCCCCCCCCCAGCAGGGACCCTCACTCCATGGGGGCATGGCCAGCCTGAGTAAGGGGCTGAGGGCCATTTTCAGGCCTCTCCCTTGGCAGCCGGCCCAGGCAACCCAAGCCTCCCACGTGCTC
The DNA here is from genome assembly GCF_963455305.1 of Plecotus auritus. Lineage (NCBI taxonomy): Eukaryota > Metazoa > Chordata > Mammalia > Chiroptera > Vespertilionidae > Plecotus > Plecotus auritus. The sequence goes on from NC_137782.1 coordinate 154,712,675, forward strand.
AGGCCGGCTCCATGGCTGCCACCCACAAGCCCTTCCTTCAGCGGCCAGCCCAGGCAGGTGGGAAGCTTGGCTTCCTCCATCACGGGGGGTGACCCAAGCCTCCCGTCCACTCCACTCCTGCTGGCCCCATGTCTGCCGCCGTCTTTGTTCTGCTAATTTGCATATTCCCTCCTGATTGGCTGTGGGCATTACTGAGTGATGGTCAATTACCATATTACTCTTTTATTAGATAGGATAATAAAGTATCTTTTGGATTAAACATGTTAGTTTAAAACACCCACAATCAATGTTAGTTTGGATGTTTACAGAGGTCACATAATGAATTAATCTGTAGATGATACAGAAACAAGAAGTCTAATTAAGATGTAGTAATTATTCCTGAGGTATGAGCTCATAATGGTGAGTGCCAGATGTCATTGTAATACAAGATTTTTAAAGATCATTTGAAAAATCAACACAAATCACACTGTGGCTATCATAAACACACACAAAAGAAATAAAATCACACGTACCAATGTTTTTGGAATGAGTATTTGTGATGAGGGATAAGAGGTCCCAGTGAAAGTATCACACAGATTCAAAAGGGACTATGTCTCAAAAACTTAGATGAAAATGAAGATGGCATATTCTGGAAAACTGTTAGATGATTCAAAAATAACTCCATTGATGATGATGTTAACGCTGAATATTTTAAGTATCTAAATAATTTTTATAATGGGAAGAGAATAAAATACTGTATGACTAATGCTTTATAAAATGCACTATTTAATGTCTATATAACTATATAAAATAAAAATAAATACATTTTTACATTCATTTGCATCCTGAGAAGTTTACATATTATAGTTGAATGAACTTATTGTGTGTGCCTATGATATTTCCCCATGGGAAAATGGGAGATATCTTATTTGGAGTATCTCAGACTCATGTTTGTACATTAGCCATTTGAATCCCTCCTCAACTCATGTACTCACATAATTAAGAGAACTGAAGCCCAAGGAGAGGGTGTTACAGTCAAGACTCACACAGTGATTAATGGCAAAGGTTGGACTAGAACCCAGGTCTCCACATAGGTTCCACGCTGATTTTATTCAGAGAGGGAAATCCCAGTAACATCATAGTGACAGGTTTGAGTATAAAGTATTGAGTCAGTAAGTTGAGCCCTTTTTCCCCTAAAAAAACTACATGATATATTTTTTAACTAAAAATATAAGACATTATTGTAAACATGTGATTTTAACTTTTCTTTCTTTGATAGACTAATTTTTCTCCACTCAGTATTGTCAGAGGTGTCTGCCATGGAGTTGTGCCCCTGTCTGCAGGAGAGGCATGGACTCAGTTGGTTTCATGGGCATCCCACTCTCCTGAATCTACCTGGGACACATGATCACACATGATCCAAGAGGGGCCAATTAGAATCCTCAAGAGAAAGTCTCTTCCTCCTGGAGTTACAGAGTGCAAAGAACAGACTAGTGTTGCCATTGGCCATGTTTCTTGGCCTCATGGAGGAAAGTTCATCTTTAATGAGTGGGAATAACACCAAGACAGAGAGAAATAAGGTCAAGACCTCTAATGAAGCAGAGCAGCTGCTTTGAGTCCCTTGTTATGCTGTTGCTAAAGTGGCTGGTGTGCCTAGACTTCCCAGTTAAATAAGCCACTAAATTTTCTTTTTTATTCAAACCAACCAATATCTAATATATAAAGGAAAATGTAGACAATCAAAAGAAGAAAATAGTAATCAACCACAGTCATTACCCAGGAATGAACACACACACACACACACACACACACACACACACACACACACTACATGTTAAAATATACTGTTTTTAAAAAGAATTTTTCAAACTAACAATATACTGCAAATATATTTTCATAGGACATTTTTCTTCTAAGGTCAACTCTAATATTAACCAGCTGTGTAAGAATGAGCCAACTCTTAAAAATCTCTGGTTTTTGCATCAGTCAAGCAAAGAGTTTGGGATTAGATCACTAAGATCCAGCAAGGTTGGACAGGTCAAGTAAGACCAGTGGATGAAAGATTATAAATGCCAGGTGGAGAAGATTGGGCAGCAATAAACTAAGGTGGGCTCCTAAGCCAGAGTCCTTCCTAATTCCACTATAACATATTCTTTTATTTTCTTCTTCTTACAGAACTATTTGGAATTTTATGATAGTCCCCAAAACACAATTAGCATTATTTTCTGCTGAGTTTCCTGCTATTTCCTAAAAGTATGTTTTCATTTCTCTTATTATATGAAATGAGCCTTGTTATATACAATAAGCCATGGTCATGTCCTTGGCTTCTGAAGAGGGGAAGTTTTGAAAAGCTCATTATTTCTACTGCTTCCATGGACTTCGGTCCATGCTCTTATTTAAGATCCTCTCCTAAGCCCAAGTATAATTGATAGTATCTCACCAGCTAATATAACCTTGGTTTGCCTCTCATCTAATAATAGCCTGTGTCCTTTCAGACATTTCTAAATTTGTTTCCTCTTCTTTTAGCTACAGAGCAATCCCTGTGTAAAGTCAAAAGTAGGTTACGGGCCTTCTTCATTCCTGGGAAATCTAGAAACCAGAGAAGGGGTTCTCCCAAGAAGGGACTCTTCAGTATGAAAGATCTCCCTGTGGGGAGATGACTAAGCCCATTTATCTGGCATGTGGCACTTGTTCCTTCTTGCAGTAGATTCCCTTGGGACATGACTTCTAATGGCCCTTCCTGGAATTGGCAGGAGCTTTAATGTATAATATACAACCTGAGAAGAGCAATTCTGACACAGAACTGGAGTCTGCAAATAGGTGAGGCCCCATACCCTCAGCGACCTGCCTCTCTGGGTGGCACAATTTTGCTTTGTCCCATGTCAAATTTCCTAACACAAGTGGTTTCATTTGAGTTAACCTTTAATGTTCCACCCCCTTCAATGATATTTGGTCATTATCCTTAGACTGATGGCTTTAAAAAAATAAGTTTAAATTACAGTTGACATACAATATTATATTAGTTTCAGGTGTACAACCCAGTGCTTAGACATTTATGTAATTATGAAGTGATCACCCTGAAAAATCTAGTACCCATCTGACACCACAGTTATTACTTTTTATTGACTATATTCTCTATGCTGTACTTTACATCCCCATGACTATTCCGTAACTACCAATTTGTGCTTCTTAATCTCTTCACCTTTTTCACCCAAACCCTCAACCCCCTCCTATGTGGCCGTCAAATGTTCTCTGTATCTATGAGTCTGTTTCTGTTCTGCTTATTTATTTTTATTTTTAGATTCCACACATAAGTGTAATCATCTGGTATTTATTTGTATTTCTCTGTCTGATTCAGCACTGGAACCTTCTTTCAAAGGAAATCAAGAGTAGGGGACTGTGTGAGGAGTGAGAAGGGTGAGAGTTCACTGTGTGTTAGCGTACCTGGTCTCCAGGTCATCACTGACGCCTAGATGTGAGGTACTCCTGATCACTACGTGGCTCCCACTTAGGGAAGGTAGGAAGATAACCAGTATTATAGTCCCCTCTAGGTGCCCAGGCATCCTGCTTGGCATTTATGTTCAATATCTTATTTCATCATTGTAACTACCCAGCCTATAAATATCATCTTTTTTTAAACAACTAAACAGTCTCAGAGAAGTTACTTTCCTCTTGCATTTTATCATGTAACATGGTAAGTGAAAGAGCTAGAATCAAAGCCCTTATTTGTGACTCTTCCAAAATTAGACCAGAACCTTTAATCCAGAGAAATTCCTAGAGGAAAAAGGAGAACAGGGAAAAGGTTTGTTATTTTCTGAGAGTGGGTCTGTCACAGCTGATGGTTCATGGTTTGTTCTTGAGTGATTGTTGACATTCTTTTGCTTGGGGTCTATTGTGAAGAATAGGATAAGTTGATAGGAGGGTGGAAAAGTAGCAGAGAATTGGTGGGCCACAACTGAGCTTCTAAGTGCTGATAACATACAATTCCTGAGTTTCCATTTCCAAGCAATGTGCAAACAGTATGACCAAGGGCAGGTCACTCAATCTCTCTGGGCCTAAGCTCCATCTTTCAAACGAGGATAATAATACTACCTCCTTCCAGAGTGGTTATGAAAATGAACTAATCCAGTCACTGGCACTAGTATACTTTCAATAGATTTCACTATTGCTAGTTTCATCCAAATATTTTTTGTGAACATCTATACTAATAATAGCCTAGATGGTGTCACACCCTCACGTTGTCACAAGATGGCCTTCACAACATGGCCGTCACAAGATGGCTGCACGCACAGCAGAGGCAGGGCCCGGTGGCCACTCCATGCAGTGAGGCCTGGGGGGCCCATGGCTCTGCACAGCACGGAGGAGGCCAGTCCAGGCAGAGGAGGCGGGTCGCGGCAGGGGAGGGTAGTTGGGAGCAATCAGGCCAGCAGGAGAGGGCAGTTGTGGGTGATCAGGCCAGCAGGGGAGGGAAGTTGGGGGCGATTAGGCCAGCAGGGGAGGGCAATTGGGGGCGATCAGGTCCCAGCAGGGGAGGGCAGTTGTGGGTGATCAAGCCAGCAGTGGAGGGCAGTTGTGGGAGACCAGGCCAGCAGGAGAGGGCAGTTGGGGGCAATCAGGCCCCGGCAGGGGAGGGCAGTTGTGGGCGATCAGGCCGGCAGGGGAGGGCAGTTGTGGGAGATCAGGCCGGCAGGGGAGGGCAGTTGGGGGCAATCAGGCATGCAGGGGAGGGCAGTTGGGGGCAATCAGGCATGCAGGGGAGGGCAGTTGGGGGCAATCAGGGGGGCAGGGGATCGGTTAGTGGGTGATCAGGCTGGCAGGCAAAAGCGGTTAGGGGCAATCAGGCAGGCAAGCAGGTGAGCAGTTGGGAGCCAGCAGTCCCGGATTGTGAGAGGGATGTCCAACTGCCTGTTTAGGCCTGATCCCACAGGGCCTAAACTGCCAGTTGAACATCCCCCGAGGGGTCCCAGATTGGAGAGGGTGCAGGCCGGGCTGAGGGACACCTCCCTCCTATGCACGAATTTCATGCACCGGGCCTCTAGTCTTATCATAAATTTCTTTATCAGATAAGCTGTCTGCCAATGAGTAAAGTAAGAATTACAAAAATATGAGGGATTGTGTTAGGGCAGTGGTTGGCAAACTCATTAGTCAATAGAGCCAAATATCAACAGTACAATGATTGAAATTTCTTTTGAGAGCCAAATTTTTTAAACTTAAACTTCTTCTAATGCCACTTCTTCAAAACAGACTTGCCCAGGCCGTGGTATTTTGTGGAAGAGCCACATTCAAGGGGCCAAAGAGCTGCATGTGGCTCGCGAGCCACAGTTTGCCGACCACGGTGTTAGGGGATCATTAAGGTTGGACTACTCCTTAAGGACAGCAGGGCATACAGGGGGCACACAGAAGGACACAAAGGAAGCTAAATGATGGTGAAGTAGAAGTCATTAGAATTTTAAAGGTTAGATATTTATGTCACAATGTTGGATGTGGCTAGAAGAGAGGAGAATTAGACTAAACAATGATGGTATTTTTTGTTTATGATGTTCCTTTCTGGAATTGAAGATCAATCTGTATTAACTAAATCCAAAAGAAAGAGTTCTCAGATTTCCTTCCCTCCAACTAACATTTAGATGAGTTAAATATAAATGAATTTGAAGCAGATGGATTAAATTGCCACTTAAGTACACAGGGGGTTGAGAAGCAAATGGAAAAGGCAGTTAGAAAAATATATCCTGAGTTCACTGAACCTGAAACAGTTGACAAGGTATTTTCCAGGAGGGGGCGGGGGGAAGGGGAATGGGGGGGAAGAAGAGGGGAACACACCCAAAATGCAGCTGCAGCTCTCCAGACCCTGAGTCCTCTGTCACAGACTTCCCAGAGTCCCCATCTGCCACTCATCCTCTGTTCTCACAAAGAGCCACCCAGACAAGCAACAAAGCTTCATTTTCACCATGAGAATATATTCCAATTTATTATTATACTTTTAAACAATAAAACTGCTCCAAAAATTCTCTGCCTTTGAAACTAGCCTTCAAGTCTTACTTATATTTTTGCCCCTAATAAGCACATTAACAAGAGATCAAAGTTAATGACTCTATGAGTTTGAAATAGATAATTGCTGATTTTATTCATGTAATTGTCAGGTATTTATCAAGCAGCTGCAATATGGAATGTATGTATGTATATATGAATAGGCAAGCTTTGTGTCAGACAAGATGAGTGAGATGCCCTCAGAGACACACTTTAGAAAAGGAAATAAAACATACACACACACTCACATCAAGATGGAAAGAATGACAGCCATATTTGTGGACAAAGGGCTAAGTTGTTTAGCAAGCAGAGCCCCAGAGAGCAGCAAACTAAAGGAGAAACTATAAAATATTCTAATTCTCATCCCGGCTTTACAACGCATAGCTATTTCCTGCTGGCAAGTCACTCTGAGTCTCAGTTTCCCCATGTGTGGGTGGCTGGAATCCTATATAATAAAAGCCTAATATGCAAATCAACCAAACGGGGGAATAACCAGTCGCTATGATGTGCACTAACCACCAAGGGTAGACGCTCTATGCAGGAGCTGCGCCCGGTGTTCAGTGCACTCCCACAGGGGGAGCACCACTCAGCCAGAAGCCCTGAGCCAGGCTCATGGCTGGTGGGCCTAAGCCATCAGTCAGACATCCCCCGAGGGATCCCAGACTGCAAGAGGGCACAGGCTGGGCTGAGGTTGGGGGGATCCCTCAGCCCAGCCTGTGCCCTCTTGCAGTCTGGGATCCCTCGGGGGATGTCTGATATTAATCTACATGATTTCGTGCACCAGGCTCTAGTAGATTAATATCCTGGCGTCAGCACTCTTTTATCTTCTGTAAATAATACATTAACCCAGAATTCCAGTATGTTAAATAGGTAAAAACAGAACTTTTCAGGAAATATTGGGTGGAGCCCCCACTCACCATATCACCCAAATCAGACAAAACAACTAGATGCTTGAAGGTATTGTCAAGTCTAAAAATCACAAGCCTGCAAAATCATTGCTGGGTGAGGTGAATAAAGAAGATGTCATTAAAGAAACAGAAAACTAGATAAATACAAAAAATTCAAGGAAGGAGCACTTTCTCATAGTACAGAAACCTCCAAGTGGCCCAAACACCCATAGTGATGAGTTTGTCCACTCTCCTGGAGGGAGATGAATAGTGCTGGCATTGGCTTTGGAGTCAGATGGCTGAGTTTAAATCTTCATTCTACTATGAACATAGCTGGATGACTAGAGACATGACACTGTATTTCTCTGAACATAATTTCCACACATACGTTCTTTTTTATTGTGATAAAAAACACAAACATATCATAGAATTATCATCTTAACCATTTTAAGTGTATAGTTCAGTAGTGTTAAATATATTCACATTGTTGGGAATGAGATCTCCAGAACATTTTTGATCTTGAAAAACTGAAACTGTACCCATTAAGCAACAATGCCCCCTCCCCTATCCCTGGGAACCAACACTCTGTAGGGAGTGGCTATAGGATCAAGCCTCGGACTGACCTGTGGCAGAGCCACAACAAGTCCCAGCTTGGAGGGCAGAGCCCTCCTAGTACAATTAAGCTTGACCTTATAGTCCTCCCTTGTTCCTAGGTAGCTAATGGGCTGTGGGAAGTGCAGTAAGTGCTGCCAAAACAAGGCTTGAGTAACGAAATAGATTTGAAACTCACAAGAACATTGTAAACGTGTTGACCACTCCCCTTGTTTTACTTTGTGTGTGATTTGACTATCAAATAAAGCTTCGGCTTACTGGGTGGGTCACTGTTTCCTCATCCAGGCAGTGATGCACCTGGTCCCAACTGTATTCTCTTGTCTTCTTTAATCCTTCACCACCCCTCCTCAGGTTCACCCCTGGCCATGCTGGATGCGGTTCAACATTCTACTTTCTGTTCCTACGAATTTTACTACATTAGTCACCTCATGTAAGTGAAATCATACAGTATATGACATTTATGACAGACTTATTTCACATAGCATAATGTCCTCAAGGTCATTCATATTGTAGCATGTAACAAGATTTCCTTCCGTTTTAAGGTTGAGCAACATCCCATTGTATGTATAAAACACATTTGGTTGCCCATTCATTCACTAATGGACACTTGGGTTGCTTCTACCTCTTGGCAATTGTGAATACATGGTATTTTTAAAAATTCGTTATTGTTTAAAGTATTACATATGTCTCCTTTTGCCCCATTGACCTCTCCCCGGCCATTCCCACCCCTCAGCACATGCCCTCACCCCCCTAGTGTCTGTGTCCATTGGCTTAACAAACCTGATTCTCTGTAAATATTGGCTTTCTTTTTTTATGTTTTATTTTTTTAGAAAAGATCAGCATGGCTTGAGATTTATATTTTATGTATTTTGAAGTTCTATCCACACTATATTACCAGATTTTCTTGTAACCAATAACACTTATTTATGATCAACAGGGCAGAGTAAAGATGTAATGAGAAGCTCATAATAAAGTATAAAGAGCTAATTTGTCCAGCTGAGTTTTGAACCCATAAAAAGGACATCATGGTACAATGATTCAATTGAGCTTAGCAGCCATTGTCTTCTATTACAATACCAGAGGCCTGGTGAACGAAATGCGTGCACTGCAGGGGAGGGTGTCCCTCAGCCGAGCCTGCACCCTCTCCAATCTGGGACCCCTTGGGGAATGGCTGACTGTCGGTTTAGGCCCGATCCCACAGAGCCTAAACCGACAGTCAGACATCCCTCTCACAATCAGGGACTGCTGGCTCCTAACTGCTGCCACAGAGGCTACGGACCAGACCCTGCTTCTCTCTTCAGGCCTCTCTCCAGACCTGATCCGCAGTCCCCTCAGCAGTCAGTTCTGAGTCATCATGCCTGCAGCCGTAGCAGTCAGTGCTGGGTCGCCACGGAAACCCAGTGCTGACTGCAGGACTGACTTCTGGTTGGTTGAGCCTTCTGGTCGTTGTGGATGTGATGGACCCAGGGATTTTATATATTTGGATTGACTTCTCCTCAGAGGACCTGAATAGACACTTCTTCAAGGAGAACATGCAGATGACCAATAGACATGAAAAGATGCTCAGTGTCACTAATCATTAGAGAAATTCAATTTAAAACCTCTATGAGAGACCATGTCACACATGTCAGAATGGCTATCATCAATAAATCAACAAACAAGTGTTGGCCAGAATGGAAAAAGGGATCCCTTGTGCACTGCTAGTGGCAATAAAGATTGGTGCAGCCACTATGGAAAACAGTATGGAGGTTTCTCAAAAAAATAAAAAACCAGAACTACCTTATAACTTAGCAATTCCACTTCTGGGTATATATCCGAAGAAAACCAAAACACTAATTCGAAAAGATATATGCACCCCTATGTTCATTGCAATAGCCAAGATATGGAAGCAACCCAAGTGCCCATCAATAGACCTCTGCTGCCTAGTGGTAGTACAGCTTTATTCATGTTATTTATAGTGGGAAGGCTAGTTCCTCTGCTATGGCCAGAAGACCAAAAGGTGATCTCAAGCTGCTATTTTGAGATCCTATTATATAAACCATTGGTTTTACATTTATTATCTCTATTTTTCACAGTCGTTGCTGAAAGATGGCTCTCCTACTTGGTAACCTATGGAAGCAGACTAAACCTGAGCCACAGTTGATTCCTGTAAATATACTTCTGAGAAAATGAAACTTAAGAGCAACCAATCACAAACAACCACCTAGGCTTTCCTATGTAAGGCAACTGCTTACGCTACAGCCAATAAAATCAAGTCCTTGCTTTGCTTTGCCTCTATTCTGACAAAGTCTCTCTCCCAGCTCCAGTGGGTGGAGCACTCCTAACCACTTCTGGTTTGATTCTGCCCAATTGGAATCCATGTTCACTCAAATGAACTCTTGAACATTTTAATGTGCTTCAGTGTATCTTTTAACAACCATTTCTCCGGCATTCATGCTGTATGGTTATTACATATTTCTAATATCACCCTTGCCTAAAAGCAGAAGATGCTTTTAAATAAAATCGTGTTTCCACCAAATTCATTGCCCTAAGTCCTAGCCCCTCAGAATGTAAATATATTGGAGACAGGGTCTTGAAAGAGATATGTAAGCTAAAAGGAGGCTAGTTCACTGAGGGAACTTTTTAAACGTCCAGACTCCTATTCCCTATTTTTTAAGAATCTTATTCTACTGTCTAATGGAGGGCTTGGGAATTTGTGTTCCCATCACGTGCTCCAGGTGACCACACAGAGAACCACCATTCTGTTGAATACCAGGACTCCTACCCAGACTTCTTATTAGTATGCAATTAAACTATAGGAAAGTAGTACTAATGGTTGAATAAAAACTTATTTATATTTTCTACCCTAATTATTCTGGTTGGCCAGGCAAAAAAATCAATTCATTAATGCTACAAAATATCACTGAATGGCTCATGAACTGGGATCTTAGACAACAAAATCAGAAACACACATTCCCTAAGTTCAAGCAGCTCACATACTAGTTAAAAGACAGAGGAGTGAGCAGTTAAATTACAGTGTAAATCTGTTAATTACAATTCCAGAAGTAGGAAGTGGGAAAACAGAATACGAAGCAGCTAACTGCATGGTGACACTCAGTAAGAGTAACATTAAGTCAGTGATGTTAGGAGTGGAGTTGAAGGATAAGTATAGAATTTCAGCAAAACACGTGGCAGAGAATATGTACAAAATGCCTAATTTGACCCTTCTGTCTTATCCACAGAATGGTCAGAAAGCCAGGGTGACAGAGGACTGGATGATGAGATGTGGTGGGAAAGTCCATCACTTTAAACCACAGCAGGTGGGTTTGACCAAGAGAAAAAGGGAAGGCACATGTGGCAAGGAGTGTGAGGGAGTAGAGATAAAGTACAAGGGAGTTGTTTTAATCCAATCAAGATGCAGCCTGGGGCCTACTCTAGGCTTCTCCAGAGCCAGAAATTGTTTAAATGCCCAGAAAATTGTACCCAGATGTTTTGACATGAGGACCTCATTTCCCATGAAGTCAATTAAACGCATTTGTTGCTTCTACGTAGAGCTCTGGTGTCTGCCAGATTATTATGCACTCCAGGGGGATGTGTTGTTCAACCCTGTCGTGTCTCCCCAGCGAAACTGTCATCATGTGTCTGGAGCTAATTGACGCTTGCTTGCTTTTTAATAATTAGTCAGGTGGTGGTAATAATAGCCGAATAGAAATGGGCTGAGTTTCATTTAATGGCTATTTGAGAAATGAAAATTAATAGCAGAAGAGTCCGAGCACAACCTGCTTTGACCTCGTGTGCTGAAGTGAAGGAGGGCTGAGGCATTCCACCTGAGATCTTCTCAGCTGTGTCTCCCACTGAGTGTAAGGGGTGGGCGTACTGAGGTTGTTTCCATTCCCTGGAGAAAGACAAAACCTTTCCTTACGAAATTCTCTCTTTTTTTTCTCACCCTTTTCCCACTCCTACCACTTTTCCCCTCAAAGTACTTTCAGGTGACCCCATTTTACCAAGTTCCCCAAGGTCTATCCAACCTATGGGTACTACGCTGATTTACCAAGTCCAACCGGAAATGTTAGTGGAGGATTCCAGCAAATGTCCTACTGAAGACCCAGAAAACTCTGGAATAAAGACTTAGATTGCTTCATTGGACAAAGAAACCCAAACAGCTGAAGCTTTGGCTAGAGGCAGAGAATAATACAACTAATGTCAGAGGAAACTTATTAATATCAGCTACACCCTTGTAATTAGTTAGGAAATAATTTCTTTTAGCTTCTACATGTATTCATCTTGCTGTTTTATAGTTTCCACTCTAGTTAAAACCATACTCTTGTGTTTAGCTTGACATCTGCCCTTGGAGGTCTTACAGCCATATTAAACTTAACATGTCTAAAAACAGACTCTCCCTGTCACAGTGTTCTCCATCTGAATAAATAGCAACTTGTAAGTTTCCATTTGCTATGGTCCAAAACCATGACATCATCCTTTATTCCTCTTTTTTTTCTCACACTTTGATCTTCTACATAAGTCGAAGCTGATTATTTCTCATCATTTCTGTGACTAGATCTCCCAACCAAGCCACCATCATCTCTCCATTAACCAGGGTCTTTCCATTGATAGCCCCTGAGAGTTTTCTGCATTCAGGCTAAGAAACAACTTTTATTGAGTTCCTACTAAGTTCTAGCCACTGTTCTAAGCATTTCACAAGCATTAACTCATGGGATCCTCACAACTTCATGAGAATAAGTACTATATTTATCTCCAAACTGAGGCATGAAGAGGCAGTCATCTTGCCTAAATTCTAGACCTGCCCCTAAGTTCTAATGGCCTGATTGGCTGCCTTTTCCTCTGATGCTGGGTACCACCAGTGTCCTTCCAATAGTTATTATTAATAAAGATAACTTTATTTTGCTTGCATCCAAAGAACTATTATGTGCAAGTCTCAACTATCAGAGTGTCCTTCCTGTGTTTCTTTCCCATAAGAATAGGTATTTGAATAATTTGATTAGTCAGTGTTCATAACTGGTAAGTGGTGTGCTTGTGTGTGTGTGTGTTATATACTCCTTCCATTCATTCAAAAAATGTTTCTATTTTTCTATGCTCATCCCCCCTTCTCCTCCTTCTCCTCTATCCTCTTCAGTTTTACTTCATAATTTTCTAAACCAGACAATTTCTTAGAAAGCAGTATTAAAATATTTAAATAACAAATCACTCATTTTCAGTACAAGGAACAATGCCACACATTGTTCAATTTTTCTAGCCAACTGCAACACAAGCTGCCAGCTGGCTGACCTTAGGCTGATGGAGATCATATGTATGCACAGAAATGAGATTGGTGAGATGAGGAAGTATCCTATATAATAAGTAGGTAATATGCAAATTAACCCTCACACCTTCACAAGATAGCTGCCAATACCAGGCCGTCAGAGGGGTAGTGAGGGACGACCAAGCCTTGGATGTCGGTTGCCCAGCTGCCCAGGGCAGGCCTGAGGGATGACCAAATGACTGAACAAGCAGGCTGCATGGGGCGACCAGGTCGGCAGAGGGGTAAGGGACGACCAAATGACTGAACAAGCAGGCTGCATGGGGCGACCAGGTCGGCAGAGGGGTGAGGGACGACCAAATGACTGAACAAGCAGGCTGCGTGGGGCGACCATGCTGGCAGGGGGTTTAGTGAGGGACGACCAAACAACTGAACAGCAGGCTGCATGGGGTGACTAGGATGGTGGGGGGACCATGAGGGGTGACCAAACAACTGAACAGCAGGCTGTGTATGGCAACCAGGCCAGCAGGGGGGCAGTTGGGGTGACCAGGCCAGCAGGGGGGGCGCAGTTAGGGGTTATCAGGCCAGCATGCAGAGGCAGTGAGGGATGATCAGGCTGGCAGTGGTGGTGGGGGGGCAGTTAGGGTGACCAGGCAGGCAGGCAGGCAGGTGAGCGATTAGGAGCCAGCAGTCCAGGATTGTGAGAGGGGTGTCTGACAGTCAGTTTAGGCCCAATCCTCGGGATCGGGCCTAAACCGGCAGTCGGACATTCCCTGAGGGCTCCTGGATTGGAGAGGGTGCAGGCTGGGCTGAGGGGACCCCCCCCCCCCCATTCACAAATTCCATGCACCGGGCCTTTAGTCTTTATATATATATATAAAGAGGTAATATGCAAATTGTCCAGGACACCGTAACGTCACGACCGCTCAGGAGGAGGCTGCACGCGCAGGTGGGCGGGAGGGGACTGTGTGCGCCATGGATGGTGCAGGCCTGGAGAGAGGAAGGCCTGCCAGCCACCGCGATTGTGGGGATGCCCAGAGAGAAGAGGGCCTGCCAGCCATCGCGGCTACAGGGATGCCCAGAGAGAAGAGGGCCTGCCAGCCGTTGCGGCTACAAGGTGGCCTGGAGAAAACAGGCCCTGCCAGCCGCGGAGCACCAGCAGTCCCGCCTCTGCATGTGAGCTACAGAGGAAACAACTTTTCTGACCGCTCATTGGCTAAGCTCCTGGTACGCCACTCACAGTGTTCTTGGTAACTTGAGTAATAAGAATCCAAGAAGGTGATCTAGGGATTTTCCACTTCACTTCTGGAGGAAAAAACAAAGGTCTACTGCTGGAGGGGCTAAGAAATATCATATCCTGCCCTAGCCAGTTTTGCTCAGTGGATAGAGCCTAGACCTGCAGACCACAGGGTCCGGGTTCAATTCTGGTCAAGGGCATGTACTTAGGTTGCAGGCTCCTCCCTGGCTGGGGGGGGGGGGGGGCTCATGCAGGAGGCAACCAATAGAAGTGTCCCTCTCACATTGATGTTTCTCTCTGTCTTTCCCTCTCCCACGCTCTCTAAAAATCAATGGAAAAATATCCTCAATTGAGGATAAAAAGAAAGAAAGGTCATATCCTATGAAAGAGACATGTTGAAAATGCCTAAAGAAAGTTGTCATTTTTTCGTGGTGAAGGGACTAGACTCCGTATTGCTGAAAACACCTTGGCAGCTGCGGCAGCCAGCAGTGGCAGCACCAGCAGGATGATGGGGGCAGCGCCTTCCCTGATCAGCCCACTCACCTCCCAAAGAGGGAAGCCAGACATCAGTAGGACATCCCCTGAGGGCTCCCGGACTGTGAGAGGGGGCAGGCTGGGCTGAGGGACCTCCCCCACCCCTGCCACAGTGCACGAATTTTCGTGCACCGGGCCTCTAGTATATTTTATAAATAAAGGTTATTACCTGGGGTTCAGGCTGAAGTAGGACAAATGTGTGTTTCCTATAAGGAAATATGAATTAAGTAGCCTCAGATTTCCAACAGTTCTAAGAATTCTGACATGCCCCCTAATCTGGCTCTGTTGGAAAGCACAGAAATCCAGAGAGGACTGTCTTTTGGAGGATGGCCTGGATAAATAGTGATGTGAAGCAAGGCAGTTGATGGTGGGACCTTACAGAGTTCATCTGCAGCTCCCTATAGAGACCATGGGACTTTGACATGGAGCCAGGGCCTCCATTGCATCTTAGCCCAATAAAGGAGCAGTGGGGCAGGTGGTTCAAATGGGTGAGCACCAGTCTTGATATCCTGCATGTGTGAATGGGTAAGATTTCCCTCCACTTTCCTAGACTGCACTTTGGGCTCAGCCCTGAGTTCGCATCAGCCCCGAAAAAGGAAGTTCTTTTCTGAGCTGCTGGCTATGAGTGCACAGTTCAGATTTTTTCCTCGAATACTACTTTTCTAAACTTTGCTCCTGAAGATAATTCTTTTTTTTTTTTCTTGATTGGTTATGTATCATATAGTGGCTTATTTACTTACTTTGTGGCTATCTAGCATCCTATCTATATATCCCTTCCAATCAGCACTCTTATCTTTCTTTGGGAAGAATACCCCATTCTCCATGGTGTCCTGTGGAAGGGTAATTTCCAACACCCACCTTGCCCTGCAGGCTCCACCTATGAAAACTCATAGAAACTATGATCAGTCCATCGCATGCTTGCTCCTAGACCAGAATCTTGAGTGACTGTGACCAAGGCAGAAGGAAATTGAGAGGTCAAATGGGCCAGAAGCGGTTGTAGAGCAGCAGCATTTGGATCAAGTTGGCTTTGCAGCAACAATCACTTAGAACTAGGACTGGTTCTATGCATTATTCCTAGGAATAGTGCCATCTCCCAGCACAAGTGAAAGATGTATTGAGGAGGGATCCATGTATTGAGGAGGAATGGTGAGACAGGAGAACACGGCTATTTCCTAGCATTCTCTGTGCTGGTAACATCATTATTTGTGATGAAATACTGAAAATTCCCAGAAGAAATCCAGACATATAAATTCAATTTTAATCACAAAGTTATATTCTAATGCAAAATATATTCTTTCTATAATATGAACCATTTGGATTATCTCAGATAATCATACACAGTCCCTATAAATTCCTATGACAGAGGTGATTAACAGTGGTGCAGAATGATTGAAAAGTGGAATGGAAAAAAAATATCCAGAAAACCTAGAAGATATAACCAAAAGGAGCTGATATTTAATTCAAATGATATGGGATTCCAAGACAATCCTACTCACCACAGAGAGCTCTCAGCCTATCTTTCTCTTCTTTCACGTTGATAAATAGAGCTGTGCTTCCTCAGGAAAACTCTAAATTATTTACTATATTTTATTTAAAGAAAAGTAAAGCACTCTAAAAGCTTGAAAATAATGTCGACCTAACACAAAGTGACAGGTGTGCATCAGCCAACAAGGTACACAGAGAAGATGCCAGAAAAAAAAAAAAAAAAAAGTTGAGATATGCTGGAGAAGACACACTTCCTGTAGGAGGACATAAGAAAGCTATTTGCCATATTAACTAACGTGATTATAGGTTTTCAGTTAGGCCACTGTGACCAACCACATAAAGTGAAACAGCCCTTCCATCAGGATGTTACAGAATTTACCACGCAACCGAAGAACACACAGGAGTAATTGGAGGAGTAAACAGGAAAAACCCATTTATTTTCACGTGTTTTACATGTACTTGTACAGTGACTCAGGGGAGATTGTTTCTCTACAAATCCTAATCAAGCCAATATGGAGGTTGCTTTCCCTTTATACCCCTTTGGTTTCTTTGTCCCCCAGATATGGGATGGGACTTCTGGACCTTTCGCAGGCTTTGCAAAAAGCCCCATGTGTTGGGGTGGGGGCCGTAAGACCACATCTAAAGGCCTGGCCTGGCGCCAGTGCTGATAACTCCGTCTGGGGGTTGTGTATTGTTCATGGTTTATGGCCTTTCTAAAATGGGAGTAGTACTTAGGTAAACAGGTCTTACAGGACCAGATAATTAAAGAGGGGCAGGGACTAGACTACAGGCTAATAAGAATGTGCATTAGGTTACTGGCACAGATTCAGATTGCTAGCCCCCCGAAAATGTCTCATTTTCCCCATCAAGGGTAGTAACATAGGTTTATTAGTTCTAGAAGTACTACGTGAAAGACAAGCAGCTGTTTCCTATGTACAGAAAGATGGAAAGAACATGTAAATGACAGCCACTGCTAAGGAATTTTTGTAAATTATATAGCAACAGGGGCTGCTCAGTTATCACACCCAAACCCCCACTCCTAAAGAATTCTGGAAACCCATAGCTGATATCATTTAATTACACAATATTTACTTGTACGTTTGATTTTAAAAATTCTGACCTAGTGTTAACTGTGAATGAAATTGTATGAGTGGTACATCACTTTGTTATAAATGAATTCTGAAACACAGGAAGATCCTTAAAAGGCCTAAGGAATTCAAGTTTATGAAGTTTGAACAGGTTGGCACTCATAATATTCAAATTGAGCTTCTTTTCTTTTGGGGGCTTTTATGTTCTCTGCTTTTCTACCCCCCAAATGGAGGAAACAAGGAAATTTGAGTATACATGGCTTGAGGATTTGTAAAAGACTTCATTTCAGACTACCTCCTGAGCCTTCTCAAGACAAGCAGCTGTTTCCTCGGTACCTAAAGATGAAAGGAACGTGTAAATGACAGCCAATTCTGTTTGCTTTAACATTGACTCATGTCAGATTAGAAAGAGTAATTTATTTAAGTGGATATCTGTCGATAGTACCCTGGAAACATAAAGTGGCACAGAGATGCAGTATCTGCTATGAAAGGAGTCTTCACAGCCCATCTTTCTGCTATTAATGTGAGAGATAAAGGGGAAGAGCCACGTCCATGAGAACAGCCTCATGCTTAGAGGTTCTGTAGGTGCAGCTAAGACTCTCTGTCCCCAGAGTCCATCCCCACCTCTTTCACTCTGTGCCCACAACCAATTCACTCCACTTCTGGGTCTTGCTGCCAAAGGAACAGAACACCTTCAGGAAAAGAAACTGGCTTCCAACAGCAAAATGCCGGTGGGTCCTAGCTGGAGGCAGATGGCCAGCAGCCTCCCTCAGTGGAGCTGCCCCCTGTTGCCCTCAGCCCTGCCCTCGTGCAGCAGGGGCTGGAAATGACTGAGCCTGTTGCCTGGGCTGGCTGGAGGCAAGGTCCTGGATTTGAAGTCAGAGGAAAGGTAGGAGAGGCTGCTTGTGAAGTGGAGAGTAAGGAAAGATTTTGGACTGGCAGCAGCCAAAGTCAAAATCCTAACTTCTTCAATATCTAGGAAGGAAAATTGTGTCAAGTTCTTTATAAGGCGCAGAAATGCTCTCTATGGAGAATTTATAAATATATATATATATATATATATATATATATATACACACACACACACACACACACATATATATATATGTATGTGTGTATATATATATATCCATACATTATATATATATATATATATATATATATATATATATATATATAGACACACACACACACACACACACACACACACACACACACACACACTGAGTGGCCAGATTATTAAGACCACCTGACGTTTGTAGGCAAATTAGCTGTCCACTGCATCGTATGGGATATGGAAGCCGAAGGCCTGGTTGAGCACCTTCGCTATCTGCAGTTACCAAGATAAAACGTCTCCAATTCGTACAGGAACACAAGGATTGGACAGTCAAGCATTGGAAAAAAGTCATGTGGTCCGATGAATCACGTTTCCAGTTGCATCATGCAGATGGCAGAGTGAGAATCACCCCACATGCGTAAGTACAACCCTTCAAGCTGGTGGGGTCAGTGTTATGGTTTGGGGCATGTTTTCCTGGCATGATTTGGGCCCTTTAATTCGTGTGGAACAACATCTGAATAGCACAACATACCTAAGTATCGTTGCTGATCAAGTTCATCCTATCATGCTGATGGCGTATCCCAATGGAGATGGCTTCTTCCAACAAGACAATGCACCATGCCACGGTGCTCGTATTGTGCAGGAGTGGTTTCAAGAACATGAGGGAGACTTTACCTTGCTTATGTGACCCCCACAATCACCAGATCTCAATCTAATTGAGCATTTGTGGGATGAAGTTAAAAGAGCCATCAGGCAGCTGGTTCCACAACCATCAAATCTCACAGAACTGGACAGTGCTATTCATCAGGCATGGTGTCAGATTCCTCACATCACCTTTCAACATCTCATGGAGTCAATGCCAAGAAGAATCGCCACAGTATTGAAGGCAAAAGGTGGCCCAACAAAGTACTGATGGGGTGGTCACAATAATCTGACCACTCAGTATATATATAAGTCACCACAATTATCACTTACTAGAGGCCCAGTGCACAAAATTCGTGCACGGAGGGGGGGTTCCCTCAGCCCTGCCTGCACCCTCTGCCATTTGGGACCCCTACACCTTTTTCTTATCTAGCTAACCTCTTCACATTTAAAAAAAATTAACTGAAATATCACCTACTCTAGGATATCCTCTTTGAACAAATGTCTTTACAATCTGTATTAAGTATTTTTATAGTATATCATTCTTTTTCTTTAACAGCTACTTAGAGTGGATGCAATGTGGTTTTCATTCTTGCATCTGAATTTTTTCTTCTTGCTCTTGTAATAGCAAAGCTTATCCAATTTACATTTGCCCTTCAAGGGCTTATATTTGGTTCAGTTTCTAGTTGGCTCCCTGCTTTTTTTTTTTTTAAAGCAATAAATTTGGGTTGTGATAGTAAGCCTCACTTGTAATCAAGCCTGTAGGTCTCCCTATCTGAATATTTCTATAATACCTATCACTTTAGCATACCAGAGACTGTGTTCATTTATAGAAAATAACAATGTCACCTGATCATTTGATCTTCTAGTAATATTTTATAGCAAGATGTATTATTCTAGTAATATAACTATTATAAAACTGAGGCGTACAGAAATAAATCACATTAAACAATAAAGAATGACTCAAATATCAAAGCATAGTACACTTAGGGCCTCCCTTGTCCTGTGCCTCAGATATCATAGCATAGTGCACAGTTCACATGGAACTCAGCTTCCTTTAAAATAGGAAGGGATGCCATCCATACTCATGTGTGGAAGCAGCTACTTCCACACATATTTTTTTTTATTTAATTCACAGCACATACTCTTTGTACTAATTATTGGAAACTCATCCTAGCAATTGCCTCTGTTCCTCTCTGTATTGTTGCCTTACATTCTGATGTTATTACTGTGCTTTTTTCATCCACTCGCTCTAATAAGATTGTGAATTTTTTAAGGGCAGAGATCATGACTGGAGCTTGTGTTTCTCTGTCATGGTGCCTAAATAAATACTCAAATGCCATCCAGTCCAAATGACTGTGATGAGAGAGGCCCACCATTGCTGGAGACCTCTGATTTTTATTTAAGGGGCCTCACTTGTCCTGCGCCTTTACAGAGGGGTGAGTAGGGGTTGAGGGAATTTGAGGAAACCCAGACAGAATTCTCCTCTTAAAAGATTTTGCTAAGCTGGCGCCTGGGACCGCTGGGCATTTGTCCAATTAAAACCCAGACACACAGCAATAACAAAGGCACTGGTCTCCTACTGCTAATTCGTGGGGATCAAACCCCAGCCTGCAGGAACTCAGCCCCGCAGTCAGGACCAGGCCGCTGGGTAGACCTGGGCTGGTGCTAGAGGCCCCGGACTCGTGCCATGCGCCCGAACAGGTCCCTAGCACAGGTTGGTCAGCGGAGCGGCTTCTTCGCCTGGGGTTGTGGGGCAGCTTGGCCAGGCTCAGCCTGGTCTCTTTGCCCCGGGATCGTGGGGCAGCTCGGCCTGGTCTCTTTGCCCCAGGATCCTGGGGCAGCTCGGCCTGGCCTGTTCGCCCCATGATCGAGGGGCAGCTCGGCCTGGCCTGTTCGCCCCATGATCGAGGGGCAGCTCGGCCTGGCCTGTTCGCCCCATGATCGAGGGGCAGCTCGGCCTGGCCTGTTCGCCCCATAATCGAGGGGCAGCTCGGCCTGGGCTCATTGCTTTCCACCAGCTGCAGCTCGCCAGTCTCCCATGGGCTGGGGGGAGCCAACCAGTCCAGCCCACAGCATGTGGCAGCGGCTGTGAAGGTCACCATGGCAACCCAGCACTGACTTGCGGTTGGTCAGCCTTTGGTCGTGATGTTACAACGCTGGGCTTTTATTATTAGGATTATCCACACTCATCTTTTCTTCGGCATTAGATTTAGCCCCATATGTAATTGTATCATATCATTCATAGGAATAGGAATTACATGGACATGTTCTATGAATGAAAATCTCCTATTTTTGCAATGATGCCTGATATCCCAGTGCATCTGGGATACAGTCCTTACGAGACTGTGCTGACTCCGCTTTATAATATTCTTTGGGCTAGAAATCTCCTGGTGAGGCTAGATTAGTAAATACTTTCTTAATTTTTTTTCAAATCCTCCTAACGTAGCATTGGTTAAGGGGGGAAATGCTTTTATTTATCTTACTTTGTTCCAAAATGAGTTAAGGCAACAAAGTAAAATAAATTAGAACTAAGTGGGGGTAGGGTACACCAAACAAAGGAGAAATGAAATTAACAAATGAATACAAAAGCATGTGAAATGGAGCCAGGAATGAGGTTGATTGCACTGAATTCTCATTAAATAGCCTGTACCTTTCAGCAGGGTTCATGACCTTCGATCCACTCATTTTAATAATGGATTCTTTCATGTCTGCTGCCAAGCACTCTCCATAGAACTTTCCCCCTTAACTGAGTTCCAGAGCAATGTCCCGGCATGACAGTCTCCTCTCTATCCTACTTATTCCTGATTCCTTCCTTCCATATTTGAAAGTTGAGGACTGTTTTTTGTTCTACTCTCAATTCCCCTCCCCCTTATTTTTACTTCTCTTCTAAAGTGAGTAATTCCTAAATACAGGAACAAGCTTTTTCCCAGGTTTGAGTTCTGCATTTCCAAAAGGCTGCAGGAGTCTGGCTCTGCCTTAATGTTCTGCCAGCACCATAAACTTACATGACAAAACTGCTTTGTACTGACGCACCCAAAATCCCATTCTCCAGAGTGCACACTCACCCACTACAGACACAAAGCTAACTTGCTGTCTCCCTCACTTCACTGAGGTCACTGCCAAACTTCCAGCCCATGGAAGCATCTTGTCTTGTCCCTCACAGACCCTTCGCCTACCCTCCCATCACCAGCACAAGCAAAGGTGGACAGAATCTGGGATGTACTGCCACATGGACTCATGAAAAAGGCAGAACAGGCTGTTTATAGAAAGATGAGTTGGTGAAAAGCAATTCAGAGCAGACAGGGAAAAAAAGAGCAAAAATAGGCTAGTTTAGAAATGATAGACATAATCATCATTGCAAAAGATTAAAATATTTATAAAATAGTGCTATGTGCAATTCTGTGACAGTAAATGTGAGAAACTAAGGCTCGTACATTTGGTTACTGACCTCAGTAAATAAACATATATTGACAGAACAAATAATTTCCCCAATACTATTACTTTGGGTGAGTAATTGGATTTAATTCCTCATTTTGTTTTATTTATTTCTTAAACTAAAGTCAGTTGTGAGTCCACATCCATAGGAGTGGTGGGTAATTCACATCAGTCATTTCTGGGGTCCCCCTCCTTAGGGTTTTAAAAAAAAGTCCCAGAGCATGATGCAGAGCCAAGCATCAAAGAGGCCCCTTAAGTCATCAGTCATCATCATTGGTCTGGATTGGTCACTTAACCGTCCCCAGAAACCACTGCCCCAGAAGGCGTGCGACTTTCAGAAGGTGGATTTGCTTCTTCTGTGCCTCATGTGGGGTCCTGGAAGCACTGGCTAGGCTGGAAGCCCCTGTGTCTCAGGACCAGTCTTTCTGGGACATCAAGGTGTCGCCCTTCTAAGCTCTGGCTGTTATGCCCAGATTTCGTGATCCCCAAATACCACCAGGGAGCCGAGTTCGATGCAAAAGCAAAGAGCCTTTAATCGAGCTAGCTCGAGCTCAGTCCCACACACACACACCGGCGCAGCGGTGAGAGAGAGAGAGCCCCAGTCCCCAAACGCGCTGATTTATAGGGGGCCTGGGAGAGGTAGGAGGGGTGAGGTAGTGTGGCCTCCGCTGATTGGTCGGGGTCAGGTTGCACATGGGGGCAGGGCACGGCTTACTTTCCTCTTGCATTTCTATTGGCTAATTCAAAAGTGTGGGTTGGGCTCTTGGAGAGGTTCTAGGGCGGAACCTGACTCCACGAGGTGGAGGACATGGAACAAAGGGAACATGGAGTCGGTCTCTCCCCACCCTTTCATGGCCACCTACCCAGGGTACAGGCACAGACTGGAAGGGGCCCTGATGTACCTGAGTTCTCCAGCATCTCTCCAATCTTAGGTTAAATCTTTCTGCTGTTGTGCTACAGCCAGGGTACTACAGACTGAATGCTTGTGTCCCCCTCCCAAACTCAAGTTAAACCCTACCACCACCACCACCCCCCCATGTGATGGCATTTGGAGATGGGGCTTTGAGAGGTAAATAGGTCATGTGAATGGAGCTCAACTGGATGGGATTAGAGCCCTTCTAAAAGAGACCCCAGAGAGCTCTCTGCTCCCTGCCATGTGAGGACACTAGAGGTCAGCAAGCAGTCTGCAACACAAAAGAGGGCCCTCACCAGAACCTGACCATGCTGGCCCCTTGACCACAGACTCCCAGCCTCCAGAACTCTGAGAAACGAATCTGTTGTTTATAAACCACCCAGTCCATGGTATTCTGTTATAGCAGCCTGAACTAAGACACAGAGGTTCTTGATTTCCCCTTTTCCTCCAAACACCCAGAATAATCTCTGCAACAGTCATGAGTCTTCACAAAAGACAGGAAGATGCACTAACCTCACAGACTGTCTACTTTCAGTTCTTTAAAACTCCCTGAGGCAAAGCAATACTAAGGACTGAGCTGCTTTGAATGGTGGAGAAACAGCAAGAAAAAACAAAAGTAAATTTTAAAGAAAACAAAGCAAAACCCTACCAATGTACATGTATAGAATACACATGCCATGAAAAACCAAATTTTTGGTAGGAAGTGTACCAGATGAATGACAGGGGTTATCTCTGAGAAATGAGATTATGGAATTTTATTTTCTCTGTTCCCCAAGCTTCCTGTGATGAACATGCCGTAACTATTATAATAAACTAGTGGCCCAGTGCATGGAATTCATGCACATTAAAAGGGGATTAATTAGAGGAAATATTTTAATATTGCTATTTGCCCTTTCTCTATAATAGAAGTGTCAGAGATGAAATAAAATTAGTAAAATGTATATGAAAATCTTCCTCCTATCAGAGTCTGGGGCCACACCACGGGACCCAGAGTCAAGTCCCCGCCCACCCACAAGTACCTCAAAATCGCATGAGACTCAGACCCGGCCACGCGCCCGCCCCCCACCCCCCCAACTGGGCTAAATCCAGACCTGGCCGGTCCCACCCTTGTCAAGTCCCACTGGGCAGGTGGTGCAGCCTCAGGTCCCCTGGCCTGGCTCTGGGGAGGGGGGCATGGCCTGAGGTCCCCCAGCCCAGGCTGGAGTGGGGGGGTTCACCTTGAGGTCCCCCGTCAAGCCCTGCCAGGTGGAGGACAGAGCCTGAGATCCCCTGTCAAGCCCCACCGGGTGAGGGACATGGCCTGAGGTCCCCTGTCAAGCCCTGCCAGGTGGGGGGCGCAGCCTCATGTCCCCTGTAAAGCCCCACTGGGAGGGGGGCACAGCTTCAGGTCCCCTGTCAAGCCCCGCTGGGTGGCGGGCATGGCCTGAGGTACCCCGGCCCAGCACTGGGGTGGAGGGGCCGCACCTTGAGGTCCCACATCAAGCCCTGCTGGGCGGGGGGGCACAGCCTTAGGTAGCCTGGCCTGGCACCAGGGTGGGGGGCACACCTTGAGGTCCCCTGTCATGCCCCGCCAGGCAGGAGGGTGTGGCCTCAGGTCCTCTGGCCTGGCACTGGGGCAGGGGGCGTGGCCTGAGGTCCCCCATCAATCCCTGCCAGGTAGGGGGGAGCGGCCTGAGGTCCCCCGGTCTGGTGCCAGGGTGGGGGGCGCGGCCTGAGGGCCCCTGTCAAACTCCACGAGGGCAGGGGGCACAGCCTCAGATCCCTGCTGATTGCTTGTTAAGGCTCGTTATGGAAACTCGGCCTCTGCTGTGGGTGCAGCCATCTTGTGTTACAGAAACCCTGCCTCCACTGTGGGCGCCGCCATCTTTGTGGTGGAGTGATGGTCAATTTGCATATTCCCTCTTTAGAATATTGGATAAGAACAATGCCCTAGGCTGAGATGAGTTCACCTGCAACTGAGGTAGATAGTTTCCAGCCTGTGATAGCTCCACCTAAGGCTTTCTCAAGCACCCAAGAGCCTCAGTGCACCAGAAAGTACTGTGGAGCTGACAATTGATGGGGCTGGGAGTCAGTCAATGTCTCAACTCATCCTCAGGTAGGACAATTCTGGTATGTGTACCTCAGAGAGCTTCAGCAGGATCAGCCTCCAACTGCCCAGAGTGGAACCTGCTTAGCAATACACCTTGTGTTGGCTTTTTTCCCTTCCCTGTCTTGCCTTCCCTAGCTGTGCTTCCTGGGATCACTTCCCAAATATGTAAAGTTTTCCTGGTGGGATCTAATGTGAACTATGACAGAGGGAAGATCCATATTTCACAATGACAAGCTTGTTCACATCCATCTGCACTGCAGTGGGCTTTGCTGGGGGCTTCATTGAACCAGGTTAAGAGAATTTCTACAACCAGAAACCTCCGGATTACACCAAGCACCAGCCTTCATCCTTTATCTCTGTACCCCTACATCACCTAGCACAGAGCCTTGCCCATATGAGACACATTAAATGCCTGTGGAATTCAATTAGATTTTAATTCTCCATGGCTATAATGCAAACTCAAATGCTTCCTTAAATGAGCCAGCATCAACACAGATTCAAAACCAGACCTTTGAATCACTATTTGCAGCACAACCAATGTGTGCCCTGTACAAGGACACCATGTGGTGACAGTGGATCTTCTTTATAACTCATTACAGTATCAGAATGGATACTGTGTGGCTGAGGTCAATGCTGTTAGTACAGCATGGACATTAAAAGAAGCTTCCCCTGCACATTCCCTCTAGAAGAGTCACATCCTCTGCCACCAGCAGTACCTCCACAATAGTTAGTTACCCTCAGAGAATAAACACTGGCTCATTGACATCCTCTCAAAATGAGCTCTCCATGAGCCATTGCTTCCACAATTTGCTGCTATGATGAGAATTTATATTCATAATGATGAGACAGAAGCACTAATTACATAGTCCTCAAGTGCTATCATCAAAGAAAAATTGGATTAAGTTTGCTTAATTGTAGTATCATTCTTCAAAAGTTGGCAGTCCACCTGTGGGCACCCTCTCAATTAACCAGAACAGTGTATTAACAGCAAGCCCCCTGAGCACGACGAGCAATCTGAAATACACGGGACTTTATCATCTACATCATCGAAGGCACTGACTGCCACACCTGTCCCTCTGCCTCAGGATTACCGTGTAGTCTTCCAGCCTGGCATCCTGAACACAAGGAAGGAGGCTCAGTGGAAGAGAGTGGAGTCTATAATAGCTTAGACTTTGGAGTCAGACACAAGTCTGATCTTTGTTTCCACATTTAATCTAGCTCAGTAGGATGTGGTAGGTATTTGACAATTAAAGGCGAATATGATTTCCATGGCCTTTTCAAATACCAAGGAAGGAGTCTCGGGCCCTTGGCATTTTTAACTTCCAGAAAATGCTTCTTATCCCTCACTGCATTGGAAGCATGGGATTCATTTAGGGCTGATGTTGCCAAAAGTCAGGACAGTTTCTCCCCACTTCTAGTACCCTCAGTTCCCCCCACACAGCCCTCTTTTCACTCTTACTCTTGAGTGTTTCCAAGCGAGGATGGAAAGTATAAACCTGGGACTCTACTCCACAGACCCTGCCCTTATCTGGAGTTTAGTTCAAAATCAAAACTTGCTGTGAATATTTTCTGGATGAAGACTGGGATTCAGGAGTGTTTATGTCTGGAGCCGAGATAGGAATTGGGAAGGGCAGTAGGTGAAGGGGTGACAGAGAAGGCTGGTGGGCTCCTACCTGATGGAGTCATCCACCTTTGGATATATGTTCTCCTGGATTCTCTTCCTTCCTGCTCCTATCACTGTCTCCACCTTATTCTAGTCTTATGTCCTACCTTTACTCCTTCCAAGAGACAGATGTGGAAGAAAAGAGATTTTAGGTTTTTCTTGTTTTCTCCTGTATTTACATTTAAGGATGAAGCTATTTATTATGTGCCAGGCACCATTCAAGGTATTTTCATATATCAGACCTTAATGCCTTTGTGTACATTCAAACCCAGTTGCCCTTCCTCCAAAGTGAATACTGTTTTCTTTACCTAAAATTATTAAGGGGAAGGCAATCAAAGTTAATTAGTAAAAATGCTCTTGTACATCTTTTGCACAAGTACCCAATTTTAGGTCAAACCCAAAGGCAACTATGAATTCAAAAGAACCATCCTATCTAATAAAGAGGGAATATGCTAATCGACTGTCATGCCCTCACAAAGATGGCGTCAAAGAGAGAATATGCTAATTGACTGCCATGCCCTCAAAGATGGCGGCGCCCACAGCCACAAGATGGTGGCACCCAGTCCCCTCAGCCCCATTGGGGCAGCAGGAACATGGTCCGGCCGCTCTGCGCACCTGCCTCCAGAGTCCCTCAGTCCCCTCAGCCCCCAGCCACCCAGGGCCAGCTTGAGGCACAGGCAAGCCTGGGATGTCGGCTGCCCAGCCACCCAGGGTGGGCCTGAGGTGTAGCCAAGCCTCAGATGGCGGCTGCCCAGCCGCCCAGGGTCGCCTGAGGCTCAGGTAACCAGGGCCAGCTGAGGCTTGTGCTGTCGGCAGTGGCAGCAGCAAAGGTGTGATGGGGGTGTTGCCTTCCCCTGATTGCCAGGTCGCCTCCCACCCCTGAGGGGTCCCGGAATGTGAAAGGGGACAGGCTGGGCTGAGGGAAACCCCCTCCAGTGCACCTCCAGTGCATGAATTTTTATGCACCGGGCCTCTACATCATCTTCATGGAGCAACAAGAAATGGTTGAGAGACATACAACTTAACAAAAGGAAGATTAAACAATCCAATTAAAATATGGGCAAAGGATCTAAATAGACAGTTTTTAAAAGAGGACATACAGAAGGCCCAGAGACATATGAAAACATGTTCAAAGTCACTAATCATCTGAGAGATGCAAATCAAAACAACAATGAGATACCATGTCACACCTGTCAGAATGGTATTATCAACAAATCAATAAAGGACAAGTGCTGGCAAGGATGTGGATAAAAAGGAACCCTCTTGCACTGCTGGTGGGAATGCAGACTGGTGCAGCCACTGTGGAGAACAGTATGGAGTTTCCTCAGAAAGTTAAAAATGGAACTCCCATTTGACCCAGTGATCCCACTTCTAGGACTATATCCCAAGAAACCGGAAACACCAATCAGAAAGGATATATGCACCCCTATGTTCATAGCAGCACAATTTACAATAGCTAAGATTTGGAAACAGTCTAAGTGCACATCAGCAGATGAGTGGATTAAAAAACGTTGGTACATCTGCACAATGGAATACTATGCTGCTATAAAAAAGAAGGAACTTTTATCATTTGCAACAGCATGGATGGAACTGGAGAACATTATGCTAAGCAAAATAAGCCAGTTGGAGAAAGATAAATATCACATGATCTCACTCATATGTGGGATATAATAAACATAAGTTGATGAACAAGAATAGATCAAGAGACAAATGGTAGGGGAGGGGGGGTTAGAGAGCAACCAAAGAACTTGTATGCATGCATATTAGCATAACCAATGGACACAGACACTGGGGCGGTGGGGGCTTGCCCAGGGTGGGAATGGCTGAGAGGGGGGAGGATCAATTGGGGGAAAAGGAGACATATGTAAAACTTTAGACAATAAAAAAAAGGTAAATGCTGTAGAATAGGCCAAATGTTACCGACAGATTTTATTGTTTCCCAGTGAAATGAGACCCTCGGTCACTATGTAACTCAGGGGGAATTCCCCAATTGAGAATTATTTATTCTAAGAACAATTTACCAACCAATAAGGTTGTTGCTCTCTTGCAAGGGAATGCCTCAACCCAGGGAGAAAAATGTACAAATCATGACTAACATGCATTTGTATTCTTGAACTGGTGGCATTTGGACAAAATTCAATTACTACCTTAAATGGACCTAAGGGAAGTGGGAGATGTCCTTGGGATCAATGCAGTGGTTTTCCTGGGTTATATATTCGACAGATAAAACATCTGCTGCTCAGCTGGCATGACTCAGTGGTTGAGCATTGAACTGGGTACGAACTAGGAGGTCGAGGTACGATTCCCAGTCAGGGCTCAGCCCCAATGTGGGGCATGCAGGAGGCAGCCGCTCATGATTGCCTCTCATTGATGTTTCTGTCTCTTTCTCTCCCTCTCCTTCCCCCTCTGAAATCAATAAAAAATATATTTAAAACAATAAAAAAAAAACATAAAAAAAGAAATGGTTGAGAGAAGAGTACTACTTTAGCTGTGATTGGTACATAGATAATGTACTCAGAATGTCAGAAGGGCTAAAATTTGGGGTTTTAATTAAGTTGCCAGCTTCCATCAATCACTACTTAAACTTTCTGAGACTGAGTTTTCTTATCAATTAAAGGGACATATAAGAATGCTATGACATAGCATTGGTAAAAGATGACATGATATTAATACATGTAAAACAATCCTAAAACATAAAAAATGACTCCTAAAAGGAAGATGCTGATTCTGAGCACAAAAATTATTTTTTTTTCTCTTTAACACTCATTTTCCTTCCCTTTGTTTTTGTTTAATGTAGTTTTCACTTAAAATTAACAGTCTTCTTCTGTCCTTCTTGATTTGCTGTGTTCTCTGTGTGTTATCAATTAGAATCTCAGCTATTCTGGGAACCGAGGCCCGATTCACCAATTCACCCTGGGTGTTGCCACTTTCCTTAATAATTATACTAACAGCAGTGGCCACTCTTGAACCTTAACTAGAGCTGTCTTCAAAGGCACCAACTGCCTTAATTAGCCTTGCTCTCAACATGGTATTTAAGAGCGAAGGCCCTCTGGCTTCATAGGTCAGTTAAGCCAGCCTGAAATGCTGCCCAGCTTCAGCTCCATTTGAGAAATTACAGAGTAATGAGGAAGTAGCAAGTGAGTTGGTAAAGCAACCGAGGACAGTGGAACATCTAACATGATTCACACGTAAAGATCAATAAAGAAGGTGAATGGGTAATAGAAAATAGAACATAGCCAAGACAATCTTTACAATCCCAAAGGAAACCTACCAAGAGCATATGATCAAATCAAATTGGAGTTTGTTCATCATTCAACCAATATTCACTGAGTGCCTGCTAGAAAACAAGCACTCTTCGAGAGGCTGTGATAGAACACTGAACAAAACAAACAAGAATCTCTGACCAATTGAGCTTTCCCCTTCTAGTCCTGTGGGTCTGAAAATGTCATGGGTTTCAAAGAAGCCAAAGGATTTTTACTTCCTCTTTTGCTGATTTTTTTTTTAAAGCAGGAGCTCTTAAAGGAGCCACAATTGTGCATAAAAACACATTGTAAGTGCTGTGGAAGGAAACATCTAGAGAGGTGGCAAAAGAGCCTTCATAAACCAGAAGGTACACAAAGGCAAGCTCGTCTAAACCAGAAACTGTGTTGATAATATTAAATGAAGGAATCGAAGAGCTAGGCCTTTTGAGACAATTCCCAATGCTAACATCTGCAATAGGTTTGCTAAAGCTAAAAAAATTAAGGTTAATTTAGCACTTTTCCCAGGCTGTCTCAGCAAGCCAGTAAGCATCATGGGGGCAATGTGGACTTTTCGTAATGAAAGCAGCAGCTCTTGGTCCATGAGTCATATACTTTGTCAGAAGCTAGAAACAAGGGTTCAAATGCACATTTGTCCTCTGATTCTCCATACAATTGAGGAGAAAGATAACAAATGCACATTTGTCCTCTGATTCTCCATACAATTAAGGAGAAAGATAATTTGAAAGTGACTAATTCTTAATACCTAGAGGTTTTAATCAGAAAAGTCTACTTAAGAATTGAAAGATCAGATGACATCACAAACAGTTGTCCAGAGAATGGTATCAAGTGAAGATGTTACTTTCCTCCTGTTTATTACTACACAAGAGAGTGACTGATGTCAGAAATTCTACTGTAATCAAACAATTTGAAAATATCCAGTAATGTATAATTTCCCTTTCTCTAGATCCAAGCTCCTATTTCCGATTATATTAACTTTCATAGCGATATATAGCTCCTTTTATAGCAATTACTATGGTTAAATTTTTATATTGACTTAGATGATTATTTGATTGGCCTTTTTGCCCTCTACTAGGCTATATGTGCCAAAGGAGCAAAGACCAAATCATATTTTTTTATTTATTACTAAATTGCCAGCACCTAACACATAGTAGGGCCTCGATAAATATTTATTCATTGAGTGATGTTCAACCATTAAGCCCGCGGAATTGATTATATTCCAAACACAACATTACAATGGGCAAAGTTGATGTGAATAAGTCATGAGGAATGGGGAAGGGAAAGCAGAATGAGTATGTCTGTGGTATGCAGTAAATGGTGTCTATGGGAAAGTCCAATTCAAACTCCAGGAATGGGCAAGCATAAATGCACGGAGTCATAAGTATTGATGTCAGCTTCTTCGGCAGTTTCCAGGCTGACATTATCAATAGTCATCATTGTTGTAATTATCATTACTATTTCAGGCTGTTTCTGTGCTATATTATTCCGTCTTATTCCCTCTTGGGTATGTATTATTACTCGCATTTTATAGCTGCAGAGATTAAAGCTCCCAGAGGTCTTAAGCAATAGAGCCAGAAATCTAAGTCAATCCTGCTCCCAGAATACTGCACTGCGTCCCCAAGACTGGCTCAGGAGTCACGGTCTTTTTCTTCCAGGGGGATGTCTTCTCAAAAATTTACCATCTTAGGGAAGGCTTTGTATGTTTTACAAATGTTAACCACTATGCTGTACACCTGAAATTAATATAACATTGAATGTCAACTGTAACTGATCA
Source organism: Plecotus auritus (assembly GCF_963455305.1). Lineage (NCBI taxonomy): Eukaryota > Metazoa > Chordata > Mammalia > Chiroptera > Vespertilionidae > Plecotus > Plecotus auritus. The sequence goes on from NC_137782.1 coordinate 154,744,596, forward strand.
AAAAAATTTTTAACTTACTATCTTAGATTTCACAGCACCATAGTTCTGCCTCTCCATCTGACCCTGGTGTCCATTAAATTCATCTGGTTTTAAAAAAAAAGAAACAACCATGTTTCTTTCTGTGATATATTCATTTCGTTTCTTATGGAGTCCTGTTCTGACAACAATGGCTACTCTAGTAAAAGAGTAGATGTGACAGCCCTGGGAGGAATACCTTATGGTGGCGATTTTTAACCAGTACACCGCAAGAATTTTTAAAACAAGCAATACCTCTTGTCCCTTAGATTGTCAAATAACCAATGGACAACAGCCAACACATCAATAGCCATCTGGTATGAATGAATCAAAATTAAACTTTTTTGTCAGATTAGCAAAATATATATATATATTTTTGGTGTGTCAAAGAATTTTGGTATGCAATTTAGTTTATGTGTACCATGCGATGAAAAATATTGAAAATCACTGCTCTACAGTAAAGTGCTAAAAACATTCCTCTTTGAATTCTAGCATAAAGCATCATTCTTTCTTACTGAAAGGCCATAGAATATACAAAAGGGATCCTTTTTGTTTTCATGTATAGGAAGTTCAATGATTCAGTCAAGAAAAGTGCCAAGTCTTAAACCCATTTGTTGTACTTGCCCATCTCTAGGCACAATTATTTGCATAATAGAAACATCATAACTGGTTTTTTAATTATCATATAGTCTAGGGAGAAAGGAAGATCTGGTCTTGAGATGATAATGAAGACGTAAGGAATAGACCTAAAAGATTTAATGGCAGATAACTAGTGGAATTATGCGAAGATGTATGGCTCCGCTTAGTCCAAGCCATGGCATCTTAGTGGGCACTGACCTACAATGCCAAGGAATGAAGGGCTATCCAAGCAGACTCAGAGAGGCTAGCATTAAATTTAATGTGGCTTATCTTTACTTTATTAGCAGCTGGCTTTGGGGAAATGGTTTCTCTCATTGACCCATGCATACATGAAATTTCCAGTCCCCCATGGGTGGCCAGGATAGAAAAATTGGGAAATCATGCTGGGTTCAGTGCAGAGAGCAGAGGTCAACTAGTTTACCCTCATTAACTGGCAAGAGTTAATTTTCTCTTCTCTTTATTGCATCTCAGTATCAACATGTAAGAAAGACTCCCTATACACCTTCCATTTTCCATCCAATTTAAAAATGTTTGGTCCTTTGCCAAAATATTGGTAAATGCAATAAGTAAATGACCTGAAGGAATCATCTCTTGGGCAACATTTTAAGCTCCTTATTTTAAGAAAAATCCAGTTTATACTAGTAAGACTCTAAGATTTCAACCCAAAATCTGTGGGTTGAAGGAAGGAGTGGAGGGTTTATTAAATTACTAAAATAAGCTGACCTATTACACAAGATTCTCTGAAGGTTTTCTTTAAGTGGTGCTTTAGTGAATTAAAAATATGGGATAGACTTGATGGCATGGATGAAATTAATATAGTGTCCCAAGGCTTCTCCTTTCAAATACTTGACCTCTGGATTCAGTTCAACAAGCTTACAAGGAGGGCTTGGCTCTGGTGAATACTGGAAGTGTGGGAAGTCTCCTCACCTCCCAGGGACACAAAAATATATGATTTCCTTTTGTTCCCAACCATCTTTGATTCCAAGTCCAGCCACTGCAATTTAAAAAAATCCCCAAGTGAATTGCCCTTATTGTTTTAATACACCAGATGGAGCATTCACTGACATGAAAGCAGAACTTAATTAAACTGAAGTGTAGATGAGCTGGAACTGAAGAGAGAGGAAGCACTATTAAAACCAAAGCTCTCTTTCCTCTCCTGCCCTCTACCCCCAACCAGACAAAGCTAGTATGCAGAGGGGATGTCAGCACCCTATTAGCATAAAAATAATCGTGGCAATAATGATACCATGGACAATTATTATAATGATTATAAAGCATTAATTATCTCAAACTGTAGTGCTGATGATATCACAGTAATGACTACTTGACTGAAGTTAATCTTAAAGACTATTTTTAACAATTAACAGCAATCATAATGCAATTGAAATTGTTTCCCCTATCCTCCAGTAACCAGACATTCTCTCAATGGTAGGGATTAATAATACATACATTTAAAAGTCTGGAGAAAGTCTTCTGAGGAGATAAGATGACCCCTTTTGTATCCCAGGTGCCACTGAAAATGGGTCCACTTCTCCCTGCTACCTGGTTATTGAGGTGATTTCCCAGTGTTTTCTCGCTTCCTTATCCACCCTTCCAATAAACACTCACCCACAAGAAAAGCTCAAGCATTTCACGGATTCTTGCAACCTGGAAAGGCATAGCCAACTCCCTTGGCTAATTCCAAGTCCTTAGCTACTCAAAGCTCACCCCACCACTTTAAGGGACTTCAAGAACAGAAGAGAAAAAGCCCTTCCTCACCTTCCCACTACTTCCTTCATTCTTGTATATGACTTCAAAGGAACCAAAAAAAATGTATCACATCATAAAAATCTTTAATCTATATTCTTGCTAAAACTCACAATGCAATCTGTAAAAATGTCGGACTAATCAGTCAGTGTCTACTCAGTGCCTTGGTAATCACCTTCTAGCTTCAGACCTGGTCCAACAGGTAGAAGAGGCAGCTGTCTTGCCGTTACTTCCAAATGTTTCCTATCCCAAATGTTTCCTATCCCAAACCCTGCCTTTTTTTAGCTCTCTTGTGTCTGAAATTCGGCACCCTTATACATATTTAAGATATATCTCTCATAAACAGCATGTAGTTGGGTTTTGTTTTAAATCCAGCCTGACAATCTTTATCTTTAAATTGGAATATTTTTGGCATGTTTATTTGTGTATTTGAGTTTAAATTACCATGTTATCGTTTACTTTCTATTGGTCCCATCTGTTCTGTGTTCTCTCTCTCTCTCTCCCCTTTCCTTCTTCCCTCCCTCCCTCTGTTCCTCCCTCCAACTCATGTTCTTTTAGATTTATTAAATTTATGATCTTTAGGTTATTTGCCTCTTGATTGTTTTATATTCTTTGTAATAGCCCTGCCTGGGGGGTGTATCGCTGGCTTGAAGATTTTTGTCACTCCTGGGATATTCTACACCCTTATCTATCTCTTCAAATATTGTTACTGTCATATTCTCTTAGTCTCACCTTTTACTTACTTGAAAATATTAAGCATAGTTATATTAAAATCCAGATCTAATACCTCCATTATCTGGATCCCCTATGAGTCTGTTCCTTTTCTCTCTGGTTTCTTTTGCTTTGTGGTCACAAATTCCTATTTCCTCATGTTATGTGAAAAATGTGGAGGAAATTTAAGACTGTAATGTGGTGTCTGCCTCCAAAGGAGTTTTCAATTTGCTTCTAGATCCAGGCTAGGGGCACTTGCAATTCCAGATCACCACACTCCCATCAGGGCTTGACATGATTCAGAGCCCGTCTCTTTCCAATTTACCCTTACCCTGGGGTCCCTGAGGGTTAGGCAGAGCTCTCTCCTTGGTGATCCCTTCTCTGATAAGTCTGTCAAAGCTCTGCTTAAGCCCCTCAGCCTTCGAAGTTCCTCTTGCAGAAATGGTAGAAGCCTATAAGGGAAAACAGCCCCAAAGGCCAGCCTCACTTCTTCCAGTTTTATTCCTTTCCCATACTTTTCATTCCTAAATTGTCACTGTCTTGCTACATTCTTAAGCCTCAGGATAAATGACTTTGCCAGTTTGATCCAGATTTTCCACTATTCCCCGTGAGAAGACTGGCCCTAATGACCCAGGTTACCGTTACCAGAAGTGGAACTCCTAGCCACGGGAGAGTTATCTTTGGCGGAAGGCTACAATCCTACTTAAAATCCAAACACCAACAGAGTTCATTAAGCCTGTGACTTATTTACATTTTCAAAGAAATAAATTTGTTCTTGCCTCTTGAGGGGTAGAGAGCACAGAAGGAAATTTTGGGTGTCTTAAGTTGCTGGTTGTAAAGATTTCCTAGAGTGTTTTGGATATATACAACATCAGGAGTGAACCAGTAGACACATTGATCTACACACACATATTTTTGATCCTGGAGTTTTGTAGATGCTGCTGTCTAGATGGTCCAATCAGTGAGGCACTCTCAGCAGCAAAGGACCAGTGTAAGGACAACAGCCCATCCTTCTGTGGCTGCCAATGGCAAGGCCAATCCTCACTGTGCTGCTTGCACAATGCATAAACAGCTCTGATGCCTCTCCTCAAGGAGGCATGGCTGCTAATTGTGAAATGATTCTCTCATTTTACAGTTTATGCTCCCAGTCAAGGGTGGGGATGGACATTTATTCAATTAAATATTAATTCTTAAGCATTTTCAATGTGCAAAGCACTAAGTAGGTGATATGGTAGATTAAAAAAAAAAAGATAAAATCTTATTCCCACCCTTTCACAACATAGTTATGTTACCACGGTTTTAAGAGTTTTATTATACACATCTTCATTGTAAGTCACTTCAAGTTCTTTTTGAAAGCAGTCAAGGCATAAGTAATTAAATCCGTGAGCAAATCTCTATCCCTGTTCTCAAGTTTATGATCCAGAACTAACTCAGCTTATTCTGGAGTTATCAGGATGGGGTTGCCCTTGAATGGAAGGTCATTGAGCTACTTCAGAGCAGACAGGGATGCTCTTGTGGACACCGTGAGCTGCCTGCCCAGCAACCAGCATTCCTCCTTTCTTAACACTAATTTCATTCAAGTATCCATCCTCCCCACTCACAGTCAGAAGCCTTAGGGGAAGATGACCATCCCTCTCTCCCCCACAACTCCAGGGGTGGGTGTGATCCATCTAAAGTTAATCCTCTTCTCCTGGCCAGAAATTAGGACAGTGGTAGGGACATGACCCAGTTTTGGTCATTGAGATGTGAAAGCCAGTCTCTCCCTAAGCAGCTCCCAAAACACAGCCTTCGGAAGAGCTGCCTCTTTTCTTCCTCAGCTGTTTCTGTGTTTAACAATGACACCTAGAACTGAGGCAGCCATGTTGCAACCAGGCTGAGAATGAAGCCAACATAGAACAGGCTCTAGAGATAAAAAGAACATAGCACTCTGATGACATCATTGAGCCAATGGGCTGAAAGGATAAGTAATTCATTCTATTATTTTCAAGAAGGAAAGAATGTAAAAAATGAAAAGGTGTTTTAAAAACATAGAGAAAGTAACACTTTGGGTAAAACTGTATGGAGTGGTTTGTATAATGTCCTGTAATAGTCCAAGGAAAGGGTATAGGGTGAGGAACATGATATCTAATGTATATATTTATCAGGCTCTACACTATTTTAAAGGCACATTTTTTCAGATAAGCACTTCATAAATATCAATACATTTCTACCAGCTGTTCTAGATCAAATGGCTAAGATCAGAGTTTCTCAGCCTCGGAACTATTGAAAGCTGGGCTTAACCATTCTTTGGGAAGACACTAGTCTATTTAGGTAGACCTAGTAAAGACCTTAGGTGGGGTCTTACAGTTATTTATTTCAGTTATTACTCTTTTACCTAATTGTTTCCAAGACTATAGTAATAGTAATAAGACAGACAATACAAATAAGTAATAGTAAATAATAATACATGAATAAACCATTTCTTGTACTCACAAATGTAAACCTACTTTTGCCCACTCCTATATTTCTACTTCTCTACATCCCAGCGGTTAACATATACTTTACCCAAAGCAAGTTCACAATGAATATGTCTCTTTTTTTTTCACAATGAACATTTCTTGATGAATCTGATGATGGTGAAGACAACTGGGACCAAACAAATTTCAGAGATTTATTGTCAAGATTACTGACCTGTTGCATTTTTATGCAAGCTCTCCTAATTCTTTCTAATGTTTCCATCTCTAGCATCCTTTTTAGTGTTCTTTCAGTCTCATTAGCAAAAAGGGAAAACTTGCCATCTTCCAATACTAATTATCTTGACATTTTCATAACTGAGGCTAAATGTATCATCAATGAGCTTTAACCTTATCAGTTAGAGCCCTGTCCCACTGTGCTGACAGGCAGACCATCCAGTTCCCTGGGGATATTCTGTCAAGGTTACAAGCCAAGAATCTTCAAGGAATCACAAATCCTGCTTCACCCAGGCCACCGGAGGAAAAATTAAACTTATGTGTTAGAAAGCCAATATATTACTTTGCAATAAGAAATACAACTACTAAGGAGAACAGACTATGCCAGTTGTCAATCTTGGGCATCCTCTTCATCACACAGTTCTGGAGACTTACTGATAACATTTGTTTTTCAGGTCACCTAAGTCTGTGCCTCTTTGCAGACTTGAAAGTGTTCCTATCATTCTCAGCCAGGAGTGTCCTGCTTGACCTTAACCAAGGTTATCTCTCTCAGAGATCCATTTTTCCAGCTAGTAGGCTTCTAAGTAGAAGTGTGAATCTCTACTTTCAGTCCCCATTGAGTCCTTACTTGTCCTTCTATTAGTCCTTTTTATTCTTTTTTTTTTTTCTTTATCCTCACCCGAGGACACTTTTGCCATGGATTCTTAGAGTGAAAGGGAGGGAGGAAAGAGAAGTGTGGGAGAGAAAGAGACAGACAGACAGACAGACAGATAGACATTGATTGGTTGCCTCCTGCACCCCGACCAGGGCAGGGGATTGAACCTACAACCATACATGCACTTAAATTGAACCCATGACCCTTTGGTCCACAGGCCAACACTCTAACCACTGAGCAAAACCAGCCAGGGTCTCCTTCTTATTTTTAAAAACTAATCTGATTAAGCCCAGATCCCCAAAGCAAATCTCATAAAGGTACCAAGCAATGTGTGTGTGATCAAAGGGTTGAACTTAGTGCCATAAACCTAAGGAGGCTCTTTCTATATGAAAACAGTCCAGACTGGATCTACTGGGTCCAATCTGTACTTACAGGCAAGTAAAGACTAATTAAAATATTAGAATCTCATGAAAGAGGCACATCTCCTCAAGAAAGTTACTATACAGTAGTTCATCATCAAATCTCTCAGTTCTAAAAATTGTAGGTTAACTCAATTTGAATTGGTGAAGATATGGACAAGGAAATAGGTGAATAATACACATACTTTAAAAAAAAAGAAAACTCAAATGACATAAATCCTCTATGACATTTTTACTAATATTCTACCATATCAGAATGTGTGAGTTGAAAAAAATTAAGTAATGGATTTTTAAGCAAATCTTACAATGGTGTTTAAACTGGCTTTGTATGGCCAAAATAACCAAATTGCTACTGAACAGTTTATCAGGATATTAGAACATATGAATCAAACAATTACGTTTTTAAAGACTAACCACTGATGTGGTCAAAATTTATATTAAAAGTAAAACAGTGACTCCATGCTCCGGCTTCAACTAGCCCCTCCACATCAAAGCCAGCATAAAAGATTTCCCATAGTGCCTAGTCATTAAATACTTACAGATTCTATTTCATTTTAAAACTTAATCTCAAATGTGGATGCAGTCAAATCACTTGGTAGGAAGCTCGTGATATATTGATTTTAAGACCTTTCAAATAATTTGGGATATGCCAAAGAAGTTCTTAGAAAAGGAGTTAGAGCAATGATAAGTTCTGGCTGATGTTAAAGGCCAGTGTTTCAAAAGTTTCCTCATGAACTTAATAAAACCTGAGCTAATATAAACCTAAATTATTTGGTTCAAAACCCAAAAGTTTAAGATAAGGTGGCCAGGTTTCCATTTAGCAAAATTATGTGAACTTGTGCTCTAGAAAATGCATTATTTTAGCACTTGAGAATCTCCCTCTTCCAATTTCAAAGCCAGAATATAAGCTTGTGCTTGACCTTCGAGGACAGTAGCTGCTGATTGTTGCTGTTCTGCAGGCATTTAAGAGAATCACTTTGATTACACTGAGAGAATATAATGAATACATACAAATCCTATTGGTGTTCACTCTCCTGCTGCCTCCTAGTACAAGGGAAAGGAAAGAGAGGGTGAACAGGAAACAGCACATCAATTCCAGCAGATTCCTGTGCAGCGCCAAATACTGCACACAGGGGACATGAAGTTCCATGAGACTTCCAGTCTTTTTTTTTTAATCTTTTTAAAATATATTTTATTGATTTCTTAGAGAGAGGAATGGAGAAAGAGTTAGAAACATCAATGAGAGAGAAACATCAATCAGCTGCCTCCTGCACACTCCGCACTGGGCATGTGCCGGAAACCAAGGTACATGCCCTTGACCGGAATCGAACCTGGGACCCTTGAGTTCATAGGCTGATGCTCTATTCACTGAGCCAAACCAGTTAGGGCAAGCCTTCCAGTCTCTAAGTACCAAAACTTTAGGCCCTCCTCGTCCAGAGGACACCATGCTTGCTTCAGGGGGAAATTTCTGAGAGGAAATTTACTGCTACATAAATCAACCTTGCCAGACCACAACTAATCAATCAAGTTTACTCGAAGAAATCAAGGAGTTTCTTGGTAAATATCACCCTAGAATCAGGCACACCATGGGAAGGCCTTCCTAGGTCTATTATCATGAAGGAATGGCTGAAGATGCCTCTCATGAGGCCCTATCCCCTCTTCAGTAATGCAGATTCTTCGCCTCACCTCCTGCATATCCAGCTGCTCATCAAGTGTGAAGCTGAAGCTTGCTCAGCATGGAAGGAAACTTCCAAGGACTCAGAGCACCTGATATTGAAATACCTTCGGCCTCCCCTGACACTAGCTATATATATATCCCTGCATTTATTCATTTATTGCAACATATTTACAAACGCCAAGACATAAAACAACCTAAGTGCACATCAATGGATGACTGGATACAGAAAATGTATACATAATACACACACACACACACACACACACACACAGGGGTGAGCAAAGGAAGGTTTATAGTTGTGAGTACACAAAATGCAGATTTTATTATTATTATTTATTAATTATTGTTATTTTCCCTGTATATAAAATTGAATATTATTCAGCCATAAAAGAATAAAATCTTCCTATTTGCAACAACTTGGATGGACACTGAGGGCATTATATAAGTGAAAGAAACCAGACAAAGAAAGACAAATACTATATTATCTCACATGTGGAATCTAAAAAAAAAACCCTCATAGATCTTATCATAGATACAGAGAACAGATTGGTGGTGGTTGTCATGGGCAGAAAGTAGGCGAAATGTGTGAAGGGGTCAAAAGGTGCACACTTCCAGTTATAAAACAATTAGTCATTGGGAGACAGTGTACAGTAACTATAGTTGATAATACTGTATTGCATATTTAAAAGTTGCTAAGAGAGTGGATCTTAAAAGTTCTCATCACAAGAAAAAAATTTGTAAGTATATATGGTGACACATGTTAACTAGACATTGTGGTGATCATTTCACAATATAGGCAAATAACAAATCATTATATTGTGCACCTAAAACTTATATAATATTATATGTCAATTAAACCTCAAAAATTGTAGTAAAAGTATAAAAAAGCATTAGGGATGAAAAAGCACCAAATTTAGAATAGAGATGACTTCTGAAGTAGGGAAGGGATAAACCAACGGTAGCAGGGGTCCTCAAACTTTTTAAACAGGGGGCCTGTTCACTGTCCCTCAGACCGTTGGAGGGCCGGACTACAGTTTAAAAAAAAAAACAAACAAAAAAAAACTATGAACAAATTCCTATGCGCACTGCGGGCCCGGGATGAGTCGGCTGCTAAGCAGGACAGGCAGCGGCACCCGGCGGGCCAGATAAATGTCCTTGGTGGGCTGCATGTGGCCCGCGGGCCGTAGTTTGAGGACGCCTGGATAGTGGGAGCATCAATATATATCTCTAATGTATAACTTCATTAAAATATAGGAAGCAAATAAAGTAAAATGTAACCATTCACAAAGCTTAGGTGGTGGGTATGTGGATATTTATTTTATTATTTTCTATGTGCCTGAAATATTTCACAATTTTGAAAAATCTGAGTATTGAGCATGTTGCTGAATATTACATTCAGAACGATCACATGCCTATAAGATAATTAACTAGCAGAAGTATGGATTTTGCATGTATGTCATGTGTTAGTGAAAGCCAGGAAGATGCATACAGACTACTCGTTGTGACTAGACTGCCACACCTCCTCTGTATGCTTCTGTATTGTTTGAATATTTTATTTGAGAATATTTTACTGGGGTTATAATAAAGAGAAAATGTGGCGGGACCAGGTCAAGAGGCACACACAATGGCAAAACCCAAGGAACATGGAATTTAGGCCTCAGTTATGTAGAAAAGTTAGAACCCTGCTTGAGAGAAATATCTCCCCTCTTTGGTACCAATGAATTCCTTCAAGGGCACCTAACAGGGCTAACATACATGAGGCATTACTGGGGGAAATGATTACCTGTGTTATCTTGAAGCTACACTTTCACAGCAGGAGACTGAGACTTATGATGGCACACAAATTATTACCATCCTATTTATTGGTGAAGGATGGGCATTTCCCAAGACATGGAACCGTCTTGAGTCCTGTAGATTAATGGTGAGATGGTGCTGGGAAGGAGAAAGCCTTGAGAAGCTGCTCTTCTGATTTCAGAAGATGAGGGAATGCATTCTCATTAATCACAGTGAAATCAAGCTCAGCATTAAACGCAGCTGGCTTTAGAATGAGCTGTTTTCCAGGAGTCATTTATTTATTTGATGTTATGTCACTGATAAACTGCTCCCAACCATGATACTCCGTGATTAAGCCAAGTTTATTCAGATATACACCACTGCCTCCTGGAACAGCTAAAGGCCAAAGCCCTCAATCTTTGTCAGGGACTGGAAACTGGGCAACTGAACAACAGGTCTCTAGTCCTAGTGACCAGAGCTGAAATGTAAGTCATGCTCATCTAGGTAGCCAAAGCAAAGCTCAGGAGGTGTGGGAGTGTTCGGGGCGGGGGTGAGTGGGGAGACACTGCAGAACCATGCTAGAGAAGCTTAAAGTCAGGAGGCTTGCCCTTCGTCGTTTTTGAAAACTCAAATAATTGGAGCAATACATAACAATAATACCATTTGCCATTTCTTGTGGGCCAATCATATGGCGAGCAGGGTACTGAGTGCTATTTGTATCCTACTTCCTTTAACTGTCACAATCCCATGCAGGCAACTGTGCCGTCCAACCAGGCCCTCCCAGTCCTCTGCCAGCAGCAGAGCTGGGGTATCCCCAGGCTGGTGATAAGGTGAGTTGGGACAGAAGTCCGATTGGCATTTCCTCTGGCAAATAATTTTACTTCTCTGAGTCCCAGACTCCTCTCCCTAATATTTGCTAAGGATATAATGAAAATAATGAATACAAAAAGTTATTGAAAAAGATGTAGCTATTAATTTCTATAAAACCAAAAGAAATAGTACTGAGGAGTACAGTATTCCTCCCTCCAACATGCAACACAAACACATACACCGACATCTATACTCAATTTCACAGACACCGTGTCATCTTCTCCACCTCTCAAGAAAAGCATTCTCAGCCTCTTTCCTCAAAGCAACATCGTTTCCCCTAAAGTTCAAGTATCTCCAGACACTGGAATGTTCCCTTGATGCTTACTTAAGTTGTCATTTCTACAGAATTTGGTGTTTTGCGTACAGACCTAGGATATAGCCAGGGAAAAGGGTTGTGGAATGAGATCCACTGATCTGACAGGGTTGAGATGACTTTAGTAACTAACCCCCAATAAGTTGCTGGAGAGTCTAGCCAAGATCCACATTCCAAAATTACCTTCATCGTATCCTCCGAAGACAAAGCAAGAGTTAGACCAAAAGAAGATGCTGGTACTCAAGTCCCCAAAATACAGGCATACACACCCATATCATTTCTCTCTATCACTCTGCCAATCTATAGCATGCTTCCAACATCCATACCCCTTTCCACCATACACACACCCATCAGATCTTTTCAATGGGTGATTTCTTCTAGTCCATTTTTGGAAACTTAATACGGAAAGTCATTGCACCACCAACAAAAATTCCAGTAGTTTTATTGCTTTTAATCACTCAAATAAAAATATCTTTTCTCTTATAAAAAAATGTAAGTATAGGTAAACCTAAAAACCCTTGACATTACCCCTAATCATTGTTGTGTATTTATAGGCATATACACACACATATAAAATTGTTATGTGTCACATACATGGTGTTACACTGTACTTATTCTGTAACTTGCTTTTCTGCAATTACATGTTCAGGACTTCTACCCACATTAACGTAATGTCCTGTTTACAGAATCTGCCCTATGTCCTATGGGACTTGATGAGATTTGAGTGTATTCTACTTATTGTTACTTAGAACAGGAAGAGATGGTTTCTATTTCCAATTGAGAAGACAGAGAACAGAAAGAAATGACTACTGGGCTGGTTTCAAGACCCTTGGGTATTCTGATCCTGGGTTCAATGATTCAGTCCACACTTGATCCCTGATTTATACGTGTCAGTGTCAGGAATCAGGCAAATCCGTGTGCAAGAAAAAGTAGTGGCTCCCGGGGCTCTAAAACATCGAAAGAGGTATTGCAGCTGGAGAGGCCAGAAAAGATTCCAAATCCCTTATTTTACAGATAAGAAATATGAGACTAAGAAATATTGTTATTTATCCGTGTTTACGTAGGCCAGTTTCCTGTCTAACCCAGTACTGAGTTTTCTTTTTCCTGCTTCCACAGAACTACCTCAAGGACTTCAGGAGTAATGAATAAAGAAGTTCATATTAAAAACAAAACAAAATTTTTAAAAAATCCACACAAAACCCTTGCAGGTCAGCTATAAAAGGTGTATTTGATTTGTTCTTTGAGCTAGGACAATGCAGTAAAAATTAAATTGATTCTTAATCAGTCAACAATGATGATGACTGATTGCTTTCAAGTCATCACCAAAGGCCTAAAATGTCAATATTTGCTCATGTGAGGCAACCACAGGACTTCCACCAACTACAAATAGTATCTGTGTTGAGAATTAAATTTTATTAAGGATGCAAGTGATGCATTTAGTTGGCACAGTGCTTGGTATATAAATGTTTCCTACTGGTAGGCATTTGTATTTGTGGATGCCCTCTTTGCTGGAAACTCTTTCATTGCTTACTACTGGAAGACACTGGGGACCACTGAGTCCTGCTTGCCAACATCCCAGCCCAAGTCAGCTTTCCACCACTTTTAATATGAAAGGGGGTGATGATGGTTCATGGTGAGCACAGAGCTATTTAGGTCGATTCCAAAAGGAAAAAAACAATCCTATCTTATTAGGAAAAGTGTCTTCCCATTGTGAAGCCAACATTTCCCCTACCTGGCATCCCTGCTCAGTTGTGAGTGGAAATGGTTGCTAATCTTCCCAGGCCAGCCCTTCTCCAAGTCCTCAGGCAGCTGCAGAGCGCCAGCTGGCAATGAGCTCTCAAGTTAAGAGACTCTTCTCAGGTTTTTCACATTTGCTGTACTAACAAGTTTATCCATTTGATTTTTCCAAGGCCTTCTTCCTAAATGAAAAGTAAACATGCCATTGTCCTGAGATAAGAGTCTCTTTGACCTTCTCTCTCCGCAGCTTATGAGAAGCAGATGCTATGTGCTTATAATTTGGACCCTGGGAAACCATCAGTGTTCTAATCATATATGTGTAAACCAGATGTTGGCCAAGAAATCCTGGCCCCTTGAGCAATAGATAAAATGAACTCCAATCCCTGTTCATGCCCGGTGCAAGTCCAAAACATCTGCCTTCCCTCCAAACTTTCCTTCAGATTCCTGGGCAGCCTCACTCTCATGCTCACCTCTGCTCCAGGCTCCTATTCTCATGTGCTTGTTTTCTTTGCTCTGCAATGAATTTCCCTAAATGTCAAACTTAGCCTTATAAGCAGTTTCCAATCAATCAATCAATAGAACATATCCCTAAAACATGTATGGTTGTAATTCAGAACTTAAGATTTGGGGGTTGAGGTAGAAACAGAAAAGGGTGCTACATCACAACTTTTATGCATTTCTGTTCTTAAAATGTCTTTTAGTCACTTCACCTGGGGCAATTTTCAGGGACTGCTCCTAGGAACTAACTGCATCCCCATCTTTCTGGCTTCTTTTTTCTTGTCCATCCTCCTATTTTATCTCACCCTCTTCTTCATGGAACTTCACATTCTTTTCCTTCAATTATGCAAAGCCCTAAAGCTTTCTCATGATAAGTCAGCAAAACTCTGCCTCAGGTTACCCTCATTCACCAAACCCAATGAACTCTTCAGCAGGAACTTGTGAGCTTCACCCTCCTTAGAGAGCAGTTGTCATAGCAATGGGCCCTTTGTTCCTTTTTTACATATAAATCAAATTCTTGGTTCTGGGTGGGACCAGAGGACTGCGTTGGGCACACTGAGATTTTTGGGAATTGCACCACCTGGAACTGGGCAGCGTTCAGACACATGGCCATTGACTAAAACCAAGAACAATGAGTAAATCAGTTGAAGTTGTAGAAACTGACACATTGTGAAGAAACATTCAAAGTGTAGGAAAGAAATGAGTTAACAGCTAAAATCATGGGAGGGGGCAGAGAATGTAAAAAAGAGTAAAGAAATAAGGTAAGAAAGAAAGCTACTTCTTTGCTTCTTTAACAGGAGAAGCGGGGGCTGGTTTTTATAACAAACAGGGAAAAGGAAGGAAAAATGTGAAAGAAGGGAGTGCTGAAAGGGGCAGTGGAGAATGGAGGTGGCAGAGAATAGATGCGTTCTGCCCCCATTTAATCCTGGCTCCATCACCCTTTTGACCCACCCAGCCTATAGGTTATTAGCATTGTGGTCTAACCAAACAGAGCTTAAGCTCTGGTCCAAACTCTGATCAGTGACTGTAGGCGGGTCATTTACTCTCTCTTGTCTGATTCCTCTCTAAAAGACAGCAATAACACTCGGTGTTATGAGATTCAATGTCACCGTGAGATAGGACAGCTAATTCCTTAATCTCCTACCCCACTGCACACTTAGTTGCTCCATTATCCCCTCTCTCCCCTTCCCTCCTTCTTCTTGATCTGGGCATAGTGGGGCCAGAAGCCAGGAAGCACACACTGAGTTAAATGTCCATCCACTGTTGTAGCTGTTAGCAACCTAACAGCATCCTAAAGACCCCCTTAAAAGTGACTATGATCCCAGTCACTTTTAAGTGTCATGTAAATTAATGTGGCATCAAAACAAACTGGTTTTACTGTTTACTAACTGGTATTACTGTTTTAATATTTGTTATTATTGTTTGACCTAAAAGGCCAAAATGCTGTGTGAATTTAACATGAGGATTTGCCTGCCTTATTCAACACTCAAGTTACAGAGTGTGTAGACCTATACTGTGTGCTATGGGGTTTCCAGAAATAAAATAATGTGGGTGAGGAATCAGGACTACCCCAATCAAGCAAGGACAGAGCTGACAAGCAGGGGACTGGGCTAGAGGATTCCAGGCGAATGCAACAGCCTTCAGCACTCCTCCCTCTCAGAGCCCTAGCTCTAAAACCTTTCAGGGATAAACAACTAGGGAATTAAAAAAACCTCAATTTACCCGATTCTATCAATGGCTAGAACATCTTCTTTCTAAGGCGGTTCTAAGGCTATATAAATGAATCACTATCTTTCAAGACATGTTAACAGCCTTCAGCGAAATACAGCTATTTGGGAGCAAATGTGCCTCTTCTGTGCCTTTGAAGTTATTACACAGACTATATATTTCTCCCCCTGCATATCAAGCTGCATTTTTAAGTTTTTACCATGTGCTGATACTAGAAAGGGGAAGAAAAAAGCGAAGGGAAAAAAAGCTGGGAGATAAAGAAATGCTAAGAAACTGAGAGTAGCAGGGATGGGGGACCTCACTGCTACATGTGGAGCAGGCTTCATTTATATAGAGCAAGCCTAGCTGTGGCAGACTGAGTACCTGAGAATTAGGTCAGAGATGGGACAGCACTGACAGCTGTGTAAGATTTAGGGGAAACCCTGAGAGAAGGTTTCCATGGTCAATTATAATCAGGGAATGTTACATTCTTATCCTTGTCCTTGATATCAATGATAGATATTAAAGACCTTAAGATTTCTTTTTTTTAAATTTCTTTATTGATTAAGGTATTACATATGTGTCCTTATTCCCCCATTACCCCCCACCTTCCATTCATGCTCCCACCCCCCTGTTGTCTGTGTCCATTGATTAGGCTTACATGCATGCATATAAGATTTCTTATAGTTAAAAAAAAATGATCTAATTCAATTGTCCAGCCTTGCCCAAACACATTTGACCACAGAACCCTTTTGTCACATTAGTCCTATTAGCATATTGCAGATCTGGTGTTTCAAGAACACACTTTGGGAATGACCGACCCAACATCATTCCGACGTTCATAAATAACCTCTCCTCTGTCATCTGAAGCTGAAGCCTAGTAGCTATATAGCATTAAAAATAAAATGACCCCTGATTGGTGTTCACAGATGAAAAGCAAGTTGGGGAGAAAGAAGGCTGGAGTTTTAGCAGGTGTTTTCTTGCTGGAATTAAGACACAAACCAACGAAAAGCATGAACATGTTCATTATCACAGGAAGCCTTGCATTTTTCGGGGGTTGCTCTGGACATGTGAAGGACCACATGATTTCAAGCTACCTTTCCATGGCATGTTATCTGACTTCCCTCCCACAGACAGTCATTATTCCTTCTTCATTCTTCAATGTAATCTTTTTTTGTCATTAATGCAAGAGTGGGCTGTCTGGCAGTGTCTCAAAACCAAAGAATCTTATGACAAGATGTTAGTTAACTAGCACCAGAACATGGAATACCAGGGCATATGCTGTCCAGTGCTTCTGTGATAACTAATAAGTACAGAGTCTTAAACAAGCTTTATGCCACCAACTAGCTGCTGATTGACCTTGCCCAGACCACTTAACACTTGGCCATGCCTGCCTCACCTCTAAAATGAGAGGGTAGGGATCCACAACTGCGGCACCCAAGGAACGACTGCGAGCCCCAGAACAACGTTCCCCAATTGGCGCAAACACACAGGTTCAGAGGAGCTCTACACTCCACCACGGAAAGGAGAGAGAGAACTACATAACCAGACACCCAAAGAAGAGAGACCATGGGGAGACAAAGAAGCAGCCCGCATATGAAAGAAAAGCAGGCATCACCAGAAAAGGAAGTAAACGAAATGGAGGCAAGCAACCTTCCAGAAAAAGAATTCAGAGAAATGGTCATAAGGTGGCTGAAAAGAATGGAAGACAAATTCGACAATATGAGCAAGAACCAAGAGGAAATGAAGAAGAACCAAGAAGAAATGAAAAATGACATAGCTGCTGTAAAGAACTCAATAGGAAGCATCAAGAGTAGACTAGAAGAAGCAGAGGACCGCATCAGTGAGCTAGAAGACAAGATGGAAAAAAATACCCAAGTAGAGCAACTTCTAGAAAAAAAAATTAAAAGGCAGAAGGAGAGTCTAAGGGAACTTTGGGACAACACAAAACAAAACAACATCCGCATAATAGGGATTCCAGAAGGAAAGGAAGCTGAGCAAGGAATAGAAAACCTCTTTGAAGAAATAATGACAGAAAATTTCCCTGATATAGGGAAGGAAAAACCCACACAAATCCAAGAAGCTCACAGAGTCCCAAGCAAAATGAACCCCAAAAGACCGACGCCAAGGCACATTATAATTAAATTGGCAAACACCAACGACAAAGTAAGAATCTTAAAAGCAGCAAGAGAGAGACAGAAAGTTACATACAAAGGAACCCCCATCAGACTAGCAACTGATTTCTCAACAGAAACTCATCAGGCCAGAAGGGAATGGAATGAAATATACAAAGTCATGCAAAGGAAGGGTCTGAATCCAAGAATACTGTACCCAGCAAGGCTGTCAATCAAAATTGAAGGTGAAATCAGGAGCTTCACAGACAAAAAAGGACTAAGGGAATTTATTACCACCAAACCAGCAATGCAAGAAATGCTAAAGGGTCTGCTGTAAAAAAAAAAAAGAAAAAGAAAGAAAGAAAGAAACAGGAAGCGAAGAAGTAACACAGGGGTAAAGAATAGGAATGGCGACAAATAAGTACCTATCAATAATAACTTTAAATGTAAATGGATTAAATGCCCCAATCAAAAGACATAGGGTAACGGATTGGATAAGAAAACACGACCCATATATCTGCTGTCTACAAGAAACCCACCTCAGAAAAAAAGACGCACACAGACTGAGGGTGAAGGGATGGAAAAAGGTTTTCCAGGCAAATGGAACTGAAAAAAAAGCTGGGGTAGCAATACTTATTTCTGACAAATTAGATCTCAAACTAAAGGACATAACAAGAGATAAGGAAGGCCATTTCATAATACTAAAGGGAGCAATCCAACAAGAAGAAATAACTCTGGTAAACATATATGCACCCAATACAGGAGCACCCAAATACATAAAAAAACTCCTGGAGGATATCAAGGGAGAGATTGACAGCAATACAATCATAGTAGGGGACTTTAATACCCCACTATCACCACTGGACAAATCCTCTAAACAAAACATCAGCAAAGAAACATCAATCCTAAATGACTCACTAGACCAGATGGAATTAATTGACATCTTCAGAACATTTCACCCCAAAGCCACAGAATATACATTCTTCTCAAGTGCACATGGGTCATTTTCAAAGATAGACCATATGTTGGGACATAGGCAAAGTCTCTTCAAATTCAAGAAGATAGAAATCATATCAAGCACCTTCTCAGACCACAGTGGCATAAAACTGGAAATCAACTACAATAAAAACAACCCAAAGAAATCAAACACATGGAGACTAAACAGCATGCTATTAAACCATGACTGGGTTACCAGAGAGATCAAAGAAGAAATAAAAAACATCATGGCAACAAATGACAATGAAAACACTACAATCCAAAATCTATGGGACACAGCAAAAGCAGTCTTGAGAGGGAAGTTCATAGCTCTACAAGCCTACTGCAAAAAACAAGAAACAGGGGTAATAAATTACCTAACCCAACAACTCAAAGAGTTAGAAAAAGAGCAACAAGAAAAGCCCAGTGTAAGCAGAAGGAAGGAAATAATAAAGATCAGAGCACAGATAAACGACATAGAGACCAAAGAAACAATACAAAAGATCAACAAAACCAAGAGCTGGTTCTTTGAAAGGATAAACAAGATTGATGAACCTCTAGCCAGGCTCACCAAGAAGCAAAGAGAGAGGACCCAAATAAACAAGATCAGAAATGAAAGAGGTGAAATAACAACAGATCCCGCCGAAATACAAAGGATTGTTAAAAAATACTACGAACAACTCTATTCCAACAAACTGGACAACCTGGAGGAAATGGACATATTCCTAGAAAAATATAACCTTCCAAAACTCAATCAGGAAGAATCTAAACAGCTCAACATGCCAGTAACTATGGAAGAAATTGAAGCAGTCATCAAAGAGCTTCCGGCAAACAAAAGCCCGGGGCCAGACGGCTTCACAGGAGAGTTCTACCAAACATTCAAGGAAGAACTAAAACCTATCCTCCTCAGACTATTCCAAAAAATTCAAGAGGAAGGAACACTTCCAAGCTCCTTCTATGAAGCCAGCATCACCCTAATACCAAAACCAGATAAAGACAACACAATGAAGGAGAATTACAGGCCAATATCCCTCATGAATGTAGATGCCAAAATCCTCAACAAAATTCTAGCAAATAGGATCCAACAGTACATCAGAAAGATCATACACCATGACCAAGTAGGGTTTATCCCAGGAATGCAAGGATGGTTCAATATCCGCAAATCAATAAATGTGATACATCACATAAACAAATTGAGAGATAAAAATCACATAGTCATATCAATTGATGCAGAAAAAGCATTTGACAAAATCCAACACCCTTTCTTGATAAAAACTCTCAACAAGGTGGGAATAGAAGGGTCATACCTCAACATAATAAAAGCTATATATGATAAACCCACAGCTAACATCATACTCAATGGGCAAAAACTAAAACCATTTCCCCTAAGAACAGGAACAAGACAGGGATGCCCACTCTCACCACTCCTGTTTGACATAGTACTGGAAGTATTAGCCACTGCAATTAGACAAGAAGAAGAAATAAAAGGCATCCAAATTGGAAAAGAAGAAGTAAAGCTGTCCTTATTTGCAGATGACATGATATTGTACATAAAAAACCCGAAAGACTCCATCAAAAAACTAACAGATTTAATAAATGAATTCGGCAAGGTAGCAGGATACAAAATTAACACCAAGAAATCTATGGCATTTCTATACACCAACAGTGAACTTACAGAAAGAGAGACTAAAAAAGCAATCCCATTTTCCATCGCACCAAAAAAATTAAGATACTTAGGAATAAACCTAACCAAGGAGGTAAAAGACCTATATGCGGAAAACTACAGGACCCTGAAAAAAGAGATAGAGGAAGATGTAAACAGATGGAAGAACATACCATCTTCATGGATTGGTAGAATCAACATCATTAAAATGTCCATACTACCCAAAGCAATCTATAGATTCAATGCACTCCCCATTAAAATACCAACGGCGTATTTCACAGACCTAGAAAGAACTCTCCAAAAATTCATCTGGAATAAAAAAAGACCCCGAATAGCCACAGCAATCCTGAGAAAGAAGAATAAAGTAGGAGGGATCTCAATACCAGATTTCAAGCTGTATTACAAAGCCACTGTCCTCAAAACAGCCTGGTACTGGCACAAGAACAGACATATAGATCAATGGAACAGAATAGAGAATCCAGATATTGACCCAAACCAATATGCACATTTAATATTTGACAAAGGAGGCATGAGCATACAATGGAGTCAAGACAGTCTCTTTAATAAATGGTGTTGGGAAAATTGGACAGATACATGCAAAAAAATGAAACTAGATCACCAACTTACACCATACACAAAAATAAACTCAAAATGGGTACAGGACTTAAATATAAGACGGGAAACCATAAAAATACTGGAGGAATCCACAGGCAGCAAAATCTCAGACATATGCCAAAAGAACTTTTTCACTGATACTGCCCCTAGGGCAATGGAAGCCAAAGAGAAAATAAACAAATGGGACTACATCAAAATAAAAAGCTTTTGCACAGCAAAAGAAACCATCAACAAAACAACAAGAAACCCCACTGTATGGGAGAACATATTTGCAAATGTTATCACTGATAAAGGTTTAATCTCCAACATCTACAGGCAGCTTATACAACTTAATAAAAGGAAGATAAATGATCCAATAAAAAAATGGGCAACAGACCTAAATAGAATCTTTTCGAAAGAAGACAGAAGGAGGGCCAAGAGACACATGAAAACATGCTCAAAGTCACTAATCATCTGAGAGATGCAAATCAAAACGACAATGAGGTACCATCTCACACCTGTCAGAATGGCTATCATCAACAAATCAACAAACGACAAGTGTTGGCGAGGATGCGGAGAAAAAGGAACCCTCGTGCACTGCTGGTGGGAATGCAGACTGGTGCAGCCACTGTGGAGAACAGTATGGAGTTTCCTCAAAAAACTGAAAATGGAATTCCCATTTGACCCAGTAATCCCACTCCTGGGAATATATCCTAAGAAACTAGAAACACCAATCAGAAAGGATATATGCACCCCTATGTTCATAGCAGCACAATTTACCATAGCTAAGATTTGGAAACAGCCTAAGTGCCCGTCAGCAGATGACTGGATCAGAAAACTATGGTACATCTACACAATGGAATACTATGCTGCCATAAAAAAGAAGGAATTACTACCATTTGTAGGCACCTGGATGGAATTAGAGAACATTATGCTAAGTGAAATAAGCCAGTCAATGAAAGAAAAATACCACATGATCTCACTCATTTGGGGATAATGAAAAACATTATAAACTGATGAACAAAAAGATAGATACAGAGGCAGTAAAGCATCAAACAGACTGTCAAATTACAGCAGTAAGGTTAGGGAGAGGTGGGGGAAATAAGAGATCAACTGAAGGACTTATATGCATGTATATAAGAGTAACCAACGGATGCAAAACATTGGGGGGTGAGGCATTATGGGAGTGGGGTGGGGGGGGGGCAATGGTAAGATATGTACACATATAATACCTTAAAAATAAATAAATAAATAAAAAATAAATAAATAAAATAAAATAAAATGAGAGGGTAGGACTTGATCTAGTCAGAAGTCCCAGTCAGTTCTAGCAGAACAGGAGACAAGATAAAAGATGGGTTAACTATTCTGGCTTTAGAGTTAGACCAACTGGAATTTGGATCTGAGCTCCACTACCTGCTATCTGCAAGTTAGGACCAAGTATGGAAAATCTCTTTACTTGGGGGTGATAATGACCCCCCCAAATATTAATTGTTCATTAATATTTAGTTGACCTAATACATGAGGAATAAATAAAATTAGTTATCTTAAAAATATTTATAGCCTGGCACATAAAAAAGGATCTATAAATACTTCTATTATAATTACCACCAACTTCCTATGCCACTGAATTTTGGGTACCTAGGTAATAGATGGGGTCCCCAAAAGGGCCAGATTTGGCCATGTTAAATCCACAAACACATGTAGTGCAATAGCTTAATCATGCCAGTCTACACCAAGCGCTGGAAATGCCCACTGCTAGAACACTCTCTTACTCCTTGAAATGAATTAATTTAATACTACTTAAATCAGGTAGTGTCAATGCTCTTCTTAAAACTCATTAATGGCTGCTGGTGGCATCTAGACTGAAATGACAAATGCCTACAGATCCTGGTGTCCTCTGGCCCGGATTTCTTCCCCTCGCACTCACTATGCAAGCCGTGCTGCGCTACCTTCAGGATTGTGCTCCTGCTGTTGCCCCTTCCTGGTCTGCATTTGCCCTCATTCCCTGATGGCCTGTTCTTTCTCATCTTTCACATCCCAACTGAAATGTCACTTCCTCAGAGAGGCCTTCCCTTAACCACACCATCTAAAGTGGCTTCCCATTTCCTCCTGAACTTACTTTAGTCCTTTTGGCTTCAGAGCCTCGATACCTATTAAGAGCCAGAGAGCGAGAGTAAGAGTGAGAGCGAGAGCAAGAGCGAGAGCGAGAGCGGATCTTACTACAGCAAAGGTTAGAGATTCATTCTTTGTCCAATCCATTATGATGAGGTGAAGTCATGTCATACAAACATATAAACATGTGGAGACCTACAATTGTGGGCATGGGCTACCAGTGGTCGGCAAACTCATTAGTCAACAGAGCCAAATATCAATAGTACAACGATTGAAATTTCTTTTGAGAGCCAAATTTTTTAAACTTAAACTTCTTCTAACGCCACTTCTTCAAAATAGACTCGCCCAGGCCGTGGCATTTTGTGGAAGAGCCACACTCAAGGGGCCAAAGAGCCGCATGTGGCTCGCGAGCCACAGTTTGCCGACCACGGGACTAGACAGATACCCCAAAACATGTCTGAGCAGTATTCAAGGCCTGTTGGAGTACAGTAGAAAAATCAAGCTCTGAGCAAAAGCTAGAAAACATCTGCTCATTGAAGACCGATTCAGCATCTCCTCCTTCTCTTCTCCCATGAGGATCCCTGACCCCCTTGAAATCCTTTCCTAACAGCAATGGACACTTCCTCTTTCCAGAGAGCACCCACATTAAAGCATGTACCTCGCTTTACTGTGAGTCTTTATGAGTAAGTCCATCTTCCCTAATGGGTTATGAGCACCTCACACAGTGCCTAGTTTTGCAGTAGATGTTCAACAATGTTTTAATAAATTGATGCATAATTAGTTTCTGAATTGAAATTAATTGAAAATTAGCTGGTGGCTGTAACAAATTCAATAGAATAGAAAGTCATACTAAGCAATATTGGGTCAGAAGTTAAAGAAAAGAGAGATAAATTGTGTACCCCAGTAACTGGCATATCGTAAACTTCTAGTAATTGACAGTAGTTTATTTTAATGATGATAATGATGCTGATTCCAGCACTTAGTAATGGGGTACATAAAACATTTTTTCACTTCTGATAAAAAAAAAAAAAGAAAAATTATCCAGTGCCTTCCTTCATCTTCTCTCCGCATACTTTTGAAGGTCACTTTAAAAAGACCATTTCAGCCCTAACTGGTTTGGCTCAGTGGATAGAGCGTCGGCCTGCGGACTGAAAGGTCCCAGGTTCGATTCTGGTCAAGGGCATGTACCTTGGTTGCAGGCACATCCCCAGTAGGAGGTGTGCAGGAGGCAGCTGATCGATGTTTCTCTCTCATCGATGCTTCTAACTCTCTATCCCTATCCCTTCCTCTCTGTAAAAAACCAATAAAATATAAAATATACTTAAAAAAATTTTTTTAAATAAAAAGACCATTTCGTCCCAGTTTGATGGGAGAATAATGGAAGCTAAAATATCTGCAATTGATAAATATTAAGCTCTATGCTAGCAGAAACAGTTAAAAGACTACAAAGTTCTGAGAAGAGTTTGGGAAGGGGAAAGGGTATATGTTCCAGAAGTGTTTTCATTGAAGGCAAAATGGCTATTTCCCAGTATCCTATTAATTATTTCAACACATAAAAATAGCCAATCCACTGCCTAGAAAATATTTAAGATTTAAAACTTAGAATAAATTTCACTACGACATTTTAAAACTCTTCATTTTAGATGATGCCTCAATGAAATTAAAATCAGATAATTCCATTTTTGTCTCAAACATCTTGAAGCTCTTGGTCTTCAGCAAGGGAGGGTAATCTAGTTTTTATAATTTACATTGCTTTAATCCAGCTGCTTCCTTTTGCTGAAGCAGCTGGAATTTCTCTCTCATTTCTAAAGTTTTGCTTCAAAATTTGGCTTTTCCCCTTTTTTCTCGGCCTGGTATAAATAGGGACGTGCACTAAGAGAATGAAAACATAAACCAAGAGCAGCCATCTAAGGAGTTCTAAAGGCTGTTTTCCTTGTAAACATTGCTGGGACTCTGATCTGTCAGGGATATTTAGATGTTGAACGGAAGACCAATTACAGTTGGTCTGCAGAAAGCAACCTGTGTCAAAAATAATGGGACTTTGAAGAAACATAGACAGTTCTGCAAAAAAAACAATAATAATTGTATATGTTTCTCATAATAACAACCTTAATCATTTGGGTAATGCGAATGAAGCCTGCTGAAGCATCACCCCATGTCCACTAAGCCTGGAAATATGGTAAGTGCAATGCTCAGTGACTAGTGGATATTGTTTTATTGGACCTCCATCACTAACTTTTTAAATGAGGAATGTTTTGAGGGCACTGAGAGATATTTGATAAGAGAAAAAGGTAGTTGCTTTCCACATAGTAACAATAAATAAGGTTAAAATTAATAGTTATTAACAAATCATTAATTTTATTCTATTTGATAGCTTATAAGTATAGACAATTGGATTTGAATCTCAACTCTGCCACTTACTAGCTATGGGACCCAGGAGATATTTAATCTCTCTGTGCCTCAGTTTTCCCATTTGTAGAGTGAGATTAATAGTATCTACCTCATAGGATTGTGTGAGGATTAAGTCAATAGAACATGGTATAGAATAAGTGCTCTATAACTATTTGCTTAATTATTACTGAGTTCTAGCCATGTATTTCAGGTTACTTTGACAATGAAATCTCTGTTCTTAATCATTGTTCTATCTTGCATCCTGGATGATGGGTGGTAGGTGAGGTGGGTGAGGAAGGTGGATAGATGGAAGGTGAAGCGAAGGAAAGCATTAACAAATAGACTCAAACCTTATAACAGTTCACTTTGGCATTCATATCACAAATTCAGATAGATTTATAAAGCATGATCTCTCTAGAGAGGAGGGAATCTTAGAACAAATCTCATTTGTGTAGTCTGTATTTATTTCAGACTGTAATGTTTTCAAATGGGAAAAATTGATTAAAATCTATTTAACAAAGCTTTGTTGAACTACAAGTGAATGAACCAAGAATTTACCTTGGGTAATGAAAAAATGAGAAGTTTGCAGAAGGTAACAGAGAAGGTATATAACATGGCAGAGGGCCACCTGGTGGTGGGTGGATGTGGGTAGATGAGGTTACAAATGGAGCTCTCTCCTCTCCTATTCTCTGCTTTGGGTTCATACAACTGCAGAGCCTGAATGAGCACCTGTTTAGTCAGGTTCTCTGGGAAGCTGACTGTGAGATAGGATCTATGCAGAAATTTATTGGAAAGTACACTCAGCACCAACTCTGGTGGAAGGTGAGCTGTGAAACAAGGCCCACAGCCTAAGCTGACCCCATGGGATGCTCTGGAGCTACCATGGCCCATCAGATTGGCCTAGTAGTTATACTCCACCAGAATCAGTCACCAGATGTAGGATGTTGGCAAGGGGGCTTTGTGTAGCTGAGGCCTCCCTCACGGACTGAGAGCTGAAGCTGCCTGCTCACAGAGCTCCCAGCAGCAGTGTCAACAGTCCTTCCTAGAAGAGGGATTTGGGTGGCACACTGGCTGCCCTTCACAGCCCCCAGATCAGTGTTTTTCTACCTGTAGTCAAACAATCCAGAAGGGGCCAATTCCTGGGACCCAATTGCTACCTCCTGAGTCAGAGGCTCTAGGCCTGAAAGTGCACATTTAAGTAAACTCCACAGTGAGCCTGGTTCACACTGAAGACTGGGAAGAGCTACACAAATGAGAAAAAAGAAAAACTTGCTGTCAACCCAAGTGGAAACTTGTAAAAGAATTTCCAATTTCTAATCCCACAATGTTCAATGTAATGTACAAAGGAAATTTCTGCCTAAAATACATTTCCTTCAGCTGCCTCGCTGCTGCTGCAAGAGGATCCCTCTGTGAGCATGGATGCATTATCTGCAGCTGCCATCCGTCCTGTCTGTCTGCCCACGGGTGCCCAGAAGGCTGCAGTACTTCCAATTCATCAGGCAGGCCTGATGCTGCAAAGGCTGATTCATCGTGCCAGAAAGGTCCTCAGGCTCATGTGTGTCTATCTTCCTTAGAACACTTATTGCTTCTGAAGAGTCTATATGTTAATAGGACAATCCAGCTAAATCACTGTCTCGTATGAGGAAGCTTTGGGAGGTCAATGAATAAGCTCCATGCCCACTGAGCAGTCAACTATTTGAAGGGCATTTAATCTCTCTGAACACTTCCCTTTTCTACACTTAACTGTTCATCTGAAACCCATCCACTGGGCCACTGCCATGCTTATCCCTCTTCCTGACTTCCTTCTGATAGGGTTTGTAGCTAGCAATGACCCATCAAACAAAATCTCTGAAGCCTCAGTCAGAAATTGCATCAGCCAACCAAATGAAATATATGGAAAACAGCAACGTTTTCTTTCCGGAAAAGTAAATATCTGTATGTGTCCATATACATTATGAGACTTAATGAAGTTCACAAATGCTTATGTTGCCAGCTTTCCTGGCAGCTAGGAGTTAAGGCTCATGAGACATTAGAGAAAGTCTGCTGTGAGGACTTCAATAAAAAGCAATAGTCATCAGTGGCTTATCCCTTCTCCTTTCCCTGTTATTCCTACCTTGAGTGCCATCATAATAGCTGGAGGATAGCAGTCATAAGGAAAAAGCCACGAAAATTTCAAGGACAGTGGCAGTAACATGATTGAGCCTCATGTGCAATAGTAGCTATCTATGACATCTTACTATCCAAGAATAATCAAGTCCTATCTGTTTATACCAGCAAACTATGATTTTGAGCCAAATCTGGCCCACTTCCTGTTCCTGTAAATAAAGGTTTATTGGAATATAGCAATGCCTATTCACTTACATTGTCTCTAGCTGCTCTAACAATGGCTGAGTTGAATAGTTTCAATAACGATCATGTAAAATAGCCTTAAATATTTACTATCTGGCCTTTTACAGAAAGTGTGCTGACCTCTGGTTTAAGCACATGTTGGTTAGTGTTCCTGTCAATTACAGCCAAGTAATTTTTCATTAATATAATATCCCCAATACCTAACACAGGGGGCTATCCCACAGAAAATGCTCAATAGACAGGTATCTGATGAGTGGGTCAATAATTTGAGGCCAATGACTATTTCTTCGTTTTTTAAAAAATCTATGTCAGGGCCAAGCAGTGCCTCACATAACGGATTTTTAACAATGATAGATTTTTGTCCAGATGTGGATGTGAAAAATAACATTCAAAACAATTAGAGAAGAATTAAATACTAAACTCTGTGAACTTGAGTGTATCTGCTCTGAGAATGCTGAGCTATGTGTGTGGGCTAGTGCAGTAAAATTAATTTTCATGGTGCAGCTGGGAATTTTGACAATTTTATTCTCTCAAAGTAATTACAGACAAATAACTCACATCATTTGACCACTAAAGAAGGGCTTTTAGAGACATATTACTCATGATGATTCAGGAGAATATCTCATAGGACTTCTGGTCCTAAGGATTTGACAAGGACTCTCTCGCAGCTTAAGAAGTTTGTTATTGTACTGGATAGACTTTATGGAACAGGAGCTGACTGGGTAGAAATCTCAGATGGGAGCTGGAAGGGGTTGGCAGGAGTCTAAGCACAAGGTAGGAAAAACCACAGCACATATGAGTGTGGAACAGGCCCTGACCAGTTTGGCTCAGTGGGTAGAGTGTCGGCCTGCAGACTGAAGGGTCCGGGGTTCGATTCCAGTCAAGGGCATGTACCTTGGTTGCAGGCCCATCCTCAGTAGAGGGTGTGCAGGAGGCAGCTGATCAATGTTTCTCCCTCATCGATGTTTCTAACTCGCTATCCCTCTCCCTTCCTCTCTGTAAAAAAAATCAATAAAATATTTAAAAAATTCATTTATAAAAAAAAAAAAAGAGTGTGGAACAGGTTTTAGCTTCCCCATTTGTTCTGGAATGTTGTCTTCTAAGTAAAATCAAACAAGTATTGAATTCAGGAGATTAATGAAACCTCTCACTTGATAAATACAATTATTCATGGTCTTATATCTAATGTTCTTTTCTTCTGAAATGATCAGTGATTTTAAACCACAGCAAATCAAAGAACTATAAGCTTACTTTAGACTAGTCTGCATGTAGGACAGTGTTTGCCAAAATCATGTCTTTACAGGGTATGCCTTAATCTAAAACTTCAGGTAAATAGGCCAAAACTCTTTCACATTTTGAAGTGATTTCTGTCATAAAGAGAATGTGTTCAAATAAATATTCCAATTTTTAAAAATACATTTTTATTGATTTCAGATAGGAAGAAATAGGGAGAGATAGAAACATCAATGATGAGAGAGAATCATTGATGGGCTGCCTCCTGCACGCCCCCCACTGGAGATCAAGCCCGCAACCGAGGCATGTGCCCTTGACCGGCTCAAACCTGGGACCTTTCAGTTCACAAGCTGTCGCTCTATCCACTGAGCCAAACCAGCTACGGCAAGATTCCAATTTTGATACACCAATTGTTTCAGGAAGACTGGGAGTCCAGTATTAAAGAGATTATTTAATCATGCCATCCTCACCACGTACTATGAGCAAAACTGCCAGAAACCTGAACTAAGAACCTCTTAACTCTCAACAAAGAAAGTAAATGAAGAATATATTTCTGAGAACGTAAAGGTGGTTTTTTCCTGAACTGAGCCAAATTCAAGACTATAACAGACCCACTAAAAGTTGAGATAAATGAATGATTAGGGGACCTAGCCTGCAATAACTGAGCATATTAAGAGATAAAGTGTAAGGATGAAGAGCAGACATATAAAACCCATGTGCTGGTTGTACAATTTTGAGCTTGACTATCTTAAACCCTGCCCTTGCTTGATCAGCAGGAACCCTTAAAGGAAGACAAAAACAAGACTCTGTAAGCCTGTGTCTTTAATACTTAAAATCCTTAAATCATTAGGGGGTCCAGTTATGAGATTTCTATATTCTCTTTCCTTGAAAGAATTCCAAACAATGCACATAGCATTGGCCAATACAGGCTTTTTAGAAAACATGAACCTATGATGATTCAGAAAAAAATCTCAAAGGATTTATGATCCTAAGCATTTGATAAGGAGTCAAATGCATCTCAAGACTCTGACACTGTGGGGTGCTCAAGGCATTTTGCCTTTTCACCCTTTGTTCTAGTTCCAGAGGATAGTAAGAAAGATGAAAAGAGCACTGTACCAAAATCAAGACCTGAATCCTAGCCAAAACTCTGCCTCGAATAGCATATGGCTTCAGTTAAGTCTCTTAGCCTTTGTGTCTTAATTATGTATTTTTTGTTGTTTTGGGTTTTTTGGGGTTTTTTGTAAAATAAGAGTTTAGAGCTCTGGTGTCCTTTTAGCAATATAGGCCCTGATAGCCACCCAAGATCATGCAGTGATTGTTGTTCTGGATTGTAACTGCTTTAACATCACTCTGTAGAAATCTTTTAAAGAGAGCACATTTGGGAAGGTGGAGGATGTAACACAAAGCTTTTGTATTTGGAGTCAGGTAGACCTGAGCTGACAGAGCTAAAAGAGCTGTTCTACATAATCACAGTGTGTGTGAGACATCAGGCAGGTACTCCATCTCTATGAACCTCATTATGAGGGTATTGTGAGAATTACATGAAGCGACATACTGTATATAGCACATGTGGTGAGATGCCTGATAAATGTCAGGTACTCAGTTAATGTTAGTTCCATACTCTTTACCCCACTGATTAAAGATGGGACAAGAGGTAAGAGACAGGCCAGAGTTTAAAGTACCTAAGGGTTTGACCAAGAGTAACTAGGAGGACAGGGAATAAGTAGAAATGAAAATTTTAGTAGATAAAATGGTTTGAAAGTAGAAAGTTCAGTTCTTAGATATCTCATATCATATCAATTTGAGATAAAAGCTAAACAACCCAGAGAAAATGTCCAGTAGGCATTTTGAGAATGTAGAATGCAAGGCTTATAGAAATGTAAGAAAAGGAGATAAAAGATGAGTATAATTCATCACTGACTCTCTAGAGCCAAGTTTTTCAAATGTTGACTATAAGCCATCTTAAGAAATACATTTGGGCCCTGGCCGGTTTGGCTCAGTGGCTAGAGCGTCGGCCTGGGGAATGAGGGGTCCCGGGTTCAATTCCAGTCAAGGGCATGTACCTTGGTTGCGGGCACATCCCCAGTGGGGGGTGTGCAGGAGGCAGCTGATCGATATCTCTCTCTCATGGATGTTTCTAACTCTATCCCTCTCCCTTCCTTCCTCTCTGTGAAAAATCAATAAAATATATTTAAAAAAAAAAGAAAGAAAGAAATACATTTGGTATTTCCTACTGCTCCTTTTTAGAGAGAGGGAGAAAGAGAGAGGGAGAGAGAGAGAGAGAACAGGCATATGACAGTAACAAATTTTCCATTAAAAAGTTGTAGCCTTTCCACATGAGATATGAGATACAGTTAGAAATTTTCAATTATATTGTACTAGAGGCCCAGTGCACAAATTAATGCACCAGTGGGGTCCCTTGGCCTGGCTTGCAGGATCAGGCCGAAACAGGCTCTCCAACATCCCTGGAGGGGTCCCAGATTGCAAGAGGGCACAGGACAAGCCGAGGGACCCCACTGGTGCACAACCGGGGCCGGGGATGGATGTGGGAGGTTGGACAGCCAAGGAAGGACCATGGGAGGGCTCCAGGGCATGTCCAGCCCATCTCACTCAGTCCAGATTGGCCTGACCCCAGCAGCAAGCTAACCTATCAGTTGGAGTGTCTGCCCCCTGGTGGTCAGTGCATGTCCTAGCAAGTGGTTGAGCAGCCTTAGCATATCATTAGCATATTATGCTTTGATTGGTTGAATGGCTGACCAGAGGACTGGACACTTAGCATATTAGGCTTTTATTATATAGGATTCTATTCTACTTTTTTTCTGTTTCATCATGGAGGAGGGGGATAAAATCCTGGTTACAACCCTAAGTTGATTCCATGACCTAACAATGGGTTGAAAGCTACAATTTGAAAAACACTATTTTGGAGGATATGGAGTCATAATTTATAGCTATTATCCAAACCATCCAAGTTAAGAACTTAATATTTTGTTCTGTCTCCTCAGGCAAGGAAAACAAAAGAAAAAATAAATGGGACTACATCAAACTAAAAAGTTTTTGCACAACAAAGGAAACCATTAACAAAATGAATTGGAGAACATATTACAATGATACATATGAAAAGGGATTAATAGCCAAAATTAATGAAGAACTAATAAAACTCAACACCAAAAAAAAGCAAACAATCAATGAAAAATTGGACAAACGACCTGAGTAGACATTTCCTCAAAGAGGACATACAGGTGGCCAATGGGCAGTCATATGAAAAGATGCTCAATGCCACTAATCATCAGAGAAATGCAAATTAAAACCACAATGAGATATCACCTCGCACCTGCCAGAATGGTTACCATCAGTAAATCAACCAACAGTGTTGTTGGGGATGTAGAGAAAAGGGAACCCTCCTGCACTTTTGGTGGAAATGCAGACTGCTGCAGCCACTGTGGAGAATAGTACAGCGTTTCCTCAAAAATTTTAAAATGGGACTGCCTTATGACCCAGCGATTCCACTTCTGGGAATACATCCAAAGAAACCCGAAACACCAATCCAAAATAATATATGTGTCCCTATGTTCATTGCAATGTTATTTACAATAGCCAAGATTTGGAAGCAGCCCTAGTGCCCATCAATAGATGAGTGGATAAAAAAGCTATGGTAAGCTATGATATATTTATACAATGGGATACTACATGGTCTTAAAAAGAAAAGAAAGTCTGACCTTTTACAACAGCATAACTGGAAGTGGAGCGTGTCATGCTAAATCAAAGAAAGGTAAGTGTTGTATTAGTTCACTTATATGTGGAATCTAATGACTAAAATAAACAAAATAGCAAGAGACTCATAGATACCAAAACCAGACTGAAAGCTGTTACAGGGGAAGGTGGTTGGAGGGCTGGGTGAATAAGGGGAAGGATTAAGAAAAAAACTCATCTCATGGACACAGTCAACAGCATCGTGATTACCAGTAGGAAAGGAGGGTGGGGGTGATAAAAGAAGGTCAAGGGGGGAATAAATGGTGATGGGAAGAGACTTGCTTTTGGGTGGTGAACACACAATACAATATACAGATGATGTATTATAGATGATGTACACCTGAAATCTATATAATTTTAGTAACCAATGCCACCCCAATAAATTCAATAAAAAAATTGTTTTAATTCTCTACAGGTTTGGACATTTCTCACATCAACATTTAAAATTAATGGGCCATGCCCTAGCTGGTTTGGCTCAATGGATAGAGCATTGGCCTGTGGATTGGAGGGTCCCGGGTTCGATTCTGATCAAGGGCACATACCCAAGGTTGCGGGCTTGATCCTCAGTAGGGGGTGTGCAGGAGGCAGTTGATCAATGATTCTCTCTCATCAATGATGTTTCTCTCTCTCCCTCTCCCCCTTCCTCTCTAAAATTAATAAAAATATATTTTAAAAATAAAATTAAAGGGCCACTTTTACATATTAATTTGTGAATTAACTGATCATGCTCTCCTTCCTATTTTCCTGCTGGTTTTTCTTTGTTCCTCAATTTTTAAGGCTTCTTTGCACACAAAGAATATATATTGCAAATATTTTCTTCTAGTTTTTCAGTTACAGGTTTATTTTATGTAGTCAAAGTTATCATTCTTTTCTTCTACTGCTTATCAATTTTGAGGTGTAGTTAGACTTTTCCTACACCAAGATTAAAGAGGAATTCACTCATGGTTTCTTATCAGACTAAATGGTTTTATTGTTACATTTAGATCTTTGATCCATTTTAAGCTATATTGTGCATAGTGAGAAGCAGAAATCTAATTTTTTCTTTTTTCAAGTGGTTACAAGGTACTCAAAGTTCTCCTCATTAAAAAGTCCATCTTTTATCATATGCCAAATTTCCACATAAACTTTGGTCTGTTATTGAGTTTTTCTTCTGTTTCTCTGGTCTGTTTGTCTATTTATGCTTCAATTCTTCATTGTTTTAATTACAGAGGTTGTATAATATGTTTTAATCTCCGATAGAATTACTCCACCCCCATAATTGTTCTTTTTCAGTACTTTCTTGGCTATTCTTCTACATTTGATTTTCCATAAGAATTCAGTGTCAATTTGTAAAGTTGCATAATAGAGCTTCTTTATACTTTCAGTATAACATGATTGTGGTTAAGTAGATTTTGCCACCATACTTTAACTCGAGCCTACTGCTTATAAAACAATCAATAAGCTAATTCTATTTTCTTCTTTCCTCTCTCTTTCCCTCCTACCTCTCAGTTGCTTTATTTATACTTTGTCACAAAAATATATAACATTTATACTTTCCACTTCCACTCTCATCCCCACATTTTTATTCTTATATCTACATTTACATACTGAAATTTTCACCTGAATTTTAGGATTTTCAGCAAGATCCTTTGAAATTTTCCCAATCATCTCTTGGTTGTATGACTCTGACACTGACAAAGTTAATCAAATAATAAACATGTTTAATTAATTTTGCTGTATAACTGTTATTCTGAAACTATGTTGCTGATATTTTCTTTTCCTTAAACTAAATTAGTGGCAAAGTACCAACTCTATCTCTCCTTCCCACCCACTTCTCCCAGGGAAAAATATCCTAAATCCATGGTAATATCCCTTTCACTGTGAGTATCCCAATTGGAAACAATGCCATTAAGAGCAACAAAAACATACCACATGTTAAAAAAAAAAAAAAAGTATTTCCAAAGACCTTTTAATAACATTCCCACTGGAGTATTTAGATATAATCAGCATTTAATCCAATCTTTGTAAAACCTGTAACCTTAATAATGATATTCAGTGCTGGCATTATCCCCAGTCAACTACAGTTCTATTTATTCATTTGATGTCTTAACATTTAGTTGAATTATCTAACCAAAACACCCCAAGATAAAGAATAGAGTAATTATATAAACACTTGGAGCAGAACAATTATAAAGCAAGAGCAGTTAGCATTTAGCCGTGTTAGAGAGCTCATCTGCATATGCATCTATCCGGAGGTGCAGGCCTGGTGGCCTTTACTATCTGTTCTGTTATGTTCTTCTTTGACTTCTGCGTATTCATTAGTTTTCTTTAATTAGATGCCATAGAACGCTTTTTCTCATTTAAGTGTCAACACTCATTCACATCTACACTAATTTCACTTCATAGATACGCCCAGGAGCCTTGGAAACATAGGTGGGGTGTAAGAGAGGACACTTTGGGACATCAACAGGGAAGAAACACCTGGGGGAATTTGTCTGGAGTTAGATCTTTTGTGCCTTTGGGAGGTACAAGGTCTTAGATTACATTCCTAAATTGGCTTTCAACCACATGTACATTAGGTCATCAGGAAAATCTCTAGCACTTAACTGTAAATGAAAAAGCCATGTAATTTTTAGAAACTCATTCTGCAGTTCTGGGTCCTCTTTTAAATAAATAAATAAATAAATAAATAAATAAATAAATAAATAAATATTGATTTTTAGAGAGAGAGGAAGGGAGAGGGATAGAGATAGAAACATCGATG
This sequence comes from Plecotus auritus, assembly GCF_963455305.1. Lineage (NCBI taxonomy): Eukaryota > Metazoa > Chordata > Mammalia > Chiroptera > Vespertilionidae > Plecotus > Plecotus auritus. The sequence goes on from NC_137782.1 coordinate 154,779,950, forward strand.
AGAGGGGGAGAAACCAAGATGGCGGCATAGGTAAGCACCTAAACTGCTGCCACGCACAACAATTTCAAAACTACAACTAAAAGACAGAACAGACACCATCCAGAACCACAGGAAAGCTGGCTGAGTGGAAATTCTACAACTAGAAGGAAAGACAAAAGCTCACAGAGAATTGGAGGTACGGCAAAGGGTCTTTGTGCGCACAGAGAGGAAGGGCGGCTGAGAGCCTGGCTGACTTTCTCTGACGGGAGGGGGAAGGAAGCCCCGACTGCACTGAACCCCAGTTCCGACTGCACTGAACCCCAGTTCTGGGTGAAACCCCGTGGAATTAGGCTCATACAGGGGGAGTCTGGACTGTCAGGTAGAGAGAAAGGCACCCGGAGACTCGAGACCCGGGGGAGACCTGGGGAAGACCCGGGGGAGCCCTGGCTGGCAGGGGTCTGGAGGCGCGCCCACCAGTGTGCATAAGGACTGCGGAGGTGGCCACAGGCTTTTCCTAGCAGAAGGGAGTCGGAAGCTCCTGACTGCACGGAACCCCAGTTCTGACTGCACTAAACCCCAGTTCCAGGTGAGCCCCTGGGGACCCACGCTCTTGTGGGAGGAATCTGGACTCTCGGGTGGAGACTCGGGAGCCGGGGAAGGCAGAGGTCTGGAGGCGTGCGCGCACGCAAGGGCAAGGCTGATGGGAAGCCAAGACTGTCTGCTCCGTCCTGAGACTCCACCTCATCCAAGCTGAGCACAGAGGCTTTTGCAGTTTGGCAAGTCTAATCCTATAAGGCTGTCTCCAGCACCGAACTTCTCCCAGTGTAGACACAGCTGATCCTCACAGCCAAATGGCCTGCAGGTCACTTCCTCCCAGTGATACCAACAACAATCAAGACTTAACTACAACAAGGCTGTACACACAGTCCACAAAGGGGTGCGCCAAGAGTATCCACCTCAGGTTAACTGGGGAGGCCGACCCACTGGGCCATATACCGTAGGAAACCTAGCACACAAAGCGACCCTACCAACTCAGGGAAGCAGTGAAAATGCGGCGACAAAGAAACAGATCACAAATGAAAGAAATGGAGGAAAACAAACGACTGGATATAGAATTCAAAACCACAGTTATAAGGCTTTTCAAGAATATCCTAGAAAAGGCCGATAAATATAATGAGACCCTCAAAGATATGAAAAAGGACCAACTAGAAATTAAACATACACTGACTGAAATAAAAAATATTATACAGAGACCCAACAGCAGACTAGAGGAACACAAGAATCAAGTCAAAGAATTGAAATACAAAGAAGCAAAAAACACTCAACCGAAAAAGCAAAAAGAAAAAAAAATCCAAAAAGTTGAAGACAGTGTAAGAAGCCTCTGGGACAACTTCAAGCATACCAACATCAGAATTATGGGGTTGCCAGAAGAAGAGAGAGAACAAGATACTGAAAACCTATTTGAAGAAATAATGACTGAAAACTTCCCCCACCTGGTGAAAGAAATAGACTTACAAGTCCAGGAAGCGCACAGAACCCCAAACAAAAGGAACCCAAAGAGGACCACACCAAGACACATCATAATTAAAATGCCAAGAGCAAAAGACAAAGAGAGAATATTAAAAGCAGCAAGAGAAAAACAGTTAATTACCTACTAGGGAGCACCCATACGACTGTCAGCTGATTTCTCAACAGAAACTATGCAGGCCAGAAGGGAGTGGCAAGAAATTTTCAAAGTGATGAATAGCAAGAACCTATAACCAAGATTACTCTACCCAGCAAAGCTATCATTCAGAATTGAAGGGCAGATAAAGAGCTTCACAGATAAGAAAAAGCTAAAGGAGTTCATCACCACCAAACCAGTATTATATGAAATGCTGAAAGGTATTCTCTAAGAAGAGGAAGAAGAAAAAAGTAAAGAGAAAAATTATGAACAACAAATACATATCTATCAACAAGCGAACCTAAAAATCAAGTGAATTAAAAACCTGAGGAACAGAATAATCTGGTGAATATAATAGAGTTAGGGGCATAGAAAGGGAGTGGACTGATAATTCTTAGGGGGAAAGGGATATGGGGGGGTTCAGGAAGAGACTGGACAAAAATCATACACCTGTGAATGAGGACAGTGGGGGGGAGGTAAGGGCAGAAGGTGGGGTGGGAACCGGGTGGAGGGGAGCTATGGGGGGAAAAAGGAGAAACAATTGTAATAATCTGAATAAAGGTTTATTAAAAAAATAAAAAGGAAACATCGATGAGAGAGAAACATCATCTATCGGCTGCCTTCTGGGGATTGATTCCCCAACCTGGGCACGTGCCCTGACTGGGAATTGAACTGGTAACCTCTTGGTTCATGGGTTGACGCTCAACCACTGAGCCATGCTGGCCTGGTTGGGTCCATTTCTTTAGCCTAAATGGAAATCTTTAAGAAAGAGCAGTTTCCCAGAACTTATTTTCTCAATATTCTTTCACATCCTTCCTTCTCTTCTTTTCCACCCTCTTCTTATACAGAGACCATAAATATATTTTCCTTGAACCTACTTGCTTAGGTACTTGACAGCTTGACTCAATTCCCAGGAAGAAGTGCTTTCGATTCATGTGTGCCTAAATCACTTGCTTTAAAATATCACATTTTTCAAGAATATGCCACTTGAATTCAAGTGAAAACAGGAATATTTCATGCAGTTTGATAAAACTAAAATTCTCTTTGGGAGAAAGAAAAAGATCTTGCCACTGCAGAACATTGTTCTACAATATAAGGAACTGAACAGTCTCAGGGTCAGAACATGTCAGAAGGTGAAGTTCTAACACAGGCTACAAAAGTATTGAGATATATGTGACCAGACCAGGTTCACGGTTCATCCCATTCACTGAAGGTGACCTAAAATAAGGAGAGGAAGCGAAAACCTTAAAGGCAGAGACACATTTCCTTGTCGTACACCCCAAAAGTTTCAAGGACAGGTTATGAACTTAAATCTTGACGAGGTGATTAGTGCACAAAGGGGACATAAATGACTCATTCTCAATGATTCAGTCTCATTCTCTTTTAAAAAAATTTTAAACAGCATGTAATTTCCAAGGTTCAAATTATGTGACCAATTTTTCCATGACATGTATTCAGAAATTCCTCAGCAGTTAAAAGTGTCCTGGAGGAAGACTATGATAGTAATCTGCTGGTATTTTTATATTGAGATATCTTTTTCTAGAATAGCTAGAATTTCTTTATGAATAATTATTCTCAAGGTTTTCTAACAGGAGATCTTTAGCCCTTTTCTCCGGTCTAGATGAAAAGAGGCCCATGAATGCAATTAGAGTGAGTATGACGTCTGAATCACCAGGATAAGACGCACAATTCAGTGGAAAGAACTAAATTTAGGAGATGGGGGAGGGAAAGAGGCAGGCATATGACACATAGTGAGACAAGGACATTTCTGCAAAAAACAGAAAAGGTTGAAAAGATGCCAAGAGGCCTGAGGCCCACTGGACATCATAGTAGATAAATCTGTCATGATGTAGTTTTTATCTTCACCCTTTCAGGCCTAGGTACTGGAGACTCAGATACTAGTACATCCTGACTGATAGGTACACAATAATTAAATTCACTTGAGACTTGTATATAAACCGAAAGGCCAGTTTATGAAATTTCCATCATGATGTGATAGCCACGGAGGTTCAATAGAGAACCTGCCCAAAGACCTCTGGGATCTGCCACAGCATTTGAGCCAAGGCTATGCTCTTAACCTAGCAGACCCTGCCAATTACGGAGCACAGCACTGAGCAGGATCCTGTGGCCTGGCAATTTCTACCCAACGCAGACTCTTCTACGGGCAAATGTACTAGAACTCCCTTGAGTTTGGCAAATTGCACCACAGTCTAAGGCTCTTCCTACCAAGTGTTCCTTCTTTTTCCCTCTCCTATCACAAGTGTGAGACCTACATCGCAGACTGAAGTCTCTCCCCACCATCTCCTGCTCTCGTTCTCCTCTATCTCATATAGACATCACCCCCAATAAATCTATATTACTTCTAACTCTTTTTTGGCATTTGCTTCCCAGAGGACTTGACTGTCTCAAGGAGCCATCCCCTTTCTGTAATGGAAATGTTATATCTGTATGGCATTGTACTTGTCTTGCTATCAAGGTATTAGAAGAGCTCAATCAATAATTGGAAATCTGTTGAGTGTAGCAATAAAATGTGGTTGTTTGTTTCTTTGAACTCTATCCTGCAATAGTTCTGATGTTTTCAGTTCTCTCGAATTGACCATGCACTTTCTTCCCTCTTCCCCAACCTTGACCTGGCTTGGTTCTGTTCACACTTCAGGATCAGGAACAGATCAGTATCTGTCTTTCTAAGAAGCCTTCTCTGGCCTGATCTCACCTATGGTGGATTGTTTCCGAAGGGTTGTACATTTATCCCTTTTGTACCAATTACACTATATTATCTGAAAATTACATGGCTACTTACCTCACTAGACTACTATCTTGTGAGCAGGAACTGTATCTTATATGTCTGTGTATCCCCAATACTATGCTCTGTATCTCGTATTAATTAATGTTTAATAAATGAATGATGGGGGAGGCTTATGATTTTGGAATGACAGCAGAATAAGATAACTTGAAAACCCTCCCATGACAAACACCTACAAGTGCTATCTGAAACATAAGAAACATTCTGTAAGATCCATAGCTAAGCTCACAAGGAAGAAGGGGAATTCCCAGACATCCGAAATGAAGACAGCACTGAAACCAGACAAATGTGTTCCGCTAATGTTACAGCAGGCCTAGGCGGTTAGTGAGAGGTGGAGGGAAGCAATCCCGGTAAGCTAGGATTGGGCTCCAATGTCCATGCAGAAACAGGAGATGAGGGCTTGCCAATGTGGAATGAAGAAGCGGGATTGAGTTGGGACTTTTGGAGGGCTACTATTTTAGTGAAAATTCTGCTGAAAAAAATAAATTCCCAGCAGCACTGAGAGATGAGAATAAAATTTATCTTTCTCTGTCAGGCTTTAGATAGAAACAAACAAAAACTTTCTATAAGTTTAAAACCCAGTCCTGTACTCCCTTGGCTTAGTTTCAAATTTGTATTGCCCCAGAATTTCCAGATCAACAAACTAACAGAAACTAATTTCACACTCAAGATAGCCCTAGGGTATTTGTCAAGAATACATGCAAAAGCTGCCCTGGAAGGTCTCAGCCTCCACCTGAGTTACAGCTTTCCATGTATAAAGCCACACTGTGATCTAGGATAACAAAACACACAAGAAAACAATATGCTGTGTGCTAGAGGCAGCATAAGTATTCCCAAAATTTTGGCTAATATGAAAAACTGAAAGAAAATACTTTTTAAAAGTATTAAATACAGTAATGGAAGAATCAAATTCCTAAGGAAAGAATAATAAACCATAAAAAATGGATAATAAAATCCTTGAATATGGCTACAATAAAATTTAGTAGAACTTCAGCTAACGTTATGCATCATTAAAGAAAATATCAATGTTATAAAGAAATAAAAAGTCGGAGCCTGAGAAGAAAATGAGACACTATGTAAAAAAATAAAAGGAAAGTTAAACAAATCACCAATATAATGCCTCAAAATAAAAAATATATAGGCATTGAAATTTAAAAACTAGAAGACAGATTAGTATCAAATTAAACACTGTAAGAGAGACTTCATAACTGGAAGACAGATCTGAGGAAATACAAAATGAGATGGAGAAATAAAACCCTGGAAAGTATTATAAAATGTTAAGAGGCATGGAAGAGAAATGAATAGTCCTAATTTACATCTAGATTCTAGAAGATGAGAGGTCATTTCAAGGAAGTAAAAGCTGGCCATGGGCTTGAATGAAAAAAGGTCACTTCGAATCATAGTGACTCTCAAAACGAGTATGATGAACCCACACCTAGACACTATATAGTGAAACTGCAGAAAACAAATGCAAAGAGAAAACCTTAAGAGTAACCAAAAAAAAGGGGGGGAGGGTAAAATGCCTTAAAAAGCAGCAACAATTAGATTACTAGCAGACTTCTGCTTAAGAATAGAAACCAGAATAAAATCTTGATTGAATGAATTTTAAAAGTAAGAGATTTATTTAGGCCAAAAATAACAAAGGGTTTATTTTGTATGCCCTTTACCATCACCTAGTTATGTCTTCCTGGAACAATTTTTATGTCCATTCAGTCTCAGTGGAGGAAAAACATCTATCCATTATTAATCTCTCATTGGCAGGAGGGCAAGTAAAGCTCCCATACGTAGATGTGAGGCCCAGTGAAATATTACTGCCCCATAGACAAGGGGGCAACGCCAGGATATTTCTATAAAATTTTTATTCTCATGAAAACAGCCTATGAATTAAACTCTAATTCAAATCCTAATGCTTGAGATTTATTGAGTGTCTAAATGAATCAGGAGAGGTCCTGTATTAAACACTTTACTTATATTATGTTGTTCTCCTTCTCCATTTGATAGCGATGGAGACTGAGGCTTAGACTAGGGTCGGCTGGACTAGTCCAGGGTTGAAGAGCTAGCAAGTGCTGGAGACAGGATTTGACAGGACAAAGATGAAGTCTGGCTCCAGCTGCACATTGGCTCTATACAGTTTCCTGTCCAATCCTATTAAGCTGTCAGGAGTGATTACACACAGGAATGGCAAAGAGGTTTTAACTGATGCCAACTCTGATCTATTTGTGGCTGTTTTGATAAAGATTCCAGTGCTCCATCCGGGCTCTGTGAAAACGAATGCTGTGATCATTTAGCAATGTCTGTCATTGGTGGGAAAGGGGCAGGGTGACGATATTCGCTACGCATTTGCCATGCCCAGAATAGTGAATTCTCAGGAGAGTTTCTATCTTTAATACTTGAGTTAGAATTATAAGAAGAAAAATAACATTGACAAACGCTGCCACTCCTGATTTACTTTTTAATGGAAAGACACCCATCTGTGTTATAGAACTTAAAAATGGAATACAAGCTGCTAAATTGTTCTGAAGTCTGCAATGGTGCAGGTTAACCTCAAATAACATTTCTTCCTTCATTCCATAGTTTTTAAATGATAAAGAAGCAATAACTCAGCAGCAGCAGAGACAAAATGAAGTGATATGCTTTAAATATATATATATATATGCCTCATAACTGTCAACCCACTGCCAGGAGTTTCATGAGTCAAGCACCCACATGAATCAATCCTGGTCTCCCACTGACCCAGGGAAATACAGGAAAATCACATCTAAATATATCCAACCTCATCTCATCACTAGACCAGCAGTCGCCACGGTCCCAGCCATCTTCTCTCTCACCCAATCTCTCTTCTGGGTGACTAACATTCCCTACCTGTTCTCATGGCTTCTACCTTTATCCCTGCAGATTTTAGCACAGATGTTAGAATGACTCTTTTACAACATAACTCAGATGCTGTCACTCTCACTCCTCTGCTCAGAATCATCCCATGACATCCCTATTACTCCAAGTAAAAGCCCAAAGCCCATACAGTGGTCTGGGAGGCTGCCTCTGAGATGCCCTCCTTCCCTCTCTGCGTCTCTCCACTGCCCCCGCCCCTCCATGTCAATCACACTGGCCTTTTTGCTATTTCGTAAACATGCGAGGCTGGCTCTGGCTCAGGGCTTTTGTGCTTGTGGTTCCCTGTGCCTGGGATATTCTCCCCCAGGTCATTCCTTCACCCCCTATCTCATCTTTGCTCCAATGTCCTTTACACAATGAGAACTTTCTATTGAAAACTGAAACTCCTAGCCCTCTATCTTATCTTCCCTTCCCTGACTTTTTCTTTTTTAAGTTTTTCTCTGTATCACTTATAATCATCCTACTTTTTGTCTGACTTGCCCCTTCTCTCTGCTTCCACTAAACTGTAAACCTCATGAGGACAGGGACATTTCCATTTTGTTCTCCGCTTTATACCCAGTGTCTAGAATTGTGGCTGCCACATAGAAGGCACTTCATAAGTGAAGGAATGAGTTAAGCACCCACACTCATACTAGTAAGTTCTGTTTTCTGAAAAACAGAAAAAGAAAGCAAAAGCAAATTTTCCAAACATGTTTTTATAGTGGATCCAGGACTCAGAAAGATTACTAAATGTAATCTATTACTCTATTTCTTGATAAAGATGCCAGTTTCTAAAAGCCTTAGTCTCTAAGACTCCACACTAAAGCTCTCAGCCCGCAATGACCACAAGAGCACATCCTGTCCCATTACTCTACGTGTAGTCTAGGGACATGCGGCATCAGCTGGAACTTGTCGGAAATCAGATCTTGGTTCTCATGTCAGAACTAATGGATTATACTGTGCATTTGAACACCACCACCCTAGGTGGTGTGAAGAATATCCTGTACCATGAGTTTCCAGCAAAGAGCTCTGAGGTCTTATCAGTGGAAGCATAGCCAGTCTTTGGAAACCCAGATGTTGCTTTTTCCTGGAAAACAGAGGAAAGAAAAGAAGGGAAGGAGGGAGGGAGGGAGGGAGAAAGGAAGGAAGGAAGGAAGGAAGGAAGGAAGGAAGGAAGGAAGGAAGGAAGGAAGGAAGGAAGGAAGGAAGGAAAAGCTGACACCTAGACAACTAAGTCTGCATCAGCAACATGTGAAATCGCCTAAGTAAAAAAATTTATTTTTCTTCACTATCCCACGCTGCTGTTAGTTAGCACCCTGCCAGCATGCACCACAATTTAGCATGGGCCTTGCACAGGGAAGGTGAGCCCACTGCTGGGCTCAAGTTGCAGGCCCTTAAATACACCACGTTTTCTGCTTTGGAGCCCAGATGACTCATCTATTTAGACGGGTAGGAATACAAGCCTTGACTCCCTCGAGGATGTTTTGAGTTTCAGATGGGATCACATTTGTGAAAGTTCTCTGGAAAGATAATAGCACTGCATAAAATGAGGTATTATTTAAACATTAGTATTTACTTGCCATTTCCTAACACATGCTTGGTTCATGTTTAGGGAGATGGATTCACGCCATATCCCGATTCACATTTGAGAACCAACTGTTGTTTGTTCTTCTACTAGAAGATGCAGCAGCTAAGGTAGGATGTCTTCCAGTTACATGGTTTTGCTTCTAATTATTTTGCACAGCGCCCACTCAGCAGGTTTTCCCTTGCCACTAACAGAATTGTAAGAAATAACTATCCTTCCTTCCTGATCCCTAAAACTGTTAGGACCAAGCTCTCCCCAGAGTTCTCACCCTCTTCCTATGCTTCCACCATCGGATCTCTAGTGAATCTTGCATCACTTTGAGGAGCAAAATAGCCCTATCATCACCAAGAAGAAAACAGGTGTCACCCATGGATGAACAGGCAAGCTACACCCTGAAGTTGCATATGTCTGTCTATACCTAGGAACATGTTTCCCTGATCTGAGCACTGTCCACCACCTGTTTCCTGGTAACTGAACTCCTGCCTGTGAGGGTTTACCCACAGTCAGTTCAATGGCCCCCCAGACCCTTGAGGTGTGATCTTTGCCTATAGGTTGCACCATCAATCAGAGCCAAGGTGCCTGGGCCTAGTCTCTTCTGGGTCACTAGCTCCCAAGACCTAGTACTGAGACCAACACGCTGGTTGTTCTCATGAAACAGTGCACTCTGCTCTTGCTACATCCAGGTGCTATTGTTACCTATAGCCCACTGCTGTTCTATAGGCAGCTTAACAGTTTCCAAGCTAGACTCATTTTTAAAAATACACATATACTTAAGTATAATAAACATACAGAAAATTACATGAGTCATAAGTAGCTCGATCAATATTCAGAGTGAACACATCTGTGTAACGCCCATTCAGATTAAGAAATTGAACATTTCCAGCATCTCAGAAGTCCCTCTTCCAGTCATTAAAACCCCTAAGGCAAACACTTGCTCCTCCCAGGCATTATCTACCTCCCCAAAGTAATGATTTCCATGACAGTTGACACTGTAGATTAGTATTGCCTGCTTTTGAACTATATATATGGAATCATGCAATAGGTACTCTTTTCTGCCTACCTTCTTTACTCAACATGATATTTATAAGATTCATCCATGTTGTTGCATGCCATTTCTTTTTTATTATTACAAAGTATTCTACTGTTGATGGACATTAGATTTCCAGTTTTGCTCTATTATAAAGAGTATTCCAATAAACATGTCTTTGTGCGTGTCTTTGGTGAACATGACATATACACTTCCTATTGAGTATCTAACTAGAACTAAAATAACTCATTGGGGTGTGCACACCTTCATCTTTAGCAGATGTGCAGTTTTCCAAAGGCGTTGTGCCAATTTAAGCTTCCTTCAACAGTGTGTGAGAATTCCAATTATCCTGCATCTTCACAAGCATTTGGTATTATCTGTCTTTTTCATTTTAGCCATCTTTACCCTGATTTATGTAACCCCACCCCCACCGATGAATGATGATTTCCAGCACTTTTTCATAAGTTTATTGGCATCTTGGGTATTTGTTTCTATGAGTGCCTGTTCAAGTCTTTTGCCCATTTTTCTATTTATTAAACATTTTTTTATCAACATGTGGGAGCTTTCTGTGTGTTCCAAATATTTGTATTTGTAGGTAATTAAAAAATCTCCCCCTACTCTGTATTTGCCTTTTCACTCTCTAAATAGTGTCTGTTGATAAAGAGAAGTTCCTAATAGAGTACAGAAATCAAATTCTTTTCTTATGATGAGTGCTTTTTTGTGTTCTGTAAAAAGCCTAGAAATTGACAGTCTCTCTTTGATGGGTGTAAAATTGCTCCCACATTGGCATTTGTTGATACGAAAGTCTCTCAAAATAGTCAATCTTTTTGTCACTTGAATTACTAATTTCTCAGGTTTTCCTTGAAATTTTTTACTATTCTCAAAGCTTAGCCTATAGCTGGCCTAGACCTTCAAGTTATCCACATACAGAAAATATACTGTGTTCACATACTGCTGATATACTAGTCATCTTTATGTTTTCCCATAAATGTATAAGATTTATTGACATTGGCTTGAGAAATTCAATCCCAAAAGGTCCCCCAGTGATTGAAACAAAGAACTTGTTATCCCTAACCAAGGACACTTAAGAGTAAATGGTTTATACTTCTCCTGAATCAGAAGATAAATAGCTTAAATCACCCTATTCAGGGAGATAGACAACAAAAATCCAATTAATGCCATTTGTGCCAACCACACCCAAGAACAGATGAAGTCAGGGGAGAATAAATCTCATTTGGTGCATCAGCATTAAGCTGATGCATATTCTATTGAGATCCTCCCCTAAGACCTCCCCTAAACTCCCAGACTTTAAAACCCTCAAGATGAAGGACCCAGCCTATGCTCTCCCCTCCCTCCTGGGAGCACGCCCATGCCTTTGCCTTCCCCCTCTTCCTCCCCACAGGTGCATTACCTTTGCCTTTCTCTCTCCTAAGTTCCAAGGGCCCGTCTTTTGCTTCTACAACTTGCTTCCTGGACCTACGCAGCACAGCTGGCTCCCTTCTTCTACCTCTGTAACTTTCTAAATCAACTTTCTCTCATAATTTGAAGGGAAAAAAGAACTATTCTTTAAAATACATCTACTTTACTTAGCAATCAATTTGGTAAATAAAAACAAAAAGTGTTGTGTTATAAAGAAAATGTTGATTAATATGAGACTGTTAGGATCATTAAACCGCAGATTTAGGGTCATTTCATTTAATAAAGAAGGTTCTATTCACAACAAAGTCCTATTATTACATTATCTTTCATAGATGAGAAATTTGGAACACAACTGTAAGAAATTAGATAATACATAAAAGGTCATAGTATAGTGCCTGTCACATAATAAGCCATCAATGAATCTTAGCTATTGTTGTTGATACAAGTCCTTTATTTCACAGTTGTAAAAAAAAAAAAAAAAAAAAATGAGGCCTACAGAGATGAAGCACCTCATCTCTACTCACATGACTTTCTAGTTGCAGAATTAAAAATAAACCTTTTACCGTCATATTCTCAGCAAGGGACCCTTTCCATTAAACTACACACTCTCTCAGAATTACCTACCTAATATACTTCAGAGGCTATGGATTCATAAACATTTAATAATGAGCTGGGGTGTGACTTCCTATTTTCACTTTTATCTTTCTACAAATTATAATACTGTGCTTCTAATGATTTCATCTTTTTTTGTCATGGAAACAACACTCTGTTTTTCAGTTAAGATCATTTTTCCCCAAATATGAATGCATCTTCCCCTCCAAAATAGCATCTTGAGTGTTCCATTTAACTTTTCTTGGGTAACACACTATCCCCAAAATGTGGTAACATACAACAAGAACCTAAAGCAATTTAGGCTACGATTACCCAAGTGGTTCTTCTGATCTCACTGGACTCGCTCACACATTGGTGTTCAACTACAGATCAGTTACACAGCTCTGCTTCTGGGGGTTGACTGGATAGCAGCTGGGGTGATGGAGGACCTAGCCATGTGTCTCATTATCCCGCAGGCACCCTGGGCTTATTCACATGGTGGCTCCAAGAGAGCAAAGGAAGTTGGGGCCGAGGCTCAGAAACAACCAACTATTTTTGCTTCATGCTGTTGTCCAAAGCAAGTCACAAGTTGTTGGAGGAGGTCATCAGAAGACCTAACGGCGAGTGGGCCCATCAGTGGGACCCGGCAAGCAGAGGCCCATCACCCTGTCCATTTTCCTCGGAATGTAGTGAAATATTAAATGAGATAGGAAGGTAGTCACAACATAGTAAGGTCCAAAAGATTGCATATGGTATTATTTTTCTCTATTTGAATTTTTTGGTATAACTATTTTCTAAAGATATTACAATTAGAATTTTTGCTTTTGCAATCAGAGGGATAAATGCCCTTTGACAATAAATGTGTCAGTCTTTCACCTGCTGCAAATGTAGCATTTTAAAATGTCACTCTGGGTCTACCTTCTGCAATGTGGCATTATCACAGAACTTAAGAATCTCATGTAGAACTGTGAGGCACTGTTTGATCTTAAAGCTCTACAATGAGTCATGAATCTGTGCTTGCCAGTCACTTGCTGTTTTAATACTCCAATAACTGGCACAGGCAGCATGGTTTATTGGGAATAGAAGTCATAAAACGTTAATGGGTCCAGCTTTGCCACGTTCTGCTTAAATGACTTAGAAAATGAAACAACAGAAGAAGATGGTGATTTTCTGCATTCGTCAAATGAAGGTATAACTGATTTCAGACTCCTACAGAGAAAAACACTGACCAGGTCTAATTCAACTTTGTGTCCTCAACCTCAACTAGGGATATGTTATATGTGCTCAATCAACACAGTACTTGCCTATTTCATGGAGGAATTTTGGGGAACCATGGAAGTTATACGGAATATTCTGATAACTGTATCACTATTCTGCAACCAAGTGTTCTGTAAGGAGGGAAGATAAACCAGACACTTCTAGGTACCATATCATATCGTCTCTGATTCACCTATCCCCAGAGCATTTGGCCGCTTGTTCCAACCTTATTGGCTGCAGTGGCTACCAACTCTGTGAGAAGTCTGACCAACCTCATATGGACACAACCCAAAAACATCTCACCATGTACCCAAATCACATCCCCTCCAAGGTTTCCTGTTGATGTGGAAGAGTGAAACTCTATGGAACCCAATTGGAAACCACTCATATGCAACCCAAAAGTGCATAAGAATTAACACATGGGGTGAAACTCTGACCAGTGGACAAAGTCTTCTCCTTTTCTCCCCAGACTATCCTGAAAAATGGTCATCTATAGAATACCAGTTTGGTAGTTCACCATCATGTTAGGTTTTTCTGCGTTCCTTGCTCCCCTTTCCCTCTTTCCTGCTTCCTGAGACTTTAGGTCCTCTCAGGGAGGCCCTAAAAGGCAGTGGTTAAGGAAATCCTAGTGGGCAGAGGTTGTGAGCAGTATGGTTTCATTTATTTTGTATGGAGAGAAAGATGGCCTGAAGTGTAGATATACAAGGAATCCTAGGCAATGGTGAATGGATTGGCTGGTTGGCCATGGTCCCAGAAAGAAGAGATTAGAAGACAAGGGAGAAAAAGGTCTGTGAAGGAGATATAATGAGTGACATATGAGCAAGCCAAAAAGTGTGCAAACTTTATGCCCCTTGTCCTCTGGAGCTCAGTCACCAAAGAAGAGACTCTGAAAACCCAAATGGATAGGAGTGACTTGTCCTGGGGATGTCAGCCAGGCTATCATCTCAACTGCCTCAAGCTGACACAATGGGGCCATGAACAGAGTGATCATGGGGGCAGGATTGGAGGTTGTGCAAGGATCCCACAATCTCGGTAGACAAAGCCTTTTGAACTTTTGTTCCTTCCACCTCTCACACAGTGCGAAAGCATTCTATCAATGTGACAATTTACTTTATTAGACAGACAGTTGGAAGGCTGTATTGCAAATATCTCAATATTCAATCTATAGGGAGAGAACCTCAAATGTCCCAGTTACTATACAGTGAGCACTGCAAAGCAAGGCGGCATTTCATTCTGCATTTCCTGCTTCCACAGTCAATTCCAAAGGAATGACTAAAACACAGGAAAACAAGCCTTTGTCCCCCATCACTGGTGAGTAATGATCACTTCAGTCATGAAGGAGCCTGCTCTGATAAGGAAACGCACTGACAGGAAAATGTGATGTTCCATATTCATGCATCCGCGCTCTTGCAAATGCTTTCTTGGCACCATCATATTGTATGTGATTAATTTTCCACTAGATTTACCAAGGAATAAAAATCCTTCTTTATAAAAGTTTGACTTTTATTTTCTGTTTAACTCCTGACACCAAATGCTGAAATTACACCTTAGATTTTAGCAAGGAGGGGAAAAGTTACCTTCATCAGCTGGACATTTTTCATTGTACATTATCTTTTCAACATAACTACATGCTTTATCACATTTATTTAGCAAATCATTTAGTGGACATGCATTATAATATACTGAGTCCTCAGGCCTACTGTAGTCTTCCTCACCTTCCACACGGAAAAAACAGAATAAATCTCAGGATGCCATTTTTGCAGCTCACGACACATAGGGCAGGCTACCAGAGACCCACAGAGCACAATTCTAAGTGTGGAAGTGGGAGAGCTCTCTGGGAGAATGACAGGCACTGAGCTGGGCTTTTTGTCTGTTCTCAGAACACAGAATTATCCCTCTTTTCTGAATTTGAATTGGGGTCATGAAAAAGTGATGAAGAACCAGGAAGAAAGCTGTATATAATAGGTGTTATGCATATATATCAAGAGGCACTATACTTAGTAGAGTTTTGTAGACAGTAAGGGCTGTAGAACAAAGACAAAACAAAAACAGAGCTTCTCCTCACATCTCTCCTAACCCACTCTGCCTTCACACACACACACATAAACTCAAGATTTGATTCATTACTTATAAGATGGGGCCTGAGAATCTGTATTTTTCTAAAAGCTCCCAAGTGATATTGAAAATCCAGCTAGGGGACCATCTCACTAAGTGACTTTTAAGTCCCTTCTAGGACTTTGGCACATAGGAAACGTGACCTGTGCCCTCCAGGAGCTTGACATATAATTAGAAAGTTAAGACAGAACAGGGCAAAATAAGGTATTATATGACCAACATGAACCATATGAGTATCGTCAATAAAAGTTCTAAGAATGTAAAGGTTCAGAAGCTCATCTCTGAAGGAGGATGACCCTGATATAAGTCTCTGAGAATTTTTAGAATATGCAACAGCAGGAGAGACAGAGGCTATGCTTGGAGAGAGACACACAAGAAGAGGACTAGACTGGGCGCAGCAGGACCAGGGACACATGAAGGCCATATAGCTCTGAGCAGTGCCAGCTTGGTCTTGACTCAATAACTCTCCCTTCTGAGGAGTCTTCACCAAGGTTTGCCTACCTTAAGATGTCCTGCAGGGAAAAGAAGAGAGCACTGCTGAGTACTCAGCCAACTGCATTATTGTAGTCAGCCTGGTATACCTTTCAAGGCCAAACTGAAATCCAGCCTCTTCCCTAAAGCCTTCTCAGACCAACCCAAACTTATCATCTTTTCCTCCTCTAACTCAGCTAAAGACAAATAAAAGCACCTAATCCTGAAAAGGTTAGTTGCTTGCCCAATGTCACACAGGTAGAAGAGCGGAGAGAAGTAGACAGCCAATGTCTGCATTACTTCACCTTTTTTTCTTGAAGGGACATGGCATTGGTTCTGAATATCTAAACCCATGTTCTTTAATTTTCATTATCACCCTCAGAATTATGCTAAGTAAAATAAGTCAGATGAGAAGACAAATATCATATGGTTTCACTTATATGTGAAATCTAAAAAATCAAACAAAAAAACAAAACAGACTCATAGAAAGGGACCAAAGGGATGGTTACCGAAAGGGTTGGGGGATGAGTGAAAAAGGTGAAGATGAATCTATATATATAAAACCCTAACATGCAAAGTGTCCCCTCAGGAGTTCAACCTACCAGGAGTTTGATCGCTCGCTATGACATGCGCTGACCACCAGGGGGTGGCGCAGAATGAAGCAAGGCCCCGGCCAGCAGCCAGCAGCCAGCAGCCGGGGAAGGGAGGCCCTGTGTAGCAGCCGGCAGATGCTAGGGACCCTACCCATGCACAAATTTCATGCACTGGGCCTCTAGTATAGTCAACAATACTGTCAAGTTCACACAGTGACAGGTGATTATTAGAATTAGTGTGGTGATCACATTGTAAGGTATAAAAATGTCAAATCACTATATTGTACACCTGAAACAAATATAGCCAATATAAGATTGTATAACAACTATACTTAAAGTTTTAAATGGGGTGGCATGCTTTATGAGATGAGGAATAGAATTTTAAACAAGCAAAACTATTTCTCCCTCAAAAAAAAAAAAAAAAAAAAAAAAAAAAAAAAAGAACAAACACTCTTAAATAGCTTGTCCTGGATACTCACCCACTACAGCCCAAAGGTTGTATAGGAACCTCTATGGGAAGCACAGTGGACAAAGGGCTCAGGAAGGAAGGTTACACACATAGGAAGTCATTCCTAAGCACTGGAAACCACATGGTCAACTCTGAGTTAGACAAATGCACCCTAATTCAGCTCCTGCTCCACAGCCAAGCAGGGGAGACCCGAAAGGGCAAGGACTTTATCTTTCTGTCTATGTAAAAGGCATGAGGACAGCAGCCCCATGTACCACCCAGGGCCAAATGAGGACAAGCAGGATGACATCTGTGACAAGAACTGAATTCCTTGAGATGTATTAAGTAAGCAACCAATTTCTGTGGTGGTCATGATTGCAGTTGAAAGAAAGGGAAGGTAATTCACCTTGGAAACTTCCAGCATACCTTCAATTTGCAAATGGAAAAATGAAGCAGGAATTGAGGTAGAAAGGTAAGAAGGAAAGGATGAATCCCCAGTGGCACACTGTTCTTTTGATACCTGAGGTACCATCCCCACAACCCACAGGCACAGAACATCAAACATTCCCTTTAGGACATAGATTGCCAATAACAGCAGACCCAACTATCATCATGTAGTGTCTCCTGTCACATCAGATCGTTTCATCAGATCATTTTCTATATTGTAAATTTAGCAATAGTCCGCATTTCACACAGCATTCCCAAAGACTTGTTAGTCTTTGGTGCCATTCCAATGCCAACACTACCCTCTAGTGGCTGGAACGGGGAGCTGGACTGACAGAGCTAAACTTGTCTGCCTTGTCAGTTTTCCTTACCAGGTTGACAGCACTCTATCAAAAGCAACCTCACAAAATAATTGCATTTCTTTTTATTAAATACTAATCCATTCTATGGTATTGTGGACTGACACGTTAAAACAACAGTTATTAGCTAGGTTAACTGTTATGCCTATACTTAAGCCTCACTCTGAGTAATATCTAAGTTTATTTTTAAAAATTCAAGATGATTTATGATAGGATTTTGTTTCAATAATAATATTCCTTGTAAATTTGGAATGTGATTTGACTTACAAAAACAATTTCTTTCTCCACAACTCCAGAAATATTCCTATGGTGTTAAGGTAAGGATATAAATTTTCATTGCCATTTAAAGATGAAAAGATAATTCTGCCTCTTCAGAGGGCAAGAATATTGAATTGAGTGGAGTAAAGAACACAGGTTTTGGAGGATCTCAGATGCAAGTTTAGATCCAGCCCTGCTACTGGTTAAGGATCCTGGTTAAGTCACTCAATTTGAGGATGGCTTGGTTACCTCATCTATAAAAATGGGAATAAAAATAATGCCCGTCTCACAAACATAGTGGGGAAACATGGATGTACAATTCCTGGCATGTAGTAGGTATTCAATAAGTTATATTATTACTAGTAGGTATAAGCTTGTACTAGTTTACAGATGCCCAAGAAACTCAAACACGAGGTGAAATGTCATTTGGAAGAACTATGAAAAGTAGAAGACAAGTGCAGCCTTTCCTTTGCAATTTAATTACCAAGATAAGATCATAGGACCATATCTCCAGATGCTGTATCTTTTACTAATTCTTTGAAATAACATTCACTGTATGCTAACCACTGGATGGAATGGTTCATTTAATCCTATTAGTACCCTATACAAGGAAATGAGAGACGAAAGGGCAAGATCATACAGCTTATATGTGGTCCAACGGGCACTTGAACGCAGGCACCTAAACTCCAGCTGCACCCTGCTAACACTGCTGTGCCACTGCCTAAGCCAAGCCCAGCCGTGTGCAGGGGCACGCCCACTAGGGATTTATGACTATGGATTTATGCCTTCATCGATGGGTTACTCTTAAGACTGAAGCTCAGGCTAGCCAGATTTTAGAGGACAGAGAAATGAGTTATTGCCCAAGAGTCAAAATATTCCCAATTAAAAACTCTTCCTACCCACTCACATTTCCTTTGCTTGACATGCATGAACCAGAAAAATGAATGAGCAAAATGTCCCATTTGTTCAGTGCTTTACAGTATGTGGTTTCTTCAAACTACTGAAGACTATTTTCGTCCTCACAATGAGGACCCAGAAAAACACTATCCCCCATTTATACTTATGAGGCCAAGATGGTTAAGTGCATCACCCAAGATCACATATCTAGGAAATGGCAGAGCTATGACCCTAAACCCCATTGTTTGCTGCCAGGCCTGTTCTTCCTCTAGAACAGTGGTGCTCAACCTTTCTAATGCCTTGACCCTTTAATACAGTTTCTCATGTTGTGGTGACCCCCAACCATAAAATTATTTTCGTTGCTACTTCATAACTGTAATTTTGCTACTGTTAATGAATCGTAATGTAAATATCTGTGTTTTCCGATGGTCTTAGGCTCTGTCGCGACCCACAGGTTGAGAACCGCTAGCAGGGTCGCCTAAGACCATCGGAAAACACAGATATTTATATTACGATTCATTAACAGTAGCAAAATTACAGTTATGAAGTAGCAACGAAAATAATTTTATGGTTGGGGGTCACCACAACATGAGGAACTGTATTAAAGGGTCGCGGCGTTAGAAAGGTTGAGAACCACTGCTCTAGAAGGTCTCTAGGTAAGGTCTCTAAGTGGGAGATCTCAAAGCCTACTTTTCAACAGTGCCTCTGATTCAAAATCCAGCCTTCCTTAGGGGGACAGGGGAAACCAGTTTGAGACTGATCAGGCCAGAGTTCCATATTCTCAAGAAGCCACTACTGCTGTTGCCTGTTCCCAGGTCGGCTATGGCTCTGCCAAGCCAGCAAAGAGATGAGGACAAGGGTAGACTGTCAATCCTCCTATCGATCTGTAAATCTATCGGCGCCAATAGACCCAACCTCACTGGTGACTTTCTGGGTCAGTAGCTTCACAGTTGCATGTGGAGGACACATTACATTTTGCCTTCACAACCAGCGGGCAATGGAATTGGTTCTGTGTATTGGTATTTTGAAAACTTCCAATAAAATCTGAAGATGCAGAGGCTGTTCCCAAAATTGCCAAATAAGACTTCCAGTGGCTCACTGTATCCTCAGGCCCACATCTGTATTTTCTAGCTATACAATACTGTATCTATTATATCCCAATACCTCATCTTTAAAATATATTTTAGGTGTTAAGCTAGAAGGGCCCAATCCCTTGAAATCACCATCCTCCACCCAAAAGAAAAAAAAAAAAAAAAAAAAAAAACCTACCCACTGTTCATGTTTATAATCCTCACTCAAAATGAAACACTACTGATTGTTTTTATTGAAGCAGAAAGAAAACTCTCTAAAAATAAAATTGGCTGCCTGTCCCCTGCTATGCATGATGTCTTGTGGAGGGGCAGGAATCTTTAGTGGCTTTTCAACTCAAGAAGCAAAGTCACCTTCAAGCATATGGGGATAACCACGACTAAGCTTTCCAAAGTCGTCAGGCAAATTATCTTGTCCCCTACTAAAAGAAAAACAAGTCCCTACAGATATGTGCAGCTGCAAACAATTACTCATCTCCATTAAGCACTCACTTAAAAGACTAATTCCAAAGACCTTGCTGCCTACACCTGTGTGAAGCAAGTAAACAAGTTTTAAGAGGAAAGGACAGCATCTACATTTAAAAAAAAAAACACAAAAACACACCTGTCTATAAAACCATGTAAGTGGTCATTTGCACATACCAATATTAACTAATCAAGGCATCAATAACAGTTCTCATTTCTAAGTGGCCTGGGTTACTCCCAAAATAAATATTTTATTCCTTCTGTTGCTAAATATTGTCAACCTCCTATAGGAATACAAGTCCCATACTACTTTTTTTAAATGGTGTCAAATTAATAATTTGAAAGAGACTTTAGGGACCAATAGTAGCCTCCTACTTCTACCCAGGGACAGAAGAATGCATGCTTAAGATTTCATGAAGCAACCAAATATCAGTACAGAACATGAAAGAGATATGAAATACTACCACTACCAGGCGCGACCTAAGTTCCAGACAGTGTGCTGGGAACATTTCATGGGTTGTTTTGATTTTCACCACAAAATATGATGCTATATAGTAACATTTTTGAAGTTTAGGGAAGTGATTTGTCTATCATCACACAACTTTAAGTGGCCAAACAGGCAGTGAAATCATCTTACTCCCAAGAAGAGCGCCTTAACCACTCTCCTGGTCTATGTCAGGAGCTGAGCATGTAGCAGAGTCGCCAAGTTGGCTGCAAGGTAGAATCACCTCAAGAGCTGGGGATTATTTTTTGAATGTAAAATCTGGATTCAACCTTCAAGGAATTTAATAGATTTCAAGTGTGCCCTGTACTTCAAGATCTTTCCTAAAACTTCACAGGTAGCTCTCACGGGCAGCCAAGACTGTGAACTGCTGGTGTAATAGAACCAGGAAGCCTTCTGCACCTCTTTTCTCTTCCTATTGGATGCTGGAAATGGGAGCAGTTTAGCATAGGACTTAAAGGGGAATCAATTCAGGGGTCATTTGGATCCAACCTGAGGTGTCACTTGCTAGTTTTATAATTTGGGCAAAATTAACCTCTCTAAACTTTAGTTGTCTCACCTGTAAAATGGAAACTCCAAGACCATTCGGGATGATTATGTTAAACTAGAGGCCCGGTGCACAAATTCGTGCACGGGTCGGGCCGGCTGGAGGGAGGGGCTGGGGGCAGTTGGCCAGTCAGCCTCATCCCCTGGTCAAACTCCCGGTCGAGGGGACAATTTGCAAATTAGCCTTTTATTATATAGGATAATATAAGAGGTTAGCAGGGTGCCTGACAGGCAGGAAGTTTGCTGAAAACGTCACTATTATTTGTCCCGTTATCATCATCTTTGAAATATTGCATCTTACTGGTTTTAGTGATTTTTTTTAATTATAAATATGAAATGAAGCATAAAATAACATCAGTAATGGTGATGACTATCCTGGAGTCACCCATTAGTTTGTGAAATAGATTCATGTATCTCCTCATTTAATAGACACCACATCACTGTGATATGTTGCCCCATATTATAAGTGAAAATGAAGTTCAGGAATACCAAGTATCTTTCCTAATGTCACACAGTTTTTAAGTAGCAGAAACAGAATGTGAATTGACCAACAATATAGCTCAGGTTCAAGTCAAGTAACACTCCATACAAACACAAGACTGTTATTTTTTCCAAAACATAGCAAAAGGCATATGAGTTTTTCTTCAAAGCAGACTCCTCACTCTAAACAATTTCAGAAGTGAGCTTTTGAACTACCCTTGGAGCTAGTTTTTCAATACAAGAGAAACTCGCTCTTGTCTAGTTGTTCTTTGTTTTGTGCACTAGAAAGTATTACCCAGTTTGACCAGCCACTCAATTCACTGTGCTTACTTTAAAATAATATTTCTCTGGGTACAAATTTGATTTCAGGGAATGGACAATAGAGAGTTTCCGTCAATGAGCATTTCAAAAGGATTTGCCCCCAGATTGTGCAGGTAATTTCTGAAAATGAATTTCAAAGATGATGAAGCTGTAATAGCATCCTCTAAAAATATGACTGAAAAAGGCTGAACCTCTTTGGATGTACAAGGTATAATTTGTTTTAAATTCAAATTTCCTCATTGTATTGCAGCAACTTAGAAATAGCTCTAGATACATATAAGAAGGCACAAGTGAGACCTCAGAAAATTTCCAGTGGCTTGGATCATTACTGGGGCGGAAATCAAATGTTTTTACTTTGGATCCCATTCGATTCAAAGGCCCCAAAATCTTTTCCTCAATTGGGAGTAATTTTCCCCCCAATGTACACGGATGAAATCACCTGACTTGTTCTTTGACTTTATAGAAATGGCCTCCTCTATAAGGATACTCTGGAGGTTTACTGATTCTCATAATAATTTATTTCTTTATATTTTAATATTTCTTCCTAAAGATATATAACTACTGCATACTCAGTATCAATCCTATAATCTTTATGAAGTTAAAAAGTGTCCTAATAAAAAAAAGCTTGAAAACTAATCTCAGAAAATTGGCCCTAGAGAAATATGTATGAAATACATGAAAAAGAAAAATTAAAAACCAATATTTGCAGCAAATGGAAATTGGGTTCAAAGACTGAAAAAGCTATTAAGTCATTGCCATGAATGAAAAAAGTTAAAGCAGAATTGGGTAGATAGGGTAAGGGGTGGAAGGAGGAGGAATAGTGGAGCTAGCTGAAACAAACAAAAATGTGTTTTGCAGGAAACAGGATTGCAGAAAAATAGGATGGATAGCAGAATAACAGGGTGTTTTGAAACAAGGATGCTTTTCTTGAAAGTGAAGGAAAACAATGTTGCATAAAGGCCAGGAACCAATCAGAGAGCAGCACAGATAGACAAAGAGCAGGCTTTTTAGCAGATATAAGGGGAAGAGCAGAATGCATCCAGGGCAACCCATTTGAATCTCCTCCCTGAACAGGGAGTCTGTGTTTGTTTGCAATAAACCCCTGCATCGATTGAACACCTCTGGTCCGCGGCTTCATTATTCGATTCCATGAGACAAGACCCCGGGAAAAATGCCTGCTCACCAGTTCAGCATCAGTGAATATTCTCTGTCCCAGGCTTGTTGCTAGCAGTTGCTTCAAAGACACAAGAAAGGATGCTAGAGGTGATCTAGTCCAATTCCCCAACCCTTCCATAAGTGAAACAAACTAAGGCAAAGAGATTAAAACACTTGCCTACAGGCTCTTAAGGAGCAGAATGGGAACTAGTATTCAAGAAACCTGTCTTCTGACTCTAGGACAGGCCCCATGACAATGTTTGAATTGCTTTAGACATTAGGAGTAGAGAATAGCTCAGCTCTTTTAGGTTTAAAGGATTCTAAAAATAGGATCCTAATTAGGTATAAGGATGAGGGGCAAAAATACTAAATTTGAGTTCAAAAAAAAGTTAAGACTGTTGAAATTAAATCTATAGAGTCCAGGGGCTAGTAAAATCAATGGGTTTGATTACAAATGGCTTATAAAGAGACTTGGAGATCAGTTAATCCTCACTTTACAAATAAGGAATCAACATGCACAAGAAATGACATAACTAACAAATAACTATTAATAGTTAGCATACATTGACTTCTGCTCTGGGTCGAACACTTTCCTAAGTCACTGATGTGCACATTCTCATTTTTATCACAATAGCCTCAACAAATAGGTTCTATTCGTATTTGTGTTTATAAAATGAGGAAGCTGAATGAGAGTGTCAGTGAAATAGGGTGGGAAACAGCCTTCTGTCTAAATTGGCCCCCAAGCTGCCTTCTGGTATTCCCTCTTACTAATGACTGAGCTCTAACAAACGTGATTTAGGTTACACAACACTAACTTCTGCCTTGCTGCACTCTCCAGTTCTTAGAGCTTGCTTGTTCCAGGGAAGCCAGATGCTGTGGGGCACACACTGCCCTACAGAGAGACCCACATGGCATGGAACTGAAGGTGACTTCCAGCTAAGAGCTAGCAATAAATAGAGGCCCTAAACCCAACAGCTTGCGGGCAACTGCATCCTACTAACAACCACGAGAGTGAGCTTAGGAGCTGATCTACCCTCAGTTGTGTCTTGAGATGAGCACACCCCACCAGGGGTCCTCAAACTACGGCCAGCGGGCCACATGCGGCCCGCCGAGGACATTTATCCGGCCCACCGGGTGCCGCTGCCTGTCCTGCTTAGCAGCCGACTCGTCCCAGGCCCGCAGTGCGCATAGGAATTTGTTCATAGTTTTTTTTTTAAACTATAGTCTGGCCCTCCAGCGGTCTGAGGGACAGTGAACTGGCCCCCTGTTTAAAAAGTTTGAGGACCCCTGCCCCAGGCAATACTGACTGCAGCTGGTGAGAGCCTCTCAGACTGAGGATCCAGCCAAGCTGCACCAGGACTCCCGATTCATGGATACTGTGAAATAACAAATACTGTTTTAAGCCACTAAGATTTGGGATAATTTGTTATGCAGCAATTGATAAATAATTCATCTAATAAATTGAAATCTCAGCATTTAAGCTCAAGGATATCTGACATCAGTCTACTTTCTTACCTTACACAAGGATAGCCTTTGTCAGATCATAGGCATGATACTGTAGGTTAATTTTACATCTTCATTAATTTGTCATTTCTTGAATAGCCTTCTGGAATGAGTTAAGTTCAAGAACTGAGGTTCCACTGTAATTCTGAAGTAGTCACTCGGGTGGCCAAGAGTGCTCGACGGGCCTGGAACTGCTGTGACATCAAGAAACAGTCTTACCTCATACAGTACTCTGGACCCAGCAGAGACACTGGTGTCACGGACGGAGGGAGGGACAGAACCTTCCATGTCCCCTGCATGAAACTGAATAAGAGTGTCAGTGAAATAGGGTGGGAGACAGCCTTCTGTCTAAACTGGCCCCCAGTGATCACTGCCTATATTAACAGAACCTTTACTAGGTGTCAGGAACTCGCCTAGATTGTATGATACGAAGATGAATACAATAAGGTTTCTGAACTTAATCCAGTTCACACTCTATTAGGGAAGAAAGACATGCAAGCAAAACAAACATTTGATTTTGAGTGGTAATTTAAAAATTATAGATATTTGTTTTCATGACTACATATGCAGTTCTGGCCTTTCCAGATTTTAATGTAGACATCCACTGAATGTCTTCCTGCTTTATTAGGGTTTTTGTGGGGTTTTTTTTTTTGGGGGGGGGGGGGGTATAGGAATTAACCCTAATTTACACACACACACAATGTTATTTAGTATAAAAACAATTATTCACTTATGTCTTTTCACTCAACCTAAGCACACTGATATTTTAAATAATGCTTCCTGAAATTAATACAAAGTAGATAAAAGATGGGGTATTACAAAAGACACCTATGGGGAAAGCGAAGAAAGAATGTGAGATGTTGAGAAGCGAAATACAAAATAGAAAATAAGGGCATTTTTAGGAGGGGAAAGGTAAGGGTGATATAAAAATTGACAGAAAAGAGCCAATAGGGTCTTCTTTCCCAG
This sequence comes from Plecotus auritus, assembly GCF_963455305.1. Classification (NCBI taxonomy): domain Eukaryota; kingdom Metazoa; phylum Chordata; class Mammalia; order Chiroptera; family Vespertilionidae; genus Plecotus; species Plecotus auritus. The sequence continues at coordinate 154,805,753 of NC_137782.1, forward strand.
GACTGGTTCTGAGGGTGAGGCAGCAGGCATGCACACCCCTTCCTCATTGCATGAGCGTCAGGGAAGGGTCCCTTCTTAGATGTTCGAGGCGCCTGCTGAGTGCTGTCCACACCCAACCACACACTATCCTGCTGCAGGCTGCCTGCCCAACACTAGAGGTTAGATGAACCCCAAAGGTGTTTCATGCAGGGGACATGGAAGATTCTGTCCCTGCCTCCATCCAAGACACCAGTGTCCATAGAGCACTCTTGGCCACCAGAATGATTACTTTCAGAATTACAGTGGAACCCCAGTTCTTGAACTTAACTCATTCCAGAAGGCTATTCAAGAAATGATTTGTTAGAAAACCAAATCACTTTCCATTAGAAATAATGTAAATTGAATTAATCCGTTCCAGACCCACAAATGATTCCCGTTTTAACCATATCTAATGTACTGTTTAATCTATAAGTAAACACTTCTTTTCTTAAATTTATTGAACCACCATCTACCATCCTTAAATGAATCACTCATTCCAGGGGAGTCTTTCAGGAGGTCATTATGCAGCATCTTCGCTTTTTCATATATCATTGCCTCCAAAATGCTTCTAACTGCCTTTAGTTTATCCAAAACAATTTTTCTACCTCTTCCATTTCCTGTGATTGTTGTTTCATGAGCACTTTCACACCCTGAGCACCATCAGCACTCATGATGGCGCCTCTCTGTTTGAAAATTGTGCTAATCGTCAATTTGCCAGCAACAAAAGCATAAAAACCACTAAAATATTCACAACGCAATTTCCTGGGATATTAATAGCACACGATTTAGTGTCACACATTCTCTTTTTTGTTTGTTGCCTGAAAGATGCTTTTTGTCATGCTGAGGTATCTGCATGAAAGAGTTGTTGGGTCAGCTTGGTCCAGAACCAAATTGTTCGAGGTGGGAGACATTTGAGAACCAAGGTTTGACTGTATGTTTACTGCAGACATGAGTGAGATCAGGACAGAATTCATCTAAAAGGTCTGCTACTGGTTTCCACCACGTCCTTCAGTTTGCACACTATGGAACTACAGAACTGAGTGTGAATATTGTTTGTGAGATTCTTCAGGCTGCTATGTATGTTCAACTTATAGGTGTGGAGAAGTTCTGATTCTCTTTCCTATTAGCAAAACCTGCTTAGAAAATTGTGCAGAAATCTTGAGACTCTTAGATGATTTCTGGGTCAACATCGAGGGAGTCAGGGAGAAGCTGGAATCCATTCTGCTAGATGACTTTGTGCCACTCATGTCCAGGCCTGACTCCCTGTCTTGTGAATTTTAAGAAGCTTATATCTTATTTGGACAGTGATCATCTGAGCAGCTTCCCAGAGCTTAAGCTGTACAAGGCTGTGCGGTCTTGGCTGCGGCATGATAGATGCTGGGGACATACCAATACCATTATTCAGAACATCAGTGACCCTGTCCAGTGTTTTTTGAGAAGGTTAAGACATCAGAACTTTATACGCTTGACAGCTGTGAAGTTGACAAAGCATTGAATTATTTTCAAAATGTTCACCAGCAGTCTTTGTTGGACATGAAATCAATCCACATGCGCTCTGCCAAACCCCGAACATCAGTATTTGAGGAATGATTAGACATAGCATGGTTAAAAGTAAAATATTTTTCTTAAAAAAACCAAGAGTGTTATGGGAACCAGAAGGCCCCCAAGTACCTCTGTGCCTGGACTGCCTTGCTATTGTCAATAACTTCATGTTCTTATTAGGCAAGGAAGAACTGGGCCCAGATGGCAAATTCCAATGCTATTTCCAAAGTGTCCAGGTATGACCTGAGAAAACTCGTGGCTCCAGATGGCAGACATGCCTGTACCATGTTCAGAATTTGCAGTTGGTGTTACTGGGAAGTTTATTTATGCTGTAGCAGGCAGAACCAGAGATGAGACATCACCAATAATAAATGGGAATTTTGGGGCCTTATCCCATTAATAAATATGGACATGAGAGGACAGTGCTCAATAACAAGTTGTATATCACCAATGGAATCATCTCATTGTCCACCTTCAGACAAGTGTCGGTTTTTGGCCCCAGTAAAGAAGGGCCCATAGAACAATGGACCAGAATAACTAGAGTTGTTACCAACTGATGGGAGAGTAAAAGCAAAATGAATTACATAAGATGCTTTCACAAGATGGTTTCTTACAATGGCCAGCTTTACATCTTCAGTGGTGTCTGTGTGATCTCCAGGTCCTCTTTTTGAATCTCAGGGGTGCCCTTCCGCAGAAGTGTACAACCCAGAGACTAGTCAGTGGACCATCTTGGCATCCATGCCATTTGGTAGAAGTGGCCACAGTGTGTCTGTGCTGGACAAACAGATAATGGTTCTTGGAGGCCTTTGCTACAATGGTCATTACAGCAATTCCATTCTCACTTTTGATCCGAAGGAAAACAAGTGGAAGGAAGATGAGTATCCACAGATGCTCTGCAAGCTGGATGGTTTACAAGTATGCAGCCTGCCTTTTCCAGAATATATACTGGACGAGGTCAGATGCTGCAACTAATGACATCCTTCTCACTTCAAAGCCAAACAAAAATTTTGTGACAGATTAGTTAATTAAAAACAAAGAAAACCTTACCAGTTTTACTATTGAAGCCATTGGTCTAATAGCATAAAAACTTTTCATTCTGTACTAGCATCCTTTTTATTTTTAGTGGCCTCAGACTCATGCAATAAGTTAGTTCTAAGCACTAGCTCTTGAAACTACTTCCTGAAGCAGTTTAATAGAATGGTCCACTTATCTGGGAGGCTGATTTTATGCTTTAAACATTTCTCTCAGTTGCCAGTATAGGAGTCATGCATCTTCTTAGAGAAGACCTGTTAAGTGTCACTTGATGTAATTTCAGTTCTCCAATCTCGATCTGAAATCTTTTTGAACATGTTTTCCAGTGTATTTCAGTCCATTTGACCTTTTAGTTTTATTGTTTAAGTTTAAAACTCTTGCCCTTTTCCCTGACTTTTTGCTGAAAATGCAAAAATATAAATTTTCTACAAAGTTAACTTTTTTAAAATTGCTTTCAGAGAGAGAAAGAGAGAAGAGAGGAATAGAAACACCAATGATGAGAAAGAATAATTCATCCGCTGAGTCCTGCATGTCCCCTACTGGGGATGGAGCCTACAAACTGGGCATGTGCCCTGACTGGGAATTGAACCATGTGCCCAACCACTGAGCCACACCAGATGGGCCAAAGTTAACTCTTTATATTCAAAACGTTATTTCTAAGCACCTTCTCTTATCTGCATTATGTTAGTGAGAGCGTGTCCATAGGTGCGTACATGCCATGAATAGATGTCACATCCTCTTTTATGCATGGTTAGGAGTCTATAGTTTTAAGTTCGTGCTCTTGCACACAGGTTTGCCACACTTGTTGAATTTTAGATGTAATGTCTTCCTATGTATTAACATTTTTAGCAAGTTAAAATAACTGGAGTCCTCACTTGGTGCCCATCTTCAGTCCATACTGACTCAGTAATATTTGAACTCCTTATATTCCTGAAACATGTATGGATTTATGAAAACTAAGGCATTCTGTATTTTATTTTCAAAGTAAACATTAGTGTACCTTATCTATGTATGTCTTCTTTTCGAGCATGTTGTTCTTTGCAGCCTGTTTAAATTACCCTATTTATAGCAGTGTGCAAGCACTTTTAAGGAGAATTTTGGTAATACCGAACTCCTAAATAAAAGCCCCTTAAAAGTAAGTGGTACTTCCATCCTTTACATTCAGTAAGGCTGCTGCATCTGTTATTGAATGGAAAGTAGCACTTGTGGAAAACCTGAGCTTGGTTTTGACTTTGAAGTAAGGAATAGAATTATAATCTTACTGCTCATATCTACTTGTTTATTTAGTACAAAAATATCTTAGTGGCACTGGGGATGTAAGCCCTCAGCTTTTGTTTTATTTACTGAAAGCTACTAGCATGAAGGATAGTAACCTCAAAGTTGAGAATGGATGGAGAATAACTGTTTAAAAGCATCTGTTTTAGGATTAGCCACACCCTTTCAACTCAAAGGAAAAACACAGTTGACAAAGTTAAGCAAGAATAACCAGGGAATGACTCATTCACATTGCTGTAAGGCTGCCACAATATTCGCAAATCAATAAATGTAATACATCACAAATAAAAGGATAAAAATCACATGATCTTATCAATAGACACAAAAAAAGCATTCAACAAAATCCAGCACCCATTTAAGATAAAAACTCTCAGCAAAGTGGGAATGCAAGGATCACACTTCAACATAATAAAGGCCATATATGACAAACCCACAGTCAACATCATACTCAATAGGCAAAAACTAAAAGCATTTCCCTTAAGATCAGGAATATCACAGGGATGTCTGCTTCCACTACTCTTTTTGAACCAAGTCCTAGAAGTTCTAGCTACAGCAATCAGACAGGAAGAAGAATAAAAGGCATCCATATTGGAAAGGAGGAAATAAAACTGTCATTATTTGCACATGACATAATATTATATATACAAAACCCTAAAGTCTCCACACAAAAACTACTAGATCTAATAAATGAATTTGGCAAGGTTGCAGAATACAAAACCAATATCTAGAAATTGATTACACTGTTATACACCAATAATGAATTATCATAAAGTAACTAAGAAAACAATCCCATTTACTCTTGCAACAACAACAAAATAAGGTACCTAGCAATAAATTTAACCAAGCAGGTAAAGGACCTGTATTTGGAAAACTATAGAACATTAAAGAAAGAAATTAAGGAAGATACAAATAAGTGGAAGCATATATAGTGTTCATGGATTGGAAGAATTAATATAATTAAAATGTCCATACTACCCAAAGCCATCTTTAGATTCAATGCAATTCCTATTAAAATATCAATAGCATATTTCACAGATCTAGAAAAAATATTCCAAAAATTTACATGGAACCAAAAAAGACCCTGAATACCCTCAGCAATCTTAAGAAAGAAGAACAAAGATGCAGGGATCACAATACTGAATATCAAAGCAACTGTAATCAAAACTAGCACAAGAATAGGCATATAGATCAATGGAACAAAACTGAGAGCCTAGAAATCAACCCATGCCTTTATGGTCAATTAATATTTGACAAAGGAGGCAAGAACATACAAAGGAGTAAAAACAGTCTCTTCAATAAATGGTGTGGGGAAAATTGGACAGGTACACACAAAGAAATTAAACTAGATCGCCAACTTACACCACACACAAGAATAAACTCAAAATGTATAAAAGTCTTAAATGTAAGTCGCAAAACCTTAAAAATCCTAGAAGAAGACATAGGAAGTAAAATCTCAGACACTTCTCATAGCAATATTTTTGCTGATATATTTCCTAGGGCAAGAGAAACAAAGGAAAAAATAAACAAATGGGACTACATTAAACTGAGAAGCTTCTGCACAGCAAAAGAAACCATCAACAAAATGAAAAGGGAATCCACTATATGGGAGAACGTATTTGCCAATGAAAAAATCTGATAAAGGGTTAATATCCAAAATATATAAAGAACTAATACAACTCAACACCAGGAAAACAATCCAATTTAAAAATGGGCAAAGTACCTGAAAAGACACTTCTCCATAGAGATCAGACAGAGGCCAACAGACATGAAAAAAATGCTCAACATCACTGATCTCAGAGAAGCAAATTAAAACCAAAATGAGGTATCACCTCACACCTGTCAGAATGACTATCGTCAATAAAACAACAAGTGCTGGTGAGGATATGGAGAAAATGGAACCCTCATGCACTATTTGTGGGAATGCTGACTTGGTGGAGCCACTATGTAAAACAGTAGGGTGTTTCCTCAAAAAATTAAAAATGGAACTGCCTTTTGACCTAGCAATCCCACTTCTGAGAATATATCCTAAGAATCCTAAAACACCAATCAGAAAGAATATATATCCCTATGTTCATATCAGTGTTATTTACAATAGCCAAGATCCGGAACCAGCCCAAATCACATCAGTAGATGAGTAGATAAAAAAGCAATGTTACATTTACACAATGGAATACTACCCAGCTGTAAAAAAGAAGGAACTCTTACCTTTTGTGAGAGCATGGATGGACCTGGAGATTATTGTGCTAAGCGAAATAAACCCGTCAAGAGAATGACAAATACCATATGATCTCACTTATGTGTGGAATCTAATGAACAAAATAAAATAACAGACAAAATAGAACCAGAGACATGGATACATGGAACAAACTGACATCAGCCGGAGGGGCAGGGGACTGGATAAAAGAAGGTGAAGAGATTAGCCAGAGAACATATATACATGGACCATGGGCACAGGCAATAGTGTGGTGAAGGTGGTTGGATGGAAGTGGGCTAAGGGAGGGGGGAGAATGGGGACATCTGTAATACTGTCAAGAATAAATAAATAGCCGAAACCAGTTTGGCTCAGTGTGGATAGAGCGTCGGCCTGCGGATTGAAGGGTCCTGGGTTCGATTCCGGTCAAGGGCATGTACCTTGGTTGCGGGCACATCCCCAGTGGGAGGTGTGCAGGAGGCAGTTGATCGATGTTTCTCTCTCATCAATGTTTCTAGCTCTCTATCCCTCTCTTTTCCTCTCTGTAAAAAATCAATAAAATATATTTTTAAAAAAAGAATAAATAAATAGTGTTTATGAAGAAAAGTAAATAAAATATTTTTCAACTTTTAAAAAAAGGAGCTGACAGAATTATTGATTGCTTGCTATTGCAAACCATGTGCTGACTTTATTTTCCTGCTTTCATCTTTGGTGCAGTTGAAGAGAGTTTGCATGAAAGTGATGATCCACGGCTTATTTGTAAATGTGTCTGACAATTAGCAGAAGATGTCAGAAAGGATAATGATGGCACTGATTGTTGACTTCGGGTTCTTAATGGTTTTCAGGAGAATTTTTCTCAGTTTGGTTGATGAGACTGACAGACTGTGAAGTGAAAGTAGTGACAGAATAACAATGATGTGTTTTTCCTCAAGCTGTTTGATAAAGAGCTGAAGTTGAATATATTGATTTTTCATGAATTTACACTTTAATAAATATTTCTTTCTGCTTCAGAGAGGAAAATAAAAGTCTACTTAAGCTATCTTTTCAAAATTATTAGTTTTCCCTTACTATTTGCCTTTACACATTTATTTTTATTAACTGCACTAATGTCGTATGTTCCATTCTACAAGTTACATTTTTTAATAGGAGTTCACAAAGCAATGGTTTTTTTAAAACTTCTCTGATGCAAAAGCAGCTCACACTAAATTAGCCATTCCCTAGTCATTCCTGCCAGACCATCTGCGTAACATGTAAATACCTTCTCAAGGGAATTAGCCACCAAAAACATGAAGACTCCATTTGAATTTCTTAGTGCCCATCTTAGCTTGTACTGCTCTAACAAAATACCACAGATGTGGCTTAAGCTACAGACGTTTACTTCCCCCAGTCTGGAGGACAGAAGTTCAAGATCAGGGTGCTAGCATGGTCGGGTCTGAATGTCTGCCTGCGCTTTGTGTCCTCAACAGGGTAGAGAGAGAGAGAGCTTTCTAGTCTCTTCCTCTTCTTATAAGGACACCAATCTCATCACGGGCCCTCCACCTTCATGACCTCTTCTAAACCTAATTAATTCCCAAAGACCCTACCTCCAAATATTATCACACTGGGGATTGAGGCTACAAAACATGAACTAGGAGGGAGGAGCACACAAACATTCAGTCCATTGCAGTGCCTGATCTTCCTTCCGTTCTGTGCACTGGAGCTAATGAGCCCACAGTGGAGTGACATGCTGGCTCTCCTGTGGGGCCACAGTCGGGAGCAGCATGTGGCAAGACAGTCAGGCCAAACTGGACTATCTATGAAGCTCAAGTACAACTAGTAGATCAACATATATGAAGAAAAGCAATGGGACAGAAGTTTAAAACAAGGATAACAAATATGCAGAACTGAAAGACCTACAGTAAAATAAGCAAATGAATGTTGAATCATAAAGCAGGGACAAGATATGACTTTAAATGTTTCTGGTTATGATATCAGCATATATACCAACACTGAAGCTGTTTGCAAGATATTCTATAGGGAGAAAAGACATGAATACAGAAGAAAGCAAAGAAATGTGGAAAGTAATTAGAAATAAAGAATTTATAAATTTTGTGGTTTAAAGAGGAGGAACAGGAGGAAGAGGGAGGAAGATAAGAGGGAAGGAGGGAGGTGGAGATAGGGATGACTGATGATGAAGACAACAGAAAAAAAGAGGAAGAAAATATACCCATATTAATATGGACGGGGGAAAAAACTTATTTAAAATATTAGCAAAAGAATTAGGAAATAGAGGTGGGACAGGAAGAGATATTAGGAAAGTGAGGATGTTACTTTCCTCTCTATTTGAGATGGGGGTGGTGGGGACAGGTATAAGTCAGATCCACTTTATAAATTGATAGGAGAGAGAGGTATAAATTTGACTTTCAATAATTTAGGCATAACCAGAAAAATAAAAATTAAAGCTCAACTTTAAAGCTTATCCAAAAAAAGACAGAATTTTTAAAAGAAAAAGCATAGCAAATAGGAAACATCATGCATTAAAAAGCTATTAGATTTGACTATGAAATCTATTAAGATTTTTACGTCTATGTACATAAATGAAATGGCCCTATAATTTTATTTTTGTAGTGTTCTTGCCTACATTATGTTCTTTGCACACATTATGGTTTCTACCTGGAATCAACACCCATCCATCCACCTACATTTATCTGCCAATTCCCACTTGTCTTTTATGTCTCAACCTGGACATTTCTTCTCCTGAACTCTTCTTTGATTTGCTCTCTAAGGTACCTACCTACACTGGTCTTGTCACTGGATTACGTCAACTGCCATTTTCTCCATTTTCCGTTTACATATCTCCTGGTTTTGTACCTGACATGTTTTCACTGTCCTCTTAGGTCAGGACCCGAGCATGAAACACATGCTCCTGCTGCAGCAGCCCTGGTCTCCCCTATCTATGAAGCCACACTGGTCTCAAGACTTAGGCACACAACCCTAGCTGGTTTGGCTCGGTGGATAGAGCTTCGGCCTGGGGAGTGAAGAGTCCCGGGTTCAACTCTGGTTAAGGGCACATGCCTGGGATGCGGGCTTGATCCCCAGTGGGGGCTTGCAGGGGGCAGCTGATTGTTGATTCTCTCTCATCATTGATGTTCCTATCTCTCCCTCTCCCTTCCTCTCTGAAATAAATTAAATATATATATATTTAATTTATTTATATATATATATATGTTTGTGTTTGTGTGTGTGTGTGTGTGTGTGTGTGTGTGTGTGTAAAGACTTAGGCACACATATCAGGCCTAAGCACCCTAAGAATACTAGAAAGGGAATTATCAATGATTAATATCAGAAAGGTGGTTTTTGTGTTGTTGTTTTTTTCAAATTAACAGGACCCATTTTTTTAAAAAAATATATTTTATTGATTTTTTACAGAGAGGAAGGGAGAGGGATAGAGTTAGAAACATCGATGAGAGAGAAACATTGATCAGCTGCCTCCTGCACACCCCCTACTGGGGATGTTCCCACAACCAAGGTACATGCCCTTGACCAGAATCGAACCTGGGACCCTTCAGTCCACAGGCTGTTGCTCTATGCACTGAGCCAAACCGGTCAGGGCAGGACCCATTTTTTATAGGCACTTCAACTTACCAGGATATATATTCAGCCCAGCAGAAAGCCTCAGGGGATTCTCTGATCAATTGTCTTTTATTGGCTCAACCTCTCCACATGACCTCACCATCTACAACCTTGTGATTTCCACTATCAAAATCCTTATCACATTGTATTGACACCTTTCCAGCTGTGTGTGTGTGCCACTAGACTAGAAGTGAGTGGAAACTGATAAGAGCCCCCTGAGCTGAAGCTAGAACTAGAATCAGAAATGAGGTTAAGTCCCAGCTACACTCTTTACTACATTTGATGAGTGTTGTATGTGCCTTGAGTTGGCTCTGATTCCTGGCAGCCCTATGAATGATGTCCTCATCAGCCCTGTTCAGCTCCTGTAGACTCATGTCTACCACTTCTTTTATGGAGTCAGTCCATCTTATGTTTGGTCTTCCATTTTTCCTGCTGCCTTCTATTTCCCCCAGCATTACTGTATTTTCGGAAGAATCCTAAATTTGGTATCTTGGGCTAAATTTGGGCACATTGATTTTAGTGCTCTGCCTTTCTCCCTTACTAAGCATTCCCATCTAGCTCACAGGGATCCCTACCAAGAAGGGAATAAAATGACATTTCTCATATATAAGTGTTCAATAAATTGTAAAGAATTATACAGATATGAGATGATATTAGGTGAGCAAAGAATTGTTGGCTGGCCTTAAAAAGGGGCTGCAATATTTCACGGCCACCTCGCACCATTTTGTGTACTAAGTAGAAGAGATAATTTCCTAAATGACAGTCTCCTGGCTTGAAACATTCACATAATTCCCCTAACTAAAAATTTTGCTGACTTCTTACAGGAAGTACCAGATTTTTTCAATCTGCAAATACATATCACAGGGTCAAAAAATGTTAACTCATACAATTCAGATGTGCAAGTTAGACAACTTATTATGAAATTAAGAAACTCATTTGCCTATAGGTCAAGGCATGTTCTTGAATCAACACTTTATTTGTATAAAAAAAAGAGAGAGAAAAAACACATTTTACCTTCATTTTTTAACTCCCATGCCATTTTTTTCAGCAGGTTATAAATAGAAAACGAAAGAGAAGGTTGCTATTTATCAATTTCTCCTTAAACCCCAATAAGTATCAGGAGATTTTTGTGCACAGAATTTTAGCAATTCTCCTGAGTGCCGCTCTGATTAAATTAAATTCTGACACCTTAAACAATGGTAGGGATAAAATGCACTGTTGAATCTGGTTAATGATCACAGTCAGCCTTCCATAGGAAATGGAAAGAAATGAAGTGAAGCTATACTGTTACATGGAAGGTAAAATTGAAAGGACAATGAGAGCTAAGCAATGGAAAAAAAACTTCTTGGTTATATAACTAAGAATGTCTTAAAGGAATTCAGTGTCCTTAGACCAAAACCAGACTTCTATTCTTCCTCCCAAGCCACGCCCAAGTCTAAGCGGGTGAAAGAGGTCTTTGTGGAAAAGAATAGGCATATGTCAAAAAATTCTATAGCGGAATTTTTTGTCAACATCAGAAGATGTTAAAGGTGACATTGCCATTCCTACTGAAAATGGCAGAGTAGATGGCAATGTTCTAGAACAATTATTCTATTTCCTGTAACAGAGACCATGCAAATAACAAATGACAAAATATGAAAGAGCCAAGGTGGAGTGCATTGTCAATAGCAAAAGTAGAAAATGAAAGAACAGGCCCTAACCAGTTTGGCTCAGTGGATAGAGCGTCGGCCTGCAGACTGAAGGGTTCAATTCCGGTCAAGGGCATGTACCTTGATTGCGGGCACAAACCCAATAGGGGGTGTGCAGGAGGCAGCTGATCGATGCTCTCTCTCATCGATGTTTCTAACTCTCTCTCCCTCTCTCTTCCTCTCTGTAAAAAATCAATAAAATATATTTTTTAAAAAAAGAAAATGAAAGAACAGGAACACATCACCCTGTCCCTTTCTCTCCCAGAGTAAGATTCATAGATGAGAACTTGACCCTCTCTCACCTGTGAATCACACATTCAATAAACAGCCCCTGAACTCTTGGATCAAACCTCCGCATTTCAGTCAAAGGGAATTTTTTTCCTCCACCAACTCCTTAAGGCCCATAGCAGCTTCCTATTGAAATGGAGATATGAACAAGGTAATGGGTTCCCAAAGCCCTTTACCTCATGACCTGAATCTTTATTTCCATTTACAAGTCAGCTCATCAAACCCGCTCCTCTATATCTTCCAAGCAAATTAGTTTTTCTGCAACTATTTATCATTTCACTCTTGCCTCCAGGGTTCTCCCAGTACACTGCTTGCTCTGGAATTACATTCTCATTCTGGCCCTATGCCAGCCAGCCATCCCCTGCCCCAGCCCACCATGGACCTCCATCACACCCTAACCCTGGGAAGGCCCATGGGGTTGAATAAAAAAAGCACACTGTATTTGGAGGACAAATGACCTGCTGGCCTGAGGCTTTCATCTTGGCACTCTCTCTTCATTCCAGAAATTTATGGGGCAGCTGTTTGTGGAGAAGGTAGAGACTCTCAGGAGGGCAGCAAAGATGACAGGATATCACCAACGTTGAGTGATCTTGATAAATGTATTTCTTCTTGAGTTTTTTCCTATCAGAGTGGAAAGGGTAATATTTAACCAAGACCCAGCTTTATTAATGATTATGTCTATCTCAGGGAGGTACGAAAACCTTTAAGGAATAACAGTCTGAAGCTCTCTGATACTGGCTGACACACTGGGATCCAGTGGGAACCCATTAGTCACTGATGCCAGTGACACTTTTCAGAAACTAGCTCGCTCTGAACCGAGTAACTACCCAGGGAAATGGCCTGTCCTCTCCTGCCTAGTAAAAATCATATTAATCTGTTTTTCATTGATTCCGGTTTATTTTCAAGTAGTTTTCTTTTTGTAATCTCTTTCAAATTGTGTCACAGAAGAATTTGAATGATACCAAATGCAATTACATTTGGCAAAAGGTTAAGAATGCCTCAAAAATAGTTAGATTATTCCAGGACAACAATGTAGAGAATTGATTGCAAATCTCCTGCTGTTCCCTCTTCCACGTACCCTGATCCTGTGACTGGCCCATTGGAGACTATTCTAGAAGCAAAAAAAGAAGGGGATAGATGGGACTGACACAAAGTGGGCATCTGCATTTTCTCCCATATACTCTTTGTAAGAAGGAGCTAACATCACCTATCTTAGAAGGTTGATAGAAGACTAAATTATTTCACATACATTAAACCAGTGGTCGGCAAACTGCAGCTGGCGAGCCACATGCAGCTCTTTGGCCCCTTGAGTGTGGCTCTTCCACAAAATACCACGTGCGGGCGCGCACGTACAGTGCGATTGAAACTTCGTGGCCCATGCGCAGAAGTTGATTTTCGGCTCTCAAAAGAAATTTCAATCGTTGTACTGTTGATATTTGGCTCTGTTGACTAATGAGTTTGCCGACCACTGCATTAAACCATCTAAAACACAGTACATGCTTAAGAAATTCTCATCCCCCCAGCTCCTTCTTATAGCCTCAATCTCCCCTCTTCTGTCTCCCCGTTTTATAAGAGATGAGCATACATCCCAACAGGATAAACTTAGTACAACCAGATGTATAACCTTGTTATGGTCCACATTTCTCTCTTGCCACCATTTTATAACTCACTGGAAAAAATTGTTTTAAATAAAAATCTACCCTTAGCCTATCTATTCCCTTTATGTCACTCCCTTTTCTATATAACCTCACATGTGGGAAATAAAATGTACTTCATAATACGCCTTCAAATATGATTTTCTTCCTTCCATCTCCCTGTGGGCTCAGATCCCAGAAAAAGTCTTCATACCTCATAAACATCAGCAACTTTATTAAGAGTTTAGTCCTAGCTAGTCTTTCTCTGTCCCAAAAGGTCTGGCTGTCAAAAGTTGTTCTTTTTTTTCCCCTCCAAAATGTTTTAAAGCAGATTGACAATGGAAAAACAAATAAAACTCCACAAGCAGGCTGTAAATCTTATCACTGACTAAGGCACTGTGTGTATGACTGGCCACACTTGATAAAGATGCAGCTTTAAGAAATGACTGCATGTGACAAAAAAAAATGCCAACTATGTGACATGATGCAGGTGCAAGCTAACACTATGGTGGTCATCATTTTGCAAAACTGTATCAGATCAACAGGTTGTACTGCTATGTCAATTTTTATCTCATCGCTGGAAAAATAAATAACCCATGGGACTCAACAGAGACAATCAAATGCTTGAAATTACTTTAAGACAACAAAATTCATTTTCTAAATTGTATGAGATTATGACTATGTAATCTTTTTCTTTTGAATTTTTATATTACTTCAAAATCCCTGAGTACTTTTATAACTACTCACCAAGTCATTCCCACACTCTCAAACTTCCAGCACATCCTCACATCTTTCAAAAATACAATTGAGCCCTGACCGGAGCGTCGGCCTGCGGACTCAAGAGTCCCAGGTTCGATTCCGATCAAAGGCAAGTACCTTGGTTGCGGGCACATCCCCAGTAGGGGGTGTGCAGGAGGCAGCTGATCGATGTTTTTCTCTCATCGATGTTTCTAACTCTCCCTCTCCCTTCCTCTCTGTAAAAAATCAATAAAATATTTTTTTAAAAAAATACAATTGAATTCTATCCTGTTGATGTCTGGAGAGGATGCCAGTCCCTGGAGGACAGCTGCCGTGCATGGAATGCATTTTGGCTCCTAGCTCAGGGCTTTGCACATAATGGATACTCTCAATAAATATTTAAAATCAGTCGAACCATATCTTATTCATCTCTAGAATATCAACGAGAGCCTAAAATATTACCAGGTATCTATGCCAGACTTCATATAGCCTTGGTCACTTCATATATTCTTGGTCATTTTACTTAATGAATTGTTAACTTCCTTAAGGCAAGCATGGCACTTACATAGAAGACATTGTACAATGAAGCATTCCCTGCATATCCAGTGAAGTGAGAATTAAACTGAACCTCCCATGTAATGAACAATTGGTGGGGTGGAACAATTCAGCACTCTTATGGGAAATGGGTAACTGATGTTAATTCTTACAGTAGAGAGATCAAGGAAGAATTCATTTGAAGTGTGGAGGTGACATTTTCCTCACGTTCATAAAGAAAGTTTTAATTATATACTAGAGGCCCAATGCACAGATTTGTGCACTGGTGGGGTCCCTTGGCGTGGCCTGCAGGGCTCGGCCAAAACTGGCGATCCAAGGCCACCTGCTGCTTGCTCATCCTGGCCCCGGTGTGCCTGCCACTGCCGCCACTACGTAGGCTTGCTGCCACTCCGCTGTGGTCTCCGGGCTGCAGCAGCCAGCCATGAGCCCTGCATCTGGTGCCTGTCGGTCAGCTGAGCGACACTCCTGCTGTGGGAGCGCACTGACCACCAGGGGGAAGCTCCTGCATTGAGCGTCTGCCCCCTGGTGGTCAGTGCGCATCATAGCGACTGGTCAAACAGTCAACCAGTTGAATGGTCGCTTAGGCTTTTATATATATAGGTAGGTTCTATCTAGTTGTAAAAAGCTTTAATTTTGTGACAATTGCACTATGTAAAACTAAGCAGTGTAGAGCTTCACCAGCAGCATAAAAAAAAATGACCTAGATTTAGAGTGGAAATTACCTCTATTTTAGATTGGTGGTTCCCAACTGGGGACAATGTGGTGATATCTGGAGACATTTTAGATGATCACAACTTGAGGTGGGGAGGTAGTTTACAACTGGCATACAGTGGATAGAGACCAGGATGCTGCCAAACATCTTACAATGCACAAGGAAGTCCTGCAAAACAAAGGTTTCTCCACCCCAAATGTCCACAGTACTGAGGCTGACAAACCCTGCTCTGCAAAAAGCTGTCACTTGCTGCTTGTATGACCTTGAACAAGTGACTTTTCTTCCTCTCTAGCTTGTCAGTGTTGTAAGAACCCAATATGATACTTTAAGAGTATGATAAACAGTAAGTACCTATATAAATACGTTGTTAGTAGTAGAGCATAAAAGTCAAGTTGCTGAGTCTTAGGTAGCCTCAGTCAGCTCACCTCAAAACGAGCAGCCCCCCAGAGGCCAGGCCAACAACACAGTGGCAAGCACAGCTCTCAAGCAAGAGGGCCAGGTCTTCCTAGGATCCCAGGTCCACCTCAGAGAGGGCCTTAACCCCCAAGACCATTCTAGAACAAATGCAGTCCCTCAGAAGGCATCTAGGAGATGCCTGGGAGAAACACCAGAGAAGGGTGCCGGGGTCCCTCCCCCGTTGGCTGCCATGAGACACCAAGGCAGTGGCCAGCCTAGAGCCAACCATGAAAACCTGCTTTCCTTTCATTCAGTGAAGTTCCTTAAATACAGAAGCATTATTTATAGACTGAAAATAACTTGTCAGAAGACATTGTACCAACACATGTTGACTCAATCCCTGGCATGAGAGCCTGGAAATTAGGGATTAGTGACAAATCCAAGGGCAAAGCAGTTGGTATCAAAATATAAGATCAGTTCTTTTTCAGCTGCTGAGAACTCTAGTAAAAATTAGTCCATAAATATTTTTTTCCTTCTGATGAAATCCTTGAAGAGAAAGGGAAATTCATGTTCTTTAACTGTCTCCACAAATCATAAACTTATTTGATGGAAAATAGAAACTGCTTAGGTACACCTGAAAGTTCAAAACATGTTTAATTTATTGCAAATCCTTGAAATTTGGGACACTTACTGGCATTCCCCCAAAGCCAATAAACTGAACATGAAATTCTAAGATTTTTCTTTGAGGTTTGGCACTAGCATTCGTTCAGTCAGCCTGCACTAATAATCTCCTATAATTTAATAACACGCAGAGTAAATCTCTACAGTTAGACTTGTAAAACAGATTAAAATGAGGGGAGGACCTAAGAAGATATGTGGATTCAAAACTTAATGAACTTAACATGGGAATGAACAAAGGAAAGTAATAAATCGTAGGGGTGTGTCACTTTAAATAAGTCATCTTCAGTGCAAAGTCCAGAGTTAAAGCACATTTTCCTAATATGGATAGATGGCCATAAATTAAGGCATGAGGATAGAATTTTCCAAATCACAAGAAACTAAAAATGATAGGGATTGTAGCATGCTATTATGAGCTTTAGATTGCTGTTTTCCTTTCAGAAAACTTGGTATTAAGAGATCTAAAGTAAAAAAATGTTAATTCTTCCTGCATTCTGTGCCTGAAAACACACTAAATCCTAACTTTATTGAAATGTGCTTATCTCTTTCTCCTTAAGAAATCCCTGGATTAGGAGCTGTAAGAAAGATCGACTGTTAACGGGTTCTTCTCAAGCACACAAGTACAAAGCATTTTGTTGAGGGCTCTCAAGCACATTGAATGTAAACTATAATTCAAAAATACAAATATTTCAAAAAGTAATTACAGGATGAGAAAAAACACACATGCTTCATATCCCACAAAGTTTTTGTTTTATTGGAAGGTTTACATTTTTCAGCTTTATTGGGGAAATAAAGAATATGGAAGATATGATAATACAAGAAATTAATAAAAGTTTGATATACTATCATAAAAGAATATAAAGCAGAATATAATTACTTGCTCTGTACATAGGATAAACTGAGTGTTATTAAAATAGAAAGTCAGAGAAATAACTGTGAACAGAAAAGACCTGAGAAAACATCTGTAAAGGGGGGGAAAGGACTCAGTTTTTCCTTCCTGGGTAGGAAAAAATTCGGTTCTTTCCTACTGTTTCTCTGCTGTGAATCTCCTTTCCTACTTATTCTAAAACCCTTTATCCTGGTCACCAAATGCGTGGTGGTTTTTTCCCCCACACCAAGCCATTCTGGGTGGCACCAGCTGGGTATCCTACAATTTAACTCAATTCTGACACTATCGACCCAGATAGCATCAGATCCTACAGATGAAGAGCTCGATCCCACCAAATACACACTTCAGTTATCACCTATGCACTGGTTACAGATCGAAAGTTCTAATGACCCCTCCTTTGGGTTTGGTTAATTTGCTAGAACAGTTCATAGAACTTTGGAGCTCTATGGCAAGAACTGGTTGCAGAGACCAATATATATTTTTTCTATTATCTTACAGCATCACCAAGAGAGGAGTCAGAATCATGTTTTCAAAAATGAATAGGATGTGATAAGCAGAATAAAAGGGGGAAGGTATGTCATTATGCCAATCAAAATGCAGAGGTGAAAAACCCAGGGGACAGAGGGTTAAACACCTGGACTGGACCAGAGCGTGAAGTTGAGCCACTGGAGGGAAGATTGAAAATGAGCATGTTGTAAAGGACCTAGACCAGTGGTCGGCAAACTCATTAGTCAACAGAGCCAAATATCAACAGTACAACGATTGAAATTTCTTTTGAGAGACAAATTTTTTAAACTTAAACTTCTTCTAACGCCACTTCTTCAAAATAGACTCGCCCAGGCCGTGGTATTTTGTGGAAGAGCCACACTCAAGGGGCCAAAGAGCCGCATGTGGCTCGCAAGCCACAGTTTGCCGACCACTGACCTAGAAGGTGCATTTCAATTTGGACTCTTCCTTGCTGAAAAACAGGGAGGAGGGGAGGAAGGGAGGAAGGGTGGGAGGAACTATTCCTTGATGCCCAGTCCTGACAAGCCAATACCAAAATTAAAATGATAGTTTTAACAAGAGTTATTTCATAGTGAAAGATAGTACATCTGAAAAGAGAAAGCCAAGAGATAGATGGACGAAAGCCAAACTGGAACAACTTCTGGGTCTCTCCAAAGTTCATTTTCTTTAGCTATCCAAAGCTATGTATAAGGTTTACTAAGAATGGTGTAATGTCAATTCGGAGTCACCTACTGAAAGATAGTTCACATAAACATAACTGCCAATTATTTAAGTATTTTTCTGCATACCAACCAACACTGTTAAAAATGAACCCTTCTTTGGTGGATTCTACCACTCCACAGTTAAAATATTGCTCACTGACAAGCAAGGACAAGAGGCTATCACAAAGACTTGATAAGATTATGTAATTTTATAATAGCTAAATGACAGGAATATTGTTCAAATAATAAAATTCAATAGTTCTACTCGTTCCTACACGTCTGGAACACTGTGCTAAATTCCAGGGATATTTTAAAAAGACATTGGTTGATATATCAAAATTGTCTAGAGAGAACCGACCAAGTTGGTAAAGAATCTGGGTGTAAAGGAAATCAAAGAACAATTGGATGAATGTGAGAAAGTCAGACAACTACAGAGAACCATCTGAGAATAGCCTGGATGTCCTCAGGTCATGGTGAGCTTTCCATCACCAGAAGTACTCAATCAAAAGCCAAATTACAGTTTGTCAAGGAAACTATAAGAGCGCACTTTTAAAAAATATTTTTTAATTTATTTTCAGAGAGGAAGGGAGGGGGGAGGGAGAGAGAAATGTCAATGATGAGAGAGAATCATTGATTGGCTGCCTCCTGCACACCCCCTACTGGGGATTGAGCCTGCAACCCAGGCATGTGCCTTGACTGGGAATGGAACTTTGACTTCCTGGCCCATGGGTCGACACTCAACCACTGAGCCACACAGACCTGGCTAGAGTGCTTCTTAAATCTGCTATCAGCAATCCATGCTGTCACCTTTTCAGCACCTCGTATAATCAGGCTAAGGGAAAATACAATTCGCTTTGTCTGAACTGCTCTCAAAATGTTAATGTAGCATTGGACTTTTGTCATTATATAACTTCATTTATTAAGCCTTTAACCCGCAGATGCTATTGTTCCTTCTTTCCATTCAGACCCAAACCGTTCCACCTTTGGAAGGGACATCAGGCTCACCACTGTGCTGATCCAGATGCCGCAGCAATACTAGTCGAACAAGTGCCCCTGCTCCCAGTTCACACCTTTTCAGATAGGGTGAGATTACACAGGTGCAGAATTTAGGGGCTGCCTTTACCACCTCGCAATATGGCTGGTTCTTTGTTAACCCCATTTTGTCAGATGGCTTGAAGGCACATTCTGTCCAATCAGGCCCTTAGGTATTCTGACACTGTGGTTAAAAGTAGTTACACTTTCTTGCTTAAAAATCACCCATTTACAGCCCTTGTGGTCACATCGCTGGTCCTGTGACCACTGCATCAAGCATGAAAAGGAAAGTTAATATGACCCTCTCTTCCCAGATTCACCAAAGAAACAGGAATCCACCTGGTGGGAACACTCCTTTAGGCCCACTGCTGTTCATGCCGTGTGACCAACACTCCTGAAAGCACGTAACCAGCCCTTCATGCCTTGTCTCCCCCCATTTTAGACAAGCAATGCTTTCACTGTGCACTCCAATTTTCTATCACACTGCTGCTGGGATCATAGCTCCTGCTCACTGTCAGACATAGGCTGTAAGCTGTGTGCCTGTGAAGAGATGATGCTCAGCCATCCACATCAGTGCATTATCTTTCCTTCAGGTTCTTTCACAAATCTCTGATCATTTGCATCTACAAGCGAGTCAGCAAAGCCTAGCCCAGAGTCAGTGTCCATTCCTGCCAAGTCCCATTGGTGACGCCCAGGGCTACGAGCATCAGCTTCACTTGCCAGCTACATCCAGGGTCTTCCCACCAGGGAAATCTGCCACATGGCCATCTGCGGCCCCTCTTTTGCTGGCAGGCAGAGGACTCAGGACTCTGTCCACAGTCAGCCCATCTCTGCAGTGCCACAGTGCACCCACGTCCACTTGTTTCACAGACCCAGGGGGACCCTTCAGGGGAGCACACTGGGATACCTGCTTGTCGATTCCAATCACCTTCCAAACCTAGAAGGAGCTCTGGTGGCCATTGACATGTCCTACGTTCACGCACCTCTAAAACTTCACCCCGTCAGCAGGGCAGGTTTCCACTGCACCATACAGCCATATGGACCGTGTAGCCAGGCCACTAGCCACTGCCCGTGACTCAGTAGAAACCCAAATATAGGGGCTTTTACCACTATTCAATTCTTCCATCGCCGTTACAATAATAGCATGCGATTCAGCTCAAATAAGCTGATCAGCTTTTACCTTCTTCAAGTCAGTCTTTCCATCCGCTTGTCTTAATACAGCAGCTTCCCAAACAAGATGTTGTCCATTCACTTTGGAACTGCCATCCACAAAGCAAACAGCTTTTTGTGGGTCCGTCAAGAGCGGTGTACAGAGCACTGTCCCGGACACTGTTCCAGAGTCATTCCTAGGGCAAGGGCCCCCTGCCTGCCTCTCCTGTATGTCTTCCTTGCATTCTGCAGGCACGTGGTCCCGTATAAACCATTTCCACTTTATTATGGACTCTTCTGGGCACTCCATCCTCATCAGATGTTTCAATTCTCTCATGTGAAGTCCTGGTAGTCATCCCTGAGAGGCATTCATAGGCTCCTACCATAAGCCCCAGTCTATTTCCTCACAAAGGTAATACGGATGCAAGCGTTTCACGTAATATCTGTTTGAAGCATCCCATTTCTTCTACCTTAATTCTATCAACTGTTGTGTACCCAGCTGTAGCCTCTGTTGAGACTTAAATGGGTTTTGGTTTCACAGTTCAAGGAAACCCCATATCCTGCCTACGGAGTTTCCTCTGTCCCAGTCACACCATTGGTTCTACTGGCAGCCAGCCCCCAACCTTGGGTGCTTTCCTCATTAGCATAACAAGAGACACCTCAAAGCTGCAGCAGTACGATTTCCCTGAAAGGTTGGCTGAAGGAAAGATGAAACATGACACAGAATACATGGGGCAAAATCAAGGATGAGAAACAGGAGTGTTAATGGTCCTATGAAGAGAAGTAGATACCAATTTATAATTTTTAGCCAGTAGTTCCATGAATTTGCAAAATATGATAGAGCAGTGGTTAAGCCCCCTATGCCGCCTGCTGAGATAACAAGGGTTATGAGGAGAGGGATTATCTGGACTGCCCTTTTGTATCGGATATGATGGGTTACAGGGATAGGTAAAAACTGATTATTGGGGCGCTACCTCTACGTTAGGTGAGAGAGAGACTAGAGTACAGGTTCCCGTCCAGATGATCATTCCTGTCTTGAGTAGAACTCTGTCTCCTGCTCAGAAGGGATATAGAAAAAAATCCCTAGCACGCGTCAAATCATTCATTACAGTCAGTGTTTAAGATAGTAGGTGGAGTTAGTATGGGATACTCAAGGCTGAGGAAACCTATTGAGTGACGTGGGAGGTAAAAGCTGGCCCTGAGGCAGCCACAGTGTCACTTATCTGGTTTTTCTGCTTTTCTGGGCCTGGAGCTGAAATGCAACTGAAGCCTAGATGTTATCTTTAGGGAGGAAAAGGTCAGGAGGTCTGAGGTGCCTCACCGGTGATATGAAAGGAGAGGATGGGTCACCCTGGGGGAAAAGTTCATGTTTTCCCACTTTTGCCCCTTGCTAGGCATCAGAGCTTTCTGCCCTGGTGAGTTTCTGTACCTGGCCCATCGTCCTTGCTTGGGGGGTCTACAGTCCCCCCTTGGGATTTTTGGCACTGAATTCTTTTAGGAAAATGGGGGTGCAGGGTCTCTTCTGTAACTGCTTCCTACTGAAAGGGGGCGACGTTTTCCTTCAGAGCCAAAAATCCTTGCTCTCTGTCAAAGGGACGATGAGGCCTGGGCACAAAAGGAGGTTGTGATGGTATCTAGGGGTGGTATTTCCTGAGCACAAGTAGGACTTGTAACCTGGTGGAGATAAACTGTTTCATAAATTTTAATATTATTTGGGTTACAATTTGACCTGATTGCATGAAACACAATGAGAATGGCAATTGATTATACAGACCTTTAAAAACCTGCTTTGCTGGAATCTCATGGTTAAGCTTTAATTAGTCCCACAGGGCAAAGAAGCTGAGTCACCTAGTTGCCATCAGGTTTGCCTGCAGGACCTGTAGACTTGGGTGAATTCCTCAAGTTCTTTTAAGAAGGCTAGAAAAGGGGAGAGAAGTTCCTAAATTCCAAGCAGGAAGAGCTGTTGAGACTCTCAATGCTAGTCTCACAGACTGTGAGTGAGCAGTGGAAATAAAGTCTAGGCTCCAATCTAAGGACAAAAGCAACAAGAGAGAGCCTAGGCCAGATTGCTTTGGGTCACTGAAAAGTCAGAAACCCCAGTGACATAAGATGTGACATGACAAGAGTGGGGTTGTTAGAAATATTGGGCGAGCCCTAGCCAGTTTGGCTCGATGGATAGAGCGTCGGCCTGCAGACTGAAGGGTCCTAGGTTCACTTCCGGTCAAGGGCACATGCCCAGGTTGCGGGCTTGGTCCCCAGTGGGGGGCATGCAGGATTCTCTCTCATCATTGATGTTTCTATCTCTCTTTCCCTCTCCCTTCCTCTTTAAAATCAATAAAAATATATTTTTTTAAAAAATACTGGGCTAGAAGGGTCAATTCGAATGTCAGGGATGAGTAGGTCCTGACTCACTGGATCCCGTTGCCCAGGTGTCAACTGGGGACAGTCATGTGAATGGGTGACTCATGTCCAGAGGGCAGGTTTAGCTTTCATTTCTGCACTGATGCATCTTGATGAAGGACTTACACTGCAAAACACTAAGATATAATACATTTTCCAACTAAACTTAAGTGTGGTTTTTATCCTAGTTAGCCAAGTGTACACTTTAAGTCTGGATTTTCACAATTCCTCAAGACATCAAAAGTGGTATCAATTGGGGAAACAAATATAAGTTAAAACCTGGCTCCAATTTATATTCACATATGATCTACACCATTACCATAAAAAGGAAAAGTGCCAAGTTATTTAACCTCACTAATCCCGAATTTATTTATAATATAATGATAATATCTTCCTCATAGAATTAAGAGGACTTAGATAATAATGGTTTAGCTAAATAACCAACTAGCGAATCCCAAACAAAGATAGTTGCGATGACGACAAAAATGATGGTAACAGTGATCTTTAGAGTTGCACTACTGCCAGTAGAACTCAGCTACTAACCAGTTTCTCTAGTTCATTGTGCTCAGCACACTCTTAATGAGGCAGAGGTAGCCTGAAGAAGGTGCAGCGGCCAACCTAATCCACGAGTCCCACCTTGCTTTGATCTACAGTCTCACCAGGTGGGGCTAAAAGCAATTCCACTAACTTGACCCTTTCTGTAACATATCTTACAAATGTTTAAAGAAAGTAAAAAGAACATTTCTCTCTCCCCCATAAAATTGACGATTTCAACTAGTTCTACCCTGGAAAGTCAGGACTTCATTACTGTAAAAGGAAAAATACCAAAGCCCTTTGGGAAACTGGCCAAACACTGAAAAGCCCTGTTTATTTAAAACAGGCACATTTTCGCCTGGCTGGTGTGGCTCAGTGGTTGAGCATCGACCCATGAACCAAAAGTTCACCAGTTCGATTCCCAGGTCAGGGCACATGCCTGGGTTGTGGGCTTGATCCCTAGTGGGAGGCATGCAGAAGGCAGCCAACCTCTCTCTCTCTCCTCTCTCTCTCATTGACATTTCTCTCTCCATTCCTTTCTCTCTAAAATCAATTAAAACCTTTTTTTTTTTTAAATAAGCACATTTTGCTTCTGTGTCACACATTCTGCATCTATAATCTGGGCATCCTCTACAAATCCCTTTTCTTGGGCAACAGAAACGTTTGGTTTATCAGCACCTATTGATAAGGCCTAATGAAGCTGGCTCATCAATGGAAATGGGCAAATTCTCTCATTGTCTCCCAGCACCTTCCGAAAGTCCAGAAAAATGGAGCCTCCACCTTCAATACAGAAAGCCCTCATTTCTGTTTTTCCTTAGAAATGCTGCCTGAACTTCAGGCTCTCAATGACACTGGAAGGACTTGCTCAGACCATTAGATGGAAGGCAATATTTCTCCGCATATTTTAATAGATCTGTATTTCTAATGCCTCCTCTATGGCCTTTCTTTGTCCTTCAGTATCACTAGCAAATTCTCAGAGGGCCTCTTGTCAGTACCTATGATTCAGGCAGTGCCTCTTGTCCTCATCCAATGTTATTCTACCTTAGCAAATAAATAACAACCAATTATGGTTACTCTTGTCAAACGGAGCACTCCTTTACATCAGAGGAAAAACAGTTTTATTATTTTGGTCATAATTTGAAATATTCTTAGTGCATGCTTTTTTTAGTACTAAAAATGTCATAGAAGAATTGTTTTTTAAACAGCTTGATTCTATTAACCAATTTTTTAAAAAATCTGTTTTCCTAACAATATCTATAAGTAGGCAGATTGGTCACCAGTAGAGCACTAAAATAACATTCATTGCACTCTTTTGAGTTATTTTAAGAAATATTAGAGGGCAAAGTGAATTATACATTCCAAAAAATGTAGTCACAAAAGAAAACTAAGTTATATGGTTCCTGGATAGCATTCAGGATCCTTCTTCTTAATCATTGTGTTTGGCAGACAGGAGGCCCTCACAGGTGAAAATTCAAAAACAAAATCAGACTCTAATGGAAACTCATCATGTGTTGTCATGAGATAGCTAAACATAGAACACCTTCTTTTCCAATAAATTAAAGTATCCCTGCATTCCATATTCACTTTATTAAAGTCATCTGTGTTGGGACTATACGAGTATAAATTTCTAATATTCTCTCCTCTTAGGCATAGATAAAACAACTTCTAGAAGAAAAAGAGTATCTTCCATATGACACTCTACTGAATGGATGAAGCCAGAACAGAGCATTTTCTTCAGTGATCATCAAGAAAATAAAATTTCCCAGGTTAAATCTTGTTAACCAATCGATCTGACAACAATAACGCCCCATCCTTCTGTGACAGCTTGTTTCCCTGGAAGACATTTTATGATGTTAAGAAATGTTCTATTGAAAATCAAATCCTGTTTATGAACCCTGTTTCTATTTCTCCCACTCCAATTTGGCCTTTCTGCTTTCAAAAGACAAAGATGCATTTTTTTATTTCTTAGGGTTTTATATCATCTTCACTTCAGCCTTAGAGTCACTACCCTTTTAGAGAACTGCTGATTAAAATGTTGGCTGGAATCTGAAGGAAACCAAACTCCTGGGAGGTCAAACAAGGCTTACTCTATGTCGGGGAACCTCCACCCCACTCCCACCTCACTGACCTTTAGAGCTCCAGGAGAGGAGAGGGGAGGGTGTAAGGTCAAGTAACCTACATAACCCATTCCTCCTCTCCCCATTCCCCCTTCCCTCCACACGACTTGCTAATAGCTTCCTTGCCAGCACATCCTTGCTTGTGCCATCCTCATGGAGCTTACGGACAAGAACTGCTACCAACAAAATGCAGTGAGGTAAGTACCACAGTGAGCACAAGGATGGGTCACCTTAGCCCTTCAGGACCACCTTTATGGGTGGACAACTTCTGTAGTTACACAGGGCCCCACGTGCTGAAGGGCCTCGAGCTTGGTTTCATATGCTGTTTGTGCCATCTTGAAATTCTTAATTTTAAAAAGGGGGCCCTGCATTCATATTGCTCTGAACCCTGCAAGTTATAAGCTAGCCTTGGCCACACTGGTCACCCAGGGCCCTTCTTCTCAGGCTCAGTCTGGCATCTCAAAGTTCTCTTTCCCCGAAGCAGGTTCCAGTGCCTCAGCATGCTGCCCTTTTCTCTTTAGTGCCACCGTAGCATTTTTTATTCCTTGGGCTTGTCACCCCCCTAAACTGGCTACAGAATGATGCTTAATGCATTGTCCCTCTGCTTCTTAGAGGACACCAATGATATACTTTTTCATTTGATAGTCTAAGGAGAAACAGAATAAACATAGAGATGTTATAAAGTTGCTACCAAAGCAAATGGCAGACTACTCATACTCCTATTTTACGACTAGAAGTGGAGTGA
This sequence comes from Plecotus auritus, assembly GCF_963455305.1. Classification (NCBI taxonomy): domain Eukaryota; kingdom Metazoa; phylum Chordata; class Mammalia; order Chiroptera; family Vespertilionidae; genus Plecotus; species Plecotus auritus. Next base: position 154,832,186 of record NC_137782.1, read on the forward strand.
AATAAACCCACCCCAGCAGGCCGGAAGAGCTAAGCAGGAGAGAATAAAAACTCCTTGCATGACTGGCTTTTCTGTAGCCCACCAAACTAGATGACATCCAGTTCTCTGAGCCCCTAACTCCCAAGGAAGGAAACCCTTTAAAGCATTTTCCCAGAGGGCAAGACTCCATGAAGACTCAGGAGCAAGCAAATTAGAATATAAGCCTCCCGCTCTGTGAGATTTGGGGTGCTCCTACAAGACACATCTTACTATTAGACCCATTTTGAAGAGAAATCTGGTACTTAAAGTGGCGAACTTTGCAAAGGTCACAGAGCTAACAAATGGAGAACCCAAATTCAATCAACTGACTCTGGAACCTCCACTCTTGACCTCTATCCTACACCACCTTCCACAACTCTAGGCTTCTAGTGCAGTTCTTTTTTGCCTCCCCACTATTCCCCCTGGACAGTCTTTAGCTGCTGTGTAAATAAGTGGATGCAACAGAAACCGGGGGCTCTGTCCCCAAACTATACTCACTGGTGAGTTCCAGTCCCAAATGTAAACGTGCATTTTGGGGGAGAGGTGGAGGCAGAGCCGCTCCTACCTGCCTGGGGAGAGGGTTGGGGTGACAGGTCTGCACCTTGGGATGGGGGACAGATAAAGGCACAGCCTTTCAACTACCCAGGGGGAGGTTTTTATAGAAAATAGGGGCTTTAGAGAGAGGACAGGGTGTGAGGTCACAGCACAGGAGAAGCCAAACAAAAGGACTGGAGACATTGCAGTAATAATTACCAAGAAGAGAGAGAAGCAATTTTCAGCAGCTGCCATGAACTGCTGAAAGTAATTTTTAGGAAGCCTTCATATAGATTGCTGCATAAAATACTTATACTACCCTTCTAAAGAAACTTATGATTAAAAAAAAACACACACAAAGACATTATTCTTCAAGTCTTCTGAAGTTAGACTGCTGTTTCCTTGATGCAATATCAACATGGGGCAATAGTGGGCCACATGAGACTCTAGGATTTATTTACGTTGCAAAGAGAACAAATCAACACTTTACCACCATTTCTACTTCTTTGGAGATAACTAGAAGCCTCCGTGGCATGATTCATGCCATCCCTGCCTGAGTTCTACCACTAAAGAGACCAGAAATTAGACTAATATTAGAGTTTTAAAAAAAAATTTCCGGAGGGAAAAAAAATTCCAGCAAAATATAATCAGCTACCTAGAGAGCAGAAAATATACCATATGTATAATGAGTAGATGTGTTACTTCCAAAGTGTTAAAAAATTGGGGACTCAGTGGGGAAGTGAGTTTCCCTAATAGGTACCTGGTTCCATATGAACATTTTAGACCCTGGAGGACTCTGGGAGTGTGTGCATATATTCAAAGATAATGAGTCATCATTGAGTGGCCCATTATGCCAGTTTTTCACCCTAGCAAAGTCTCAGGTTGAGTCCATTGAATTATGTTTGCTCTGGGGCAGTGGTCAGCAAACTGCGGCTTGCGAGCCACATGAGCCGCAGTTTGCCGCTCTGTTGACTAATGAGTTTGCCGACCACTGGGATAGGGGCTTAATCACAAGAAACAACAGCAGCCTGTAATTATTGGAATCAAGAGTCTAGGTCAGTGGTTGGGAAACTCATTAGTCAACAGAGCGGCAAACCATGGCTCACGAACCGCATGTGGCTCGAGAGCCGCAGTTTGCCGACCACTGCTCTGGGGGAACTGACTTCCTGGATCTACAAAGCAGAGTAATAAACGTAGCAGGGGATAAAGTGAAGGAGGCTATTTTCACCTTAGCAGGGTATAAGTCACCTAGTAAACAACCCAGAAAGAAAAAAAAAAAAAATGCTAAAACATCAGAAGTAAAAATCTTGATGTCAAAGCTCAGGCTGTTGCAAAGATTATTAACTTTGTTAACAACACTGGGTCTTCTAGACTCTTTAAAGGAAGCCATTCCCTAAAATAATGACTGCCTGCAGGAGCAAGGAAAGGGGAACTTCCGTTCCTCTGAGTGGAACACAAGACACTCCAGTGAAACCCAGTTCTCAAATAGCTGGGAAACTCCCAAAGCTTTTACCCAGATCTTTCCTCACCAAGAGCAATGGTAAGTTTATGGTGTCATAGGATGGTCAGGATCCTAAGAAACAAACAATACCAGTGCCCTTCCCCACCCCCCTTTTTAATTGTATTCGAATTTTACCTCAATGAAAGGATTAACTACTTTAAATTATAAAACTCAGTGGCATTTAGAACATTCACAAGGTTGTGCAATCATCACTTATATCTAGTTTCAAGGCACTTCCAACACTGTAAAAGCACATCCTATACCCAATAAGTAGCCAATCCCATTTCTCCCTCCAAGGCTCTAGCAACCACTAGTCTGTTTTCTTTCTCTCTGAATTACCCATTCTCAATGTTTCATATACATAGAATCATACAATATGTGGTCTTCTGTCTCTGGGCTCTTCTATTTAGCATAACATATATATATTGATTTCAGAAAGGAAGGGAGAGGTAGAGAGAGATAGAAACATCAGTGATTAGAGAGAATCATTTATTGGCTGCCTCTTGCACGCCCCCTACTGGGGATGAAGCCCACAACCTGGGTGTATGCTCTTGACCGGAATCAACCGAGGACCCTTCAGCCCGCAGGCTGATGCTCTATCCACTGAGCCAAACCAGCTAGGGCATTAGCATAAAATTTTTGAAGTGCATCCACACTGTAGCCCATACTTTAATCTTTTTTGTGGCTGAATAATATTCCATTGTATGAATGTACTACAATTTGTTTATCTATTATCAGTTGATAGACATTTGGGCTGTTTCTATCTTTTGGCTGTTATAAATACTGCTGCTGTGTACTCCTGGGCCCTTATTATTCATAAACACACTTTATTCCTGTCAAGTACTTTATAATCTTCAATCTGCATACAATACCTCATTTGACCCTCTAATACCATCCTCCCGGGATTATTTTCTCAGACACAGAAGATAAAAGTTTCAAAGCTATAATTCCAAGTCACCCATTTATGGTAGGACCCAGGTTCTTTGACTCTTAGTCGAATTCAATACCCCTAAATAAATTCTACCACTGAAGAGACCAGAAATTAGACATTAGAGTTTTAAAAAAGAATTTTTTAAACATGAAAACATCTAGTTCTTCCTAACTCTACTTTACTTCCATCTGGGACGAATTTTACTTGGTCAGGTGAAGCCATGCAGATGGATGTCATGCTCCGAAACCCATTCAAAACTGTGGCTAGACTTGAAGCTCCTAGAGGAGGGATTGTTTCCTTCATCTTTACAGTGGAGTGTCTAACACCGCACTGTGTTAAAACAGTGTCTCTCTAACACAGAGCTGGCACCAGAGAAAAATGGGAGGGGAAGGAGAAAGGAGGAGAAGGGATAAGAATGGAACAGAGGAAAGGACACAGACACACCGTCAAGGGTAGGAAAAAATTTATCTTTCCCTGTGACTTTGAGTATCGTGCCCCTTTACACACAGTGGCAGCATGAGGCAGGGGAACCTCGGAGAAGTCTGGACTGCAGGTAGAAACCAGGGAAAGTGCTGTGGACCCCCACCCAACAGAGATGCTGCCATCACCTTCGGCCTTCTCTTCTTCCCCATTCTGAAACAGTTCCACTATCTCAAATCAGGAAGCAATATGGAAACTAAAGACAACTACTTCCTGAAGGGCATTAGTCCTATTATCCTACAGCCCAGGTTACAATACCAGCCCACTCTCCGTGAGCACGAGAAACTGTGGCTCTGAGTACACTGTTCTATCCAAGTACGCCCTGGATTCCTTTATAATCTTACACAATAAAAGTATACAGTTTCTAGCATATGAGACAGGGTACTAGGAGATGGATTCCAATCCTGACACCCTAGAATCAAACTCCCAGAAGCCTGTCCAATTCAGATCCCAATTTTTCCCCCGTTATCTTACAATTAAGAAATTACTTTTCTACAGTGAGTTGGGTTAAGTCAGTGGTCAGCAAACTCCTTAGTCAACAGAGCCAAATATCAACAGTACAACAATTGAAATTTCCTTTGAGAGACAAATTTTTTAAACTTAAACTTCTTCTAATGCCACTTCTTCAAAATAGACTTGCCCAGGCTGTGGTATTTTGTGGAAGAGCCACACTCAAGGGGCCAAAGAGCCGCATGTGGCTCGTGAGCTGCGCTTTGCCGACCACTGGGTTAAGTGGATAGCTGCTCACAGCTGGAAGCAGTGGTCCTGGGCCTGGTCGTGAGAGGGATGGGAAACACACAGAGAAGTAAACAAAATCAGCAACTGATTGGGGGTTACTACCCTCTGGTAAAAACTTGAAATTTTCTTTCCTGTTTCCTATTGGAAACTTTACATTCATATTAATAATATAATCCTCACAATGGCTACTTGAAATAGGCAGTATTCTCATTTTATAGGTAAGGAGACTGAAGCTAAACATAATTAAGTGCTTTATCCAGCCAATAAGTAGCAAATCACTGCTCTTAACCTGGTTTTCTGATTAAATTTAACTGCTCATGACACAGTTTGTTCCCAAACTTGGGGTATGCATGAAAATCAGAGAACTTTGTTAAAAATACAGATTCCCAAGGGTGGCACCGTGGGATCTGTTTCTGAGAAGCCCCCAGCTGCAGTTAGTCTTGGGGCCCACCGCGGGAATGACTGCCGAGTTGACCTTCCCCCACAACTGTCCCGAGAGCTTGAAGTTGACTGAGTGTTCACAGTTGCCCCTTAATTACCCAGACTTGGTCTGACCAAGTTGGTCAGGCTCTTCTCCTCCCCACGGGCCGTGAACTTGGACTCCCCCAAGTCTGAGCAAGCACTGAAACACAGAACATCTTCCTTACCAGCTCACGTCAGGATGGGCCGGCTAGAGAGAACCATTTCCCATCAAACCACCCATCCTGCTGGCTGGCTGTCCGCCCTCACTCCCTTGCCCGATTTCCCCTCAAAAGTTTGCTAGTCTGGCTTCCTCTCCCGATGAAGGAAAAGCTTTTTCCTGTTTGGTTTTTTAGAGGTTTGTGGACCTGAGTGCTCTCCCTGCTGTGGTCGTCTTTTTGAACAGAGTTTCTCCTTGCCTAAGTCCAGCTTTGTTTTCATTTGGCAATGTCCTCAGCCACTGACTGAGCCTCGGGTATCCCAGAAGGAAGAATCTGCTGCAACATTTTGGGTTCTGTTGTGTATGCAGCAAACTGGCCGGGATTTGAACCCATTAGGAGCCATGGGTGCCATCCCAGGTCGCGGGTGTTTGCTGGAGCTCGCTCACTGTGGACCTTTCTGATCTCAGCTTCAGGGCTCATTCCTGGCATGTGAACATCAGGCTTATGGGGACCCTAAGACTGAAAGGCTTTCTGGTCTCCCGTTTTTTCTCTAAGCTCACAGAAGGTAAGAGTGCCCACCATGGAGTATTTCTCCAGAGAGGCACCCAGCTTGACTGTGTCCTCCAGAAATGCACACACTCATCAAGGCCCCGCTGGTCAAAGATCTCGAAAACGGACTGCTTTCCTCCATGGAGCCACCTGGCTTGGCTTTTGTAACTACAAGGTCAAGGCGCACACTCTTCATAAACTATGACTAAGCAGAACACTCTTCATAAACTATGACTAAGCAGAATCTACAGTCCTACATGTCTCCCCTCTGCCTTAAAGCTGAACCTTTGCCCAGAGTTCCGCAAAGCCAAGGCCAGGAAATCACCCAGGCTCTTCAGATGCAGATTTTATGGGTAGAAGAAAGTGCCAAAGAATGAAATTAAAAGAGCTTTTTTTTTTTTTTTTCTAAATGCAAAATCCCTTCCCAAAAGCATTAGAAAGCATTAGGCTGTTTCCAGTCTCAGGCTTAAAGTGATTTCATTTGATGGCTTTTTCTATTAATAATCATACAAGTATGCCTATGACACAATTCTTTGATGTTGCCAACTAAGTCTTTCAAGCAACAGAATAGACATATTTATCCTTTTCTTAAGAAGGATGACTCACAGGAAATGCTGTGTCCGCAGGGCTGCCAGCACGGTTCTGCAGAAACTCTTCGGTAGAGGTTCTGGGTAGGTAACATTTTGCCTTTCCTGCTCCCCTGGGACACTCCAAAATAAGAGGCGACCAACAGGCTAATAAGAAGCAACGTGCATTCGGAGGAAAAACCTGGGCTTAAAATCCCAGCTCACCACCTCAGTAAGGCAAGTGTGGTCTTAAGCAAGTCACTTCACCGATTCTGTCTCAGTTTCTTGATCTATAAAAGCCGGCACAAATAACACACAACCTGGCCTAGCTCATTGGGTTGAGAACATGAGGCAATTTGAAAGCGCTTTAGAATGGTAGCGTGCTTTAGGAAGCAAAGCAATAGGCAGATAGATATAAAGTGCCATTATTAGGACCTTCAGAATGGCCCAAAGGCTGTTCCCTTGCTACTTCTCCAGAAAAGGAAACAATTCTTACCTTCGTGGTGTATCCCCAAGTCTTCAGGAATGCTTTTGTCAAAAAAGATTCATGTTAGCTAATATCAGACTGCATAGAGTATGCAAATCTTTGCAACACAATTCTCAGGTAGTAGATACCATAAATTTAAGTAGCAACACTCCACTTGTCTAAGGCTTTATTTGAACTCTTTCAAGCATGGAGCAATCAATTTACTACAGAACTCAGAACTGGTTGTATACAGAAAGGAACAGATTTTTTTGGGTCTTTCTATTGGACCAGGAACTTGCAATGTTTTTCTAAACAAACCTTATCATCGTGTCTCCAATAGATTCTATTTCTCATGTGGAACCTACAATGGAGAATTATTTCATTACCACCATTTTATAGAGAAGGAAACAGATGCCCAAAACAAGTCAATCACAAAAAGCTTTCAAGTACCTGGTAGGTTTCTCTGGTCCCGGGCCTCAACAGGAAATTAAAAGTCGAGTCTGTGCCGATGTGACCTTTCCTTGTGTGGGGAGGGGTCTCCACGGCCTGGAATTGGAAAGGAAGATCTTGCGGAGGGCTGGAGTTCCACACTGAGGGTTCCAAAACACTGTGTCGCCCCATAAATTCCCTCAAATGGAGCCGAGATGCAGTGTACCTGGGCCCTTGTCCTCAAAATCACACTCATATCCAGTGGGGCTCAAAACGGGGCCTTGGCCCTGACAGGTTTGGCTCATAGGTAGAGCCTTGGCCTGCAGACTGAAGGGGCCCTGGTTCAATTCCGGTCAAGGGCACATGCCCGGGTTTCGGGCTAGATCCCCAGTGGGGAGTGTGCAGGAAGCAGCTGATCAATGATTCTCTCTCATCATTGATATTTCTATCTCTCTCTTCCTCTCCTTTCCTCTCTGAAATCAATAAAAATATATTTTAAAAAAACAACAACAACAACAACAAAAGGGCCTTGGAGCCAGCAGCAGAAACAGCAGAGCCTGGGCCAAAGGGCCGAGACACACTAAATAGGCAACTCGAGGTGGGGCCCAGCAGTAAAGCAAGCCCTCCTGGAGGCGCTCTGAAGTTTGAGCACCTGTGCTCACTTCACAGAAGAAGCATGATAGCTCCGGTTTTCTGATGTTCCCTGTGCCTGAAGTGGTCCTGGATTCCATGCAAACTCCCTTCACATGCCACTTTTTATAATTTTTTAAGAGAAAATTAAAGTGATGTGTTCTGTAAAAATAGTAATAAGAAAGTAAGCCCCACAGAATAAATAGAAGACACCTGTGACCCCAGCGCCCAGAAATAACCACTTAAGACCACTGCAAACTGCAACTCTAGCTGGGGCTGGGTCTCATACACAGTACAACGGGGGTTACATAACACAGCATAACTTGTCCGGACCACTGATCATGTTTTGTGAATATCTTCCAAATATATCCCCCAAATAGAATCAATTGTACATACTGTTTTAGAACCTGCTCTTTTCACTGAAAAAAATAATCATGAATACTTGATGCATTTACTATTTCTAAACAATCATGCTATTTTTAATGGCAGCAGTGGACTTACCATAATTTAAGAAACCCTATGTTGTTTGATAATGTGCTTATTTATAGCTTGGAACCCTTATCAATACTATAACAAATTACCGCTGTTTCTTTTTGCACACCTGTGGGTATTCCTTCGCAGCATAGGCTAAGCAGAGACGTTAATAATAATAAGGTTTGCTCTTTGTGGTGTTGTAGCAAGCGCTAACCTCTAGGTTTTGGAATCTTCCTGAGGTTCCTAGTTATGCTTGCTTAATATATCAGGCTTTATCTATCATTACTAATCACAGAAGCAGCTCCACAAACCATCAGTAAGAAAACACGTTTTGTCCCCATGCTGCCACGTTAAAGAGAATGGTATCCTGTGGCAGTTCTGTTTTTAATTTCTTCAGGACTTTCCATACTATTTTTGATAGCAGGGACACCATTTTATATTCTCACCAATCGTGCACAGGGGTTTCAATTCCTCCACCTCCTTACCCATACTTGTTATCCAGCAATCCCTGTTCTGGCTATATATCCAAAAATCTGAAAGCAGGTTCTCGAAGGGTCATCTGCACGCCCACGTTCATGCCAGCACTACTCACAACAGCCAAGAGGGGAAGGCAACCAGGAAGAAGGCCTTCAGGGATGTAAGTGGTGCCTGGGCTCTGAGGGAGACGGGAGATGAAGGGGCGGGGGTGGGGAAGGCGACGCCCAGATGGGGTGGGTTTCACTGCCGATTCCCAGGTGCTCAGTCCCTGCCTCCTCTGTGATGCTAGATATTTGATAAAAGTAAACAAAGCCTTTTGTTCTTTAATCAGTGATCATATTTAAAATGCAAAGACCCCCAGTGTTAAAATGATGATGCAAATCATTTGTGTCAAATCCTTTACTGAATGCAGGCTTTGATAACAGAACAATAAGGAAAGACTCACTGAATGAAGGAAGAGAACAGAAAAGGAGAGAAAGTCTCTTTTGGGCCCCCATTAGATTGTGTTCTATTTTAGCCCTGATCACATATGTTCTAGAATAATAAATAAACCACCAGAGATAGCAATTTACTCTCCTAGAGTGCCTTGTATCTACAAATGCCTAATTTGTTGCTCAGAACAATCCTGGGAAGTAGACATAGTGGGTCTATATCCACTTATTCAGCAAATAATTACAAAGGACCTACGCTAGGCCAGACTTACGCCAGGTACCAGGGATAAAATGATGGGCAAAACCCACACACACTGTCCTTAGGGACCTTGGAGCTAATTAAGGAGACAAGTGCTAACCAACTAATAACAAATAAACGAAGCATTACGGCTGCGATTAGAGGAATGGAGGTGATAACAAGAACTGACCTAGACAGAGAAACTTGAGCTGAAGGGAGAGTTCAGAGAGAGAGACAGGGTGAGAGTTGTCCAGACAGAGGGACCTCACACAAGGAAGAGCCAGCAGGTGCATTCCAGAAACTCTAAGAAGGCCAGCATGGCAGCAGGCAGAGAGTGAGGATGTGGAGGTGTGGAGAGAGTTGAGGGAGGTGGATGGGAGCTGGATCATGCAGGGACTGGTCTGCAATGACATGGGCTTCTGCTACGTCCATTGATTTTCTACTAAAAACAACTGATATTGATAAAATGTTTGAAGAAGGGGATGATTCTGAGAAGTATCCATGATTGAAAAACATTTTCATGGACAATGGGATCATGTTCCCACCCCACAAATATTTCAAACCCAACTGAACATCTACAGCGGGGAGCCACAGCCTTGCCACTTACCACAGCTGTACAATCAGAGGGCTTTGCACCCGGCACGAGGTCCTTATCCCTTCCTTCTTCCATACAATCAAACATCTCTGCAGAGCCTACCATGTAAGGTTCTGTGCTGGGCACCACACAACAAGGATGTCTCAGGCTCAGACTCTGCTCTAGGACAGCAGCCATGTGGACAAAGAGCTGTAGAACAAGGTGGAGAGGAATGACTTCCTCTTGATAAAGGGAAAGGAAATAGTCACAGGATGAGTGACTTTCTGCTCACTTGGGTTCCATTGTGTCCTGACACATTATAGCAGTGAGGTCAGAGGCCATGCTGAGTCATTCTGTTTTATGCAATCTCTCTTTTTCCTTTTGGACACATGCAAGCTTTATTCCTGTATTTTTGCAATTCAAAATTTGGCTCTGAGTCAGTTGCTTTTAAGGGATTTTTCTGACAGTATATAGGGTTTTCAATCAGCCTATTTGAATCTTCAACTCAGCAAAGTTTTCTTCAAGCTTAAATATACTGTTAGTTATGCACTGGCTGATGTGGCTCAGTTGGTTGGGCATCATCTGGATCACCGAAAGGTTGTTGGTTTGATTCCCAATCAGGGCGCATGCCCAGGCTGGGGGCTTGATCCTCAGTAGCGGGTGTACAGGAGGCAGCTGATGGATGTTTCTCTTTCATGGATGTTTCTCTCTCCCTCCCTCTCCCTTCTCTCTCTTTAAAAATCAATTTTTTAAAATCTTTATTAAAAAATAAATAAAAATATATTGTTAGTTATTGCTTCTATTTGTAATGTTCTGATACATCCTCAGGAACATATAAAATGATTAAGTTGGTTCTCTAGTCTCCGCTATATAAATAAATAGACATGTGTATATAATATCTGTACATAAACACATATGTACACACAAACACACATGAGGATATACAAGTATATATTATGTTATGCATATGTATAGAATATCATCTTATCTTTCATCTTTATTATCTCTGTCTTTTTCTTCTGAATTCTGAGAGAGCTACTCTGTTTGCTTTCTATATTATTGATTTGATCTTCAATAATATCCATTCTTATTACTGCTTCTGATGAGAATTTAAATTCTACTTCATTTTTAATTTTTTCATCCTTTCTTATTACACCAGTTGCCCTGATTACATCTCTGGTTGTTCTCTCCTTCCCATTTTCTGCTTTTGTTTCATAGATACCATGTCTTCTAGCCTTTTATTGAGGCAGCTAAACAGTTATTAAATTTTAATAAGCCTGCTCTTCCTCTGAATTTTCAGAATAATGTATCTTCTCACTTATTTTACAGAAAGTTCTGTCTCATAGGAGACATATTCTTGTTGCTTATTTTATTTTATTTTTATTAAAACTCAAATGAGGAGCCATCTATCCAAGCCTGCATTTGCCAAGAGACAAAGAGCTCAGGATGTCCTTGACCCAATTCTCTGTTCCATTTGGTCCTTATTTAAAATCCCTTGTCAAGCGGATAAACTGCTCTGCACAATTCAGACCCCTTTCCAGTCCTGAATGGACTTTCCTCAAGAACAGCTCTGCCAGGATTCTGTGACATCTTCCCCAGTTCTGACAGGCTCCTGCTCTGGTGTGTTGAACAGATGGGGTGAATAAAAAGCTCTCTCTGGGCCCACTTTCAGCCAGGATATCATGGATCCAGCAAGTTCCCCACCACCACCACTTCTGCCCACTAGAGGTCCCAATCTCTGAATGGAGGTGTTACCCTGAAAGTGAGAGAGGAGATTATATTGTGGTGACTTAAATTATTTACACATCAGCCATGCAGCAATGGAGATGGATGTGGAGTTCTCTAGTTAATACAAATCTTGCATTTCACATACTGGTAGCCCACATGGAATGGCACAAAGGGTACCTTCTACCTACTTTTAGGAAGGCAGTTTTAGTTCATTTCTAAGCACAGGTGGGCTGGTGATTGTGTTTTTAACCCAGTTCTTCACCATGTAGTTGTTGAAAATTTCTCTCAAGTTCTGGCAATGGGTTAACTGTCGGTCATATTCCCCATATTTCTAAATGTCTTCCAGAATACTTTATTTGGAAGCTGAGAAAGGTTATGGAGGGACCATTTAACCCCCACTCAACACATTATAGAGATTTCTTCTCCTTAGTGTCAAAATTCAACTGCAAGAATTACCTCCTAAGCTAAGAAGATATAGCAGGATAGGGAATATGAGGACTGGAAAAATTCAGTCCACTCCTCCTGACTCTGCACATTCTCATAATCCATTGAATAGAAAACCTATGATGAATGTATAAGGGCTGTAACCCTTCGGTGTTTATCCTGCCTGCCCTTGAGAAAGTGATTCCAGGAGCACCAGACTAGAATTCATGCCTAAAATCTTAGTTGTAATCAAACCAAAAATAAATACAAATATGAAAGTTCAACTAGGAGCTAAGATTTCGAGGCTCTGGACCTAGCTCTGTGCCCACCTGACTGTATGACTTTGGAAAAATTGCTTTACTCTGAGCCTTGGTGGCACTCATTTAAAAGGCTGCTGCTCTAAATCAGTGGTTCTCAATTAGGAGAGATGTTTGATAGAACTGTACCATATACATGGTGAGTGTGGAGGCAGATAAAGGATTGATAACCACCTAAATCTCTGCCCAAAGAGGCAGCCACACCTAAAATCCTATGGTTGCCCTAGCTGGTTTGGCTCACTGGATAGAGCGTCGGCCTGGGGACTGAAGGGTCCCAGGTTCGATTCTGGTCAAGGGCATGTACCTTGGTTGCAGGCACATCCCCAATGGGGGGTGTGCAGGAGGCAGCTGATCGATGCTTCTCTCTCATTGATGTTTCTAACTCTCTATCCCTCTCCCTCTCTGTAAAAAATCAATAAAAATATATTTTTAAAATAAAATAAAATAAAATAAAATCCTATGGTTTTATGAAACCTGAATTTGGCAAATGAGAAGTAGAATCCTCAGTGACATTTGGTCCTGCATCCTGAAGGCCCTTAACTTCCCTAAACTATCAGAAAATGTTCTTGCCAAGAATGCTGGAATGGCTTAGCCCAAGCTTACTTTAGGGCGCTGGTGTATGCTTTCCAAAGAAGTAATGTTCCTTAGATTGACAAACCAGCTGTGCTGGATTCAAACAATGGCAAACAGTAAGTGTAAAACCCATTAAAGCAAACCAGGCATAAAGTAGGTTAGTCAAATGTATATTGCACAAAATAGATAGTTTTATCTTTTTTTCTCCCTTTCCGGTGAGATGGGGAAGGGGAGAGAAAACCTAGAACTCTTGTATTCAACATAAAAAAAGGAAATGGCTCCCTCTAGTGGTGCCTTTATTGTGTCTCCTACTTCTACAAGTCACACACAGGGCCACAGCATAGTTTTGCACATTCATGCCAAGGGTGGGCAAACTTTTTGACTCAAGGACCACAATGGGTTCTTAAACTGGACCGGAGGGCCGGAACAAAAGCATGGATGGAGTGTTTGTGTGAACTAATATAAATTCAAAGTAAAGGAGCGGAGGGGAATGCAAGAGAACCCTCCACTCTTTCGGCTCCGCGGGCCGGATAGAACAGCTGAACGGGCCGGATCCGGCCCGCGGGCCGTAGTTTGCCCACGGCTGATCGTAGACTCTAATGTAAATGGCATTGTCTGGGTTATGTATTGTACATCCTGGACAACCATACACAGCAACTCTTTTGTATACACACTAGAGGCCTGATGCATGAAATTCGTGCAAAAGTAGGCCTTCCGTTCCCCAGCTGCTGGCACCAGCTTCCCTCTGGCACTCGGGACCCCCAGGCTTCCCTCGCAGCCCTGGCTTTGTCCGGAAGGACATCTGGAAGGACGTCTGGTCTAATTAGCATATTACCCTTTTATTATTATAAATGTGAACGTATGTATGTATACATTCAACATATACACATACCAAGCACATATGTACACAAACACATACAACAAATACATCCATACATAAATACTAATGCACACATAAAAATACAAGCACTTGCATCATACAGAGCATGCATAATATATGTACTAGTATACTCTATATACACACATATACATACCTAAAAGTATATATGCATCCACACATGTGCACACATACACATATGTTCAAATATAGACATTCACAATAAGCCTGCATATACATACACATGTATATATCACAAGCACATACTGTATATAACATGTAGACAAAGTCATGCATCTGCACATGCATATACACACTGATTCCACAATAGTAAATATAATTAATCAATAAGAACAATAGTAGTTTTATTGAGCACTTACTATATGCCATGCACCTTTCTAAATTATCCTAATATACAAAAACCTTGGGACCTAACGACCAGTAACAACCAAGCCTGACCAACCAGAAGTCAGTCCTGCAGTCAGCGGTGGGTTGTCATGGCAACCTAGCGCTGACTGCTTCTGCTGCAGGCACGGTGCCCCAGCACTGACTGCTGAGGGGGCTGCAAATCAGGGCCAGAGAGAGGCCTGAAGAGAGAAGCAGGGACTGATCCATTGCCTCTGTGGCAGCTTTTGATCAGCACTTGCCTCTCTCTTTCTCTCCCAGTCTGGCCAGCAGCCACACCTCATTTCTCTCCAGGCCTCCACTGGGGCTGCTGATTAGCCCTGCCTTTCTGATCAAGCCCCGTTGATAGGCCCAGAGACGCTGACTAGTATAGGAACCGACCAATCAGGACGAAATCTGGGTGCTGTGGGGAGCCAGTGGTTGCCTAGGAGGTGGAGCTTCTGACACTGACTGGCATTGAAACCGACCAACCAGAACCAAATCTGGGTGCTGTGGGGAGCCAATGGCTGCTTAGGAGGCAGAGCTTTTGATGCTGACTGGCATAGAAACTGACCAATCAAAACCAAATTGGCCAGCAGAGGAGGGCAGTCGGGGGCAACCAGGCTGGCAGGAGAGGGCAGTTGGGGCAGTCAGGCTGGCAGGCAGAGGCAGTTAGGGGTGATCAGGCAGGCAGTCAGGTGAGCAGTTAGGAGCCAGCAGTCCCAGATTGCGAGAGGGATGTCCGACTGCCGGTTTAGGCCCGATCCCTATATGTTTTGGGGTCCTCTGCCCTATAGGATTGGGCCTAAAACAGCAGTTGGACATCCCCCAAGGGGTCCCCAATTGGAGAGGGTGCAGGCTGGGCTGAGGGACACCCCCCCCCGGTGCACGAATTTTGTGCACTGGGCCTCTAGTTTACATATATTAACTTATTTAAACCTCAAAAATTCCATGAGATTGATCTTACCTTTATCCTCATTTTACCTATGAACAAACTTCAACAAAGGAAAGTTCAGTTACTTGCCTGTGGTTACAGAACAAGTAATGATTAAAACCATTATTTGAATAGGGTCCATACTTGGAACTATACAAATGCTAATTAATTATGGCTAAGGTATAAGAAAGCATTTCTGTGGGTAAGAAAATTGTTTGTGATGATGTCTATAAGGCAATAAAGTATCCCTTACCATTCTGCCTCTATCCTACACACACTAACACACACACACACACACACACACACACACACATTCTGGCAGTCTTTTATATATCTTTGTCTTATACGTATTCACACATGTGTAGTTATTTATAAATATATCTAATATTTATTGAGTGTCTGCTATATAGACTATGCTTTTCATACATTTCTGTATTACTTAATCCTCTTAGCATCCCTGAAATGTACTCAGTACAGTGCCTATTTTATTTGAAGAAACTAAAGCACAGAGAAAGGAAATTTACTCCAGGACCCATGACTAGTAAACAGCAGATCAGGTGAGAAAACCAGGCATTCTGGATCCAAAACTCATGCTGATTTCACTATGTTACCCAGCTTTTCTCTTTTCACCCCATAAAAATTCCTACCGTTTCCATACACAGTTCACAGCAGTTGTAAAGGAAGAAACCAGTGAGCCAAAAGATTTAAAGATTTTTAAAATACCACTGCTGAATTAATTTTTGTACATGGGGACAATCTGTAGTCTAGTTTCATTCTTTTGCACGTGGCTTTCCAATTTTCCCAGCACTATTTATTGAAGAGGCTTTCTTTTCTCCATTGTATGTTTTTGGGTCCTTTGCCCATATACATGTGGCTGTATTTCTGGGCTCTCAGTTCCGTTCCATTGGTCTGTGTATCTAAACTTATGGACCTTCAACTTACAGAAGATTTTATGAATTTGACCCCAAAGGCAAGGGAAGTAAAGGCAAAAATAAAGAATGGGGCTATGTCAAACGAAAAAGCTTCCACACAGCAAAAGAAACCAACAATAACACAAAAAGGCAACCAACTGAATGGGAGAAGATATTTGCAAACAACAGCTCTAACAAGGGGTTAATATCCAAAATATATAAATAATTCATACAACTCAACATCAAATAACCCAACTGAAAAATGGGCAGAGGACCTGGACAGATACTTCTCCCAGGAAGAGATACAACTGGCCAACAGATACATAAAAAGATGCTCAACTTGACTAAATTGCAAATCAAAATTACAATGAGATACCACCTCACGCCTGTTAGAATGGCTATTATCAGTAAGACAAGTAGTAGCAAGTGTTGGAGAAAAAGGAACCCTCATTCACTGCTGGTGGGAATGTAAACTGGTACAGCCACTATGGAAAACAGTATGGAAGTTCCTCAAAAAATTAAGAATATTTACCATATTGAAACGCGAAAATTGAACTGGAATGAGAGGTGTTGGCTACCCGGGTTCTTGTCCAGGTGGGTTCAAAGAATGAAACCATGGACAAAAGGTGGTATAGGAAAAGATGGAAATTTATTGAGAAACAAGCACAGACACCCCTCATGGGAGTGGGGAGAGGGTCTCACTAAGTCCCTTTTTTCTAAAGGTGTATAAAGGCTGCAGTTTTTTGTGTCTTGATATCCCCTCTGATTGGTCGCTATAGCAGCTTCAGAGCTCAAACCCCACGTGAGGTTCTCTTCTTCTTCTCCCTTATTGTTTTTTTATCCCATTTGGCCTTCCTCTTCCCTCTCTGAATGAGTGGCTTCCTTCCCTTTATTCTGTAAATGTGTACCTTCTGCAGCTCCCAGCCCCCTTAGTCTATGGAAATGTGTACCTTCTGCAGCTCCCAGCCCCCTTAGTCTATGGAAATGTGTACCTTCTGCAGCTCCCAGCCCCCTTAGTCTATGGAAATGTGTACCTTCTGCAGCTCCCAGCCCCCTTAGTCTATGGAAATGTGTACCTTCTGCAGCTCCCAGCCCCCTTATTCTATGGAAATGTGTACCTTCTGCAGCTCCCAGCCCCCTTAGTCTATGGAAATGTGTACCTTCTGCAGCTCCCAGCCCCCTTAGTCTATGGAAATGTGTACCTTCTGCAGCTCCCAGCCCCCTTAGTCTATGGAAATGTGTACCTTCTGCAGCTCCCAGCCCCCTTATTCTATGGAAATGTGTACCTTCTGCAGCTCCCAGCTTTGCAGCCCTGTGGTTTTCCCCCCTAATTCTAAAATTCCCTAAACCTGTCTATTTTACCCCTAAAAACTCCTTTCAATATGACCCAGTAGTCCCTCTTCTGGGTATGTACTTGAAAATTTTGAAAACATTTATTCCCAAAGATGTATACACCCCTACGTTCATTGAAACTTTATTCACAGTGGCCAAGACATGGAAACAATCAAACTGTCATTCAATAGATGACTGGTACATATATACAATGGAATACTACTCAGCCATAATAAAAGATAAAATACTGCCATTTGCACCAACATGGATGGACCTTGAGAATATTATGCTAAGTGAAATAAGTCAGTCAGAAAAAGCTAAAAACCATATAATTTCACTCATCTGTGGGATATAAACTGAAACTCATAGACACAGACAACAGTATGATGGCTACTAGAGGGAAGGGGGTGGTGGATAGTAAAGGGTAAAAGGGATCCAAATAAATGGTGATGGGAGATGATTTGATTTTGGGTGGTGGGTACACAATGCAATATATAGATCATATATCATAGAAATGTATACTTGAAGCCTATACAATCTTATTAACCAAATGTCATCCCAATCAATTTAATTTAAATGAAATAAAATAAAAATTTTATAAAAGGAAATGCAAATGCTGGATTCAATTGCAAATGATATAAATCAGGTGGTCTGTTTAGGAGAAAGAGTTTAATACAGGTGATGGCATGCTTACAAAATGATTGGGAGGCCTAAAGGAGCAAGGTCTAGGCAGGGCCTGACCTCTGAGATACCTCTGCAAACTGGCCCCATGGTGGAACTTTTACTGTTGCCACAGTCAGGGATCTGGAACTAGGAGCTGCTGGTCCAGCAGCTGGCTCTGTGTCACACTGTGCCAGCTGTGATCCGGGAATCTGGAGGTCCTTTAGAATGGCTGGAGCAATGTCACGCCTGCTGGACCCTCATGAGTGAAACAGATGCCTCCTACCACACCACCGTTCTCCCTTCCAAATAGATTTCTGAACTTAATTTCCTTTACGTGTGTCCAATTGGGGGAACCCAAGTCATATCTAAATCCCCACTGCAAAGAAGTCTGAGAAAGAAGGTTCACATCACAGCTTTCCAGCCTGTGCAGCACACAGACGCACGAGAAAGACTGAAGCAGGTGTGGAGAGACCCACTCTACCGTTCCTGCCCCATCATTTTTAACCGAAAAGAAGTGAATGTCTCAAGGGAAGATTGCTGAGAGTATTATACCTCACTTGAGAGTGGGTGGAGTGCCCACGTGGTGTTTGTACCATCAGAACAAATGGCCACAGGGTGAGGTTGCTTACCCAGAGGTCACAGGTGAAGTAGACGAAGGCTGTGGGCAACCTAGGGTTCCATTTTTAACTCTGCCCTTTCCTGCTGTGTGCCCTCGAGGAAGTGACTTGCCCTCTCTGTGCTACAGTAGCCTCACCTGTACAGTGGGCCACAGCTGCTCCACACAGGAGTGTGAGGTGATTGTGTGTGTGTGTGTGTGTGTGTGTGTGTGTGTGTGTGCGGGCTTTCCACTTCCTAGTCAGCACCCCCCACCTCACTGTTCTCACTGTTACAGAATTTACCAGGTGACTGAAAAATACACGGGAGTACTCGGAGACTGAGGATAAACCCATTTATTTTCAGATGTTTCACATGTACTAGTACAGTGACTCAGGGGCGCCTGTTTCCAAATCCTGAGCCCCGAATATGGAGGCAGCTTTCCCTTTATACCCTTTGGTTTCTTTGTCCCCCAAATATGGATCAGGCTTCCAGACCTTTCGCAGGCTTTGCAAAAAGCCCCAGGTGTTGGGATGGGGGACACAAGACCACACCTAAAGGCCTGACCTGGCGCCAGCACTGATAACCCCCCTCTGGGGGTTGTGTGTGGTTCATGGTTTATGGCCTCTGTAAAACATGAGTATTTAGGTAAATAGGTCTTGCAAGACCAGATAATTAAGCAGGGGGCAGTGACTTGATTAAAAATGTATTTTTATGTTCCCCATCATTCCCCCCCTTCCCCCCCCCCCCCCCCCCGCTTGATCCTCAAGCTGATTTTTAGCCTTGGGGATTCAATAGAAGACTCAAAGTTAGGGAGTAGGGTGTTGAGCAGCTCAAGTCTTTTTCATCTTCATCACCCAAGGGATTATAATGGCCATCCAGAGATCTGGTCTGGAGTAATATCTGAGGCTATAGAGCTTACTGATTCCATTAGCTGTTCTAAAACCTGTTGGCTTTTTTAGAGAAAGGGAGAGGGAGTCTATCCAGGTTTCTTCATTTCTGGCTTCAGAGCAGTTGGAGTGGTGAGGAGCACATCTCAGAGTCCCATCTATTTCTTCTCCAGTTGGCCCATTGTCCTTGCTCTGCTCGTGTCTGTCTAACTGCCTAACACATCCCCTCAAGGATCCTGGCTTCTTTCAGGGAAAATGAACATCGGTGGGCTCCTCTGACTACTACGCTGAGAAGGGACGAAGTTTTCCTTCAGAGCCAAGAGATTCTTGCTCTCTGTCAGAGGAATGATGAGGCCTGGGCATGGAAGAGGGTGGGCTTGTGACCTGGTGGAAACAAACTGTATTATAAAATTTAGTATTATCGAGCAATTAGAACAGCAAGAGTTACAACAAATGGTCTGGTGGAAGGGAAAGAAAACATTTCCATTCTAATAACTCCTATTGAAATAGAATTTTTCTCCTTAAAATCACCCTTATGTTTATTAAAGAGCCAAATTAAGACCAATTTATCTATTGCATTCAATTTGGCCTGATTGCTTGCATAAACACAACAAGAATGGTAACTGACTGCCTTTGCTGGAATTTCATGATTGAGTCTCAATGTGCCCAGGGAAGCCAAGCCATCCCACTGCCATCAGGCCTGGTTAGGTGAATTCCTCACCTGCAGTGGCTCCACCTGGGCCTGGGCCCTAGGCTTCAAGGCCCATCTCCACAGCCCAACTACTCGTAGTAGTCTAGAGTGCATGGGGGTTCCAAAGGTACACAAAGGCGCCCTCATTACTCCCCTTCCACTCTGATCAACCGCCAGTGATGGCAGGGTATGGACCTGATGCTCCAGCGCCATCCATTTTCAGGGCTACCAAGCAAGATACCAGGCTGTCTCCATGGCACTCTTATTGGCTTCAAGTCTTCAGAGTCCAGACAGGACTCTTTAAAACATGACACTTTAGTCAAAGTTTTCAGTCAATAAACCACCATTGGAAACCAGTCTTATTGAATTTATACAAAGAAATGCATTGCCATGATTCATTCATTAAGAATTACCAAATTTCAGAGGGATCATATAGGGAGAAAAATACACTAATTTGCTTTAAGGTCTTCTGATTTTCCTTGACAGTCCTTTCCATGGACTCTTCAAAAGATGTAATATTTTTCCAAATGCATTATAACAAAACAGTAACTGTCTCCAAATGACGAGATGAAATATAAAATGACACAGTTATGGATTTTATTATCATGCAGATGCATGAAATGTTGTCCTTTCTGTAAAACCCAACATTCTGTAATATTATAACCAATAACCATTATTTATAACTGTATTTGATGAAGGTTCCTATATACCTTCAGTATAAAACTTTCCTTCATGAGAGAGAAAGCAAACATTTGAGGCATTTCAGAGCCTATTGGAATGATCTAGCGCCAATTCTAGATCGAGAGAAAGTTTTCTTTAAATTCAAACCCTTGAAGGATTGTCAAACTTGATTTTACCAAAAGATTAAATATTAAAGTGTATTAGACAGAAACATAGGCTAGCAAACTTTAGTTTCTATGATTAAAAGATGGTCTTTTTATTTTTTATTTATTAAATACCTGATTAACATAAAATAATTATTTTACTAGCAAAGAACTAATCAAAATAAGGCTTATTTTCTAACTTCATTTGTCCTTGGGTGTGTACAGCAAATGACATTAATTGGATTACTCCCATCAGTCTCCCCGAGTACTTTGGCATAAGCTATTTACCCTCTGTTTAGAGAGGCAAAAATACAAATCATTCACTCTTAAGTGTCCTTGGTTTAGGGAAGACAGAGTTTTCTAGATGGTTGCAAACTGCTGTTTTAATTTCTCAGTTTCCCTGTTCTGCTTGTCCTGGCTTACTAGCCTGTATCATTTAATAGATTTCCTTTTAACATTTCTTTTTATAAACTTCTTATAACTTCCACAGACATGCTTACAACTTTCAGAAACATTTTTAAATATATTTTATTGATTTTTTACAGAGAGGAAGGGAGAGAGATAGTTAGAAACATCGATGAAAGAGAAACACCAATCAGCTGCCTCCTGCACACTGGGGATGTGCCTGCACATTGGGGATGTGCCTGCAACCAAGGTACATGCCCTTGACCGTAATCGAACCTGGGACCCTTCAGTCCGCAAGCCAACGCTCTATCCACTGAGCCAAACCGGTTAGGGCTCAGAAACGTTTTTACAACTTTCAGAAATAACCACCTTTAGAAACCACCTTCTTTTTCCTTCAAAATGCATAACCATGACTCAGTCCTTCCATTAAGTATTTCTACTCTAATATTCTTTCTTTCTGTCATACCTTCAGTAACTTGTACAGACCTTTTCTTTCTTTTTTAAATGTATTAGAATTCTTCACTCTTAGAAACCTTAATTTTTCAATGATTACCAAAAAGTAAACAGCCAGCACTTCTTAGATTAACATTTATGAACACACTTTAAATGTACTCTTACTTTAAAGAAAATACACCTTCAACAAAGTACAAGAAACCTTCTGTAATAAAAGCTAAGAGCAGGTGAATTAAAACTTGTCTAGCAATCAATGTTTCAGTATTTTATGTTATTTTAAAATAATTAGATGTTTATTATTTAACCTAGCAATGCTCCAAAGTCTTTAAGTTATTCCAGACTTTGGAAAATTAGGTATAGGCATATGAGGCTGGAGAAAGACAGGGAGAGGAGGGAGCAGGCCCAGCAGCCTGTTCTCAGCCTAGCGGCTTGGATTTAAACTGTCACATTCTCTCTCAGAGATAGCATGCTAAGGTTCCTGCTGTGGCTTCTGTTTCTGGCCTCCAGGCCAGTCCATCCCTAGGCCTCTTGTTTTACAATTGTGAACATTGTTGGTTTTCTGGTTTTTGTTTGTTTGCCATTCTTACTATATGTACATAGATCTTCTGAGCCTCTTTTAACAGCTCTCTTGCACTTCTATCCTTCTAGTTCTCTAACTAGAGAATCCCTGGGGCAATGACGGGACCCCTGTCCTCTGGGGCTGGAGGAGGGGTGGGGGTGGAAGGGGCAAGCCCATCAGAACAAATGGCCATAAAGTGAAGGCGGGCATTACCAGAGGTCACAGGTAAAGGAGGCACAGTCTGTGGGCAGCCAGGGTTCTATTTTTAGCTCTGCCCTTAACTGCTCTGTGCCCTCGAGGAAGTCACTGGCCCTCTCTATGCTGCAGGAGACTCACCTGTACAATAGGCCACAGCTGCACCTGCCAGGAGTGTGTGTGTGTGTGTGTGTGTGTGTGTGTGTGTGTGTGCAGCACTTGCCCTGAGGGCTTTCCGCTTCCTAGTCAACACCCCTGCCTTACCACCCTTCCCTCCCCCAGCTTTCCAGCGACTGCACAGTCCCTTCTGGACCTCTTGCATGGACTCTGGACAGGCCTTTTGCTCTCCTGTTTCCTTTTCAATCCCAGCTGTCACAGTCCCAGCAGGAGAGGGCACACACACACCATTTTCGGGAAAGGCTTTGCAAAGGGACTGTTGACAGGTGGGAGAGCAGGGCCAGACAGCCAACAGGGAGGTGGCACCCCAGGAACAGACCAACTGAAGTCTCAAGGGGGTGGGGCCACATGGTCAGGGTAAGAGAGCTCTTGTGCAAGATGGCGGGGCCACTCACTCAGCCTGCTGTGGGCATCTGATCAAGGGGGTGGGGCCATGAGTTCCTCTGGAATTGGGCTTGTGATCAAGGGGCTAGGTCTGCATGATTGGCCAGAAGTGGGCACATGAACAGGGGGGTGGACCACGTGAACAGCTGGAAGTGGGCATGTGAACAGGGCTGGGCCATGTGAAGGGCCCCAGACTTGGGCACCTGATGAAGGGGGCAGGGCCATGTATCAACCCAGAGGGGTGCAGGTGAACAAAGGTGGGGACTCCTGATGGTCCGGAGGTGGGTGTGTGAACAGGGGGTCAGGGCCAGGAGATCAAAGTGAAACCAGCTAGTTTGAAGACCCCACATCAATTTCTTTTCCAGAAAAAAAAACAAAATCTGCCAAGGAGGCAGGCAGTGGAAGCCAAAAGAATAATAACCGAACTTTGCCATCTGAACCACAGAAGGTGAGGGGATGCTGGGTGTTCTCCACACAAGGCCCTGGCCCCAATGCCAGGGACTCCCCCAAGGTTACCAGCTGGGAGGGACCCTGGGACAAAGACAGAAGCTGCCCAGAGGCACTGGGGGATGAAGAGACCCTGTCTTCTGTGGCTGGAGGAGTGATGTGGGTGGAAGAGTCAAGCCCATCAAAGCAAATGGCCACACACTGCAGGGCCGCCTACCCAGAGGTCACAGGTCAAAAGGAGGCACAATCTGTGGGCAGCCCAGGGTTCTATTTTTAGCTCTGCCCATTAACTGCTGTGTGCCCTCCAGGAAGTCGCTCACCCTCTCTGTGGTGCAGGAGCCTCACCTGTACAACGGGCCACAGCTGTTCTCCCCAGGGTGTGGGGTGATTGTGTGTGTGTGTGTGTGTGTGTGTGTGCACGTGCATGCGCCCCACTTGTCCTGAGGGTATTCCCCTTCCTAGTCAACACCCCTGCCTCACCACCCATCCTCCCCCAGCCTTCCAGGGACTGCCCAGGCCCCTCTGGACCTCTTGCATGGACCCTGGATGGGCCCCTGTTCTCCTGACTCCTTTTCAATCCCGGCTGTCACAGTCCCAGCAGGAAAGAGTCGGCTTGCACAAGTGATTTTCTGGAAGGACTTTGGCAAAGGGACTTCTGAAAGGTGTGTGAGCAGGGATAGATCGCCAACCAGGGAGATGTCACCCCAGAAACAAAGACCATCCAAGGTCTCAAGGGGCTGGGGCCACGAGATCACTTGAGAGTGGAGTGGAGTGCCTACCTGGTGTCCACACCCCTGTGTCTAAGAGTTCAACCCACTGGCCTCCCCCAGACTGGTTTGAGGACCCTGGAGCTGCAGGCAAGACCTGGGGCACTAGTGACAGGCTGGGGCGTGGGCTCAGCGCATCCCTAGAGCTGCAGTGGAGTTCTGAGAGTGCTGTGTGCTGAATGGGGTCTCCGGGGGATGAGAGATGCTGCCACGGAGGTGGGGTAGCACCAGGGACTGGTACCAGGTGGCACCTGGGCAGAGCCACATCTCACAATGCGAAGGCAGGAAGTCAGCCGATTTGCAGACCCCGAACCCATTTCTTTTCCAGGTAAAACGAAATCTGCCAGGGGAGGCAGGGGGCAGAAGCCAGACACAAGGAAAATAATGGTACTTCGGAATCTAAGCCACGGAAGGCGAGAGGGGACAGGGCATTCTCCTCACGCAGCCCTCGCCCCAATGCAGGAGGACTCCGCCAAGATGACCAGCTGGGAGGGACAGTGGAGCAAAAGAGAGCAGCCACCCAGAGGCACAGGGGCAGTGACAGGAACCCTGCCCACAGTAGGTGGAGGAGAGGGGTTCGGGGAAGGGTGGAGCCCATCAGAGCAAATGGCCACAGGGTGAGGTTGCTTACCCAGAGGTCACAGGTAACAAAGACGAAGGCTGTGGTCAGCCAAGGGTTCCGGTTTTCGCTCTGCCCTTGTACTGCCGTGTGCCCTCAGGAAGTCGCTCACAGCTCTGTGCTACAGTAGCGTCACCTGTACCATGGGCCACAGCGGCTCCTCACAGGAGTGTGGGGTGATTGTGTGTGAGTGTGTGTGCCCCACTGGCCCTCAGGGCTTTCCACTTCCTATCACACCCCCACCTCACCACCCTTCCCTCCCGCAGCCTTCCAGGGACTGCCCAGGCCCCTCTGGACCCCTTGCGTGAACCCTGGACGGGCTCCTGTTCTCCTGGCTCCTTTTCCATCCCCGCTGTCACAGGCCCAGCAGGAAGGAGAGGGTAAGCACAAATGACTTTCTGGAAGGATTTGGCAAAGGAACTATTGACAGGTGTGAGAGCAGCTTCAGACAGCCAACTAGGGAGGTGGCACCCGGAAACAGACCATCCAAGGTCTCAGTGGGGTGGGACCCCATGATCTTGCGAGAGTGAACAAGGGAGCAGGGCCATGTTATCAAGGGGAAGTGGACACATTACTAGGGGTGCGGGGCACGTGTTCACGTGAGAGTGAGCATGTGAATAAGGGTGGCGGGCCCATGTGATCTCGCCAGAGTAGGTTTGTGAACAAAGGGGTGAGGTCACATGAACGGGCGGGAGAAGTCTCGTGAGGTCAGAAGAGGGCCGTGTTAAGATAGAAGGGATGCGGTCAGTATCCCTCAGATGCTGAAGAAGTAGGAAGGACGCTCCCCTGGAGCCCTTTGAGGCAGCACAGGCCCAGACCCCTGGATTTCAGATTCTGGCCCCAGAATGGGGAGAGCACGTGTTCCTGTTTGTTTAGGCCAGTCTATAGTTATTGGAGCAGCAGCCCCTTCTGGGGCTTTGACTGTGTTCTGGAACAGCTGAGCCCCGTGCTCTGGCAGGGGAGACCCCCTAGACCTCTCACCGTAGGGGCCCACAGGGAAATTCATCCCTATGTCTTTGCCTCCACCCTGTCTCCTGCTCCCACAGAAGCTCCATGGCAGTGACAGTGCAGTGGGCACACCAGGGCAGGCTGTTTCACGGGACGTGCAGGCTACGTGGCTCAGGGACTCCTGGCCGCCTTGCGGAGCCCCAGCTTCAGGATGATGCAGGGTACTTCCCAGCCCCACTCTTACCTCCCAGACCTTCCAGCCTCGGCCTCGGCTTCCTGGAGCACCTGGGTGGACAGGAGCCAGCAACTGGGTTGTCGCGCCCATATTCTAGATGCCAAAACTGAGGCTTGGAGAGGTGGAGCAGAGATCCCTCCACCCAGCCCACCTTCCTCTCACCTCAGCCCAACTCACAGGAGGCGCCCCCAGCTGCCACCTGGTTGCCATGGTGTCGGAGGAGGAGGAGATTTCTGAGAAGCAATCCAAAAATACACACCAGCTGGCCTCTCCCTCCAGCTTCAAAGCCTCCTTTTATGCAGATAGGCAGAGGCCTCTTCCTGGCCAGGCAGCTGGGAGCAAAGGGGGTCAAGAAGGCAGAGGGTCCAGGTAGTGGGTTCAGGGACCCTAACCTCATCCAGATTTCCTGGACCTGGGCTCCATCGCCCTCCCAGTTACCAGACCAGACGGGCTGTTTCCTGCCTCCCTGCCTTCGCACATGCAGTGCCATCTTGAATGCCCTTCCCCACCCTTCAAATCCCAGCTTGGCTTTAACTCCACTGGAGAACCTTCCCCGAGTCACTTGGGGCTCCCCCTGCATCCTGCACCCATTTCTGGATGAAGCCCTTAGGGGGCTGTGAGGTCTTGGGGATGCTAGCTTTGCCTTTGTACCCCAGCCTCTGGCACAGACAGGTGCTCAGTAAATCCAGAAAGGAAGGGAAGGAGGGCGGGATGGAGGGGAGCAAAGAAACACCTCTCATAGGACTGGAGAGGATCCGGACCGTGAACACCTGGCACAGGGCTGGGCACAGAGCAAACCCACTCCCTTCCTGCCACCTCCACCTGAGCCTGGGCTCCAGCACCTTCTGCCTCATCCGATTTGGAGCCGGCTCAAGGATCGTCTCCATACCCGCAGGCCTGTGTCTGTTGCCCATTTGGATGCACCAAGATGCAGATGTGTTCTTACTTCATAAGGAGCTAGTGTGTTTGGAAGAAAGGCCTCCATTCTCGGAAATCCCAGACTGTGCAAACTTGCAAGGGTCTGAGGGCTGACCTTGAGCAGGGGTTTTCAAAGGGTTTTCATACTGAATACTTTCTGCAAACAAAGCCTTACCTGATGGCCATTATGTAAAACAGACAGATGGAAACTAAACTGCTTGGGGCAAAGTGGTGGGTGTTGAAGGTGCCTGGGAGATGGGACCAGAGTCCCCTTTCCCCTGTAGCTCTGGGTCTTGGGGAGATGGGGGTTGGGGTTGGTCCTGGTGGTGGGATGGGGCAGCCTGGAGAGAGGGAGAGCCCTGGGGAGAGCAAGCATATCAAATTGAAGAAGGGGCACATTTGCCTTCTGTTCTTTATGATATACACAAAACATAGGCTTTTTCCAATATTCCCAATACTGTCTTAATGATAATTGTGGTCCTCTCTCAGTTTTCCTCCTATTCTCCTTTCTTGTATCTTCTAAAACAGCAATTTTCAACCAGTGTGCTGCAGCAGGTACACTGGTGTGCCGCAAGAATTCTTAAAATATGCAATATCTGACTATTTAGTCAGGGGCACTGACCTCTTTTCCTGTTAACATTAAAAAAAAAAATTTCAAACCTGTAAAGAATTTTTGTGAGTTTATTTGAGCCAAACTGTCGACAATTGCAGGGAAGCACTATCTCAATGAATTGGGATAGTGCTCCAAAGAATGGCAGGTTTTCATCTATTTTTGAACATTGCAATCAAAGGAGGGGACGTGGGTGGGTTACATGAAATCCACTGGTGATAGATTAGAGAGGCGAGAGAAAGCACAGCGTGGCGGGGAGGGACCTCTGGGATTGGATAAAAAGTAAAATGATAGACACATACTTAGGTAGGTGCAGGATAGCCAACAGTCAACAATTAACATGACAATGAAGGAATTTGTGGTATCTGTCCTGGCAGCCCAGGCACATTAGGTTGTTCCCCAAGGGGTCCAGAAAAAGGGAAGTTACAAGTTACCCAGACATTTCAAGGATATGTTAACCCGGATACAAAAAGACAGACAGACTCAGTTAAGGTAAAGGTTGACTATGTCAGTGAAAATACCGGCCTAGGATGTAACTACCCACCATAACTGCTTTTAGTTAAGGTTTAATTTCAGACCATCCTTCAGGGTTACTTTAGGTCAGGGGTCCTCAAACTTTTTAAACAAGGGGCCAGTTCACTGTCCCTCAGACCGTTGGAGGGCCGGACTATAGTTTTAAAAAAAAACTATGAACAAATTCCTATGCGCACTGCGGGCCCGGGATGAGTCGGCTGCTAAGCAGGACAGGCAGCGGCACCCGGCGGGCTGGATAAATGTCCTCAGCGGGCTGCATGTGGCCCGCGGGCCGTAGTTTGAGGACGCCTGCTTTAGGTCTTCATGTTTATAAGACCGCCATGCAGGACTTCCCTGAGCTTGTCAGGTTAGCATGTGGCCCCTTTCATCCACATCCCTCAGATTATCAAATAAAAATGACAACAGCCAGCACAACAATAGCTGTCCAGTGTGAATGAATCAAAATAATGCATATTTTTTTGTCAGATAGGCAAAAAATATATATTTTTGGTGTGCCAAAAAGAAACTAATTTTAGTAATTATATGTTCCATGAGATGAAAAGGTTGAAAGTCGCTGTTCTAAAACAAAGACCACCACAGGTCTGACATACGGAGTCTTTCAGAGATAATTACATGTTTTTTCTCTTTAAAAATAATGAGAAGGCATTGAAATCAATTTTAATCATTTTACATTTACTCATTGCATAATACTTTTGGTTTTTAGGGGTAATTAAATCTAATTTGTTAGAGATTGTTAATATTTAGCTATAAGGGAAATATAAAATCAGGATGTGAACTTAAATCTCACAATGCAAGTAAAATTAAAGAGAAAGGACAAATATGCTATTTTCTTCTAACACTTTAGTTTTCCATTGTCATCAACAGTAGAATTACTGAGGCTGGGGAAGGGGACTGTGCCTACCTCAGAGGCTCACCTTACTGCATCTGTCTTTTTCTCTGAAACAATAAGGAGATATTTGATCAAGAAATAAAAAGACTCAAAGTTAATCTTGGCTCTACTACCAAATAACTGTGTGACTTCAAGCAAAAATTTCTTGGAGCTTTGGTTCCCTCGTTTATAACTCTACTAGTGGCCTGGTGCATGGATTCATGCACATTGAAAAGAAATTAATTAGAAGGTGGCTGGCAGGGTGGGACTGGGCAAGATGGCAGGACATACCCTGGAGCCAACCTCCCACAGTCCCTCCCCAGCTGGCTGCACCTGGGGTGGCACTGCAGCTCAGCAGT
The DNA here is from genome assembly GCF_963455305.1 of Plecotus auritus. NCBI lineage: Eukaryota > Metazoa > Chordata > Mammalia > Chiroptera > Vespertilionidae > Plecotus > Plecotus auritus. The sequence continues at coordinate 154,861,461 of NC_137782.1, forward strand.
AAACCAGATTTGGTGCCAACAGTGCCCCAGCAACAACATAACCCACAGCCAAATGTGGCATTGTATGGGCCCGCGAGGAATCAGGCTCCCTCCTCTCTGGTTCCAGGGTGCATCACCTAAGAACCGCAGCTGCCAAGTCACCGCAGCTTGGCAGCTCCTGTGTTGAGTGTCTGCCCCCTGGTGCTCAGTGTGCGTCATATCTACCAGCTGGTCAGCCGGTTGCTTAGCCTTTTATATATATGGATGCCAGACCCTTTCCTGAATTCCAGATATGTAAATCCAATGGTCTTTGTGACATCTCCACCTCGACAATCCCAAAGTACCTCAATCTAAGAAGAAACTAATTTGTGAACTTCCACCAGGAACTTGGTTTCTTCCATTGTCCCTCAACCATCCACTTAAGCTAGCCAGAACTCTAAAACCCATGACTGACATCACCCTCTCCTCCTTACGAAATTTTGTTAAATTAATACCTTTCATTTCTGTCCACATCTCTGTATATCCCTCACAGTGCCACCGCCCATCCAAGCCACCCTCATTCATCAGGACTACTGTGAGAGCTTTTTTGCTGGTCTACCTCTGCCTACTCTTACTCCTTTAATCCTCTGCTCATCAAGTCAGTATTTTTTTTTTTTAATATATTTTATTGATTTTTTACAGAGCGGAAGGGAAAGGAGGGATAGAGAGTTAGAAACATCGATGAGAGAGAAACATCGATCAGCTGCCTCTTGCACGCCCCCTACTGGGAATGTGCCCGCAACCAAGGTACATGCCCTTGACCAGAATCGAACCTGGGACCCTTGAGTCCGCAAGCCGACGCTCTATCCACTGAGCCAAACCGGTTTTGGCTCAAGTCAGTATTTTTGAAATGCAAATCTGATCATGTGGCCCCCTCTACCTAAAATATTTCCATGACTTACTAGCTGTGTGAAGGCAGCTTGGGCTGGCAGCTTGGGTCTGTGCCCCCCCTCCAACCCCCACATTCTGATGTATATGCTTGCGAGCCTATAATTAAGCCCCAACTCCCTTTCAGCTTGTATCCTAGCTAGTCTTGCAAAACCTGTTTCCCTGAATGCTTATCTTACAGGGGACATAAAACCATACACACCCCCACAAGGGGGTCTGAATGCTGGCGCCAGATGGGGGCTTGGTCGCTATCTCACTCCCCCTCTTGCAACCATCACAGGGGCTGCAAAGCCCACGAAAAGTCCAGAGGCCTAGTCCATATTTGGGAGACAATGCAACTAGGGGTATAAAAGGGAAAGCCCCACCGCATTCGATGCTCAGCTTTGGGTACCCATTTCCCTGAGCCAGCACCGGTGTTTCCTGTAATAAAAAGTGCATTTTCTGAATCTTCTGAGTGCCTGCTTGTTTGTCTGCCCACCACTTGGAAATTTGCCGTAACAGCTACTTGGAAATCCAGCAATGCTCTCTGTACACTTATCACACAGTCCTCCTTTTGTTTCCCCAAATGTGCCTGTGCCCCCATACCAAAGGATCTTTGCACATGCTGTTCCCTCATCTGCCATACTTCTTGTCCTCCAGTTAACATGTAGTCTCCCATCAGATTTCATCTCCTTTCCCTCACTCAGAGAAGCTTTCTCTCCCCTCTTATATTATGTCAATTCTCTTTACATGTGCAAAGTATTATTACAGTTGTAATTGTTAAATTTATTTTTGTGATTATTCGAATAATACTAGCTTTCCCATTAGACTACAAGATCCATAAGGATTGAGACCGAATCTCACATGGCATATACACAATAAATACTTATTGAAAAATTGCATGAATCAATGAATATCACTAGATTAATAAAGCTATAAAATTAATTACCTCCTAATCACTGAAATCCTACACGCCTATTTAACTTCTCTGTGCTATCATTAGCTGCATTAAAATGAAGCAAAGTTATATAACTACTTGTGGTCTGGTGCATGAATTTGTGCACATTGAAAAGAAATTAATTAGAAATATTTTAATATCACTATTCACCCTTTCTCTATAATAGAAGTGTTAACCAAATTCACAATTGACAATGACAGATTGAAACACACACGTGCGATTGGTGCCAGCAAGAGCTTTATATATATCATGCATGTGTGAGTCAACTTAGCTTCTCATAGATATAGAACAAACTTGCTTAATTAGACCTGCTTTCTGATTTACCTAAACTTTTCCAGCCTAGTGAAGCACCCCAACTTCTCTGTCAGGTAATTGTCAGCAACAGAACAACAGTAAATATCAACACAAAGCAGAATATTATTGTAGATCATGCAGGGAAAACAAAAGGTACAATATTTAACTGCAACACTGTTTGACTATATTCTGTGCAGTGAGAAAACCTAAAGTCATTTTCAAGATTTACTATTTCTTACTTTTCAGTTGGGTCAGGTTTCTAAGCTTTCTAAATCTCCATTTCCTGGCTAATGAAAAGAAAATAGGATTCCATCTATGTACCTACTCCAGGACTTCTGTGAGGATCAAATGAGATGAGGCACAGGAAAAAGCTTCACAGACATTTGGTTACAGTGTAAAGTGTTTCCACCTGGGTATACTGGTAAAGCAAATTGTGTTGCTGGGCTGAAGAAACTGCAAGGAGGCTAGTTGCCAGGGAGAGGAAACCGGGTGTTGCTACGTGACGTCATTACCCGAACGGAGGGAAGAACACTTAGCATGTTAGTCTTTTATATAGATAGATGAGTCCCAAATTGGCCTAATATCAGATTTTGTTGTCAGCATAAATAAGTGGGTCTTGAAAAAAATTCCTCATATATCTAAAATTCTTAATAAGAAAGCAAGACATCTATCAAGACACCACAGAAAAAGGTATTCAGGAAGGAAACATTTTAATGGAATGGTTGAAATCAAGGAAAGATTGACCCAGATACATGCTGACAAAGGGAACAGCCTAGATCAGTGGTCGGCAAACTCATTAGTCAACAGAGCCAAATAACAACGGTACGATTGAAATTTCTTTTGAGAGCCAAATTTTTTAAACTTAAACTTCTTCTAACACCACTTCTTCAAAATAGACTCACCCAGGCCATGGTATTTTGTGGAAGAGCCACTCTCAAGGGGCCAAAGAGCCGCATGTGGCTCGCGAGCCACAGTTTGCCGACCACGGGCCTAGATGAAGGACCTCTGTGGGAGTAAGGGGCAAGGAAGTACAATAAGGGGAGACAAACGAGAAGTATGACCCATATAAGGAAACACACAGATAGGAAATTATGAAAAGGCCCGGCGCACAAAATTCGTGCACAGGGGTGGGGGGTCCCCTCAGCCCAGCCTGCACCCTCTCCAATCCAGGACCCCTCAGACATCCCTCTCACAATCCAGGACCACGAGCTCCTAACTGCTCACCTGCTTGCCTGCCTGATTGCCCCTGACTGCCCCCCCTGCCAGCCTGGTCACCCCCAACTACTCCCCTGCTGACCTGGTCGCCCTCAACTTCCCCCCCCCCCCCCGCTGGCCTGGTTGCCCCCAAATGCCGTCCCCTGCAGGCCTGGTTGCCCCCAACTGTCCCCTCTGCTGACCTGGTCACCCCCAACTGCCCTCCCCTGCAGGCCTGGTTGCCTCTCACTGCCCCCCTCTGCCGGCCTTGTCACCCCTCACTGCCCCCCTGCTGGTCTGGTTGCCCCCAACTTCCCCATGCTGGCCTGGTTGCCACCAACTGCTCCCCCTCTGGCCTGGGTCACCTCTCACTGCCCCCCCCCCCCCCGCTGGCCTTGTCACCCCACGCAGCCTGCTGTTCAGTTGTTACTGTGAGGGTGTCCTGACCAATTTGCATATTACCCTTTTATTAGTATAGAGCTGAGTCATTTAACTCCATAAACAACCTCACCCAATGCAGGCTCTGACTGAACAGGTGCCCTCTAAAATAGTTGAAGTCTAAAAGCTGATTTTTTTTTTTTTTTTTTTGCTTGGAACAGCAGTTTTATGGCAAGTGTTTTCATTTTTGGCAGCCTAAAAGATATTAGAGCAATGATTGTATCCTTGGCAGTGTTCTGTTTTGTTGGCTGTGCTTTTGGCAAAACAGTTGGATTCTGGCTGTAAATGATAATTTCTTGACTACCTTCATTAAAACCCTGACTGCAGGCTCTGGGAACAAATTCTGGGACAAGGCAGAGTTAGAGACACTTCAAGAGCTCCCAAGAGAATAACACACACACACACACACACAACACACACACACACACACACACACACATGATGGCTCTTAAGCACAACACAGAGGTAATACCTTCAGGGCTTTATCACTCAACTATAAAAAAGAGAGGAACAGCTCTAGCCGCTTTGGCTCATTGGACAGAGCATCAGCATGTCGAATGAAGGGTCCAACTTTTGATTCCAATCAAGGGCATGCACCTCGGTTGAAAGCTTGGTATTTGATGTGTCTTGTTTTTCCCTCTCCTTTCTACTCTCTAAAAATCAGTGGAAAAATATCCTTAGGTGAGGATAAAAAAAAAAGAGAGGAAGATATGTCACCCTTTTTATAAATAAGCACCTTTTGTGGAGAACGCTCCTTTCCAATGCTACATCCACACAGCCTAAATCTAAGGGACTTTATAATTGGCACAAGTGCCTACTAAATTTGTACATGTCACACCCTCCAAATATTTCAGCAGGTAACTGTTATTCTCCTTCCTCGGTGACTAGTACAACAAGCCCCATGATTTTACACAATGTGCCTTTCCCACAAGTCTTGGGCCAACAATTGGGACCCAGTCCTTTCTCAAGGGAGTTCCCAGCCTGGAAGGTAAACCAAGCAGCAACTCTCAGGGGCAGCACCTTGCCAGCCATTCCCTCTGGTTTTCATGGCTCCTGATGTCTTGCTGAGAGGTGGAAACCCACAGTATTGGTGTTTCAGAGCCCCAGAAGGGTCCTGCTGAGCCCTCTCTTAACAACTATGTCTTCCAAAACACAATTCTTGAACAGAACTTGTTCAGAATCTCTTCACATTGGATTAGGGACTCTAGTCTCTGAAACACCACCCAGTTCTGTGGTCCACAAACTGCGGCTCACCAGCCACATGCGGCTCTTTGGCCTCTTGAGTGTGGCTCTTCCACAAAATACCACGGCCTGGGTGAGTCTATTTTGAAGAAGTGGTGTTAGAAGAAGTTTAAGTTTAAAAAATTTGGCTCTCAAAAGAAATTTCAATCGTTGTACTGTTGATATTTGGCTCTGTTGACTAATGAGTTTGCCTACCACTGACCCAGTTCATACTCCTCAAGTCTTCAATTCTCTAAGCAGTGGTCGGCAAACTCATTAGTCAACAGAGCCAAATATCAACAGTACAATGATTGAAATTTCTTTTGAGAGCCAAATTTTTTAAACTTAAACTTCTTCTAACACCACTTCTTCAAAATAGACTCGCCCAGGCCGTGGTATTTTGTGAAAGAGCCACACTCAAGGGGCCAAAGAGCCGCATGTGGCTCGCGAGCCGCAGTTTGCCGACCACGGCTCTAAGGGAAGACAGGTGTGCTCACTTCTCCTCAGCACCAGGTTGTTTCCATTTGCAAGGGAGCCTCTCCTCACAGTTAAGAAAATGACCCCGAATTTTCTCCTGGCATATTCAAATTTGGGTATTTTGGGGACTTTATCTCCAAATCTCCTCCATCTGCCCTTCCAATAAGACACTGCGACACATTTGAGAATTAGGGTCAGGAAAAACCTTGAGTTTCCCAATATTGCCATTCAAAGCAATCTCCAAAAATGCATGAGATCCCATTATTTTTTAAGGAACTATAGATTTAAGATGAAAATAGTGCCTTTCTAACAACATACCATGAAGGTCACGTTATCTCAGAAAACTGTTTGAGCAGAGGAAATAGGAAAAATATAAATTACTTTTAGTACCCAGATGAATCTCTGGCAAAGTATTGTGTTTGGTCTTCAGCACTTACTTTTCACCCCTGGGAAAAATGAAGTCAAGGTAAGCCTCACAGTAGATCTCTGAAATGCAGAATTGCCTCTATCCTCACATGACCCTCAAACCTTTCCAGTGATTGAAAACAATGTATATATTAGGTTTAAAAAACTGTAAAGTTTCCTAATAAAAAACCCAATTACAAAATAATGGAATCATTAACCATACTAAATAAAACATAGAAATGCGGCATACTTTCAGTTACTTGTAAACTTGGTTATTAATCCAAATTTTATATCCAGTCCTAGTTTACTTTACACTGAGAGGAGGAGAAGCTATCCTATATAATAAAAGGCTAATATGCAAATAGACTGAATGGTGGAACAACCAGAACAACCGAACAAGAGGTTGCTATGATGTTGCTGACCACCAGGAGGCGTGTGTGGAACATGGCAGGCGTCAGCTGCAGTGGGATGGTGGAATAGGTGAGTGGAGGTGCCAGACCAAGGCGGGGCGCCGGTTGCTGTCATTGGGTGAGCCTCTGGTGGTTACTGAAAATTCTTTGCTCCCTGTGCTGCGGTCCCGCCTGGCGCTCACACCTGCTGCCAGCGCCGACCCCACTCGCACCCGAAGCCGGCGCCAGTCCCGATAGCGCAGCACTATCAGCGGGTGCAAGCGGTGACTGCTGGCCCTGATCGCCCCTGAGGGCTTCTCCACCTCCCCCTGCTCCTGAGAGGCAATTGGGGCAGCAACCACCACTCACACCCACTGACAACACTGGCCCTGCTCGTACCCACTGCTGGCACCAGCCCCAATTGTTCCACGCCGTCAGCGGGTACAAGCAGGGCCAGCGCCATCAGTAGGTGGGAGCAGCGGCGGCAGGGGTAGAGCTGCCGGCAAACAGGGGAACAGGGGCCATGGTGGGAGGGGCTGGGCAGGGGCGTGGAGGATGGGCCAAGACACGCCCCTCTGCCTACCTCAGCCTTGCAGCCCAGAGTTCCTTTCAAGGTGCACGGATTCGTGCACTGGGCCCCTAGTCTATATATATAAAAGGCTAATATGCCAAGTGTCCCTCTGACCGTTCGACTGGTCGCTATGACACACACTGACCACCAGGGGGCTGATGCTCAATGCAGGAGCTGTCATGACGCGCACTGGCCATTTGCAAAGAAACGGCACCATGGACCTGACGGTGACAAAGCCACACTCGGCTTCCCCCAAGTGGGACACAGGCCCCGCCACCATTCCGGAGTGACACCCCACCAAATCGCAGCCAATGCTGCCAAGACCCCATGGCACAAAATGCAGCCCACAGCCCAGCCAGGAAACGGTGGCTGTGAGCACTGGGTAATGATGTCACGTATCAATGCCCGGCTTCCTCTCCCTAGCAACTAGCCTTCTTGCAGTATCTTCAGCCCAGGAACACAACTTGCTTTATAGCCAGGTGCAAACATTTTACACTTTAACCAAATGTCTGTGAAGTGTTTTCCTGTGCCTCATCTCATTTGATCCTCACCGAAGTCCTGGAGTAGGTAGATAGGAGACTCGGTGGAATCCTATTTTCTATTCATTAGCTGGAAAACAGAGATTTAGCAAGTTTAGAAACTTGACCCAACTGAAAAGTAGTAAGAAATGGTGGACCTTGAAAATGACTTCAGATTTTCTCACTGCACAGAATATAGTCAAACACTGCTGCAGTTAAATATTTTACCCTTTGTCCTCCCTGCGTGATCTACAATAATAATCTGCTTTGTGTTAATATTTACTGTTGTATTGCTGACAATTACCTGAAAGAGAAGTTGGAGTTCTTCACTGGGCTAGAAAAAGTTTAGGTAAATCAGAAAGCAGGTCTAATTAAGCAAGTTTGTTCTATATCTATGAAAGGCTAAGTTGATTCATGCATGCATGATACATATAAAACTCTTGCTGGCGCCAATCACGCCCATGTGTTTCAATCTGTCATTGTCAATCGTGAATTTGGTTGACACTTCTATTATAGAGAAAGGGCGAATAGTGATATTAAAATATTTCTTCTGATTAATTTTCTTTCATTGTGCACAAATTCGTGCACTGGGCCACTAGTTTATATTATGAAAACATGAGCTGAACCATGAAAATACAACAAAAAGAACAGAGGAATAGGGAACATTTCCTTAATCTCAAAGTTCACAGGATAATGCTTAGAAGAAAGACATCATTGTATGATTTATTTTTTTCATGCCCCCAAAAATCATCTTAAAATCTCACTTTTGTGGAAAATTTTCCCACAAAGTGGAAATAATATACATATTATTTCTCCACATCAGAGAAATGGTGCCATGAGGAGTTCCCCTATCTCTCCCCTCGAAGTTGTATTAATTTGAACAGCTATAATTCAACAAAGGATTCCCTGCTCAACACACAAACATGTCTGAGAGATCTGTGAATTGAAGCATCTGCAGGTGGGAGAGTCAGAGAGAACAGGGGCAGAGAAAAGGGAGAAAAGCAGAAATAGGAGCCCAGAGCTCACTTCGAGGCTCAAGGCTAGGGTCTCAGGAGAGGGGAGGACCCAGGTGGCCGCCTGACTCCCTGCAGCCCAGAGGAGCACAGAGGTACAATGAGGTGAGCATTCCTGCCACAGTGGTCAGTATGCACTGCAGCAGAGTCTGAGCACAGAGGTGTGGTCTGGAGACCACCATTGCCAGGCACAAAAACAAAGCCACCGAGCCTAGTTTCCAGGCTGCCTTCCCTCGCCCTCCCAGAGCTAGCAGCAGGCTCCAGTGAGCCGTGGGCTACAGAGTACACAAGCTGCAGCCCTGAGAACTGGAGAGACAGAAGAATTTTCACTGAACAGCAGGCACATGCTGAGGCCAATCCCGGTGACACAGGTAGAGATACAGCGGTGAGGTAGCTGAGGTCTGGCAGTACCATTACTGGAAGGAGAACAAAGGCACAAAGGTGCCAGCTGCCCTCTTTCAGTGTACCCTGCCCCCACCCATCTCAGCTGCACTGCTCGCAGTATCTGGTTGCAAGGCACAGCATGGGGATTTCATGGACTCAAAACCACATCACCCACCACATTCCCCCATGGAGTGGTGCCCTGGGACCTAGGTGACCTGGTCACAGAGGAGCTGCCCACCTCCCCAAGGAATACAGGGCATTTTCCACCACCCTTCAGAGATCCAAGAAGCAATAGCATTGCAAGAGAAACTAAAAAACTAGTGCTTCTGCGCCATCTACTGGAAAGCAAAAAGAAAGACTTCTTATCAACCTACTGAATAGAGAAGTGCCACTCTTAAAAATAAAAAATAAAAAAAGCAGATTTCATTCCCACAGTAACCTAGGCAGAGAAGAAATTCATCATATGCCATTGAATAACCATGGTAATGAGACAGGTCAGAAAAAAAATAAAAAATCTTCAGAAAATAAACTTAAAGTTATAGAAATATGTGATTTAAATGACAGAATTCAAGATTGCAGTTCTGAAAAAACTCTAAGGATAGAAGAAAACACAGACAGTTTAATGACTGAGAAATAAAATCAATTAAGAAAAGGAATACTTTATCAAAGAAAGTAATATTTTTAAAATGAACCAAATATAAATTCTGGAGATGAAAACCTAATAAAAGAAATGAAGAATGAACAAGCAAGCTTAGGAAATAGAGCTGACCAGAAGGAGGAAAGAATTATTAATATCAAAGATAGAAATCTAGAAATTACACAGATGGAAGAAAAGAGGCTTGGAAGATTTTTTTAAAAATGAAAGAAATCTACAAGAACTATCTGACTCCATCAGAAGAAAACATATAAGAATAATGGGTATATAACCCTGGCCAGTGTGGCTCAGTCGGTTGAGCATCATCCTGGACATGGAGGGGTTGCCAGTTTGATTCTGGGTCATGGGACATGCCCAGGTTACAGACTTGACCCCCAATGGGGGGTGTGCAGGAGGCAGCCTATCAATGTGTCACTCTCACTTTGATGTTTCTCTTTCTCCCTCTCCCTTTCTCTCTAAAAATCAATTTTAAAAATCTTTAAAAAAAAAAAAAAGAATAATGAATATACCAGGAGGAGAAGAGAGGGAGAAAGGAACCGAGAACCATTCAAACAAATAGTTGGTGTGATTTTCCCAAACCTATGGAAAGAACTAGATCCTCAAATCCAAAAGGCAAACAGAATACAATTATCTCAATCTAAAAAGTACTTCTCAAATGCACAGTATATTAAAACAGTCAAAAATTAATGACAAGCCCTAGCTGGTTTGGCTAGGTGGATAGAGTGTCAGCCTGCGGACTGAAGGGTCCCAGGTTTGAGTCCGGTCAAGGGCATGTACCTTGGTTGCAGGCACATCCCCAGTAGGGGGTGCTCAGGAGGCAGTTGATCTATATTTCTCTCTTATTGATGTTTCTAACTCTCTATCCCTCTCCCTTCCACTCTGCAAAAAAATCAATAAAATATATATTTTTAAAAATTAACGACAAAGAAAGAATTCTCAAGGTAGCCAGGTAAAAGAAGATGGTACCCTAATAAAGAAAATCCCTTTAGACTATCATCAGAATTTTCAGCAGAAACCCTACAAGCTAGGAGAGAGTAGAATCATATACTCAAACTATTGGAAGAGAGAACTGGTCAGCCAAGAATAATATATCCAGCAAAGTTACCCTTTAGATGTGAAGTAGAAATAAAGACTTTCCAGACACAGAATTTAGTGCCAGAAGACCTCCATTACAAGAAATACTGAAGGGTGTTCTTTTACCTGAAACAAAGACAAAGGGACACAAAACTATGAGTAAAATTACTAATAGACAGAAGCAGGATATTGCAAGTCTTTTTCAGATAGGGTAAAACATTACAGAGAGAGAGAAAGACAATAGCTACTGCAATTCGGAAATGAACTCGCAGCATAAATAGGGATAATCTGTGACAACAAAAATAGAAAATGGGAGAGGAGAGGGTAAAGGTCTAAATTTTCAAAGGGGAGTGCAGATAAGATGTATTCAGAAGAAAAAAGACTACTGTATATGTGAAACTTTATTTTTCATAAACCTAATAATAACCATCCAAAAAATCCATAACTGGGACACATAACATGAAAAAAGAGGGAAAAATGACAGAATACCACCAAACTAACAACAGACAGAAACATAAGGAAAAGGAACAATGGAGACACAGAGCTACCAGAAAACAAAAGATAAAATGGCTTCAGGAAATCCTCATACATCAATAATTACCCTAAGTGTAAATGGACTGAACTCACCAATGATAAGGAACAGAGTAGCAGGTTGAATCAAAAAGCAAGACGCAACCAGCCCTAGCCAGTTTGGTTCAGTGGATAGAGCATAGGCCTGCGAACTGAAGGGTCCCGGGTCCAATTCTGGTCAATGGCATGTACCTTGGTTGCAGGCTCCTCCCTGGCCCGGGCCCTGGTTGGGGCTCATGCAGGAGGCAACCAATCGATGTGTTTCTTTCACATCAATGCTTCTTTCCCTCTCTCTTTTCCACTCTCCCTAAAAAAATCAATGGAAAAATATCCTCGGGTGAGGCTTAACAAAACAAAACAAAAACAAAACCCTACCATATACCACTTTCAGGAGACACAGCTCAGCTGCAAGAATAAATATAGACTCAAAGTAAAAGAGTGAGAAATGATTCTGAAGCAAATGGCACCTACAGATAAGTGAGTGTAGCCATACTTATATATGACAAATTAGATTTCAAGATAAAAAAGGCAATAAACACATGAGAAAGATAAACATCACATGATCTCACTCAGGAATATAATGAACAACAAAAACTGATGAACAAAAAATAAATCCAGAGACAAAGAAGCATCGAACAGTCAAACCTCAGAGGGAAGAAGTGGTGTGTGTGTGTGTGTGTGTGTGTGTGTGTGTGTGTGTATTAAGAGATCAACCAAAGGACTTGTATGCATGCATATAAGCATAACCAATGGACACAAACAGTAGGGGGGTGAGGGCATGTGCTGGGGGGGGGCGGTGGGAGCAGCTGGGGAGAGGTCAATGGGGGAAAAAGGAGACATATGTAATACTTTAAACAATAAAGAATTTAAATTTTAAAAAAAGGGAATAGACAAAGATGGACATTTTATAATGACAAAGGGGATAATACATCAAGAAGACTTAACACTTCTCAATACATATGCACCCGATCAGGGAACACTAAAATATATAAAGCAATTACTAATAGAACTAAAGGGAGAAACTGGCAAAAACACAATTATTGTAGAGACCTAAATAAAGGCAAAAGGGACTCAGATTTAGCTAAAAGTAATGTCAAATTTAAATTTTTTCCATCACTGCCACATAGAAGGGGATCCATTCTAAGTCTAAATATGAGAATAAAATTATCACACTCAAAATAAAAATTCACACTTACCTCCTCATCCAGGCCCTCACCCCTCATGACATATGCAGGCATTCTTGGTCCTTGTCTTCTTGGTTGTTTTGCAAAGTTTGCATTCTGTCTGAAGCCTACATGCCACATAATGTCCACTTCTGGCTCCTTTGGGGACAATTTATCCTCTACACATGAGATGGTAGTCAGGTACAGTGTTTCCTTAATGTCTGGGCACCTGCAGCAAAGCCTTCTCAAATGCCCTGAGGTATTGGGGCTTTAGCCCATAACCCTTTAATGAGGGGCTGCCTGCAGTCATCTCTGCTGTTCCTCTGTCCTTCTCAAAAGCTGTACACATTCACTCTCCCATGGATACACCACAATATTGATGTCAACAACAACAACTAAGCATACGCAAACCAAGTTGGGTTCATAATGGCATAGGCCTGGAACAGGGATGGCTAATATCTGTCCAGCTGCCCCTCTGGCTTCCGTGGCCAACCTCAGTGGTGGTGCTTTGTCCTGCTGAGCTGGAAGTAATATGGTGCCAAGTACAACCTAAGTACCGCAAAAATAATTAGCGAATGCTGCCCTCCCTCTTTTTGTGGAAAAGTTAAAGGAAAATATTACCAGAAGAGGGTGAATTTGCAATATCCTGTTTCTGTCTGTCTATTAGTAATTTTACTGATAAGTTTTGTGTCCTTTTGTCTGTGTTTGAGGTAGAATATGCCTACATTCTAATCTAGGCCATATTGATTCAATGGGCTGGCTGGATTTCTACCAGATTTACTCAAAAGCCCAAATCCACTTGATATTGTCACTTCATGTGGGTCTAACTGCTTAGGTTAAGCTTCTTTAAGGGATCCACTGTTGACAGGCTGGAAGAGTCATCACTTTTCATTATTGTTTTAAGAAATTATAGTCACCCTGCTGTAGATTATAGCTCTAGTACTTATTCATCTCATAACTGGAAGTTTGTACCCTTTGACCACCTTCACCTCTTTTCCCCACACCTGCAGCCCTGGAAACCACTAATATATTCTCTATTTAAATATACTTGATATATCCTTTATTTTTTTTCTGTAGCCTTATATTCAAGGGATGTCCCTTGTAAATAATATAGGCAAATTTTGTTTCTTAGTTTAATCAACCTTTATCTTCTCATATACTTAGCCCACTTACATGTGATATAATTACAAATATATTTGGGTTTAAACCTACCATTAAGTTTTGTGATATTTTTCAGCCTACTTGTATTTTTTTCTCACCTTCTTGCTTCATTGTGGACTAAGCTGTATTGCATTACTCCATTTTCCCCTTTATGAGCCTCTAGCTATAAAATACATTCTTTTACTATTCTTATAATATTAACCATAAAAATTACCATTGTTTTATTAAAATTTAATTTACATTTGTGGTTTTACCAATTGCTGAACATATTCATTCCATTTATTCCTTCTGTCTTTTGTACAATTATTGCCATCAATTTTAATTTTCTCTGTATTTTCAGTCCTGCAGGTCCCTAGTGTCTGGATAGCTCTCTGATTCGCAAGCATGGATGAGTACGTGCACACACATTTAGTTATTCTAGTTCTTTTAATGGATTAGTAAACCATGATTTGTTCATCAATGTTTCTAAAGGTCACAGCTGTTATATCCTTATGATACACTAATTTTTTAAATACATATTTTCATCAGCAATTGACTTTAAGCTTCCTTTATTTAATTCAGGGGTTGGAAAACTATAGCCCGTGGACAAAGTCAAGCCTATCACCCATTTTTCTAAATAAAGTTTTATTGGAAAACAATAGCCACACCCATTTACATACTGCCTATGGCTGCTTGCACACTACAGAGACCGTATTGCATCCAAAGACAAAATATTCACTATCTGACCCTTTATGGAGTTTGCTAACCCCAATGGTTTAATTCCCATTTTTAAAATTAAGAGTTTTATCCACTCTCTGGTCTCCTTACTTTTATTATCTATACTCCAACCCATTCCGGTTATCACTGGTAATGGATATTCCAAAACTCATTTCTAATCACATTATTCGTCTGCTCAAAATGATAGTATTCTGCCTTACATGTTATTTTTTTGTATATACTTATTTTCTTTTCTTACTAAATTATTTATAGTATTCACTCCTTGAAAGCAGGATTTGTCTTAATATTCTAAAATTCCTTTTTACTATGCTACACATGACAGGTAATCAATATTTATTCATTTCCTTGAATAACAAATTTATTCATTGTTAGAAAACCTAAAATGTTCTTTTTCACTCCACAGTCTGAACATTAGTGTTAGGCATCTAAAATAATACATATTATTTCCAAATCATTTCACTGCAAGTCCACTTGAAAATGATTCACCGTCACCTCCACTCGGCCGCTTCCTGATCTGCCAAGCATCATCCCCATGGGACCAATTTATCTTTCATCCCAGTCTCCTTCTTCCACTGGCCAGTTCAATTTTGAGCCCCCTTTATCAATTAGACATTCCCTCTAACCGAGTCCTTCTCAGTGTTCATGAGATGTATTTTGTCTTGTCCCTTTGTTCAGAAATGATGATTTAGTAGATAAAAGCCTGCTCTGCTAAACATTATTTATAGTCAGCTCATTTCCCCACTCTCCTTTCTATTCTAAAGACATAGTGTTTAACTACAGGGATAAAGTAGTATAAAACCTGGACAATCTTTCCCTTCTCCTTTATTTCCTTGCCCAGAGACTCAAATCTCTGGAAAAAAAAATTATAGATGTCTCATCCCAGGTGACTGAGCAGAGGTAGAGAAGTTCTGGGTGGGCAGGACAAGCAACAAGGCTGCAATACACATCAAAACTCAGTCCCAGAGGGTCTCCAGCCAAATCTGTCTACACCTCTTTGTTTATACAGATAAATGTTTAACTTAATTTTGCATAAATTGTTCTTTATAACTTGGGCAGTCCTTGAAATGTTCATCAGGGTTGTGTAAATATGACTTCCTTTGTTATACGTTTAGGGATTTATAAATTAAATAAAGTTAAAGAGGTTTTCCTATTGCAAGTTGCTCGGAGCCTTCACCCTTTTAATGGGCACCATGTACCTGCAAAGAAAGACTACATAACAAGTAACTTTCTCAAGCTAACTGCATCTCGCTTTTGGAGAGCAACTGTTAACATCTTGATAAACTACCAGTATTCCCTCTGAAAACCATTTAGTAAATGCTGATAAAACTCCCAACGACAGCCTGGTTGGAAAGGAAGAGGATCTTTTTCAAGGTAGGACACTAAAGAAGATGCTTCACATCAATAGGACCTTTGTTGAACTATCTATCTCTCATTATTGCTCTCTATTGAAATAGTTTTGAACCGTCAACTTAAACTCATAGTTCCCTTGACAGCTGAATTTCTTGCAGCACTGTATTCCCAGCCTGGCCTAAGCTATCTGCCTAGGAGCTGGCCCAGGGAGCTGTAAATAGCAATGTATCTCCTGCTGGTGGCTTAATTCTAATGGGATAAAGCTGAAGTTAATCAGACAGACAAAGCAACTAGAAAAAAACCTAGTTTGGAGTCTTTCTACCGCTCTATATTTTTATCTTGTTTGTTTGGTTTTAAATTGCTTTAAGTGGTGATCAACATCAAAGAAGAGAGCAAATTACAATGATCCCTTCCTGGGCCCCTCACCTTATATTTGCCCCTCTTCACTCCTCTCTTATCTCTTTTTTTGCCTTAAAAGAAAATAGTCCTGCTGGTTTGTTATATGTTTTCTTTTCCTCTCTGGATAGGGTTATTAAATCAACTGGTTATTGGTTTATCACTTGGACCAGCTTGTTGTAGAAGCAATTTTTTTCAAACTATTTCTCATCTACAACACCTTGGGGAGAAGTGCATGATTGGTTTATGAACAGATGCACAGTGCAATGTCCCCCAATAATGTAACCACAGAAAACATGTTTGAGAAGCAATCACATCAGTCCAGGAGCAGAGATGAGCCACTCATGGTGGCCAGAAAAGCCTGGTGGCATACTGGTAAGGAAAGTTACAGGTTATGAATCTATTTCAAATTCAGCTGAATTTTTACAAACCACATCCATGCCTGTTACTTTACTACTGGTATTAAAAATAGAAATGGCTTCCTCCTGGAAACATAAAATATTCTTATACAGGGATTGTCCACTTGCAGAATTTGTAAGGCATGAAATTGCATGCACATGCATCTCTCTAGTCTCCTTTTCCAAATTGTACCCCTTTTAACAATGGAAAAGGGAAACCTGAATGTGATTATTCAGGCATAATAACCACTTGATTCCCAATGACACACTAATCTCACTACCAGGAGTTTATTCTAGCAAAAGAGTATAACAGAAAAACAAGTGCTATGTGCATCAAGAAGTTGCTAAAACATTTATAGGAAAAAAAAGAATCTAGGTATTTAATAACAGGGAAATGTTAATTTTTCTACAACATAAAATTGTATATAGTGGTTTTTAGATGCAGACAAAGAAATATTGTATATATTAAGTGAAAAGGCAAAATACATAAATTTAAACTGAAAGAAACATATACAAATATGGAGGTAGTGGAAAATGCAAATTGGTGTACTGGGTGACTTTTACCTTATAAAAATTACATCATTTCAGGTGATAGAGGTTTGCTGCCATTGTTTGTGAGGATGTGTGGAGCACAGAAACCACCTCAGCATCCTCACGTTTCCTTACAGTCCTAGTTAAGGTTACATTTAGCAAATAAATATACAGTATACCAGTTAAATTTTTATTTCAAGTTTAAAAAAATGACTAATTTTAGTATAGTTATTATAAACTATAATTTAGTATAGCAGTTTAATCTGTATATATAAAAGCCAAGTGACTGGAATGCCAGACGACCTGAATGACCGGTCGCTATGACATGCACTGCAGCTGGCCAACCAGCCCAATCGGGGGCAGGGGGGTGGCCCCTCCCTCCTGCCAGCCCAGCCAGATCAGCTTCCCATTGGGGCGAGCCAGCCGGACCCCACCCATGCACAAATTCATGCCTCTAGTTTTAATATAATATAAAAACAATTTTGAGACATATTTATACAAAAATTATTTTTATCTGAAATTTAATTGGCTGTCTGGCAAACCTACTCCTGTTTCTTCCCCCCCCCCCCCCAAAAAAAAAGAAGAAGTCTAATGGAGAACTAAAAATAGAGGCTAATGTTTGGAAGGAAAAAAATTTTAAACCCTAGTGACCCATTTCTTGTCATTTATGTCCCAATACAGAGAGGATGTGTTTGGTTTGGTTTGTCGCTATGTTGGGTAGAGCCCAAGCTTCTCCATGGGAAGACTTTGACTTACATATTGATCCTTAGTGTGACCAAAAATGGTTCACACTACAAACATGGCACAAACCACAGAAATTTCATGCAGAAATAACAATTTGTACTGCTTTTCTCACAGGGAGAGCAACACTTAGACCAGGGGTGGGCAAACTTTTTGACTCGAGGGCCACAATGGGTTCTTAAACTGGACTGGAGGGCCGGAACAAAAGCATGGATGGAGTGTTTGTGTGAACTAATATAAATTCAAAGTAAAGGAGCGGAGGGGAGAGCAAGAGAACGGGATAGAACAGCCGGATCCGGCCCCGGGCCATAGTTTGCCCACGGCTGACTTAGACCTTTCTTGACTCCTCTCCATGACAAAATTTCAAATGGAGAAAATCCTATATAATAAAGAGGTAATATGCAAATTGACCATCACTCCAACACACAAGATGGCCGCCCCCATGTGGACACAAGATGGCCGCCACAAGATGGCTGGCAGGAGAGGGCAGTTGGGAGGGACCAGGCCTGCAAGGGAGGGCAGTTGGGGCAATCAGGCCTGCAGGGAAGGGCAGTTGTGGGGAACCAGGCCTGCAGGGGAGAGCAGTTAAGCACAATCGGGCTGGCAGGGGAGCAGTTAGGCGTCAATCAGGCTGGCAGGGGAGTGGTTAGGGGGTGATCAGGCTGGCAGGCAGAAGCGGTTAGGGGCAATCAAGCAGGCAGGCAAGCGGTTGGGAGTCAGCAGTCCTGGATTGTGAGAGGGATGTCCGACTGCCCGTTTAGGCCCAATCCCGGTGGGATCCGGCATAAACGAGCAGTCATACTTCCCTCGAGGGGTCCCAGATTGGAGAGGGTGCAGGCTGGGCTGAGGGACATACCTCCCCACCCCACCCCCCATGCACAAATTTTGTGCACCGGGCCTCTTGTAAAATATAAAATGCTTCCACCATGGCAAGCTTAAAAATTAGTATATCTATGTGCAATAAGCTTTTTATTGCGATACTATTAGCACATTGCTACAGGAGGCAGAATGGTTTGTGGAAATGGGATTATAGGAATCACAGCAGAATTTAATACAAATTCAAATCCCCAATATTTTCCTACTATTTACTAGTAGTCTGGCTATCCAAAATTTTAATGAGGGAGTATCATAAAAACCTCCTAAAAAGTGTAGAAGACAATTTACAGAGTAGCCAGTAAAATACCTCATTTTACAAATTAAAATGGAGGTAACTACAGGTTAAGTAGGTCACGTCTATCTCATGACTTCCCTTCAGGAAGAACAAGTGAAAATTTTCCATATTTTCTCACCAGTGCAGAAAGGAGATTGAGGACCAACCATCGCCAGACTGATTTACTAGGACTGGGAGCCTCATGGTAAGTAAAAGGCAAGGGACTAGACAATCTAGGTAATTCTTGACATTTTGCTTTCACCATAACTCAAATATGAACTCAGGGATTATGACTAACAAATATATATTGATTTCAGCTACACATATAAAGACTATTTGACTATGACTTTCACTGATTTTCAGGTTACAATTCAATCACCTTTTGCTCTGGCCACCTTCAACTTTGCATTCAGGTGACTGTGTTTTGATGGATACAGAGAGGATTTGGGGTTCCTGTAGAAGTAACCCATGAACAAATAATCAAAAACAAATCCCACATCCATTTTTGCTTCCACAGATGAGAGATCTAAACATCTCTCTTAGAGAAAATTGGAAGCTTAAAATTGTGACGAATGACAATCTGTTATTTTGCGACCTTTTTAACAGCTCAGCTGTACATCAAGAGCTAGGCTAACACCAAGAACCCAAAGCAATAAGGCTTGCCAGCAATCCATTGTCAGTTTAGATGGAAAAGTAATGTTTCTGAAGCAGTTTATGAGAGTTTAGAAATTGCTAACAAGAAACTAGCTTCCTTCCTTACACCCAATGTTGCAAAACAAAACACTTCATCTCAGATGAAGCTCGTTGGTACCAACGTGAGCAATGGACTCAGAAAACAGAGGCATTTTATGTAATTACCCTAGTCTCTTCTTTTCGAGGGAAGGGTGGCATCTTGTGGCACAAACACAACTTACTTCCATGAGCTGACTCTCCCTATGAGCAAAACATCTGGTTCTGAGCAACTCTGCGAATTTTAAAATTTTCTTTCCCTACAAGACCAGCCCCTCTCTGCCTACCCTTTTGAGGCTGCATTTGCTGTTGGGAGAGAGAGCAGTGGGTGGAAGGTGCTTGGTTTATTAAACACAATCTGACAACCAAGCCACCAAAACAAGACCCTTCCGCACAGCTGTGCGCACCTCTCCCCACTTTATTCCACTGGGGCGGGGGACCCCGTTCTCAGGTTTCCTGAGATTTCTCTCTCCTTGCTTATTGCCTACGTGAGTACCGGTCTTATAATTACAGCTCCAGGCACTTTACTTCTAATAGCACTTGGCCTATTTTTGTGGGGGGAGAACAGTAGCTGGGGTTTACAGCAGTTCAGTGCTGGAGTTTTAATCACAGTGTGGGGAAGGAGGAAAGCCCTGCACACTCAGGTCATGAGGGAAAGAGGCAAAAATGTTCCAGAACTTTACTTCATACCAAGAACTCTGATACTACGATGATTTTCTTGGGAGTTAACTTGAACTGTAAACTCTTGGTTTCAGAGATCTGACTTGAGGGGAGAGGACCTTTGCTTTTTTACATGTAAGACGGAGGTCCAGCTCTGTTTTCTCCTCACGCTGAAATCAGGCACAGGTATGGCAGACACACGTGTGCCCAAGATGGCGCTCTTTTGTAGCTTTTATATCACTACCTCCCACTTCTGAGGCAGTATCAAAGACTTGCAAAATGTTGTGGACGAAAGGGGCCACATGCTGACCTGACAAGCTCAGGGGAGGCCTGCATGGCAGTCTTGCAAACTCAGAGACCTACAGTAACCACAAGGGATGGTCTGAAATTAAACTTTAATTAAAAGCAGTTATGGTGGGCAGTTACATCCTAGGCCGGTATCTTCACTGACAAGGTCAACCTTTACCTTAACTGAGCCCATCTGTCTTTTTGCATCTATGATAACATACCCTTGAAATGTCTGGGTAACTTGTAGTCCCTTTTTATGGAGCCTGTGGTGGGCGCCAGGACAGATACCACAAATTCCTTCATTATCATGTTAATTGTTCCTGCACCCACCTAAGTATGTGTCCATCATTTCACTTTTTATCCAATCCCAGGGGTTTCCCACCACTTTGCTTTATCCCACCTCCTTAATCTATCACCAATGAATTTCATGTAACCCACCTACGTCCCTCCTTTAATGGCAATGAATAAATACAAATGTAACCCGCCATTCTCCAGAGCATTATCTCAATTCGTTGAGGTTCTACTTCCCTGCATATGTGGACAGTTTGGCTCAAATAAACTCACAAAAATTCTTTACAGGTTTCAATGGATTTTTTACGTTAACATTACCTTAAACCACATTTACTAGGGCTGGTAGTTTCTAATTTCTCCTTCCTCTCCTTTATAAAAATATCACTGGTGTACAACTAGTTTCACCAGTAGATTTCACTATAATAGTGTAAGTGTGGACATTTCCCTGCATCATGAAATTTAATGCTAACAGAATTCCTCTCAAGAAAATTTAATTGTACTGGACAAAAAGCTGTTCCTAAAATGTTAACAAAAATTTCTATTGGTAGTTCATCTCATGGTAAAATTCCTGAACATGCAATGAAACGAAAGCAGTCATATTTTTGTGCAAAAAATTAAAATTTAAAGTTATCAAGACTGCATTATAAAATTTACAAAAGCCTCCATTAATCAAAAATAGGGGGGATAGTAGGGTAATATCATGTAAGGAAAAATATCCTATAAGTAAATTACATCTAGAAAATTTTTTCTTTACAAAATTAATTTTCATTTGTAATGCTAACAGCAAGACACCCATGAAAAACACACATGGTGTCTAAATAAGACAAAGGAAAATCGTTTGGGCAAAAATAAAAAAGGATCCCAAATCAATTATATAGAAAAGATTCTTTTATTAACTTTTGGTCGAGAATATGTTTGTATATTTTCAGAAAACAACTCCAAGACCATGTGGATTCCTGCAACAGAGAGGAATTGACAGGTCTGCTCCAACCACGAAGACAAGAGGAGAAACAGTCCAGTGATGGGAGACACTGACGACGCCTTGCCACGCTAGCAGTCAGCAGCTGTGCATCACAGCAGGTTGCCTAGGACCAAACCAGAGAGGGTCAGACCTGCATTGCCACCATGTGCCCACCATCCAGATATCATTGCTGACATGTACACTTAAGGAACTGTTTGACATTGAAACGGGGACTCAGAACTGTTGGACATTGAAATTGGGACTCAAACATTTTTTGTTATTATACGTTTATTTCTAGTCTGCAGAGGCAAGATTTTTTAAAGGAATGAAATGGGGAAAAAAATAGATACAGAGGCAAAGAAGCATTGAACAGACTGTCAAACTACAGCGGGAAGGCAGAGGAGGTTTTGTGGGGGGGGGCTGTAAGAGATCAACTGAAGGACTTGTACGCATGCATATAAGCATAACCAATGGATAAAAGACACTGGGGGGGGAGCAGGTAAAGGCATGTACTGAAGGGAAGGGGAGGCTGGGGGGAGGAAAAGAGAGACATATGTACTACTATTTGTAATACTTTAAACAATTAAAAAAATAAATTAATTAAAAAAAGAATTCCTCTATGCAGATGTATTTTTATTTATTTTTTTTAAATATATATTTTATTGATATTTCACAGAGAGGAAGGGAGAGGGATAGAGAGCTAGAAACATCGATGAGCCAAACCAGTTTCGGCCAGATGTATTTTTAAATCCCCCAACTTATTAAGCACTTAGGTGATCCTCCTTATACATTACACTATATAAATCTTTGTCTGCATTTCTGATTATTTTCTTAGGAAAAAGTTACTGAAAATAAAATTTCTGGGTAAAACAATATGCACATTTTAAGACTTTTAAAATATATTGCTAAATATACCTTCTAAAAGATTGTACCAATTTACATTCCTCTGAGCAATGGTTTCACACTGCAGTTTGAGTTTTATTACTTTTTCAAACCTTGCCATTTTGATATATGCAAACTAGTGTCTTGTTGCTAAAAGATGAATTTGCATCTCATTTAGCATAATACCCTGAGGTCTACCCATGTTGTCAAGACAAATGCTGTATCATTTCACTTACGTGTGGAATCTAAAAAAACTAAACAAATGAACAAACAAAACAAACTCACTCAAAGATAAAGAAAAACGGATAGTTGCCAGAAGGTTGGGAGTGGGAGTCTGGGCAAAAAGGTGAAAGAGACTAAGAGGTGCAAACTTATAATTATAACATAGATAAGTCCCGGGATGTAAAGTTCAGATCAGGGAATACAGTCAATAATATCACAATAACTGTATGGTGACAGATGGGTAGTGAACTTTTTGTGGTGATCACTTTGTAAGGTATGTAAATGTGAAATCTCACTGTGTTGTACATCTGAAACTAATATAATACTGTATGCCAACTATACTTTAATTAAAAAAGATGAATTTGTAACATTTCTAGTGGACAAATATTTACTTATATGTTTTTTACTTTATATGAATTTTTATTTTGACTTCTTGCAAGCCCTTTGCCTAGTTTAAAAATCTGTTTACCTTGTTTAATTAATTACCTTTTTACATATTGATAAAATCAACCCTTTAGCAGATAAGTAGAAAATATTGTACTAGTCTTTCAATTTCAACTTAATTCCATTTATGGTGACTTTCTTTGGATTCTAGTTCAGTTTGTTTATATCTCTTAAGTGCATCAATAATCTCTTTTCTTTTTCTGGCCTACTTTAATTTGTCTAATATTTGTAGTCTTTATTCCTACCAGAAATTGACTTTCATCCTTCATCAGTCTAGTATTTGTAACAGGTCATATTTCATGTCTGAAGACAATGAATTGATTATTCAATAAATGTGGATGAGACAACTGAATATCTAAAAAGGATATAAAACTGCCGAAACCGGTTTGGCTCAGTGGATAGAGCGTCGGCCTGTGGACTCAAGGGTCCCGGGTTCGATTCCGGTCAAGGGCATGTACATTGGTTGCGGGCACATCCCCAGTGGGAGGTGTGCAGGAGGCAGCTGATCGATGTTTCTCTCTCATCGATGTTTCTAGCTCTCTATCCCTCTCCCTTCCTCTCTGTAAAGTATCAATAAAATATATTAAAAAATAAATAAATAAATAAAAATAAAAAGGATATAAAACTTACATTCTTACTATAAATCTTACACATTCATACAGGTATACACAAATTCCAAGAGTTCAAGATCTAAAGATAAAAATGAATAATAAATGAAAACAAAATCAATAATAAATTAGAAAAGTAATAAATAGAAATAAAGGCTCCCAATCTCAGCAAAGAATCTTGTAGTCAAGTCCAGCAGAGAACAGTAAGGGCTTGAATAATGAGCATATGCATGGGGATTAGAGCACAAGGGCCTGGACAAATATACCACCTGCATAAGAGAACGTCTCACATCCATGAAAGTTTAAGAGCAGAATCCCAATGATGACTGACCTTGAGTTTCTCATCCCTGGTGAGGTGTTATGAGAGATGCATGTAATTGAATTTAAAGATATAAGGTAATGTGACGGTTCTTAAATACCTAATTGGGATCATGGATTCAAATCTGATAGGTGCTAGATGGATAGATAGATAAGCAAGGGGTAAAAATCTATATTATATATATTTTTTTCTATAAAACAACAAAAATATAGTAACAATGACTGAAGTATATGAAAATTCATGGAAAAAATATACAAATGGTGAATATACATATGACAAGATCTCAGACTCATTAGTAGCCAGGGAAATACAAATGCAAATAACCAGCAGACATCATTTTTCATCTATAAAATTGGCAAAATCATTTAAATAAATAAATAAAAATAATAAAATAATAAAAATTTAAGAAATTGGCAAAATCATTAACATTGATAATACACAATTCTGGGAAAACTTGTAAAATTCTCATGTGCGTGTAAATTGTCACAGCCCTTTTGGAGAGCAGTTAAACACTTCCTCATGTTTTAAATGTACAAACTCTTACTCAGAAACCCATTCTCTACTCTGAAAAATATTTGCACCTAGACACAAAGGTGTACAAGAAATTTTTTCAGCGTTAATTTTCAATGTTTCACTTTTACAAGAAGTTTCAATTACTAAATTTGTACATTATTTGTCATGCATATGTAAGCATATATTTCTATAGAATAGGAGTTTGCTGAGTTGAAGAATATACACTTTTAAATTTTTATGTCAATGGACTCATTGCTCACCAAAATAGTCTTGTTAATGTGCTCTCCCACCAAAAGGATTGGTAAGGGTCTGTTTTCCTGTTCTCTTGCCAACATTAAGTATTGTCAACTTTTACCAAACAATGGGTAAAAGGGTAACATCTCAGTTAAACAATCTGCATTTCCCTAGTTAACAGAGAGGTTTTCAATTTTTATGTGGTTAAACTTGTAAACCATTTCTCTTACCATTTCTCACTTTTAGAACTCTATTTACTACTCTCTTACCCAGTTATAGGTTTTATAGTTTTCTTAAGATATGCCTTATGTGTGTACTCACTTTCTCCTTCCTTAACCTCTCCTTCTCCCACCCCACAAACACCATGTCGCAATGCCCTAGACTAGAACACTTTTAGAAATGTATCCTAATGCTTTATTATCTTTTCTTAAATTGCTGTAAACTATGCATAACATAAAGTTTACTATCTTAACCACTTAAGTGTACAGTTACATAACATTGTTGTAAATCCAGTCTTCAAAATTCTTTTTATCGTGCAAAAATGAAACTCTGTACCAGTTAAACAACTCCCCATTTCTCTTTCTTTATCCCCTATCAACCATCATTCTACTTACCATCTTTATAAATTTGACTTCTCAAGGTACTTCATATAAGTAGAGTTATAGAGTATTTATCTTTTTGTAATTGGCTTATTTCAATGTAATTTATTATTTTTTTCCAGGAACACCCATTTTATTTATTTTTTTAAAAGTTTACCTTTATTGCCCTAACTGGTTTGGCTCAGTGGATGGAGCATCGGCCTGCGGACTGAAAGGTCCCAGGTTCGATTCCAGTCAAGGGCATGTACCTTGGTTGCAGGCACATCCCCAGTAGGGGGTGTGCAGGAGGCAGCTGATCGATGTTTCTCTCTCATTGATGTTTCTAACTCTCTATCCCTCTTCCTTCCTCTCTGTAAAAAAATCAATAAAATATATATTTTTTTAAAAAATTACCTTTATTGTTGAAAGTATTCCAAATTCCCCCCCCCCCTTTTTTTTCCCATTGACCCTATCCACCCCACACCTGCCCCTCCCAGGCCTTCATCACACTATTGTCTGTGTCCATGGATTATGCATATATGCATATAAATTCTCTGGTTAACCTCTCCCCACCCCACCCCCGCCTTCCCTTTGAAATTCCTTAGTCTGTTCCATGTTTCTATGTCTCTGGATCTATTTTGTTCATCAGTTTATTTTGTTCATTAGATCCTACATATGAGTATGATCATGTGATACTTATCTTTCTTTAACTGGCTTAATTCGCTTAGCACAGTGGTCGGCAAACTCATTAATCAACAGAGCCAAATATCAACAGTACAACGATTGAAATTTCTTTTGAGAGCCAAATTTTTTACACTTAAACTTCTTCTAACGCCACTTCTTCAAAATAGACTCGCCCAGGCCGTGGTATTTTGTGGAAGAGCCACACTCAAGGGGCCAAAGTGCCGCATGTGGCTCGCGAGCCGTAGTTTGCCAACCACTGGCTTAGCATAATACTCTCCATGTCCCTCCATGAGTTTCAAATGGTAAGATCTCCTTTTTTACAGCCACATCGTATTCCATGGTGTAAATGTACCACAGTTTTTATCCACTCATGTACTGATGGGCACTTGGGCTGTTTCCAGAACTTAGTGTAAATTGTGCTACTATGAACATAGGGGTGCATATATTCCTTCTGATTGGTGTTTCGGGTTTCTTAGGACATATTCCTAGAAGTGGGATCACTGAGTCAAATGGGAGTTTCATTTTTAATTTTTTAAGGAAACTCCATACTGTTTTCCACAGTGGATGCACCAGTCTGCATTCCCACCAGCAGTGCACGAGGGTTCCCTTTTCTCCACATCCTCGCCAACACTTGTCATTGGTTGATTTGTCGATAATAGCCATTCTGACTATAGATTCAATGCAATCCCTATTAAAATACCAATAGCATATTTCACAGAACTAGAACAAACACTCCAAAAATTTACATGGAACCAAAAATGCCCAGAATAGCTGCAGCAATCTTGAGAAAGAAGAACAAAGTTGGAGGAATCACAAAGCCAGATATCAAGTTATACTACAAAGCCTCTGTACTCAAACAGCCTGGTACTGGCACAAGAACGGCATACAGACCAATGGAACAGGACAAAGAACCCAGAAATCAAACCAACCCATTATGCTCAATTAATATTCGACAAAGGAAGCAAGAGCACACAATGGAGTAAAGACAGTCTCTTCAATAAATGGTGTTGGGAAAATTGGACAGGTTCATTCAAAAAAATAAAACTAGACTACCAACTTACACCATACACAAGAATAAACTCAAAATGAATAAAAGACTTAAATGTAAGGCATGACACCATAAAAATATTAGAAGAAACCATAGGCAGCAAAACCTCAGACATCTTTTATAGCATTATTTTTATGGATACATCTCCTAGGGCAAAGGAAACTAAGGAGAAAATAAACAAATGAGACTATATCAAAATAAAAAACTTCTGTACAGCAAAAGAAACCATCAACAAAATGAAAAGGGAGCCCACTGTATGGGAGAACATATTTACCAATGATATATCTGACAAGGGGTTAATTTCCAAAATATATAAGAAACTCTTACAACTTAACAAAAGGAAGACAAACATCCAATTGAAAATTGGACAAAGGTCCTAAATAGACACTTCTCCAAAGTGGAAATACAGAAGGCCAAGAGACATATGAAAAAATGCTCGAAGTCACTAATCATCAGACAGATGTAAATTAAAATGACAGTGAGGTATCACCTCACATCTGTCAGAATGCAATTTATTTTTAATATTGAAATATTATAAACAGCCTACTAAAAACAGAATAAACTAAAATATATCCATGTTATATGTTTTATAACATGCAATTAGTTGTTTTATAAGAGGGATGTAATTATGACTTAGATAAAGATCACCATCTTTAGGTGGTAGAATGTATAGTTAACATCTATAGTTGTTGCACAATCTCCAAATAGTAGGATCATATAAAAGCATTCATTTTTACTCACTATTTTTATGCCTTGAGGTTTGACCAATACATTTTGAAAAGAATTCAGTCAATTTAACTGTCTGGCTTTAAAATGGTTTTTTAACATTAAAAAATAAATGCCATATGTAAATACAATTTTTAGCCAAATTTGCATTTGAATATGATGGCCTATTATACAATGCTACCACCTGTGAAAAATGAATCAATCATAATTTCATAAGACTTGGATACAGTAAAACGATTTATAATGTAAAACAGAATTGTAACATTTGGTGATTATCAAGACTGTAAGCTGAATAAAATGAGAAGTCCTATCTGTTACCATCTACCTTCACCTCTACATGAAGGCAATGTAAAAGGGAAGAGTTATGGGAGCTTCTCCAAGTAGTTGCACAGAATAAAAGTTCCCATCTGGCAGGGTCTGTGTGTTATTCATTTCTTTATCACCCACAGTGGCTTGTGTGTCGTAGGCACCCAATTAACATTTGTGGAATTTAATCAAAGTCTATTGGGCTGTAAAGAAAATGTCATGATCATTATTCAATACATTTGCACAGGCATTTATTATGAAATGTTAAAAAAAAAACAGCTTAACTTCTGGCAACTTCAATCATCCACAACACAAATAATAACTGAGAAAATAAGGAAAAAGAGATTGATTATCATAAAAACGCTTGTACTTTACTATTTAAGAGAAGGCAGTTATCCCCTTTAGGCCAGGAAAGGGCTTAAAATTACAGGTAAATTAAAATTTATTGGTTTAATAATTTAAGTGTGTCACTGAGACACACTGGTAAATAATAACTACAAATGAAGGAGAGAAAACAGGACACCAATAAAGTAAATAATCTAAATAATATGTTAACTGCTCATAGCATTTTTCTCTGACAGCAAGTGTCATAACTGATGTGCATGATGACTGTGAAAAGATTCAATTCCACAAATATATCAAACGATAACACATAATTAGATGCTACTGGTATTCAAAAGTTAATGAGACATAGACTCAGCTGCCAACAACCTAAAAGTCCAAAGGTAAAGGTATGAAAAATATATAAACTAAAAGCAGGAGTTGCGGTCAAGACGGTGGCGTAGGTAAATGGGGTATTCAAACCCTCCCACAACCACATCAAAATCACAACTAAACTACAGAACCATCATCATTCAGAACGATGGGATGGGCTGGTCCCACACTCATATGTGGCGGCTAAAAATTGCATCTTACCTTTGCACATGCAATTCGAAGCCCTCCCACTGATCTCATGGTTCTCACCTAACAAACTCCTTTTCAGCCTTCGTTATTTCGGGTGAAGCCCAACTCCCTTCTCCTCTTCCTACACAGTTAGCTGAGCCTTCATCTGTGTTCCAGGGAGGACCCAGTTCTCCCTCCAGTAGATGGTCAGCTACAGAGTGACACCTGAGTTAAACTTCACACTGTCGAATGTACTCCATAACACCAAATATAACTAGAAGTACACATTAGTGAAAGTGGGGAGAAGAGAAAGGACAAAAACAGGAAAAACATTAGCTTTCACTATGTTAGCAACTTTTTCAACATTAATATCTGACCATTTTCTCATTTGAAAATGAGGATGTTTGATGAGATATTTTTTAGTACTCTGTGATTGACCCATAGCATTAATCATAATGGCTGGAATTTACTACGTTTCTAATGTCTTATATAGCTCAATCCTTTTATGCCTTATTAAAAAGCAAAAATACTTCACTTTCAAGAGGTTTTCGTCTGATCCCGGTCTCACTATCTGCACTTTTAAAATAACTTCCTATTCTACTGCATTTCAGGCAGCTGCTTAAATTGCAACATAAATCTCACCAGAGAATGCAAAGTTATTAGCTGAAATAGCTTCATTTCAAACCAGCATCTTATTGAATTGGAATATTAGACACAGAGCTTTAAAAAAAAAAAGTATGCTTCACAGCCAACCCATTGCCAGAGGTATGAAATAAATAGATTTTCCAGTGTGAACTCTCAATTACTTTAACTCGAGTTGTTATGTTAAAATAAACTGTCTCTCCAGAACACATTTCTGACATATTAATGTACAGCAACAATTATGCTTCTGAACATGCATATGATGATCTGTATCATTGCTGTGGCCAAAAGTTTCAAGACAAAAAGGATATTTACATCATCTCAAATTATCTTTCCACAAACCACTTGTTAATTGAAAAGGGAACATTGTCATTTAATATTTATATCACCTTAACTAAGAAATCAAAGCTAATATCTCTAATACTGGGACAAAAAGACATCATGTGCCTCCTTATGGAATGCATTAAGAAGTGTTCAACACTTCAGTGGTTTCCTGCCAAACATAAATCACCTCTATCAACAGCTGCGGAAATTTCAGACAAATTTAAATTGAGGTACATTCTACAAAATAATTACCCTCCTCGAAAATGTCACCATAAAAAAAGACAAAGACAATGAACGTTCAGGACATTTTCTAGATTAATGGAGACTAAAGATACATGACAGGTTGGCTCCTGGACCTGGAGGGGTAGGCATAAGGGCTAGAGATATAGCTGCAACAAGTATAATTGAAACAATTAATTAAAATTAAAAATTAATAGAAAAAAATCAATTTACATATGCTAGTAATGATGGAACAACTGCATTCTGAACTATGGTATTTGCTGCGGGACTGACCACAGTGGGGGCTTCAGGGAGCAGTTCAGAAGGGGCATCTCAAAGCCGCACCCTCCCTCAAATGTACTTACTAGTACATTTGCAGCTTGCTCACCAGTACAATGCAATTTCAAGCTCACGCCAATAAAAGTATGATCTAAGTAAAACACATGCACCCTCACACAGAGCTTACTATACATATTGGAGAAGGGGGAACAAGATATACACACAGCAAAACTAAGTTCGTCTTTAGACACATATTCCCTCTGATGGTGGGAACAATTATCTACAATTGAAACTAAAGCCTAATTGTCATCTAACCCAGTCTCTTTGGTTAACGCTCAATGATTCCAGATTTCTAGCCTCTCCCCAAACTCTTTTCGAAGATGGTACCTGAGTGTAAGTGAGGCTAGTACATACTCATGGAGTTAGAGGGAGCCCATGATTCACAGGTGGCCCTCACAGTGAGGCTGGTCTAGTCTGACCCCCAGTTGATTCTTCTGAAGTCCTCACCACTAGACCCTCTTCCTCCTGAGCCCAGGCCTGTCTGAACATCTGGTTCTCTCGGCATCTCTGTTCTATAATGGAAGGACTGAGAACTCATGGCTGCTTTCTCCACACTTGCAGGACTCTATGAAAATGCCCTCCACAACTACTGCCTGCACGTGTCATTCCCACACTGTGTCAAACTAAGGGGCATACGGATTGTCCCAGACTACGCCCCAAGGATAGGCAGAAGAAGGGCCAGCCCCACAGAGATGTCCATGTCCTAAAGTTGAGAACATGTTGCTTGCAAGGGGGAATCAAGGTTGCCGATAGAATTACGGTTGCTAATCATCTGACCCTGAGTTGAGAAGATAATCCTGGATTATATAGATGGGTCCAATGTTATCAATAGTATCCTTCAAAGTGGAGACAGGAAGCAGGAGACTCTGAGTGATGTGATGTGAGGAGAAATTGACCGGCCTATGAAGATAGAGGAAGAGGACATGAGCCAAGGAATGCAGGCAGCCTTCAGAAGCTGGAAAAGGCAAGAAAATGGATTCTCCCCTGGAACTTCCAGATGGAACACAGCCTTCCGACACCATGATTTTAGCCCTGGGAGACTCATTTCAGACTTCTAACCTCCAGAACTGTAAGATAATACATTGTGCTATTTAAGCCACTAAGTTTGTGTCAATTTCTTACATCAGTAATAGGAAACAAATACCTATCCTCTACTCTGCAAGCGCGCGCGCGCGCGCACACACACACACACACACACACACACACACACACACACACACACGAAGCAATTACCCTCTGCCCCGAGGTTTCCCCACACATTACCACCTGCACCACAAACAACATGCAGGAAATGAGAGCTGCCTATTTCTCTCTTCCCTGCTCCCTTCTTAGAATAATAAAGTTGGCAAATTCTTCTGCAGTCTTTCTATTCTTAAAGCATCTACTACAGCTCAAAATAAACATAGCAGAGATAGTAAATGTAGCATGTTTTATAAAAAGGTTATAAAGGAAAGCAAAGAAGTAGGGCAATAATTAGAAGGGGTCATGGGAGAAAAATATTATGTAAAGATGGAAGAGATGAGAATATTTCTCATGCTGAGAAGAGCTAGTATGAAAGAAGTTGAGAATCTAAGAAATAAAATGGATAGAACTGAATGATATGATGCCTAAAATTAAAAATACAATAGATGAATTTTAAACAATATACTAGGCACAGATAGAGAAAATGAATCAACTGAAAGACAGGGCAAAGAAACTATCTAGAATATAGCACAGAAATTTCAGTGGGAAAAAAGGAAAGTAATTAGAGGATATGTTGAGA
Organism: Plecotus auritus; assembly: GCF_963455305.1. NCBI lineage: Eukaryota > Metazoa > Chordata > Mammalia > Chiroptera > Vespertilionidae > Plecotus > Plecotus auritus. Next base: position 154,893,775 of record NC_137782.1, read on the forward strand.
AGGTATATAATGCTGTAAATTTTGCAGCATGGAGAACCAGAACAAAATGCACTCTTTTAGGAAGCAACTGAGTCCCATGAGAAAAAGAGAGGGGCCCCTGTGTGCCCACTTCCTATTCCCAAGATTTCCAGGCAAATAATTCACTTTTCCCCTGAAAGGACTGTGTGAGGGGGCAGAGAGTGGACAAGAGCATTTCAATGACTGATAAAGCGATGGAAAATTCAGGCCACTCTCATAGAAATATTGTTCTAGTCTAGGGCATTGCGACATGGTGTTTGTGGGGTGGGAGAAGGAGAGGTTAAGGAAGGAGAAAGTGAGTACACACATAAGGCATATCTTAAGAAAACTATAAAACCTATAACTGGGTAAGAGAGTAGTAAATAGAGTTCCTTAGATATTTCCAGATATTATTAAGACAAAAATAAATAGTAGGAGCAGATACAAACCACTGGGAGAGATAGGGAAGAAGTATTGCTTAATACAAAATTCAGATGAAATATAATTCCTTCTAGTATGTCTGTCTTTCCTATATCCCCTTGAAAAATATCAGTTACACAAAAGCACTTTTTTAGAAGGGTGCATTTCTCAGCTAAAATTGAAGAGTAGGTTCAATCAAAGGCTCATATAGAGTTAGAAAAGATAGCACCTCAATCCTTCCATCTTTAAAAACACCCCTAAGCTAGCCACCTCAGAAAGATAAAGATATATCCTATATTTAAAGACCTCCAGAGAAAGGTTTTACATGTCATCTCAGGACTTAGCACAAGCTCTTTTCATCAACGAAATTAACTATCATTCAGAAGCTTAACTTGAATTTCTTTTTTAAGAAACTAAATTAATTTTATCTACAGCTTAAATCTCATTTTTTCTCCCAAAAGATAAATACTGTATTATATGAGCTTCATAAGACTGGTGATAAGATACCCTGTTGAAATCTCAAGCAAACCTCCCCACAAAAAGTAGGAAATTGCATGAGAATGTAAAGCACAGAATTGCTCTTGGTCATCATGCTGGACAGATCTGGTGCAGGTGCAGGATTTATGATGCAGACATGAAGTCTTTGTGTGGAAATCAATGAAAGTAAAATTCAATTTAAACTTTTTATTAAAATAACATAAATTTTAAGAGTGACTTTCCTGTCATAGTAAATCGTCAAGACTGGTAAGGATTACTAGAGGTAGAACCAGAGAATCATCATTCAAGGGCATGCATTATACCCTTGAAACTAAAGCATTGGCCCTTTTGGGCCCATCAGGAAAAGAAAAGTTGGGTCAAGTCTATATACTATAGGCACGTCATTCTACCTATTAATGTCAGCAGCCTCCAGAAACAGTGATTGGTATGGCCAAGTATATAGTAATATGCAGTGATTGTTAAAACTACTGAAATTTAGGAGCCATAGTATACACTATCCTTTCAAACACAGTGATACAGCTTGAGAATTGGCAATATTATAAAGAATGTATACTTGTGGCATGACATTGAACCAACCCAGGCTGCTAGCTCCCTCTCCTGAACCCAACCCTAAAAAAACAAAACAGTAAAAACAAACCAAACAAAACGATAAATAACCAAGAGGGAATCACATACACTTAAAAATCTAACATAAAACCCTTAAGAGACCCCCTGAAGATCCAGAAGGTGGTTATAACCTTGAGATAAGAGGAAATGGAAATCTCACAAGGAGGTCTACAAACCAGGGCTCAAGCTTTGATTCTCTATCTGGATACTTATTAAAAGCCCAGGTAGCAAATATCCCTAAGGGAATATAAGCTCAGAAGGAAAGTGGCACTTGAAGAGAGTAAGTGCTAATAAAGCAAAACACAACACGCCATAACAGATAGCAAGCAAGATAAATTAATGGAAGAAAGACATTAAGAATTTAAAGTCAATGTAAGAATCAAGTATTGGTTACATGATGAAGAAACAAGAATTTTAAAGAATTAATGAAGAATCATGAAAGGCAGTATGGACACAGTGAAACTAATTTAGTGTGCAAAAAGATTCAGTGATCAAGTAACAGGTGAAATATATGTGGGATATTATGAAAATGTGTTAAAGATGTGAGTGTTACCATCTGCATAATAGTATAATGGGAGAGTAAACAAAAGGAAGTAAACATTTGAAGAATTAATGACTAACAGTTTTCCACAATTAAAGATGAAAGGCCTAGATTAAGAAGGTATATAGAGTGCCAAGGGCCAGACAGAAGAAAGAGAAAGAAAACAAAAATCCAAAATTTAGACATCAATGGGGGAAACTAAACTACTTCAAACTCTAAAAGAAAATTCTAAAAACTTCTAGAAAGAAAGAGCAATTCAACTACAAAGAATAAAATCATATTATTAGTCTTCTCAACAGCTACGCTACAGACAATGGGAAAATATTTTTAAAATGCTTCAAGAAAAGAATATTAAGGAGACAACCAAGATGGCGGCATAGTTAAACTCCTGTACTTGCTGCCTCTCACAACCACATCAAAACTCCAACTAAAAGACAAAACAAATATCATCCAGAACCACGGGAAACCTGGTTGAGTGGAAATTCTACAACTAGAAGGAAAGGAAAAAGTGCATTGAGACTGGTAGGAGGTGCGGAGGTGCGGAAGTGCAGAGGTACGGAGGCGTGCACGAAACAGGCTGGCAACTGGGTGCGCTGTTGTCTTTTTCAATTGGGAGAGGGATACAAGCTCCCGATTGTTCTGAACTCCAGTTCCGGGCAAGATTCTGGGGACCCAGACTCATACGGGGAGAAATTGTACTGTCTGGCATTGGGCAGGAACGTGAGGGCGGCTTTCTCTCAGAGGTGCTCGCAGTGAACATTGTTCCTGCATGGGGCCCCAGGACACAGAGACCCGGGGACCTCTCCAAGGGCAGGGCAGACTGGCAGCCATTGCTGTTTGCGCCGCCCTGGTGATTCCCTGAGACCCCACCTCACCCAATTTACAACCCCACCCAAGCTGTGTGCAGCAGCTTTTGAATATGAATGGCCTGTCCCTCTTGCAACCTAAAACCTAACAAACTACAGCTGGGGCAGAGAGCTCCAAAGCGTCCAAAAGAAGGCATAAGGCCCTGCAGCAGCAGCCTGCATTGTTTCACAGCTGGGCCTCATCTGGGCACTTCCAAACCCCAAACAAAGAGGAGGAATCTGCAGATCTCTCTGTAGCTCCTGCTGGGTGGCCGCAGGCAGTGGCTGACTTTGCACCTCCTTGGCCTTGGAGATCCAAGAGCCAGTGTACCCAGTGGTCAGTGTGAGACAATACCAGATTACAACTCTTCACATCCATAAGTGACACACTCAAGGGGCAGACTCAGTGAGCACCAAAGCCCCACTGAAGCAAGTCCTGCCCCATAAGGGTGTCTCCACCACAGCAGTTCTCCCATTGTAGAAAGAGTTGGTCCTCACAACCAATTGGCCTGGAGGTCAATTCCTCCCAGTGATACCAACAGCAATCAAGGCTTAATTACAATAAGATTGTGCACACAGCCCACAAAGGGGTGCACCAATAGTGTCCACATCAGGTAATTGGGGAGGCTGAGCCACTGGGCCCTATAGAACACCTAGCACACAAGGCCACTCTATCAACACAGGGAAGCAGCCAAAATGTGGAGACAAAGAAACATGTCACAAATGAAAGAAATGAATGAAAGCAAACTACTGGATTTGAGTTCAAAACCACAGTTATAAGATTACTCAAAAATCTTCTAGAAACCTCCTAGAAATTTAGTGAGACCCTCAAGGATATGAAAAAGGATCAATCAGAAATTAAGCATACACTTAATAAAGAATACTATACAGAGATCCAACAGCAGACTAGAGGGTCCCAAGAATCAAGTCAAAGATTTGAAATACGAAGAAGCAAAACATACCCAACTGGAAAAACAAAAAGAAAAAATAACCCAAAAATATGAAGATAGTGTACAGAGTCTCTGGGACAACCTCAAGCATACCAACATCTGAATTACGGGGGTGCCAGAAGAAGAGAAAGAGCAAGATATTGAAAACCTATTTGAAGAAATAATGACAGAAAACTTCCCCTACCTGGTGAAAGAAATAGACTTACAAGTCCAGAAAGCACAGAGAACCCCAAACAAGAGGAACCCAAAGAGGACCACACCAAGACACATCATAATTAACATGCCAAGGGCAAAAGACAAAGAGAGAATCTTAAAAGCAACAAGAGAACAGTTAGTTACCTACAAGGGAGCACCCATACAACTGTCAGCTGATTTCTCAACAGAAACTATGCAGGCCAGATGGGAGTGGCAAGAAATATTCAAAGTGATGAATAGCAAGAACCTACAACCAATATTACTCTACCCAGCAAAGCTATCATTTAGAATTGAAGGTCAGATAAAGCACTTCACAGACAAGAAAAAAGCTAAAGGAGTTCATCACCACCAAACCAGTATTATATGAAATGCTGAAGGGTATTCTTTGAGAAGAGGAAGAAGAAGAAAAAGGTAAAGATAAAAATTATGAACAACAAATTGACAACAAATACATATCTATCAACAAGTGAATCTAAAAATCAAGTGAATAAAAAATCTGATGAACAGAATAAACTGGTGAATATAATAGAATCAGGGGCATAGGAAGGGAGTGGACTGACAATTCTTGGGGGAAAGGGAGGGTGGGGGGTGCGGGAAGAGATTGGACAAAAATCTTACACCTATGGACAAGGGCAGTGGAGGGGGGGTTAAGGGCATGGGGTGGGATGGGAACCCGGTGGAGGGGGGCTATGGGGGGGAAAAAGAGGAACAACTGTAATAAACTGAACAATAAAGAGTTATTAAATAAAAGAAAAAAGAAAAAAAGAATATTAAACTTAAAATTTTGTCTAATAAAGCTATTGTTTAAATATGAGATAGTCTTGAGGAAAGGCAGGGGAGGCTGGGTGGGAGGGAGGTAATCAACCAAAGACTTTGTATACATATATGGATAACCCATGGACTCAGACAATGGGGTGGTTAGGGCCTGGGATGTGGGGGGGGGGGGGGGGCGGGTTGGCTTGAGGGCATCGGTGGGGGAAAAGGGAGGACATATGTAATACTTTCAACAATAAAGATTTAAAAGGAAAAAAATGAAATAAATATACGATAGTGATAAGACTACTCTTCGTATGCAAAGCCTCAGAACATTTACCACACAAATACCTGCTGTGAGAACTATGCTGAAAAAGTACTCTAACAGGAAGAAAATAAATAAATAAAGCCAGTTATCAGAGAAGTTAGGGTGAGTGAATGATTCAGTAAAGTTTACTTTATCTAAAAAAGCAAGAGCAAAAATATAAACATACATAATCCAGGACTAAAACAAGATGATACTAAATGATCTTTCTTTAGGGAAGAGGGAAGTAGAGGCTGCAGTCAGAGAGAAGTAAGACTCCATTTTACAGATAAGGAAACTGAGGCACAGATAGATAGGTTAAGAAAATTGTACAAGGACACACAGCCTATAAAAAGCAGTGCCAAGATTCAAACTCAGGCATTCTGACTCATAGTCCAGTCTTCAAGAAGAAGATATAGATATTGATAAAATCAAGAACTGTGACAGGGAAAATAAAATGTAAGAGTAGATCTTGAGTTTTAGGTAGCCACTAGATAAATAAAAATAAAATATGTATAACTGTCTAACCAGCATAAGAATATTTGATTTATTCATTGGAAGAAGAGGAGGAATAATTTAACCAAATGAGAGTATGGTAAAGGAATAATATTAATTAGATGGTATCAATAACTCTAAATGACAATAACTAAACTAAATGTAAATGTTTAAATTAATCAACAAAAAGAAACAGGGTATCATATTGGCTTAAAAACAAAAATAAGATGCAAAACCAAGTTTTCTATAGAAACATACATACAGAAAAGTTGAAAATGAAGGGAAGGAAAAAGATTTAATAGGCAAGTATGAAACAAAAGAAAAGCAGAAAAGCAATTTTAATGTCAGGTGCAAATGTCATCAAGGCCAAAAGAAGCAAGGAAAAGCATAAATATTATATAAAGAGTAAAAGTATATCGAAAGGTATAAGGATTATATCCCTAAATGAACCTAACATCTCAAATAATAATGCTTCACCTTTACTTAGGGCTTATCATATTCCAAGCAGTATTCTAAGAGCTTTCCATGTATTAACTCATTTAATCCTCCGCAATGCTAGGGGGTAAATATTATTATTAACCCCATTTTACAAGGGAGAGAACTGAAACTCAGAGGGTTAAGGGGCACAAGGACACACTCAGACTGTCTAATTCAGGGTTCACATTCTGAACCTCTATTTTCTGCTACTCTTCTAAATTATAAAGTAACAACTGACAAGTTTTTAAGGATGTAAATAAATAATAAATTTATTTGGAAATTTTAATACACTCTACAGAAACTGATAGATCAGGTAGATAAATAACGTAATAGAACATGGGTCAGAAAATTATGGTTTGCAGGCTGGCTGCCTATTTTTGTAAATGAAATTTTATAGGAACACAGCTAGATTCATTCATTTACATATCGTCTATGGCTGGTTTTGCATTACAACAGCAGAGTTGAGGAGTTATGACAGAGACTTTGTGGTCTGCTAAGTCTAAAATATTTACTATTTTTCCTTTAAAGAAAGTTTCCCAGCAATTGCTATAGAAGATTTAAACCAAAAAAATTAATCAGATCAACCACTGATATATAGAGCATTTTACACCCAAAGAGAGTCTACACATCTCCCAAACAGTGCATCAAACTCATTACTGTAAAGCTCTAATTCTATCCTTTTCACACAATAACACAGCTGTCCAAAATATAGCCCTGATCACAATATTAGAGACTAAAATAAACATAAGAACCAGGTAAAGAAGAAGAAAATTAATCCTTAAGAAAGGGCATTTGAATGGGCCAGTAATGTACAGATCTTTAGTACTAATTTAAATGAGTGCAGATCCACACATTAGTAAAATGTCTCAATGCAACTGTGACTATTAGCCAACACATCCCATCTAATAAAGAGGGAATATGGTAAATGACCATCACACCCTCACAAGATGGCAGCACCCACAGCCACAAGATGGCGGCTCCCAGTCCCCTCAGCCCCGCAGGGTGGGGGGGGGGGAGAGGCGGCAGGTGCCGCACGCCTCATCCAGCTGGAGTCCCCTAGTCTCCTCAGCCCTGCAGGGGAAGGCAGTTGGGGGCAATCAGGCCAGCAGGGAAGGGCAGTTGGGGATGATCATGCCGGCAGGGGAGCAGTTACGCATCAATCAGGCCGGCAGGGGAGCAGTTAGGGGGCTATCAGGCTGGCATGCAGAGTGATTAGGGGCAATCAGGCAGGCAGGCGAGTGGTTAGGAGCCAGCAGTCCCGGATTGTGAGAGGGATGTCCCAGATTAGAAAGGGTGCGGGCTGGGCTGAGGGACAACTCCCCCCCACACACACACCGTGCACGAATTTCATGTACCGGGCCTCTAGTTTTAAGTAAGCATGTAATGCACAGTTACTTAAAACATCTACTGCGTGTCCTTTGAAGGAGAAAGAGTGAAGTATAAGAGCCTGGGCATTGAGGTTAAGCAGCAAAAATTCCATTCTCAGCTCTGCCCCTTAGCAATGTGTGTCTTGGGAAAGTCAGTTACCCACTCTGTGCCTCAATTTCCTGATCTGTAAGATGAGGTTAATAATAGTACCCAGTTGATCATAGAGGTATTGGGAGTATTAAGTCAGATAATGTAAAGGAAAATACTGAGCATAGTTCCTAGCGCATAGGAAGTTTTCAGTAGATATATCGGATAGTATCTTTTGGTAAATGTGAGAACACTCCAGAAACAATGCGCTATGAGATTACTTTCAGTTTTAAAAATCATTTTCCTATTTTAGCAGCTGAACTAGTTGTATTTTGAGAGTCCAGGTTGCTCCTATCCACTATTCTCTCATTTACTAAGAATATCCAAGTTTAGAAGCAAGAGCATTGTGGGGAGGAGGTCGGGGAAAGGGCAGAGTATTTGTACTAAGGGGAGAATGGACTCAAAATGCAAGGAAATTCAAGTTTGGGAGGCTGTATTTTACTTAGTTCTGTGAATGTCTCCTAATAATGACGATCACAAATGATGGTCAGAGATGTTTTTATGATCAATACCACAGAAAGCAAGATGTTAGTGCCAAGGTCCTCTCTGATAGGAAATCAATTTTAAAAATAGAGGTGCAAAGGATATTTTCTCCTAACTCTAACTGTACCCATGATGCTGTTGTTCAAAAAGCGATATCTCATTTCAATCAGAACTGAAGATATATAGTAACAGGGTTATCAGACCTCAAGACAGACAAAGCTTCACCAAAATTTAGGGAATCCAATTTATTTTTATTTATTCCATTTTGTTAATTAATCCTCACCCAAGGATATGTTTCCATTAATTTTTAGAGAGAGTATAAGGGAGGGGGAAAGACAGAGAGAGAGAGATACTTCGATATGAGAGAGACACATCAATTGGTTGCCTCCCACAGGAGCCCTGTCCAGGGCCAAGGATTGAGCCTGCAATCCAGGTACATGCCCTTGACCAGAATCAAACCCGGATGCTTCAGTCCCCAGGCTGATGCTCTTCCCACTGAGCCAAACCGGCCAGGGCAGGGGATCCAATTTATATAGGTATCCTATCTAATAAAAGAGTAATATGCAAATTGACCGTACCTCCGCTACACCCACAAGCCATGCCCACCAGCCAATCAGGAGTGAGTATGCAAATTAACCCAACCAAGATGGCTGCAGCCATGGAGAGAGCAGGAGGCTTGAGTTTCCCTGGCAATGGAGGAAGCCAAGCTTTCCGCCTGCCCTGGCGTGCCCAGGCCTCCACTCAAGGCTACAAAGTTTCAATTATAGAAAATAAATAAATCCCAACAAAAATGGTAGCAGTCACGGAGCTGGAGAGAGCAGGAGGCTTGAGTTGCCCCCAGCAATGGAGGAAGCCAAGCTTCTACAGCCCTGGCCTGCCTTGGCATCCGCTAAAAGGCTACAAAGTTTCAATTATAGAAAATAAATAAATCCCAACAAAAATGACTGCGGCCATGGAGCAAGCAGGAGGCTTGGCTCCGCTCAAGACTACAAAGTTTCAATTATAGAAGATAAATAAATCCTAGATACCAGGGCCTCCGCTTGCGTCGCTGGGGGGCATGGCCAGCCTGCTAACCACCACAGGCCCCTTGCCCAGGCCGCCCCACGCCCCAAGGGAACCCCCACCCTGATCTGGGACACTCTTCAGGGCAAACCAGCCGGCCCCCACCCATGCACCAGGCCTCTATCCTATCTAATCCTATCTAATAAAAGAATAATATGCAAATTGACTGTCACTCCAACACACAAGATGGCTGCCCCCATCTGGTCAAAGATGACTGCCCCCATGTGGACACAAGATGGCCGCCACAAGATGGCCAGCAGGGTAGGGCAGTTGGGAGGGACCAGGCCTGCAAGGGAGGGCAGTTGGGGGCGATCAAGCCTGCAGGGGAGGGCAGTTAGGGGTGACCAGGCCGGCAAAGGAGGGAAGTTGGGGGCGACCGGGCCTGCAGGGAAGGGCAGTTTGGGGGGACCCAGGTCTGCAGGGGAGAGTAGTTGGGGGAACCAGGCCTGCAGGGGAGGGCAGTTAGGGTTGACCAGGCCTGCAGGGGAGAGAAGTTAGGGGCAACTGGGCTGGTAGGGGAGCAGTTAGGCATCAATCAGGCTGACAGGGGAGTGGTTAGGGGGTGATCAGGCTGGCAGGCAGAAGCGGTTAGGGGCAATCAGGCAGGCAGGCGAGTGGTTGGGAGCCAGGAGTCCTGGATTGTGAGAGGGATGTCCAACTGCCCGTTTAGGCCTGATACTACCTGGATCAGGCCTAAACGGGCAGTCAGACATCCCTTGAGGGGTCCCAGATTGGAGAGGGTGCAGGCTGGGCTGAGGGACAACCTCCGCCCCCCGTGCACGAATTTTGTGCAACGGGCCTCTAGTCAGAAATAAAAGCAGAGCAACAAAAATGATGGTTGGTGGCCAGGAGTTTAACTTTACATATCTCCAGATGAACATGTTAATTTAATATTCACTCAGAGAACACCCATCTCTGGAGAAAAGGAAGCCTAAAGAGAAAGATTAAAGTATGGTCATCATTTAAGGTCAAGTTTCTTACAAGGTTGTGAATCTCTTTTGTTTGAAATTTCGAATTGGGATTATCATTTATATAAATAGTACCATTTGACTCATGGCTGATGTTGTGTACCATGTGCTTCATGTGATCTGAGACCCTTTATATAAAATGTAGGAACCTCCTAAGTGATCATCAAAAACCTTCAAACTCATCTTTTCTCTAAACCTTTTTTTCTCTTGTGCCTATAAGTCTTCAGAATACACTTGGCCTATTATCTCATCAAGCCTCAATAATAATTATCAAAATTGGTCATCTTCATTTAGACTGTTGTTAAAAAATCTCCAAAATAAACTCTGAAAAATTAATACCTTGAGTAGTTTCATTGTTCTTGTCAAATGTTGAAGTGGTTGAATTAAAACTTGCATTTAAGTAAATACCATCAACTCCAAAGGAAAAATAATTAAAACAAGTTCATCAACACTCCATTTACTGATCCTTTTCCCATGGGAAAAGATTGTCTTTGGTTTCTAAATATTTTTATTGAATTAGGCCTAACCATACACAAAATTTATAGCTGTGTTGACTTTCAAAATCATAGGAGCAACACCAAGCAACTTGGAATTAGTTGTAGATTTCCTTCTGACATTTATTTATTGAAATGCTTGTTGAACAGTAAGAAGGAGAAGGAAGGAAAGAATAATGTCGTAACACAAAAATCTCATTTCTGTAGGCAGTGCTAGGGTTAATGCAATCACATGGAATAAACAGGAAAAGACTTATTAAAAATGTTTCCATTGATGATTACTATTTTTTAAATTTGTTCCTCAGGTTGTATTTTATCACACTTTGGTTTACACTTAATCCAGGATGTAAGATTGGATGCTTTGGCTCTGTCAGATGCTGACGCCTGGGTAAAATAGAGAGTTTTCAGTTGGTGCCATAAAACTTCAGACCAGAAGGCCATCACAATAACTCAGGGAGGAAAGCAGAACACAGACGAGTCCAAATAGAACATTTTTTTTCTCCTCTCACTTACAAAACCAAAAGGGGCTGAAACTACACAGCCATAAAACATCAACCAACCTGGACCACGTCTCTGGAAGGCCCTGACCTCCAGAAACTTGTTTGTTCCACATAATTTTTTATGAGAAAACACTCATGATAATCAGTCCCCCTAAAGAGAGCATGAGGATTCCCATACATGGCTACAGTTTGGATAAAGGTGAACTGTGTCCTTTTCATGGATATTTTTGCACAAGAGTAGCGTTCTCCTTGGTTTTCCATGTTTGCTCCATTCCCTAACACCCTATTACATTGAAAAAGACTCTTCTTTTAAAAAAAAAAATAAGCCAAGGGGTAGTTAGTGAAGAAGTTTTCCCACTGGACTTCCTACAAGAACCTTTACTAGTATGTTTAATTGAGAAATAAGACTAAAGAGTTTATGCAAGAACAAAGGATATTTTTTCATTTATCAAAATCTTTGAACAGCCCAACTACCCTTTTCAGTAACCATCTGTCTCTGCTCTTTGATTTCATCCTTTGTGGCCTGGTCCTGGGACGTCTACCTTGCTCAGAATGTGGCCAGCAAATGGTAACAGCAGTTGCTGCACTCAGAGGCACCCAGAAGGCACCCTCATGGGAGAGGAATCAGAGGCAACAATGCCAGGCCATCAGACCATGGGACTGAGAAGTCTCAAAAGGCTTTAAAGGGTTGAGCTCATGCCTTTTTCCTGTCTTATTTTTTTAATTTTTTTTATTAAGGTATTATATGTGTACTTATCTTACCATTGCCCCCCCCAACCCCACTCCCATACATGCCCTCACCCCCCAATGTTTTACATCCGTTCGTTACTCTTATATGCATGCATACAAGTCCTTCAGTTGATCTCTTATTTCCCCCACCTCTCCCTAACCTTACCGCTATAAATTTCCAGTCTTATTTACAAACAGGCCAGCATCCCACTAATAATCTCAAGGACATATCTAAAGCTAGTTAAGGCTTTTCTTAACCTTCTCTCATTTCAGCAAGCTAGACAATTTCAACTCCTTTCAATCTTTCATGTGAGATTTATTTTCCTTAGGTCCTTTTTATTCTTTTCCCTGAACTTCTCTACTCTCATATCCGTGTCAACAATGAGATTATTGTAATGAATGTCAAAAAATACTATATTAAATAACAGTTAATAAATATATAATTTGTGGTCAGTTTGCAGTTCACTTTTAGTAGTTAGGTTTGTAAATTAAATTTGGATTAAATTTCTGCCCAGCCAGTTTTCTCCATTTTTTCCTTGCATCTGTTCCCATCAGATTTATCTTATTATTGAGATTTTTTTCATGTTTTTTTTTATAAATATATTTTTTATTGATTTCAGAGAGGAAGGGAGAGGGAGAAAGAGATAAAGATAGAAACATCAACGATGAGAGAGAATCATTGATCGGCTGCCTCCTGTACACCCCACACTGGGGATCGAGCCCACAACCTGCCTATGTGCCCTTGACCGGGATCAAATCTGGGACCCTTCAGTCTGCAGGTTGACGCTCTATCCACTGAGCCAAACCGGCTAGAGCTTCAAGTTTTTGAATATCATTTTGACAGCATCTGGTAAAAAAACAACAACTATAATTTCAAGAAGAAGAGCAAGGAATTTCCAAATCAAGCTATCACCTAAGACAGTTTTCAAGCAAGTTATGTATATGAATGTTTTTAATTCTATGTATATCCAGTTTGAAGTAGCAAATACCAAAACTGAGCCATACATTTAAAACATATAGGTGTCAATTTTATCTTGAATTGGTTGGGTTAACAATGGTTTTCAGTATTTGTTATGTGTCTTCAACTCCCTTCCCTGGACACTCAATGTCAAAGTCCCCTTCGAGGAACTCCAATTCTCCAAAACTAGCTGCTATCTTCACCCCACAGAAAACAAGCCTCAAGGTTTGTACCAGCATTCCCGCTGGCCCACACACACACACTTTCACCACTTCAGGAACTCATTACTTAAAGAAGCCAACCTCACCACCACAGGTGAGAAAAATGCTGCCGACTTAAAGAGTGTGTACCAGTATTCCCAGCCTAAAAAGTCTGAGAAAGCTACACTACAATCTATATCCAATGTAAATAACCAATACAGCATCTAGTACAAACTACATGCAATGTCTAGATAACAGATTTAAGCAATTCTGATTAATGATTAATCCATGAGCTAGTACTACTTTAAAGTTATTTTTTTAAAAACTAGAAGAAAAAATATCATGCAAAAGTATAAAATTGAGAATGTTGGGCCTAACCCCTAATTATAACCCCCATTAGTTAATCTGTCCTGTGTTGCCCCAAGACTGCAATGTCTATACCTGGCAACAATAAGTAATGAGCACTTAAATATTAGACACGTGGTTTATATAAAATCTCTTGCTCCAGGTGAGGGATAAATTCAGCTGAACCCAACTGGATTAACTTCATCTGAAATTGGCCTGCATTCCTATCCTCTGTCAGAGATGACCCAGCACCCCTCTTTGTACATTCCCTGGTAACAGACATATACATGTAGGTCTCCCTTACCACCTCTTCTCTGAGTTCTTGCTTTGGTTGAATTTACTCAGATCAAAATTTCTACAATCCATATAGAAGATGCTGTCCCTTTTCCACATCACGATACCCTGATTCTTTGAAATCTAAAATACCTGAATCACAAAGCTAATGTTTTGTCTATTTGTTTTACTAAAAGTTTGGGTCACTGGAGAGGGTTTAGTATGACGGCACCAGAAACAAACTTAAATTGAGTATTGACCACCCTTCTTAGAAGGTCTTAAACACCCACACCACAGGCAATCTCTCTCTCCCTGGTTGCTTACTCCTGCCAGCCCCCAGCCTCAGCTTCCCACAATCCTGACCCACATACTCCCTTTCCTTATCTGATTTTTCATCCTCACTATATGTCCTGTTGACATCTTATACAGAACAGTTTAATTATCTATACATTTCCTTGGTCAGTGACTTGAAGCCTCATTGAACTCCATCCAGGAATTTTCTTAAACAAAGACTATTTTGTACCTACAATAAATTCTGAGGCCAGCTTTTAAGATTACTTTTCCCCCAACCTGGCTAATTTCAATTTTGAAGTTTATGAGGCAGAACAACTGTATCATCTAACTTGATTAGAGTGTCAGGACAATAAAGCAAAATAGAGTGATTAAAGATTCAAATATTATCTGTGATCTATAAGCTCAACTTTCACCAAGTAATTTCTGGCACTATGTCTTATTCCGAAGCTATTTTATGAAAGAACCAAATGATGCCCTACACTGATGCTGCAAGTTGCATGCTTGTATTCTGTATCTATACTGTTTTACTGTTTAGTCAAGTAATTCATACCATTATAAAAAAACATACAGCATTAAATGTAAATAGTCTGTTCTTAATTATTGAATTTCAAACTTTTAATAAGAAAATTGTTGGGTGACAAGCCTGATTATATGTGGCTATATATCAGAAAGAACTTGTCAAGGATGCAAAAATCTATTATTCAAAATAGCACAAAATGTCCTGTAGACAGCAAAGAATTATCACCCATCAACGAAAATAAAAATAGAGATGAATATATAACAAAGTAAGCTTGTCTGTTCCACTTTCAGCTCTTCATGCCAACAATGGGAGAAGAGTTGATGGAATTAAGCCTACATTCAAATAAAACCTTCAGATTCTATTCTGCCAAGTACCATACAAAACACAGTACTATATGTTTCTAAGAAAATAAATATGTTCCTTGGTTGGGTTTGTTTATTTGCAAATCACATCTGTCTGAGTTTCAAGGTGATATTTTTCAATTAGCACAGAAAAAAAAAAACAGGCAAAATAAATAACCATCAACTAGAAAGCAATAAGGCTTACAGAAGTAATGAAAGGGGGAAATGCCAAAATATGGGTATTCTAGCTAGTTTTGGACATAATGGAAGCTTTCTTCAGACTAAGGAAAGATAGGTAATAGCAAACCTCAAAAGGAAAATAATTCACAGTAAATAGACAGACAAAATGGAACATGAGAAAAGGAATATTAAAACAACAGTTTGAGTGAGGTGAGCATAAGTGCAAGAAGAAAATGGCTTTATTTTATTCAAGCAATATAGCTCATTCAAGTAAATTGAAGAAAATTGTAGATTCAGTCATTCGTTCAGTCAGCAAATTTGTTGAAGAAATAATTTCCACACTCTCTTCCAACTGGAACATTATAAGGGTCTATCAAATATAAATATGGTTTTATGGGCTCAAAATATATTTGAATAAATAAAACCACATCAAATATCCTAGTGTTTCAAAACATACATTAAATACATGGCACTTTTTTTTCAAAAAGCACTGGATATACTAGACTCTACTTGTACATCAAAATAATTTCATGCACTGCATAGCTAAAGCAATTGACTTGTCTCGCTAGATTAAAGCATGAAGATTACATCTTTTGAATTTTGATGCTACATTTAAATACAGTAATATTAACACTAATGAATAAATATCACTTTAAAGGCAGTATTTACATCCACAATGCAATAATTTTCTACTAAATTTTCTCTTTCTTAATTGCATGTTCAAGAAGCACCATTCAAGGTGATTACTGTGTGCATATAAGTGGTTTAATCAGCATGTGACCAGGAGCTTTTTCCTAAATTGCTTTTACAGTTGCAGCCATAAAAATATGTTCCTTTTTCTTTCACAATCTGCACTGATTTGGTTGGATTGTATGTTTGACAGACTTCTGTGTCTGTATCTATGGTTTTGCCACAATTCAACTGAATTCTAAAAAAAAATGTACAAAATCCTACTCTTTACAAGTTAATTTGCTGAGTTGTATGAGCAAGAGTCCATCAAACCTCCACGGTGCTTACATATAATATATTGACCATGGGGAGGTGGGCCTCAGAAGGCAGAGAATGCCCCTTCCTGGCAAAGATGCTCCAAGGAAGATGAGAAGTCAAAACATGGAAAATGCTCACTCGACTTCAGAATAAGTCCATTTATTCAACCTTATTAAGTATCTACTATATGCCAGACCCAGTTGCTTTCCTTCCCTTCCCATAGGTCACATTGTATTGTCATTCTTCAGATGTCTCTCTGAGCAATCCAACACCATCACCATTACCTCCCATTAAACTGGAAGTTTCTCAAAGGCTGGGACCTTGTCATATCAGCTGACACATTGCCATGGCCTCAGTAGATATTTATGAATGAATAAAACATGATAAAGGTATGAAATATTTGTTAAGTAAAAGGGTATAAGAAAGGCAGGAGAGAGCATCATGGGAAATGTGACATCGAGCTTTACCTTAAAGAATTGGAAGAGAAAAGGGTTCCCAACAAAGGGAACGGTATAAGCAAAGATCTGGCCTTGGAGGAGGGTAAGAGTGGGCATTTTGGAGAAGCTGGCGGTTGAATTGGTTGGTATATAGCAATGGCTCCTGATTTCCTAGAGAGAAAGGGTCCTGGCTCAACACCAACCCCACTCAACTGCAAAATTGTGAAGAAGTTTATCTTCGGGGTCCTCCTATCCCCTTAAATGACCTCCACTGGCCTCAGTATTCTACCCTTATCTCGGTATCTGGATCACAAAGGCCCGTGCTGATATGGTGGTTATAGCAATTCCTCCTAGCTGAGGGGGTGCTTCTTTAGTGAGTGAATTTCCATTTGATTATATTCCATTCAATTCAGCATACATTTACTGAGAGCCTTCCACAGGCAAGCCAGTGTGCTCTCTAGGAATGTCCTGGGAAATGAGATCATCCCTTCCTCAAAGATCTAACAATCTAAATCATTTGTATTTTAATATCTAAGTATATACATCAAATGCTTTTAAGAATTAAAGAATCTGTCAATTACACCAAAATAGGAAATCTTTGCTCTGAATTCCTAAAACACCTCACTTAAAAGTAAGTCTATCTCCAACTTCCTACATGTTGAATATGCACTATTATCCAAACAGCAAAATTTAGCTGATTATGCTAAACATCTGTAGGGATCAATGGTTCTTTTCAGTAGAGATAATCATATATAATAAAAGGCTAATATGCAAATTGTCCCCTCGGGAGTTCAACCAACCAGGAGTTCAACCGCTCACTATGATGTGCACTGACCACCAGGGGGCAGCTGGGGGAAGGAAGGCTCTGATCAGCCCTGGTCACTAGCCAGGCCTATGAACCTGACCCATGCATGAATTTTGTGCACCGGGCCTCTAGTGTTTAATAAGAAGCAGAAATGATGGAAGACAGAGTATTTGATTAATGGGGAGAGAATTTGAAGCAACTCTCCTCACAGAAACCCAATTATGTTCTCCCTAAAAAGGCAAAACTCTACCTATTTCATCTCATCTCAAGCATTGTGTAAAAGGCATTCTTGGAAGTGCTGTGCTGAAGCAGGGTCCAAGCTGAGCAAATGCACTTGACCCACCCAAGTGAAGGAAAATTAACCCCTGACCTTACTGTCAGCTCCTAGAGGGGGACAGACAACAGAAAGAAAAAGGATAGGATAAGTATGAGGGGAAGATTGGTTGGAGGACTGCAGCCTTGGACTCAGTCATGGTTCTGTCCCCAAGAGAATGTTGCTGACCAGCCCTTGGCTGGAGAAATAATTTCTTCATCCACCTGGGGCAGTACTGTGATAACCTGCTCCCTACCCACCTCTACTTCTCAACTTATAATTTACTAGAGGCCTGGTGCACGAAATTCGTGCATGGGGGGGTGTCCCTCAGCCCAGCCTGCACCCTCTCCAATCTGGGACCCTGGTAGGATCGGGCCTAAACAGGCAGTCGGACATCCCTCTCACAATCCAGGACTGCTGGCTCCCTACTGCTCGCCTGCCTGCCTTCCTGATTGCCCCTGCTTCTGCCTGCCAGCCTGATCACCCCCTAACCACTCCCCTGCCAGCCTGATTGATGCCTAACTGCTCCCCTGCCAGCCTGTTTGTCCCTAACTTCTCTCCCCTGCAGGCCTGGGTCCCCCCCAACTGCCCTTCCCTGCAGGCCTGGTTGCCCCCAACTTCCCTCCTCTGCCGGCCTGGTCACCCCTAACTGCCCTCCCCTGCAGGCTTGATTGCCCCCAACTGCCATCCCTTGCAGGCCTGGTCCCTCCCAACTGCCCTCCCCTGCTGGCCTGATCGCCCACAACTGCCCTCCCTTGCAGGCCTGTTCCCTCCCAACTCCCCTCCCCTGCTGGCCATCTTGTGGTGGCCATCTTGTGTCCACATGGGGGCAGCCATCTTTGACCACATGGGGGCAGCCATCTTGTGTGTTTGAGTGATGGTCAATTTGCATATTACTCTTTTATTAGATAGGATATTCTAATAACACCTAGCTGCTCTTGTCGCCCCACCCCTCCTGCCCCACCCTTCCACCACACACACACACACACACACACACACACACACACACACACACACTAACATCTGTTGTTCTTTCTACTTAAAACACTGCTAGAAACCGATCATTTTCTCACTAATTAGAAAGGTGTGGACAAGGAACCTTGGAAGGCTGGTCAACCCTGAAGCTCTGAAAGGTCAGAGCCAACCACTCCCTATCTAATTGAGACAATGGTAGCTGAAGCAACTTCCCCACCAAATAATCAGATAATCTGCCTGTTACTGGAATTACCTGCCTAAGGGCTATGGGTGTATCCCAAACCTGAATAAAAGGGATGGCAAGGCCAAAGCAAAGGGTAGTCCTCCCACTAGAGGTGGGCTTCCGCCTGGCCCCCATTTCCCAAATTAATATTTTTCTAGTCTTTTTTCATTTGTGTGCGGCCTTCTCCAGAACCCGAACCCTGAACCGGAACCCTGAACCACGCGGGATGTGAAAGGGGTTCCCACAAAACACTATACCACCACTACAACCCTTCCACCACCATTCCCGTGAGTCATTGAACTCATACATTCTTCAACACTTAGCACAAGAGTGATTTTCTTCAGGAAGCTCTCCCTGCCGCCTTTTTTTTGTGCTGCCACACATCCTGCATACATCCTTGATAAATCAATCTCACCATCCTCTAAACCCCTTGAAGTACAGAGCCTTGCATACTTGTCTTTGTATCCTCAAGACTTCATGGTGTGTGGCAGAGAGTGGTGTCCAGTATTTGTTGAACTCAATGGGATACCTTATGTCTGCATGTTTACCATATTGGGTACAGAATGTAGGATGTACTCAGGAGATTTCTTGGGTCTCCCCAGACAGACCTGAGAGTCAGGAACCCCCAAGTATAGAGAAATTGTAATGAGCTAT
This sequence comes from Plecotus auritus, assembly GCF_963455305.1. Classification (NCBI taxonomy): domain Eukaryota; kingdom Metazoa; phylum Chordata; class Mammalia; order Chiroptera; family Vespertilionidae; genus Plecotus; species Plecotus auritus. The sequence continues at coordinate 154,913,112 of NC_137782.1, forward strand.
GGCAACTGCTAAGAGAAAGAGAACATAAGTCTGGAGGCAAAACAAGAAAGGAGTTCGCCAAAACGAAAGGATCTGAGAAGTCTTAGGACTGAGTCTTTGAAAAGCTCTTGCTTCGTGGCTCCATAAACATTTTCATGATACTGTCCCATAGACCATGATGCTGCGGAGAGGGTGTGGAGGGGAAAGTACATGGGAAGCACTTGCCAGAGAGATGGTCATTCATTTAATGGTTTCTATTTATTCATATGACTATAGCTAATTTAATGCTGTTTTGTTTTGGAGGCAGTAAAGTTATACCTAGAGCCCTGGCGGGTTTGGCTGAGTGGATAGAGCATCGGCCTGCGGAATAGAGGGTCCCAGGTTTGATTCCGGTTGGGGGCACATGCCTGCGTTGCGGGCTCGGTCCCTGGTGAGGGGCATGCGGGAGGCAGCCAATCAATGATTCTCTCTCATCATTGATGTTTCTCTCTCTCTCTCCCTCCCCCTTCCTCTCTGAAATCAATAAAAAATATTTTTTAAAAATTATACCTAGAAACTGATTCTTTGTTGGCAGTTTATCCGTGGAAATTATAAAATGCTATACAGCATAGTATCTCTTTAACAAGCCAATAAGGAAATAACATACTCCAAACAAATGATAGAGTAAGCACAGTATTGATCCAGGCAAGGGGAGATGAAGGAATAGTGTTCACATTTAATAGGAGGTGTACCTTATTACTCGAGGAGGCACTTCAGGAGAAAAGGCAACCAACCAAGAGCTGATCTCCAGCTGCCAGCTCAGACAGAATGCTGCCTGTTGCTAGAGCATGTTGAGGGAATAAATACAGGAAGACACATGCTTCCATTCTAGAAGGAGTCACCTCACCAACACAGGAGCAACTGCCCCCGAAGATCTTCAGAGAGTTTTAAGGTTAGGGAAGAGTCACCTTGCTCAAACCAGAACTCAAATGGTCCTCACAAAGTCTCAGTACAGCTGACCTTGAACAACATGGGTTTGAACTGTACTGATCCACTTTACACTTGGGTTTTTTTTTTTCAATAAATACAGTTGTCACTTGTATCCTCGAGTTTCCCATCGGTGGAATCAGTATTTTCCATTCCCATCCACAGTTTCCCAACCTCAGGTAGAAAACAGTTTGAAGCCTTGGATGCGAAGGGCCAACTGTAGGTAAGCTTCGGGGGAGTCAGAAGTTATACACATTCTTGACTGTGCAGGCGTCAGTGCCCCTAACCCCCTCGTTTTTCAAGGGTCAGCTATATTTATCGTCTAAATGTCCTCTTGCCTTAGTTGCTTCTCCACATGTTTTTATGGACAAGGCCCCATAGGGGCCCCTCAGCAGCTAAGCTGAGTGCTTCTCAAAGACAACGGATGAGACAATGACATCCTGACCCAACTTACTTCATCCTCATATCAAAACAACTTTACTTCTAGGGTGGGGGCATGTACCAGAATGGAGTGGGGGGGGGGCAATGTGTGTGTGGGGTAATAAGGACACATATGTAATACCTTAATAAAAAAAAAAAACTTTACTTCTAAAAGCAACTTTTTTTGGGGTCTCATCATAAACAAGTGGATTAAAACAACTTACCTGTCATCAACAAATGGGTTTGAAATCATATTAAACCGATACGCAACAAATGGTGCTCCTTTTGTAATATGGATTCTATTCTTCCCAAGAAATATTTTCACTACCAATTAAAAATTCAGAGCTAAAAGAAAAAAACCACCTCGAAATACTGTTAGGAGACCCAATCAAATCAGGTTGCCCAAACTGGATGGTGCATTTGTTCCCTTGATGGTTAAATAAGTCGTGCAGGAACGGTGACCTGTTTCATGAACATGAGGACATTTGGTTGGAGAGCGGGGATTCCTGCTCGTGGTCCTGGGGATTCCCAGCTCTGGCCCAATTCTTGGTCAAGATAGAGCAAGGCTGCTTAGGAGAGGAGAGCAGTGCGGAGGGGTGAAGAGGAGAGGAGGTTGGGAGGAAGGGAGATGGTTCAGTATACCAGGTATCAAGACGTCTACCAACAGGTTCCTGCCTCTCCAGTGCCTGTAACTCGCTGTTTCTTGGCATCAACTTCCTCAAGCTGAAAAGTGAGATGGATGGATTACTCTCGATTCCAATAATCACAGGCTGTTGTTGTTCCTTGTGATTAAGCCCCTTAGATGATCAATTCTATCCCTTCCACGTGGGACTCTGAATCGTTCCAGAGACCTCACCAAGGAGGTTCCAAGCAGTTAACCAAGGTGACTCACTGGGGCTCCCTCTGCCCCGCGGGCCTTGAGCTCCACCCGCCAGTCTAACCCCCGCGCCGTGCGCGCCTGGGACCACGTGACCCCGACTGCGCCGCGCGCGCGCCCGAGGCCACGTGACCCTGCCCGCGAGGCCGTCCCAGCAGCCATGGCGGCGGCGGGGCCCGCAGATCCCCCATCGGGGCCCGCAGCGGGCGCCCGCTTCTTCTGCACCGCGGGCCGCGGCTTGGAGCCCTTTCTGATGCGGGAGGTGCGGGTGCGGCTGCAGGCCACGCAGGTGAGTGGGCCTCGCTGCGCCCCGGAGGGAAGAGGGAGGCCCCGCCGCTGCACCCCGTCCCGCCGGGTCCGACTTAGACCCGGGAAAGCGACGCGACCCCCGCTCTCAGCTGCACACGCGTGGCGGCCGCGGCCCCAATCCTTGGAGTTGCACTGGCCGGTCCTGTAATTGCGGCTGGAAAGGACCCCTGTCGTGTTTCCCTACACGTCTGTTACCGCACATCATTCACAGCTGAAGTTTTTTTAAAAAGGGCTTGAAACAAGTTATTTCCTGGATTCTTTAACGGAAAACGTGTGATAGTGTCTGTAATTAGAATTAGACCTGTCAGAGTTAGAATCCCTTCTCCACCCTTTTAATGCAAATAATCTGCAGGTTCAGTTCCCTGATGCTTTTCAGTTTCCTGCCGGTGATGGTACTTACTTTGTATGTTGTTGGGAGGATTAAATGATAAAAAGTGCACCTTAAACACACAGTAAATAGTAGCTACAAAAATACAATACTTTGAGGCCCCAGCCCAATTTTCAGAGAAAGTTAATAGTTTCGGTATTTATAAGTTATTAGTTTTAGTGAACAAGGTTCTAAACATCAGTTTTGGTTCATTTAGAATAGGCTGAGCTGGTTTCTTGGAAGCAGAGGAAAAAGGTGTAACGGAACCCCTCCTATCCTGATGGGTAATATGAGAGTGCAAATGATGTGATATTGGAAAAGGAAAGCTGAAATTGACGATTCCAGCAGCTCCTCTATTGTTGGAAGCCCACAAAAGCAGTTCCTGCCGTGCGCGGGTGGGGTGAGAGGAGGTCATGGAAATGTCATCAGTCTTACTAGACTACCTGCCATTTGTGGATTTGATCACAGCCTTTAATAGTGTCTGATGTAGCTAATCTAAAAAGCAATATAATAACAACTGCTGACATTAAGCATTTAATGTATGTCAGGCACCTGTTCTTAGGTACTTACTCTGTATTCACTTGTTTAATTTTCACAACAACCCTGGGAGGTAGGCTTCACATTTAACAGAAAATGGAAATAAAGCATAGGTAAATGCAAATACATTGTTCAAGGCATGTAACAGAAAATGGCAGAGCTGGGATTCGAACCCAAGCTGTCAGGCAGGCTGACTCCTGGCTCCAGTCCTTGACCACTATGTGACCATGACATAATGCTGCACTAATTTGTTTTAAAAATATTAACTTAGAGTTCTTGGTATGAAAAATAGAAGGCTTGACCCAATCTGGGTATGTCAGAAAAAAGACGCTCTCTGCTTGTTCTCTATCTTTATATATATATACACATATGTTTATATTGCTTTCAGAGAGAGGGAGAGGGACAGAGAGATAGAAATATCAAATGATGAAAGCCAAACATCCATCAGCTGCCTCCTCCACGCGCCCCCCCTAGTGGGGATCAAGACTGTAACCCCGGCATGAGCCCTAAACTGTGATCTCCTGGTTCATGGGTTGATGCTCAACCATTGAGCCACACTGGCTGGGCATCCATCTTTACAGACAAAAAGAGGTTGGGGGTGGAAATGTATTTTAATCACAGCCACAACATTCACCTTATTATAGGGGAAAACCTTTGGCGTTGAGAAGAATTAAATGCCAAGAGACTTGGGAATTTCCATATTTTGTTACTCTGTCTTAAAGGTAGATATGCCTGGAAATGGGATCTGAACAAATAACCATGCTGTTCATTAGATTCCCAGAACTTGTTAAACTTATAACCAGAAGTATTTGAGTTTTAATTGGTGTCAACCTAGGGCTTCCTCAGCAGAGATTCTTCTTCAAGCTAGAATGTTAAACCCAGACATTACCATCCCAAAAGCTTAATTAGACCATGTCAGATCAAAAAAACAGAAGTACTTGGAGTTCGGCTTCCCACTGAATGGGAGCTGCCTAAACACATGGGTACCCCAAATTCCCTGGTGCTTCAGTTCTAGGAGATGAGTTATAACCATGTAGTCAGGCCCTAGCCACTGCTAAAAGGAGAACTTCAGGACAATCCACATCCATCCTGAATTACGGGAGTTGGGTTGACCCAAAAAGGTTTAGGGTTCCATGGGTATTGAGCACCATTTGCCATACCTCAAGAGACTCCCCATAGTCAGTGCTCTTCATTTTCTTTTCTTCCCTGACTTTTACCACATATCTTACCCTATCTCCAAAGCCTATTTCTGTTTGATGCATATTTCTTTTTTTTTAATATATTTTATTGATTTTTTATAGAGAGGAAGGGAGAGGGATAGAGAGTTAGAATCATCAATGAGAGAGAAACATCGATCAGCTGCCTCCTGCACACCTCCTACTGGGGATGTGCCCACAACCAAGGTACATGCCCTTGACCGGAATCGAACCTGGGACCTTTCAGTCCGCAGGCTGACTGACGCTCTATCCACTGAGCCAAACCGGTTAGGGCATGATGCATGTTTCTTGCTTCCATCCATTTTTCAGTTCCCACAGCCAAGTGTCCCATTATTTCTACCTCACTAATCTGCTTCTCCCTCCAGCATCACATCTACACTCAGTCCTTTCTGCTTTTTCCAAAGTAATTTTTTTCCTACCAACTAATTTGGTGCTGTCAGTTTTCATCAAAAGTCTATAATGTTTGACCATTACCATCTGTGGTACTCCATTTCATGACCATTTATCAGGCTGGCCCGAGCTACACCATCCATCCACCTGACACTCAATCAGCATAACACAGCACATGTTGCCATGCTAACTTACGGTTTCCTTCAGCCAGGTTGTCATCCCACCTCTGCATTTTGCCCTTCGTTCTTTCCTTAGAATCCCTCTTCCCAGATCTTGTAAGATTTTTCTTCAAGACTTTTACTAATGATGGCTTTCATATTCAGTGTTAACATACCATACATACAGCTTATTGTTAAGTTTATTATATTGAAACTTTTTCATTTTCTTCTGGGTTTAATTCACATTACTGTCTTACAAATTTTACATTTTAATTTGTATGTCAGAGTATTGTTATCCATCTTTAGGATATTTGCTTCTGGTATACCACACAGTAGGTGTTTAATAAATACCCATTGACATGTTAACCTTGGGCTAGACATGCCCCTGTCCTAGCCATTATACCTTTTCTTTGCCCACTTTCAAATACTCTGTGAGATGTGGCAATATAATTACTGAGTATTTTGTGTTCTATTTTTCTAGTAGTGTATGTACATGCATATACACATGCACAGTTTGCAAATGGTAGCATAACATAATAAGATTATGGTATTGGTCACTGACTATGTGACTTTATACAAAATTTTTAACCTACCTCAGCCTCAGTTTCCTAATCTGTAAAATGGGGGTAATAAAGTCTACCTTAGAGAATTGTTGTAAGGCTGAGGAAAAAAAATATATTCAGAATGCCTAAACCAGTGTCTGACAAATACGAGATACTTCAGAAATGGTCATTTCTATTGTTAATCTAGATGTTCTGTTTTAATGCATTGAGGGGGGGAAGAGAAATGGTTCTTCCTCTACACAAGACTAAATCAATACCTATTTTTTTTATATCTCTAGGTTGAATATATTTCAGGAAAAGTTTTTTTCACCACCTGTTCTGACTTGAATATGCTGAAAACATTAAAATCTGCAGAAAGATTATTTTTGCTGATTAAAAAGCAGTTTCCATTTAATGTTTCTTCTGTAAGTAAAGGTATGGTGTATACCCACACAATATACTAGTATGTACTCCAGAATTTTCTGCTTGATAATAAGTAGCCATTTGACATTTTTAAGATTCATTCCTATATTGGGGATCATTAGTTATTTATTTTTCTATATTTTCTGAATATTATCAACTCATTGTATTACCACCTAATTGTGTCTCTTCTTTTTACAATCTGCTGCCTATCTTAACTAAGATTTTAGTGTCCTAAGTCACATTTCATCTTTGCGAATTCTGATCAGACACCTTCTCGACAGTTATGTATGGTCAGTTGCATTTATTTAGATTTAGGACATGTAAGAATCCAAAATGCATTGTCTTAATAAATTGTTCAAAACTACCACCTTGTAAATTTTAACTAATGAGTGATATAATTGAAAAAATACTGTGTAGTAAAATATCCTGTTTTCGGGATCTTAGATGTTTGCATAAACTGTTAACCATTTATAAAGCATTAGAATTAAAGGGGGCTTAAGAGATTTTCTGTTTTTATAGATATGCTTAAGGATCTTGATAAGAGCAACAAATAAGGGCCAGACACTGCTGGATTACACATTGCCTTAAACTTCATTTTGATTGCTGATTATGCATAAGAGATCATGTAAGCGTATAGTCTATAATAAATTGTATCAAGGAAGATACAAATGGCAAGAAATCAAAACATGGCAGAAAAAAATAATTTAAAGCAAATACTAAGATGTTATATTGTGCGATCAATATCATTTCATTCCAATAGTCCACACATTCTCATTATTAGAGAAATACAGTAATGGCTCTTGAGTCATCTTGATGACACACATTCTCATTATTAGAGAAATGCAGTAATGGCTCTTGAGTCATCTTGATGACCCTTGTTCGTCAAGAAAAGATTACGTTATTTTGAGTAAGTTAGGAATGGGTTGTGTACCTGAAGTGTTCCTTTATGGAAACTCCTTTGCGATGTGTGCTAATACTGTATGGTCTGACATAGTCTCAAAATTTAGTTGCTCTGTTTCTGAGCTCTGTGTTTTGTAATTCTATTTTTTTTCCAACTTAATTTTATAGGCAAGATTAGCATTATTTCAAAGATTGATATGCATTCTAGGGTATGCTTACATTAAAGAGATACATATATATATTAATATAGGACAGATGATCTTTCTGTATGAATGATATAGGTAATTCTATTGGAATTTTAAAATGGTTTTGATGTTTGGTATAGAATATAAGAATGAACCTATTTGACACAATATTCTTATATTAAATGATATAAATTCCATACGAAAGTGAAGTCATTCTTCATGTAGTTTAAAAAAAACTTATTTTATAAAAATAAAAATAATGGCATTTAGGGGTGATGAATATAATATACTGTCTTTAAAGCTTCGATATAGGATAAACTGAAATTTTATTTTATTTAGGAAAAATATTTTATGAAATGCAAAGATTTATAAATGATGATCCTGCAAGTTGGTTGAATGCCATTTCGATTTGGAAAAATCTTCTTGAACTTGATGCAAAAAAGAAAAAACTTTCTCAAGGAGATGCTAACCCACTAAAAAGAAAAATAGGAGAAAATGACAGCAGTATTGCTAAGAAATTAAAAGCAGAACAAATGCAAGAGACACGAGAGAATGGGGAATGCCAGCTGGAAAAGCCAATAGAAGAGGAAACACTGGAGCGAGGAGATTTTCTCACTGAAAGAGAGAAAGGTCAAGAAGAACTTCAGAATGATGTAGCAAATGCAGGAGATATTCATAACCAGAATGACTTGACCTTCAGAGTTTCTTGTCGCTGTGGTGGAGCCATTGCAAAGACCCTTTCTGCACAGGTACACTTACCTCCACAATGGGTTTCTATTTTCTAGATGAATTAACTACTCCTTCGATTTAAAATGAGACCAGAACCTTTCACAGAATAGGTAACTCGGCTCAGGCAGATAACTTGGCCTAATATAACAATTAAATCTCTTTAAAAATGCATTTTCCATTTTAACTTTATCTCAGATTCTTAATAGGAATAGTATGCCATGTACTGACCTCCTTTACTTACTAAGTTTTCTTAAACTCACAGGTATCTTTTGCATTTGGAAATCCTGATATCATGGTCTTAAGCTTTTTGGGTTTCTCTTCAGTTCAGTTCAGTTCTGTTTATTGAGTGATTACTCTGCACCAGGCCCTATAGGTGTGGTTATCACTAGAACCCACACATAAATACACACAAGGTCTCAACTCTATGAGAGGGTGAACACTACAAACAGTTTCTTTAAAAAACCCATATTGGTGACCCTTACAAAGTTCAGTGATATAAAAGGCATATACCCATAGGTCTGGGTTCTTTGTCCAACCTTAAAATCAAACCCTAAAGTCCGAGTCTAATGTTACTGGTCTGGCCATTTTTAAACATATAGGCTTGCAGTAGGTAAATTAATCTTTCAGTTTGCATCTATTTCCTAAAACCCAGAATGGTTTTATCAGGTCATGATTTGGTTATTTCATGTCTCTAAAATCACAAGAATAGAGATTGCACATAAGTAGATATTAATGCCATAGAATGTGTTGGGGGTGGGGGGATGGAAGAAGGTGTAATATTTTAATATTATAATTTAATATTGTAATTCTAAATTACCATTGGGTAGTCTGCCTTGACTTTCCTACTGACTGTTAGGAAAATCTTATATCTTATTAGAGGCCCAGTGCACGAAATTCGGGGTCCCTAGTGGCTGCTGGCTTCCGGCCAGGGCCTCCCTCCCTTCCCTCGGCTGGCCTCGACCCCTGGTCGAACTCCTGGACGAACTCCCAGTGGAGGGGACAATTGGCATACTATGCTTTTATTATATAGGATACTCAAGTTTTTCATTTATAATGTTTTTATCTTTTCTATAACTTGCTGCTTTTCCAGGAAGTAGGAAGAATAATTGGAATTGCTCTTATGAAACAGTTTGGATGGAAAGCAGATTTGAGGAATCCGAACTTAGAGGTAATGAATTTTTATTTTATATGCTTATTTTATTTTATATGCTTATAACCTAATTCTTTAAAGACAATGTCAAAACTAATCTATTGTACTTTTCAATTTTGCTTTAGAGTTTCAAAAAGCATGTCTGCATGGATCTAGCAGTCTGATTTTTTTCTTGTATAGAACAGTGCAGATAATTATGTTAATTATGGCTTTGTTCGGGTTGTGGGATTGTTTTTCTTTTCTGTTTCTCTATTTTTAAAAATTGATGAGGTTACACTGTTAATTGGAACAAAATAAAACACATGAGGAAATAAATACAAGTTATAAAAAATAATCTTCACTGTTTGAGAATCGTCTTTTCACCATTCATTTGTAAATTCATTGTTATACAGCTGTAAATGAAGTAATTGCTAGCCAAAACAGAACACTTTGTGTTGTTTTATTTTTTAATTTTTTAATATGTTGTTCACTTTTAAAAAGTAATGCCTGGTGTATATCTTTTATACCTGTCATGTAAAATACTTTCACCCCAAGAATATTCTGACATAAGGGGTCTGTCCTTCTTTCATCTCCCCTTTCTGCTCTCTGGTTTCCTCCTCTTCGTCTTCCTTTTGATTATCTCCCTGTCTCAGAATTACAGTTTTCCATAGTTTAGCTCATGAATAAATATAGTTAATTGAATCCCTATCATCCACTTAATGCAATTAATGTTAGCTATTATTGATAAAAATCAACACAAAACAAAATAGGCAACACAAAAATCACACAGTAAAACGTGTGACCAAAATTGGCAGAAGAATCAAATCTTAACAAATTTTACTCTGTGAAATTAATAGAAAAAAATTCATGGAGAGAGAAGCTATTCTTAATAACATTTGCTGTATAAAAATAACAGTATATCATATCTTTACTCTAAATTTTAAATAGAATTAATCCCAATAAATAATTTTGCTAAAGTTGAATATTATAAAAAATTGGAAACTTTAGCTGTGATGATCAAGGAATTAAATTGACTAAAGGGAATTCATTTCAGATCTTTTTTTCCTTGATGAAAATTTATCAATATTGGAATAATCCTGATTAAACTGCATATATATAAAAGTAATCTGGAAGTGAAAGTATTGTGGTCTAAATGCTCTTGAGGTCAGCCAAAACCGGTTTGGCTCAGTGGATAGAGCGTCAGCCTGCGGACTGAGGGGTCCCGGGTTCGATTCTGGTCAAGGGCACGTAACTTGGTTGCGGGCACATCCCCAGTAGGAGGTGTGCAGGAGGCAGCTGATCGATGTTTCTAGCTCTCTATCCCTCTTCCTTCCTCTCTGTAAAAAATCAATAAAATATATTTTTTAAAAAAATAAATGCTCTTGAGGTCAAACAGCTGAATTAGAATATTCCATAAACTTCATCAGATTACAGAAGTAAGATTCTAACTTTTAAAGTTTATTTGGGCTACTAATTATAACTTGAGACATTTAAGAACTTTATGGTTTGACTAAGAAAGAGAGGAAGAAACTCACCTACAGATAGTAGAGAAAAAAGGTCACCCTTGTGTACAATATATTTGACCTGAAGAAAGTTTGCTGTCACACTAATAGTATGTAGCCTGTGGTAGTCTTGTGTGGCCTCAACTCTTATTTAAAGTTAGAATTAGGATGGATTTAGGAACTCTCTAACTCCAAATGCTGAAAAGTCTGATTCAGTTATGATAATTCAGAGAATCTTTAGGAAGAAAGTGGATCTCGAGTTCTTCATAACATGAATCTCCATATAACTTGCATACATAATTAACCTCAAAATTTTTCTATGAAATGTACTTAAAATTTATTTCATCTCTGCTCGAGAAAAATAGTGTGAAACATTTTTCCATATATGACAAATAAGGCCTTGAGATTTTTTATTAAAAATATAGTTACATAGGTTCAAAATAGAAAATTTCAAATTATCAATAATTTGGTAATGCATTTTCTGTTCCATTCTAACTTATGTATTTGTTCTTTCAGATATTTATACATCTAAATGACATTTACTCTGTCATGGGAATTCCTGTGTTCAGGTATTTATGTTCTAAACTTCAGATTTATCCCTTAGGAGAGTTTTTAAAATTAAGAACTTTATGCTTTTCATTTATAGGATGAAACATTGATACAACAGAGGGGGCTAAAGGCAAAGCGTGTGAGTCCTTCACTTTAGCCAGTGAAGTGTTTCCATGGAGCTTAGTGGATATGATTTCATCTGACCAGTAGAGCTGTAAAAGAATTTATCACAATAATGCACTGATTGCATGATTCAGACTGAAAATTATATCTAATTATTTCTATTATTAAATGATTTTCACAGGCCCTTGTTTAAGCTAAAATTTTTAGTCTCTTTGCATCTTGGAATTTTAATTAAAATAAAAAATAAAGCACAATTCTTAAAATTCACTTTGAACATTAACTGTATTCAGCTCTGCCACACCGTACATGTGCAGCATAGTGAATAAGAACTATGGACTTCAATTCTACCTTCTCAACAGATTAACTGCAAGTTTGGGCAGATTATCATATTCCTCTGCTATAAAAGCAGAAAGATAATAGTACCTACTTCATTTGCTTTGTGGTTGGGATTAAATGAGATAACCTGCATGAAAATGCTTGGTATTATTTCTAGGCTACAGTAAGTGTTGAATAAATTTCAACTTATTTCTGAAACAGATCAGTAACTAGGGAAGAAAGGGAGAGACATTAGAGTAAGATTAATTTATTCAGTTAATTTTAGTTGAAATGTCTAATGAATACTTATTATATGCTAAGCACTGTTCTAGTTATCAACATTCAGAGATGAGGAAGATGGTTATTAAGTTCAAGGAATTCAATTTAGTGGAAGAACAAAGGTTGGTGAAAAATGCTTGGCTAGAGTTAGAAAAGAGGACCTGACTCTGATGGAGGATGGTAAGCAAACGAACATAGAAGAGAATCATTTAATGAGTCACTTAAGTGGAGAACACTAAGGAGGAGTTCCCCAACTGGACAAGAGAAGGAAAGGACCTTATAAGCAAAGACTTGCAAAGGCATGGAGGTAGGGAAAGCTTGCATTATGTGGGGACAGCCAGTGGTTTCAGTACAGATGGGACAGAGAATACATGAGGAGGGTGGTAGAAAACGAGACTGAGCAATTAGAAACAAGTCCTGAAGTGTCTTGTAAGCCATGCTGAGCAACTTGGATTTTATTCTAAAAGCAGTAAGAATATGAAGCAGCAGGGTGATGTGATCAGATTTGTGATTTTTGAGATATTACTAAGGAAATTACATTTTTTAATGAAGGGGAAATGAAAAGAAAAAGGAGGTTTAAACTCTTACAATAGTTCAGGCAATAAATGATGAAGAGCTGAACTGTGTCACAAAAAGGAGGGCATGAATTCCATAAAAAGTGAAGGAGCCCAGAATAATTGCCAGATGCCTGATTTGGACAACTAGTAGATACTGGAATCAGTCACTGAGATAGAAAATGTAGGGAAAGTAGTGTATTCAGTGAAAGATGTCTATGAGTAGATATTTAAGTTATAGCTCAGGAGTTCTGGTGACAAGTCTAGGCTGGAGATTTAGATTAAGATACGCAGTATACAGAAGGTTATTTGGCCCGAGAAAATGAAGAAATGTATCAAGATATGACATACAGGGAAAGGAGTGTGCTCAGTTTACACATGTTGAATTGGCAGTACTCTAGGTAAAAAGTGTCCAAACACACATTAAAAAATTAAGATCTGGGATTCAGATGACAAGTCTAGGCTATAAATGTAGATAAGAGCGTCTTCATCTTGGTAATAGATAATATGTAAGAGAATAAAGATGAAACACATATATGTGGAGAGGAGTACCAAAACTACATTTACTTTTATGATTGAACACATTAGCCAGATTCGATGAAAGTGGAGAAGTATTTTTATTTTCAAGGAATTTATTTTTGAGTAATTTCTCCCCCTAAATAATTTTGGACCCTTTTGTTGAAGTAACAGCAGATAATTTTTCCAGGTTTACGAAAAATAAAAACATTTACTTTGGTCACATGTTATTAATAGGGTTGGCTCCCATAAAATAAAACCTCTTTTGGTAAAAATATATACAATAATTGTCAAAACTTTCAGAGGTTCTACATAAATCCCTGATGCTTAAGGCACTTAGCGATATATAGGGTGTTCCCCAAAAATGTATATGCACACTTTGAATAATTATAAAGGCAGTGTTTATTAAAATACATTTTATTTCAAAATTGAGCTATTAGCTATTAAAGCATATATACATTTTTTTGGATTCCCTATATATGGACAAAGACAGTTTTCTATACCAAGTCTATTTTGGTATCTTAAGAGTGAAAAACAATCTCTCAATTCTGGTTTTAATATGTTTTGTAGCAAGACAGTTGCCCAGCTTAGACTGTAGTATCAAGATTCATTGATCAAAATATTTCCTAGTCATTTCACCTGCAAAGTTTATATTCCAGATTCCAAATCTATGCCTATAATACTGTCCGCAATGTGAATTATTTTCTGAAAAACCTTTAAAAAAACAAACTCCCGTGGGTTTACCTGCAGAACTTCTTTATCGTAACAGTAAATATACAATTACACTGTTTTATTTGAAAGAGATACCTCATCTAATAGTAACATTTTAAGAGGCTTACCATAAATGCACACAAAACAGGGTAACTTAGTCAAAGATCAGAAATAAAATGACAAAAGACATGGGGTTTGGAGAACACTGTGACTTTGTACAATATTCAGAGAAGAGCCTCTTAGTGGTTTTGGAACAAGCCTACCCCCAAAACAACCAAGCACTAATCTTCGAAATCCAATAGTCGTATCTTACCAACAAATTATATAAATGAAATAGAAAAGTGCATTCAGATTTTTTAGGAATTTATTCATTGCATTAGACACCATAGAAATAATATTTTGAAAATTTTTATCAAATCTGGAAACACTGATAGCATTGATGAGGTGGAGGATGAAGTATGAAGTGGCAGATAACGGAGACCAGGGAACTCATTTGGAAGATGTCTGCTTCACGCAGACAGTGCAATGTCATGCTTCATTTCATCTTTTGAGAGAGATGCTAATGAACAAAAAACAAACTTACAAAAGGGACTTTTTACAGAAAACGATTTCAAGTGTTAGTATCCATCCAGTCCTGCCTATACTACATCCCTGTCACAAAACAGCACGTGCTTCTTGATGATTCCTGATCAGCACACAAAAGGTCACTTCCATATGGGAAAACAGGGAACTACTAAAACATTTTAGAAAAATCCCCCTCATATGTGATAACATTTTTACAAAATAAACACAATAGGGTTTAAGTTGCTGTTATTTAAAAACTTTACCTTTCTAAAGTACCACACTAGCTAGTTAAACAAGGTGCCAACTAGAGAAGGTATTTCTGTAATAATGTTAAATACTCTCAACTCAGATAATACTTTAGTGTGTGTTGCATGAACATGGTGAGATAATTCACAGACATGAACAGGTTAATCATTTTTATTTATATCAGGTTCTTCTTTAACTTACAGTAGTATTGGATCTAGCATCAGGTTCTTTTTCCTTTGTAGGGTTTCTTTAGCCAGCAGAGCTTACATCAGGACAGCAGGACTGAGGTCTACCATAGCATGGGCAATGGCCTCTGTCGCTGAAATTAAGGTAAGGAAAATGTCTTCATTATTGTTAATACATTAGGGAGGTTCTTTCCATAATTAAAACTTACACAGTCTTTTATTTATGGACATCTTGATTGCTTGCTTTTTTTGTTGTTTTTTTCTTTTATCATTTTTTTTTTTTTGCTAGTTTTGTTTGTGTTTGTCATTGCCGTTACGTTTATGAAGTTCTGCAGTGAAATGTTTTTAAATATTGTTGAACTTCTGAGAGTATTTTGCCTATGAAAAAGCTGGGTTAAAAGATAGCCACATTTTATTCTTCCTAATATTTTGTGTTACAATGACATGGCCTGAAAAACCTCTACTTCTTAAAATTTAAAAGTTTTTCTCCTGTGACCAAATCTTGATCAATTTTTATAAATGTTCCATGGACATAGAAAAAAAATTTATTTTGTAGTCAATGTCCTCGCTATCTTTGCTTACTATTTTACTATCTGCTTACTTTTGGAAGGTATTTGAAATCTCATTGATATTTTGTTAAGTTTCTGCATTTTTATTAATGGTTGCCTTATTCAGTAGTTTGGTGTACACAGTCTGCTATTGCTTCATCATGAGTTATACCTTTTTATTGTTACACTAGAGGCCCAGTGCATGAAATTCGTGCACGGGGGGGTATCCCTCAGCCGAGCCTGCACCCTCTCCATTCTGGGATCCCTCTCACAATCCAGGACTGCTAGCTCCCAACTGCTCGCCTACCTGCCTTCCAGATTGCCCCTAACCACTCCCCTGCCAGCCTGATTGATGCCTAACTGCTCCCCTGCCAGCCTGTTTGCCCTTAACTGCCCTTCCCTGCAGGCCTGGTCACCCCTAACTGCCCTCCCCTGCAGTCCTGGTCCCCCCCAACTGCTCTCCCCTGCAGGCCTGGGTCCCCCCCAACTGCCCTCCCCTGCAGGCCTGGGTCCCTCCCAACTGCCCTTCTCTGCCGGCTTGGTCACCCCTAACTACCCTCCCCTGCAGGCTTGATCGCCCCCAACTGCCCTCCTTTGCAGGCCTGGTCCCTCCCAACAGCCCTCCCTTGCTGGCCATCTTGTGGTGGCCATCTTGTGTCCACATGTGGGCAGCCATCTTGTGTGTTGGAGTGATGGTCAATCTGCATATTACTCTTTTATTAGATAGGATAGAGGCCTGGTGCATGGGTGGCGGCCATCTGGTTTGCCCTGAAGGGTGTCCCGGATCAGGGTGGGGGTTCCCTTGGGGCGTGGGGTGGCCTTGGCGAGGGGCCTGTGGTGGTTTGCAGGCCGGCCACGCCCCCTGTGACCCAAGCAGAGGCCCTGCTATCTATTTATCTTCTACAATTGAAACTTTGTAGCCTGGAGCAAAGCCAAGCCTTCTGCTTGCTCCGTGGCGGCAGCCATTTCTTTTGGGATTTATTTATCTTCTATAATTGAAACTTTGTAGCCTTAAGCGGAGGCCTGGGCCGGCCAGGGTGTGTGGAAAGCTTGGCTTCCTCCATCGCCACGGGCAACCCTAGCCTCCTGCTCTTTCCAGCTCCGTGGCTGCCGCCATTTCTGTTTGGTTTTATGTATCTTCTATCATTGAAACTTTGTAGCCTTGAGTGGAGGCCTGGGCCGGCAAGGGCAGGCGGAAAGCTTGGCTTCCTCCATTGCCGGGGAAACCCAAGCCTCCCTCCTGCTCTCTGTGGCCGTAGCCATCTTGGTTGGGTTTATTTGCATATTCGCTCCTGATTGGCTGGTGGGCGTGGCTTGTGGGTGTAGTGGGGTGATGGTTAATGTGCATATTACTCTTATTAGATAGGATAAGTTTTCTTTATCTCAAATAGTGAGTTAAAAACCTAAATTTTATCATGTGTTATTAATATTTGCACTCCTTTCTTTATCTTTGCATTTGCCTAATATGTCTTTGACCCTCCCTTATTTTCAGCTTTGCTTTCAGTGAGTTTTTACAAACACACAGCTCTGTTTGTATCCCACTCTGATGGTCTCTGGCTGTCCATGAGAGAACTCAGTATAATGACAGACACACCTGATTGAATTTCTTCTGTTTTACTCTGTATAACTAGTTACAGTTTACTCTTTTTATTTTTGCTAGTGTGATTAAGTTACTTTGTAATCATTTCATTGTTCTCCCTGAGATTGTAGATTTTACTTTTTTGTCTAGTTCATGAATGGTCCACTTTCTCAGCTCTCTTAACTAAACACATAGGACTCTACTATTATTTTAAAGCAAGATATCTACTCCTTCCTCTGTCAAGACAGTTTTTACCACCAAGACATTCTAGTCTTCCCCCTTGTTCCTATTATAAGATGAGATCTCTAGAGTACTGTTTTCTCTCCTCCTGGCCCACCTTTACTCCTCCCTGCAGTGAGACCTTTGAAAGATTTCATCTTCTTTCACTCCCAACCCTCAACTACTAGATTGAACTGAATTATTTATCATATATCAGATTTCCCTTAAAGTATATCCCTTCTGTTTCAAAAGTTCTTATTTAGCTCTTATATTACACAGCCTGTCCTTCATTATTAAGATAGAATTGTATGTAGCAAACACATATTTCTGTGCAAATACACAGATATATTGCTGGGTGTATCACTCCTCACCATGGGTCTTCACATTGTCTTTCCCCATTTGAGGTCTCTGCTCGGGTTTGTTTATCGCTTGGTTAAGGTCTTGGCTTAGGTATTTTCCTCACATGTGGTATTTTAATAATTTACTATCTGAATGTCTATATATCTCAGATCTCTCCCTTTCATCCTGGTGGCTATGCCCATCTTGGCTTGAGTTGGAGTCCTTTTCTCTCGGATATCGATAGGTGCTGTCCATTGTCTTTTAACTTCCCATGTTACAGCTGAGTTGTCTGTGCCAATATGGTTTTTTTTTCTTTGGCTACCTTGTTCTTTCTGCTCAGAAGTTCATAAGACTGTCCTCTTTAGTCCTATAAAGTTCAGGAATAGTACCAGGATATACTTCTATAAATGCCTTTTCTATTCAGCCCATAACTCGGTGAGTCTGACTGCCTGGGTTCTAATTCCGGTTCCACCACATACTGTCAGGGAAACCTTGGGCAAGATACTTAACACCTTTGTTCCTCAGCTTCTCATTTGAAAGATGAAAAGAAAAATTTCATAAAGTCACGTGAGAATCAAATGAATTAGCATTTACCAAGTGATTTCAACAGTGCCTAACATGAGAAAGTGTATAAATATTAGCTACCATTATAGTAATAATTATAGTTATACTTACTTGGAATAGCTAATGATTATTAAAAATGTATTATTATTTCTCTAGCTCAGGCACTTTTTCTCATTATTTAATTATTATTACCTCAACTGCTTTGCGTTAGTGACTTTAATCTTAAACTACTCTCTTTTCTGCTTCTGAAATTTTTTCTCTCTTTCTTTCTCTCTCAGGACATTTTGTTTCTTTCCGTCAGGTACCCTCTGGCTTTAATTGAAACCTGACCATCCACTGAGCATTCTGCTTCCTCTGTAGACATATCGAGGGACCACTGGGCCTGGAGGTGGGGTAGGTGTCCTGCTTGCTCGTTCCTTTTGCCTAAAACCTCTCAGTGCCTCTGAGGCGCATGCCATCAGGTTATTGCAGTTACACGTGAATCTCTTCCTGTCATTTCTGCAAGAGTAGGAGGCCTTATTCCTGTTATACTAGTAATTCTCTATGATCCCGATATCCACTTTGGAACCTGGCCCCTCACGGTCCTGGCTTCCTACCTCTAATGACCTGCCTTAGTCGCATCCTAGACCTTCTTATACCCAGAAGGGAATGCCTCCCCCAAATCTCAATTTCATGAGTCCTCTTAACCACCTTTCTTTCCTGTTCACATCCTCCAGTACCCTAACATAATTCTTTAACCTCTTGGACCTCCAGTCATTTGACCCACCCCTGCCCATTACTTACCACCTGCCCTCTTTTCCCCTCACAGCTTGGATTTTATGTTCTACCATTACGATCATTTCCTTGCTCACGCTTTTAACTCTCCTGATTTTTATATGACTTAAATACTAGAATTAGAAGTGAACTTCAACATGTTCTCCTCACCAAATCTACCAACGAACCAGTATCTGTGCCCACATACGTTGCCCTTGTTTCACTCCATTACTTGTGGACTGGATTTTTGTCCCTCTTACCTGTATTAGGACTTTCTCTCTACTGGGTCATTCTACATCAGTGGGAACACTTGCTATATAATATCTTGCAACTTGAAAAAATTCTTCTTCTGAAGCCACATGCTCCTTCAGCTACCACCCTTGTTCTGTTTCCTTTTACGGAAAAACTCATAAAACTAGTTGTCCATACTTGCTGTCTCTCCCTCTTTTCTTCCCATTCTCTCTTGTGCCCACTTCCATCAGGCTTTCAACAGCACTCCCCTGAGACCGCTCATCTCACGCTT
The DNA here is from genome assembly GCF_963455305.1 of Plecotus auritus. Taxonomy (NCBI): domain Eukaryota; kingdom Metazoa; phylum Chordata; class Mammalia; order Chiroptera; family Vespertilionidae; genus Plecotus; species Plecotus auritus. Next base: position 154,932,309 of record NC_137782.1, read on the forward strand.
ACCCTACCGGCACTCTGACGCCTTCAGCTCCCTCCTCCTTGAAGTGGTTCTTTCCAGTTTGTTTCAGGAAGATCACTCTGGTTTCTCCTCCTACATGAGCATGTGCAGCTCTCAGCATGCATCGCTGCATCTTCATCTACCAAACGTCTTCTACTAGTATACTTAAGAGATTGCCAGGATCCAACCCATAGACTTTCTTTTTTAACTTCTCTTCTCTTGGATGACTCATCCAGTTCTGGTGCTTTAAGTACCATCGGTAAACTAACACTGATGCTCCCAAATGTATGTCTGTAGCCTGAACCTCTCCCCTGAACTCCAGACTCGTGTGTCCAGTGACTCATTTGGTCTGTAGTTGGTCTAGGAGTATCTCAAAACTAACATGCCCAGAACTGTGCTCTTGTCTCCTTTGAAGCTTCTCCTCCCCAGTTCTTCCCTCCTCAGTAACAGGCACCTCTGCTCTTCCAGTTGCGCAGGTCAAAGCTTTACTCATTTCAGACTGTTGTCATACTTTAACATTCCACATCTGATCTAACCTGTTGGCTCCACCTTTAAAATATATCCAGAATCCAACCAACCACTCTCCCCACTTCCACCAATACCACTCTTTTTTGTTGTTGTTTTTAATCCTCACCCATGGATATTTTTCCATTGATTTTTAGAGAGTGGAAGGGAGGAAGGAAGCGGGGAGGGAAGAGAGAGAGAGAGAAACATCTATGTGAAAGAGACACATCGATTGGTTGCCTCCTGAACACACCCCAACTGAGGTTGGGGATTGAACCTGCAACCCAGGTACATGCCCTTGACTGGGAATCAGACCCACAACCCTTTGGTGCACAGGCCACTGCTCTAACCACTGTGCAACACCGGCCAGGGCAACCACTCTAAATTTAGGCTGCTGTCATCTCCTGGAACCCCTAACCAGCCTCCCTGTTAACACTCTTACCCTTCTGTTCTACTCTCAACAGATCATCTAGAATGATCCCTCTGAAATGTAATGTTATGTTACTTCTCTGCTCAGAACTCTCCAGTCGTTCCCCATCCTTCAGAATAGAATCAGGATCCTTACAGTGTCTACCAGATCTGAGCTGTGACCACCCAGGGTGGGAGTGATTCGTTTTTTTCACCAGATTTCCTGTTCTCTTCCCAGGTGCAGATAGGATAGCACTTTCCTGGGCCCTTAAAAGTTGGGTGTGTCATGTGACTGACATGCTTTAGTCAGTTAAATGTTGGTGGACATGTGTGTCACTTGTAGGTGGCACCTTTAAGGCCTAACCCATAATTTGTCATACTGTTTTTCCTTCTGCCACAGTGATAGCAGTGCTCCAAATGGTGACCACTTTGTCAATTTGGCTTCCAGAGAAAGGAGCCAATTTGGCTTCCAGAGAAAGAAGCCCCCGGTGCCTTACTGTGGGCATGTAACATGAGGTTTTATGGTGTTTAAACCTCTAAGGTTTGCACATTGTTATTTCAGGCAGCAGAAACCAGCCCATCTTTATGGAATCACCTGCCATCCTCTTTGATATGATCACCACTTTTTCCCTCTCATTCAGTGTGCTTTGGCCATACTGGTCTCCTTTCTAATCTTTAAACATGCCAAGCATATACTTGCCTTAGGGCTTGAACTACCTGAAATTCCTAAAGTGTAAAAAGGAATCTTTACTCTTAAAATATTGATTCCTCAAATGTTAGGTTTCTTTTATGATGCCTATTAGATTTAATAATACCAAATCAATATTTCTGTCTATAGGCTGGTGCATTTGTTTTAGATCCAATGTGTGGACTCGGAACAATACTTTTGGAAGCAGCTAAAGAATGGCCGGTAAATTCTAAACTTTGGTAAACTAAGAAATATATTCACTTTAATTGGTATATGTATGTTTAGTTACCAGTTATTTATAAGTAATTATCTTTTGGGGATTATTATTTTAATTATAAGAGTCACTATTTACTATTGTCAAATGGCTTATGAAGGTTTAATTAAATTGCTATGTTATTTTTTTTAAATAGTATGATAAATTTAGCAGGATATGAGTAATCTTAATAATTAGTCATGACATTATACTAATTCCTAAATTCTTTAGGCATTTGTAACTGTAAAATATTGTTAATAGATTTTTAAATTTTTGCTATTGAGTATCATTTTAAAGAAATACTATAAATTTGTTTCCACCTGAATGAACAAATCTATTGACTTCACTTTCATTATTTGAGAAAATGGCAGTAAGTTTTCTTAAGTACAGGAAATATCTGATAGTTTTATTTATGCTTAAAATCAGAATTTCTTTCCCCATAGGATGTGTACTATGTGGGCGCTGATGTCAGCGACTCACAGTTACGAGGTGCATGTGACAACCTGAAAGCTGCAGGCCTCACGGGTAAAATTGAGTTACTTAAAGTCTCTGTTATAGGTAAGATATTAAAAATGCTTATTAAACACTTGGGAAAATGAGCATATGTAAACATCTTTATTCCTCTGGATAAACCCCTTTTTCAGCCTCATGCAAGCCCTCACTATTTGTAGATGCAAAGACAGGAGAGAGCTATTGGAATGACAGTTGTTTAGAAGCCTTCAGTTTTGGGTAGAGTCCAATGAGAGGATGAGACTCTAGAATGTGAGACTCTTGAGGGCAGAATTAACGGCTCTCTACCCTTACGGGAATACTGAGTGTGTGAGTTAATTGTGTCACGCAGGGTATAGTTATGACAGGGAGTGATGGATTCCCCAACTTATGGGGCTGGGATGCTTCTGTTGACCTGAACATCTGTGCAGGAATCACGCTGGAGCATTGGGAAACTCCATCCCAGCAAGAAACTCCTACCGCCATGTTGGCCTTGAGTCACATTACCAGCTAGAACAGGCCAGCATTAGATAATTTGGCCTTCACCCCAGGCTTTCCCATTCAAAGGCTGTCTCACCTTGAAAGCAACATTTAACCTCTCTGAATTTTAGGGATGATGATGATAATTATTTAAGATGTTAAAAAGATTCAATTAGTCTCAAGTTCAGTTCAATTAGTCGCAACGCACAGTTCCTGAGATCCTTAGGTGCCAGGAAGACAACTGGAGCACAGGGGTTGTTGAGGCATCAGAGGAGTTGGTTTCAGGACAGTGTCAGGAAATTGGTTGTCACTTCAGAGCCCCGAGTTGGGGGTTATGAAATGTCAGCTGAAGGCCATTTGTGCCAATTCAGATGCCAACAGGAACCCACAACTTGGGGTGTGGTGAAGAAGTAGTTTAAAGCAGCACTGCTGTGGAGCAGCTGGATAGTGCTACAGCCGCTGTGGAAACAGCATGGCTGTGAGGCTGCCCCGGGCCAGGCCGCGCTGCTCTCATCTGCTCTGCTCTGCTCTGCTCCAGTGAGAGGTCTCCAGTGACTCAGCTCCAGCCAGGGAAATGCAGTCTTCAGTCTTTGGTGGAAAGTCTGCTCATTCTCAATTCCAAGTTTTCTCATGTACATAAAAATGGGTGGGAATAAAATAAGTAGAAAGTGAAAAGTATCCTCAGAAAATATGGAAGTTAAGATTGGGTGTATTGCCATATGATAATCTCATTTCTGAGACAAAAATGTAAAGATGAGGAAGAAATTTAGATTTCATAATTAAACACCTTAATTTTATTTAGTGATAATCTTCAACTTGTTGATTATTGATTGTTTAGGCCTAGGGCTTAAGTAGATGTTCTTAACATTTTGGATCCCCTTTAAAAATTCAGTGAAAGCTAAAAATAAAATAAATATGCTATAATCAACGTACTGATAATACACAGTGTTTGACTATTCCTGGTGAAATAACTTGGTAAAATATATTCTTCATAGATGCTAAACCTAGCATATTTTATTAGGTCCATATTTACTAAGCCCTTTATCAGTCAGGCAAATTCTCTGTGGCCATACTAAGGGATCTTTTAAATAAACCATAATAAAACAGTATGCCTTAAACCTATATGCCTAGGATTTCTTATTAAAACATTTAAAATTATTTTGTCCTTTTTTATGTTAAATTCAAACATTTAGCATCACATAGCTTTAAATGTTCATAACACATGGAGAAATTTTCATCTGTAATATAAATATAATGTATTACTTTTGAAAAAAGTGTTTTGTGCCCTATCTATTAATCTTATACTAGTGACCCAGTGCACGGATTTGTGCAGTGAAAGGAAATTAATTAGAAGAAAGACTCATGCAGTAATTATGTTACTGCAAAAAATTACATGTCAACCCCTAACCAGTTTGACTCAGTAGATAGAGCATCAGCCTGCAGACTCAAGGGTCCCAGGTTCGATTCCAGTCAAGGAAGGGCATGTACCTTGGTTGCAGGAATGTGCAGGAGGCAGCTGATTCATCGATGTTTCTAACTCTCTATCTCTCTCCTTCCTCTCTGTAGAAAATCAATAAAATATATATATTTTTAAAAATTACATGTCAAAATAGTATATATAATATAGTATTATAAAATTAAAATACAAAATATTTTAATATGCGTGAGTCAACATTTATTTTTAAATTGCCAGTGTGTGTCATATGTATTGGCCGGTCAGTCGGACAGACAGGGTCGGTCACTTAGCCTTTTATATATAGATTATCATCTAAATTCTTCTGATGAAGCAACTGAATTAAAGAATCTCATTCTCCAAAATAAAATAAAATTCAATGAAAGCTATGGCTCATCTCCCTTAAAAATAAAAAGATCTACATATGCAAAAAAAAATTTTTTAAATACATATTTTATTGATTTTTTACAGAGAGGAAGGGAGAGAGAGAGTTAGAAACATCGATGAAAAAGAAACATCGATCAGCTGCCTCCTGCACACCCCCTACTGGGGATGTGCCCACAACCAAGGTACATGCCCTTGACTGGAATCGAACCTGGGACCCTTCAGTCTGCAGGCCGACGCTCCATCCACTGAGCCAAACCAGTTAGGGCCACATGCAAAACTTTATATATAACTATGAAAGGGAAATGGAAGTTATAGAATATAATTTTGTAAAAGGTTTTTCTAGACAATTTAATGGATTTCTTCTTGGATCTGTCTGGCAATTTTCTAGTCGTGTACTATGTTTAGAGAATTGAATTTTCTGGTTAATTTAAAATTCTGCTTAACTTATATTTTATCATACCTGAAAAACCAAAGAACAGAACATAATTGCTATACCATTTACACCTTCAGTGATTCTGAGATCCTTTTAGTAACTTGTAATTTCTTAGAAATAATATCAGCTAACCTAAATCTTATTTAATATGCAAAAATAATCCTGCATATTTTAATTTTCTCATCTTCAGGTTGTAAATACTTGAACTTACTTAATAGGATTCTCTGATTTCTGTATTTCAGAATTGCCATTGCCTTCAGAAAGTATCGATATTATTATTTCTGACATCCCATTTGGGAAAAAGTTTAAGTTAGGGAAAGACATCAAAAGCATTCTACAAGAAATGGAAAGGTAAGGTGTTGAATTTATTTCAATAATTTTGAGCTATTGGGCATTTCACCAAAATATAGCTCTTTAGTTAAGATTCAATTGCATTTTAGTAATTTCCTAGAGTTTTTGTAGCTTAATTTTCTAAGGTTTTAAATCAGAAGTTTATAACTAAGAGAAAAGCAGTGGCTACTTTAGGTAGATAGTGAGAAAAGGCTCTCCAAGGACATGGTAGTTGAACTCTGGGACCTCAATAATGAGAAAGCACACAAGGGAACGAGTGTTAAGTGCAGACTGACCAACAAGGTCAAATGTTCTAGGATGAGAAAACGCTTAAAGGAAGTTCAGTTGCTCAGACCATAGTGAGCAAAGGGAAGCAAGCAGGCAATGGAGTGGCAGAGGTAGGTGAGGGTCAGATTCTGTAGGAGTTTAGAATTTATTTGCAGTATAGTGGAAGAGAGAGTTAGCAGGGATTTACTTTTGTTTTCTATGTGGAAACTGGGAAGGGAGAGTGGGAGGAGCAACAAGAGTGGAAAGGAGATTGTTGCAGTAGTGCAGCTGGATTTGAGGATGGGAGTGATGTAGATGTGGTGTCGTTTAGAGACAGACTTATCTGGATTTGCTGATTGTCCTGACATCTCTGCTGGGTGTGCGGAGATCCTCCTTAACTCTCGGTTCTCTAGCTGCCACGCTGGTTCCTTACCTACACAGCCAAACTGCTTGACTAGTCTGTACTTGACATCTCTGCTCTTCACCTTCCAGTCCCCTCCTGGTTCCAGCAGACCAGCATCTGCTGCTGCCCTCAAGTCAGATTGTTCTCTCCAGGTTCACTGGTGACTTCTTATAACCGTAGTCACTTGTTAGTCCTGTAGCATCTGACACTGTTGAGACCATTCCCTTCTTGAACTACTTTGGCTTCCATGACATTACTTTAGTCTAGATTTCCCATAGGGTTGTGTTTCATGGACTCTCCCCCTCTATCCTTCCTTATTAAGCCTCTGTTCCTTGCCCCCTTTTCTCTTCTTACTGTGCATTGCCACTTCAGATGATCTTACCCACCATTATGGCTTTATCTACCATTTACTATGGAGAACTCTAAAATCTCCTCCTCGAGCCTGGTCTTTCTCATTACCTCCAGGCTGTATATCCAGCTGCCAATTAGAATCCACACTGATATCCAAACAGAATTCTTTTCCTCCCTCCTCCTCCCGTCACCCTTTATTCACCCTCATGCCAAACTACTGTCAGTGTCTCCTCCTCTTTACTCCTCCCGGTCTCTGTGCTTTCTCTGCCTCTAACACCCTCCCTCACTCCATCCCCTAGTTGTCACTTGGCCTGGCTCACCTGCTTATCCTTTAACTCGCAGTGTAGTTTTGGGACCCACTCTTTGCTGGCCTCTCCCCTACTGTTCAGTAATCTCTTTAGCAACTCAGAGGACTGTATGTCATTCATGGCTTTTTCCACATAAGTACTATACAGACTTTGGCCAGAGGATTGAGTAAGTGAATTCTCCTCAACAAGCTGATATTTCAAGGTCTTCCCTTTTGCCAATCCTTTGTTCATGTCTTCTTTCTTTCCTGGTGGTTTTCTTCTGCCATCAGCCGATTGCCTTTCATATATGCTGATTCGTTAGGATTTTTTCACTTGCCTTTCCTTTTGTACAGTCATTTATTAGAATATTATCATAAATTACTTTGAGGCTTGCCTTTTAAGTAAAGTAAAAATAGATAAAGCAGATTTGTACTAGCGATTCCATAATTACTATAATGAATATGCATTTTGGAAGATACTGCCTAATTATCAAAATCTCTGTATTTAAATAGATAAAATTAAATTTTAAATTAAAAACACCAAATATCTACACTAATAAAAGAGAAAGATGCAAATTAACCGTACCTCCGCTACGCCCACCAGCCAATCAGGAGTATGCAAATTAACCCCAAAGATGGTGGGTTGATTTGCATATGCAGGCATCCAGCGGTCTGGGTCCTGGGAACATCCTTGGGACATAGGCTGCTCCGAGCTTGTAGACCCACACGTAGGCTCTGAGTTGCCAGGGTCCCAGAACGCCCCCAGCCACTCCTAGCCTACCAGCCTTGGAGCAGATCGGCCGGGGGTAGGGCAGCAGAGGCTTGAGCAGGGCCTGAGTGGAGCTAGGGGACCCTGCCCAAGCTGAGGCAGAGGCTTAATCTGAGCTGGGGGACCCTGCGCAAGCCACAGTGGAGGCTTGAGCAGAGCTGCAGGGGCCCTTCCCAAGCAGCAGCAGAGGTTTGAGCAGGTGGGGGGAGAAGGGGGTTTGCCAGCCTCGGCCTGCCAGCAGTCCTGCCTCTGCACATGAGCTGCAGAGTTGGCTAAGCTTCCTGTAAGCCACTGGTAATGTTCTTGGTAACTTGGGTAATAAGAATCCAAAAAGGTGACCTAGGTTTTTTCCACCACACTCCTGGAGGAAAAAACGAAGGTCTGCTGCTGGAGGGCTAAGAAATGTCATATCCTGCCCTAGCAGGTTTGGCTCAGTGGATAATGCCTCAGCCTGCTGACCGCAGGGTCCGGGTTTGATTCTGATCAAGGGCATGTACTTAGGTTGCAGGCTCCTCCCTGGCAGGAGGCAGCCAATCGCAGTGTCCCTCTCATATCCTATGAAAGAGACATCTTGAAAATGTCTAAAGAAAGTTGTCATTTTTTCATGGTGAAGGGACTGGACTCTGTGTTGATGAAAACACCTTGGGGGTTGCAGTGGCTGGCAGTGGCTGCAGCAGCAGGGTGATGGAGCTGGCGCCTTCCCCTGATCAGCCCGGTCGCCTCCCGTAGGACATCCTCTGAGGGTTCCCAGCATGTGAGAGGGGGCAGGCTGGGCTGAGGGATGCCCCCCAAGTGCACTAATTTCGTGCACCAGGCCCCTAGTTTTAAATAAAGTGGTATTGTTTATTATCTGAAAAGGAGGAAATGCTCATACCAGTATCATTTTTTGTCACAGAGTGCTTCATGTTGGCGGGACCATTGTATTATTGCTTAGTGAAGATCACCGTAGGCGCCTCAAAGACTGTGAAGGGAGCAACTTCCCTTTGAATTCCAAAGGCAGCCACTCCGATGAACCTGGAGTTGAAAAATGCTTGATTCTCGAAGGAAAAACTGGCATATCAGAGACAGTGTCATCTTCATCTGAAGCCAGTCACCAGGAATACTTACATAAAATGCCACCATTTGGCTCCTTGGTGCCGGTGGAATGCTACAAAGTTAGCCTTGGGAAAACAGATGCATTTATATACAAATATAAGAAGTCATCTTCTTCTGGGCTGTAGCAGGCTAGATACTGTGAGCCAAGTTCAAGGCCTTACATATCAGCCCTACAGAGAGTAGTTGCCTCTAGGGTCCCGATAGTGCCACAGAATAACTAACAGTAGACAGGGCCAGGGGGCGTGGCTGCTGGACACAGGATTTTAAGTTTCTGCTTTAGGCTCTAAAGGGCTTAATGTTTCTGACAAAGAACAGTGAGTACATAATTAAACTAAAATACTCTTAAACTTTGTGTTTTTATGTTAATTCTTTTGATATCAAACTTGATTTTTGAACCTATAATTTTTTTCTCTCTACTGGAATGAAAACGTTATGTGCAATACATTTTGTATGTTATATGTCTCATATTATGTGAAACATCAGTGGGAATAATAACCTGAATTAAGCCAATATCCTCCAACATGGTAGAAAATAGTTGGCTTTTTTTTCTAAACTAATGAATAAACTGTTACCTCACTCTTATTTAAATTAAATGCAGTCCTTGTGTTCACTACTTGAGAAGAAGAAACAGGAGAGAGGAAAATGTGGCTGTAGTAGTGAGTGAGCTGGAGAATGAGAGCTTAAAGACTACGTGAGTGGCAGCTGGGGATGGCAGGTTAGATTCTATAAGGCCTTGAAGGCTGTTATTTTTACTTTGACTCAAAGCCACTGGAGAGTTTTGAACAGGTAGCAATCTAACATACATTTTACAGGATCACTATGACTGCTGTATTGCGGATTGATTGTAGAGGGGCAAGAGTAGAAGTAGAGAGGCCAGTTGAGAGGTTTTTGCAATAATCCAGGCAAGGGAAAACAGTAGCTTGTCCCAGGGTGGTAGCAATGAAGGTGTAAGAGGCGGCTGGATTCTGAATGTATATTCAAGGTAGAACCAACAAGATCTGATGTGTATGTGGTGTGATAGATGGAGAAGAGAGAAACGACTGCAAAATTTTGGCCAAACACCTGGAACAATGGAGTTTCCACCAAATGAGAGGGAAAAGGCCACAAGAAGGACAGGTTAGGTGGGAAATGTCAGAAGTACAGTTTTAGACTTGCTATTTTGAGATGTGTATTACACCAAGTGGAGATGTTGAGTAGGCAATTGAATATATGAAGATGCAGTTTAAGAAAATGTCTGCTCTGGAGATACAAATTTGGGGATTTTCAGCATGTAGGTGCCATGAAGCTGAATGGGATCACCCCAGGACTGTGTGTGGGAGAGAAAAAAGGGGTGTCTCCAACACTAAGAGGTTGGGAGCAGAGGAGGAATGACTGAGGCAGGAGGAAAACAAGAATGGTTACCTGGAAGGCAAATGAACAAGGGATATGGTAGAGACAGTGATGAACTATTAAATACTGCTAGCTATCTAAGTCACATAAGGACAGGAAATTGACCATTGGCTTAAACAATGGGAAAGTCATTCCTGACAATGGGAGTTTTGGTGGAGTGGAGAAGAAACAAAACCAGACCTGATTACGTTCAAAACAGGAAAAAAGCTGGAGGGAGTATGGGCAACCCTTTCACCTAGTTTTGCTAAAAAGAGAGAAAATGGAGGAAGTATGTTGGTAGTGTGTGGAATCAAGACAATGATTTTTTTTTTTAATGTTGACAAGACTGTTCCAGGAAAGATGAAAAACTGATGAAGTAGGAAAAAATGATAAATGCTGCAGAAGTGTCCTTGAATAAGAAGAACACAGTCTGCACAAGAAGGAATAAGCTTTCGATAAGAGCATGAATAATTTCTCCATGGTTACGAGTGGGAAGGCAGTATACAGGCATTTCTGCAATAACATGATAAATGTGCTCCTGAAAATTTTTTTATTCTCAAATTCATGCACTAAAAATAACAATTTATGGAAAAAATCAGGTTGGAGCTGACTGTTCTAAATCTACCTAACTTTGCAACCTTCGTACTAACAAAAACACCAATTGCCATAATTATTTAAACACGGATATATTTATAATAAATACATCAGTAAATAATTTCACTGCCAAGAAAGGGGCTAAGACAGCTTGATAGAATCTGATGGAAGGGTAGAAGCTGCTGAGTTGCACTATAAGCACTTCCAAGACAGAACCTGTGGCCACCCTGACCCAAGAAGAGGAAGATGCGGTGAATAGGCATCGTGTAAAGTACCTCATTCTATAGCTTGTTCATTTGAATTCCTCCACAGGTGTCCCTCACATTAAGCTGCTCTTATCTGGTGGCACAAAACATTAATTGTGCTGGGAGGAAAAGTCACTTATGAACCCACCCAATTTCCACATTACAGTGACATCATCCCCCGACTGAGCCATAATATATGAGTTAACATTACAGAAACATGCATTGTAGAACAGACCACAAGTGGGAGCAGATGCTGGAAGGTGGGCAGATGTGGTGAAGGTAGACTGCAAGTTCTCTTCTGACTGCTTCCATTTTCTCAGTGAAAAATTATGTGGTAATTTCCCCAGTTCCTAAGTCTAAGTGGGAACAGCTCCACTCGGCAATTGCAGAATCCCCACAGTAGCTTCCAACCCATAGAGGAAGGGTGTCCATGATTGGAGGGTCAAGGTCATCCTCCTTAAGGCTTTGCTCTCAACCCAAAATAGCCAAACAAAAGCAACACCATATCTTTGTAGGAACTGCAGCTCTTAGTGCTACTGCAGATGCTTGATGGAACTCTTTGGCATTTGAAAATCTATGTCACCTTTGGGTTTGCTGCTCTGACTCATTTACTTTTAATGGAGGCCTGGGCCAGAGAGGGCTCTCCAGCTGGTCCAGCCCATTGTAAGCAGCTCTGCATTTTTGCCCTTAATGACCTGGGAAGTCTCAGAATGTCTGTAGCTGACCATGAATGCTGTGTGGAGCCTGCAGCGAGTCCTAATAGAGGAAGTACAGCTGCAGCCTCAGCTTTTGGAGCAAAGCCAAGCGCTCTTATGCAAGTAATTATTCTCCTTTTGGAAATACTAATCTTTGACCTGCTCCTGGGGCTTGCTTTTGAGGGCTTGACTGCAGGACGCTAAACTACCTATCTTGAACTGGGAGTGATTTGATCTACCAAGCCAAAAATTCAATGGGCCCAGCCCTGCATCACGCCCTCTTCAGGTGGAAATGGAATATGTCAGCACTGAGCTCCAGGTGCCCTAAGGTCCTGGTGATATGCTGGAGCCGTCAGCATGGTATCCTGCGATGTGCCTCCTGCCTGCCTCAGTGCTACCCTCCCTCAGGACCATTGTCTCACAGGGAATTCCCAATGAGCAGTTTGCCAAGGAGGTAAAAAGTCAAATCTGGTTTACAGACAGCTCTGCAAGTTTTGCTGGAATTTAACTGCTGGGGAATTTCGGCCCCCACGGGCTGAGGGACAGTGGGCAAATGAAACCTTCCCAGGGAGAACTGAGAGTGGTCCACACGGTACACTTTGCTGAAGGAGAGAAGGCCTGAGAGGCGGATGCTCCCCATGTCATGGACACTAGCTGCCTGTCTGAAAGGATGGTCAGCAACATAAAGGATGTCTGAGGAAGAGGACTATGAATGGACATCTGAGAACAGGCCCAAGTATGGAAGGATATTTGTGTCCCACGAATTGTTAAGAGTTCCCACTGTGGGGGAGGTCTAAGTGTGTAGGAAGAAGATTGCCTGCCTGTGTCTTTCCCTTTCCCCAGCCACCCTCGCTCAGTGGCCTCATGAACAAAGTGGCCATGGTTTCAGGGACAGAGAGAATGCTTTGGCCCAATGAGGACTTCTCCTCACCAAGGCTGGTTAATTTTCAGCAGCAGTAACTAACTCAGACTTGTTATAACACCACATCCAGGAGGGAAATTGTAGTGGAGACTCTTCCCTGTGGAGAGGGCAATGATTTGTCCTCACTGGAAAAACTACGCTTTCTTGATTTGGATTCTCAGGTCAGCAACACCTTTCATGGACTTACCAAATTGCCTTATTCACTATTATTTCCTTCCACGCAACAATGCTTCTCACCAGAGTTCACCTACAGTGATGTGAGACAATAGTCAGGCTTGCCTGGAACAGAGGGCCCTGTGGCTTGGTGGAACAGCTCATTAAGCACTCCATTTATTGTGCCAGCAGAGAGAGAATTCCTTGAGGGTGAGATGCCTCCCTACAAGATGCTAGGTGTACTATGACCCAGCGACCAATAGATGGTGCTCTTTCTCAAAGTCAGAATAAAGGGCCAATGGGTGAAAGTGGGAGGGGTACCTGTTGCCAGATCACCTATTAACCAGATCACCTCTAAGCGGGCACCGTAATGGGACCCAGTTTCTGGAAGGGTGACAGCCGAAGCATCTGGCCTTTGGGTCAGCAGGGACAGAGCAGCATTTAGGGCTCACCATCAATGGGGCACGCTATGGTGTGAGTGCCTAGCAGAGGCTGCAATGGGTCATATGGTTGGATGGTGTTTCTGCTCAGATAGCCACCCAGACTTGTTTGCTCGCCCTCTTGAACATCTTAACATATTTTTAAATCAACCCCTTTGTTGCTAATCTTCCTGGAGTAGATTCTGTTCATTGTAGCTGGACACCCTGTCCCACACACCTGGGTTACTGAAGCACACTCTTTTGTGCAGGCCTATTTCATGCTCCGTGGAGTGCCCCCTCCAAAGTACTTTTAATGTTTTGGTCTTACAAAGACTTTGAACAATACATTTTTCTTTTAATTCTGTGTCTAAGCCAACCGTGGGCAAACTACGGCCCGCGGGCCAGATCCAGCCCATTCGGCTGTTCTATCCGGCCCGCGGAGCCAAAAGAACTGAGGGTTCTCTTGCTCTCCCCTCCGCTCCTTTACTTTGAATTTATATTAGTTCACACAAACACTCCATCCATGCTTTCGTTCCGGCCCTCCGGTCCAGTTTAAGAACCCATTGTGGCCCTCGAGTCAAAAAGTTTGCCCACCCCTGGCAAGCCTTACATCTTTAAGAAGAAATAATATGTACGGGGATGAACACCTTTGTGTATGTAACCAAGAGGCAGCAAACGGCAGGTAGAAAAACACGTTTCTTCAGTGACTCAAATGACAGTGGTGGAGATCATTAGAGGCAGTGGTTCTAATTATCTCAGTGTATTTCATAGAATTAAGTCATGGCTTTAGTTTCGGCTGGAATATCTTTAATATCAAGTACATAAGACAAAAAAGCTTTGGGACAATTTTCCAAAATTTAAGGTTATCTTATAGTTGGAGTATTTTATAATATTTTTCCTTTGGCACCAGGTGTGTGTGACACATAAGAACAATTAGTATTTTTCAAACTAATTAAAACCAGCTCCTGTTAGAAGAGAACCAATGCCTGCCGATCTGAGGACAGTGAATCAAAGGGACACTCGGAAGAAAGTCACGCTAGAGATAGCTGTCAAGGAGACAGCGACTTTCTCCATAAGAATGCTAAGTCTCATCAAGGATTCAAAATACATTGATCTTCAAGAGGAGCCCCTCACTTAGATACCAGAGAAATATAATTGTTCAAGGAGCTGTGCAAGAAAGCCTTTGGGCTAAAATTAGGTGAGATGCAAGGTCTTCAGAAAGATATCCTGGTAATTGAGAAATCTCAGGTAAGTATTTTTATGCTTATTATACAAACACCACTTTCCCCTAGCATTTCTGGCCTTTTCCATTCTCTCATTCTTTCACTCGTTCATTTACTCTTTCATTCATTCAGCTATCAAGCATTTACTGAATATTTTGCTATGTGTCAGGCTCTGGGGATGCTCCTTAGTAAACTGGTTTTGCTGGAAATGCTGCTGTGTTGGCTTTTTAGGAAGAGGAAAGCAGGGATGGGAAGGTGCCAGTCGGAAGTCCAAGTATGTGAGAGATAGGATTATTTCTGACTTCTGGAAATGGAGGGATGACACCCCTCTCAAAAATAAAAAATAAAAAAGCTTGACAGAGAAAGATGAGCAGAGCCCAGGAAAATAAGAGTAAAAAGTAAGGGACTTGTTGGGAGTTTAAAGAAACAACTGAAAACTTGCCTAGGTACTTGAAGAGCTTAGCTTTAAGTCAGACAGGCTCATTCAGGAGATCGGAAGTGTAAGTTTGCCACCTGAGTGCCAGTCATTTAATATTGTCAGTTTTCATCAAGTTCCTTCAGCAGGAACTGCCTTCTCAAGGGTGTGACAAATGAGAGCAATTACTCTGGGTCCCCTTTCTGCCTGCCCCCCTGTCTCTTACACTTTATTTCTACCTTTTAATGGTCATTCCTCTGGCTGCCCTTTTGTGACTCCTACCCTTGAGATGTCTGTACTGTTTGAGATTGAGTTTAGCTTGGAAGAGCATGCATATTAACCATGTATTCTGTCAAGGGGCCCCAAATGCCCAGTCCTGGACTCTGGGTGCTAGGACAGAAAAAAAGGGCCTTTCTTTCCTTGCTGAGGCCTTCCACAAGCACCTGGTAATTGAACCCCAAGATTGTTAGCTTCTCTGACTCAAACTGCAAGACAAGACAAGCTACTTTCAAGGCTACATTCTTGCATTCCCCTTTCCCCTGCTGTTTTTACAACTCAGGGATAATTCACACCAAGGAGTCTCTAGTTAGTAAAAAGTTCCCTTCCCTCTCCCCTTCAAACAAGCCTCCTTTGAACTCTTCATAACTTTTGCTCTAAGCATGTTTTACAGGCTTGGGAAAAACACTGATAAGACGCCTCCCTAGGACATCTTCCTGGACTGTTTCCTACAAAGCAAACTTTTCAAGACAACCCCCCCTGATGTCTGCTCAACTTCAGCCCAGGGTTCCTGTCCCTTCCTTGTTGCTTAGCAACAACCAGGGCTTAAAAGGGGAAGCTGCCCTTTGTTTTCTTGCCCTTATATTGATTAGCAATGCACAGGCCTTCTCCCTTTGGGGAAAGTAAAATAAACTTCCTCTCTGAATCTATCTCTTCCCTCAGTTGTGAATTCTTTCATAGCCCACATCACCAGCCAAAACCCTAACACTGGGTATTAACATGGGAACTGAGGGAAATTAATTCACTGGGCCAGAGGATTTTTAGTTATTGTTTTTCTGTAAGTCATATCACGTTCCCGCTCAAAATCCTCCAATCACTTTTCATTTTACTCAGAATAAAACTCTAAGTCTTGATCTGGCTCTTGATCCCCCTCTAATTTCATCTCTGACACTCTCCCTTTTGTTCTGCCCCCTTGCTGACCATGGAATATACACAGCTCAGACCCATATCAAGCCTTTGTCCTTGTTGTCCCCTCTCCCCTGGACACTTTTCCACATACCTGCATTGCTCAGACTCTCTGTTCAAATGTCCCTTATTAGCAAGGCCATCCCTGGCCTCCCTATCTAAATGAACCATCCCCTCACCCTTCACATGCTATTCTAGAGGTCTCCATTTCTCCTTCTAGCACCACAAACGTTTGCTTATTGTCTGTCTCTTTGCATTACAATGATAGCTCTGAAGGGGAATGGCTTTCTTGGTTTGCTCACTGATTGTCCCCTGCACTGAAGTCAGTCTCTGGCATATACTAGGCACTCAGTATAGGTCAGATAAACAAACCACATGCAGATTACTTCTCATGGTCTCCTGCCAACCAAATGAACAGAGACTGAAAGTCCCAGGATGCTAGACTGAGTTCCCTCTCGTTTTGATCAAATTTATGAATTCCAGTGTCACAAAGGAAAAAATAAAACATTTGCAACTGTTAATCCCCAAAGGAAGATTTCTTTTCCCTTTTTTCCTCTGTGACATTGAAACCTGTGGAATCATGCAACAGAGAACCAGTTGCTCAGTCATTACTAGGTAAAAGCTTGACATTTTCTGTGACACCCTTTGTGATTGTGTAGGCGTATCACAGACCCACAGGCTGATTGCTTTAAAAACTAATGAAATTGTACTCAATTTCAGCTTAACCCGTTTCATTCCTCACTCATCTGGCTTCCTGCAGTACCTGTTTTTCTGTGGGGGCTTTGATAAGTTTGTGTGAGGGAGTCCACCAGTCCCTCTCCATGTGGACCCATGTGGCTCCCGGTGGCTCTCTACCCCTGAGCAGCCTTACTCCAGCTCACTTCACTTCGATTCTCTTAAAAACCATTCTCCACTCCTGTGAACACCCTTTAAACTGTTACTTTATTGGGAAAATTTTTTAAGAACTGGCTCATTCTTTAAAATCAATACCGCATTAATCACGTGTTTTATCTCCCCCGGTTTACTTTTCACAGTTGGTTTAGTTTCAATTCCCGGGTCCATTTTATGTGAGAGACATGTTGGTATGCGAGTGATTTACTGTAGTCACAGCAGAGGCACATAAAGCAGGGGCTGCTGCTCCATTGATATGTTTGCAGGAGTACAGATACTTATTTATGCCAACCTCAAACCCTGGTTAGCCCATCAAACCCTGGTTAGCGCATCGGCTGGGGAGTTAGACACCTTGCTAGAGACAGTCTGAGAGACCCTGGTTAATGCTCAGTCTCAGTGTCCTCCATTGTTGACAGGAATGACAGTCAGAACCTTCAGATACCTCCCTGCCTTGAGGTTTTGTTTTGTTAAGTCATTGCATTAGCAATCCATCTCTCAAAGAGAAATATAAAATGAAGTAGTCTTCTTGATGCATAACAAAAAAACTGGGAAGATGCCTTGCATCGACTCAACATCAGATGGCTTTATTACACTGTGTGTGTAATTTACATACTGCATTTTTTTTTAAATTCATGTGCAATTTGGAGGAAAAAATAGAAAGCTTATACAGAGGTGTTCAAAGCATTTTGTGGGCTTTTTAAATGTAGGGTGATCACCAACACCCCCAGAAGGCACATCAGCCCATGATCGTCTCCAGAGATTAGGAAGAGATGAGACTTTCAGGACCACGCAGGAAGACAGTCACTAACCAGGACTAAAATCCACGAGTCTCTGAGTTCTCATTCTCTCTCTAACCACAAAGTGATCTAGCCTCCTTTTTTTTTTAATAATAGCTTTCATTTAATAGTTTTTTAAAAGCCAACAGGAATGCTTTCACAGGGCAAAGTAAGGAAGACCTACCCACTTAAATATTAATCTTTCAGCAGCCCTGGTGACATGGGAATTTCTTAAAATGCTCTGGAGGGGGAGTGCCAAGAAGTTAATTAAAATTGCTGTCATACCTTTAGGCTACTGCAGAGTACAGGGTCTCCTGAAGGTCAGCCACATAAGGAGAGGTTCTGTGCTTATAAAAATAGGTCTGGCATTCTTTACAGAATTCCAAAGGGCCGTGTGTGCTCCGGTTTAGAAACAAAGCAGCTTGATTACAAACTGCAAAGCAGTAACTTCCAAGGGGAACCATGAAAAATGAAGAGGAATGTGAAGCTATCTAGATGTATACAATTTTGAGAAATAAGCTCAGACATTGTTTTAAAATGCACTATTGGTATTTTTCCTGGGTCTCAGGTAAGTGATCCGGATCTTTTACCCGAGAAAGTGGAGCGATTGGAGTGAACAGGCCAGAATCCAAACCTTGGCTCTGCCACTTAGTGCCCGAGGGAAGGTTATGTAACCTCTGTGAGCCTTAGTTCTCCATCCATAAAGTAGGGGTGTGTGTAAAGAGCGTGGCTTGGGAGAGTCACAGAGGAAACGTGGAGTCAGTCCCTTGGGCTTCTCATCAATGCCAAGGGACAGAACTGGAGAGGACTTGAGAATGAGGGCTTTCTTTTCCATTTCTTTGTATCTAACCTTTACAAGAATGAAGGAGACCTAGGAATTGACAGGAATGGGTCTCTCGCACCATCCTCTTAGAATCAAGTGCTTTAAAAGAGAGGTGTGTGTTGTGTGTTTGTTTTGAGCACCCAATAGAGTCTAGAGAACTAACATGGAAAACTAAGGGTTAGGGAGAAATGAAAAGACCTTAACAATTAATGCTGGTCTCTGGATTCCTTTTGCATTCTTATGGTTAACAGCTTCAACAGGTGTGATAAGATGTGATGTGAATTACCTGTGAGGGATGAGTTTGAGGCCCACTGAAGCCACGCAGCTGAGTGAAGTTTAGTTCAGTCATGGCCAAGTTTCTAACGCAAGTATTTGTGCTATCATCACAGTCAACATGACTGACGGGCAAAGCCTTGGGGATAAAAATAAAAGGTGTTTTATGATTCAAGGACTAAAGGTCCTGAGCTTGACTTCTGGTTGTGACTGTGACGGCCCTATTGTGGTCTGGGAGCACGAGTCCCAGACCTCCTTGTCTGGGACAAGATTTAACAAGGCCCCCATGAGCCCTTATAGCAAGGCTTCAATGCACTTTCCAGAATTCCCAGAGGACGGCACTCCACAGATAGAACATTTCCTAAAGAGCCTGAGGGTATAGTTCCTGCACCCTCACAGCCCACACTCACCGTGGTGGCATCATCAGAGTCTTGGCCATGCAAGTGAAGCAGATCATAAGGCAAGTGGTCTGTGCATTTTGTGAGTGTTGGCAAAACCAGCCCTAAGACATGATTGGGGCTTAATGAAAGCAGACAATGGTCTATCAGGGGTGGGCAAACTTTTTGACTCGAGGGCCACAATGGGTTCTTAAACTGGACTGGAGGGCCGGAACAAAAGCATGGATGGAGTGTTTGTGTGAACTAATATAAATTCAAAGTAAAGGAGAGGAGGGGAGAGCAAGAGAATCCTCTGCTCTTTCGGCTCCGCGGGCCGGATAGAACAGCCGAACGGGCCGAATCCGGCCTGCGGGCCGTAGTTTGCCCATGGCTGGCTCTAGCTGGTGGGATTTAAGCTGGGGGTGGGCCGTGTGTGACATCCGCCTTTCCCATTCACTCATAATTACTACATTCTTTCCCCCAGGCCTGGGCTGAAATCTTCCCAGTCACATTCTGACCAAATTCACATTCAAGCTGAATCCTTCTTGCCAACCCTGGTAGAGGTAGCTTCTGGAAAACAACTAGAAACCAAAGAGGGTGAGGCTGGCAGTTGGAAAAGTTAGAGAGAAGGAGCATTGGGGTCATTGGACCATATTCTCAATGACAGCTTTTCAACCCTGAGCTCCACTCAATAAAGGATAAATGTCATCCTATGAGACACTGGATTTACCATGAAACTTAATATTTTTTTCCAAGTT
Source organism: Plecotus auritus (assembly GCF_963455305.1). Lineage (NCBI taxonomy): Eukaryota > Metazoa > Chordata > Mammalia > Chiroptera > Vespertilionidae > Plecotus > Plecotus auritus. The sequence continues at coordinate 154,952,016 of NC_137782.1, forward strand.
ATCTTATCCCCTCTTTTATACAAGAGCCATAATTGCCTTAGTAAATAACCTAATTCTAAAAATTGCTTAGTTGTCATTTTAAATCATGTCCCTACCCTTCTCCCCATCTCTCCCTCTAATTTTCCAGCAGGTCTTGTCAATTCCATCTAGAAAATATATCCACCCACTTCTCTCCACTTCCTCTCTACCTTCTCAGTCCAGTTGTGTTGCCTGGATTTCTATAACACCCTCTTCCTACCTAGCTTGTTCACCTCCATTCTTGTCTTCTTCCAATCCATTCTCTATCCAGTGCAACAATGACATTTAAAAATATATATATATGTATACTAGAGGCCCAGCGCATGAAATTCATGCACAGATATAGTCCCTAGGCCTGGCCTGCGATCAGGGCCATCCCTCCCCCCCCTCTCCCACCTCCCTTCCCCCTCCCCCTCCCCCCACCACCACCTATCCCTGTTCCCCATTCCCCATCGGGCGATCGGAGCCTGCTGGCTGAAAGGAGGGACCAAGAGGTTGTCCATTCCTGCCCGCTCGCCAGCCTTGCCCCCCACTGCCAGTCACCCTCTGTGTGTGGGGCAACCGGCGGGGCAGGGGCCTTGGCATGGCACCGCCCGCATCTGCCACTACCCACCTCCGGTTCCCCATTCACCACTGGGTGATCAGAGCCTACCACCCGAGGGAAGGGACCGAGAGGTTGGCCGAGACATTGGCCAGCAGGCTCTGATCTGGCAATTGGAGCCTGCGGGCTGGGGGCAGCTCCTGTGTTGAGCATCTGCCCCCTGGTGGTCAGCACACATCATATTGACTGGTCATTCTGCTGTTCAATTTGCATATTACCCTTTTATTATATAGGATTTTTTTATTTCAGAAAGAGAAAAGGAGAGGGAGAAAGAGAGAGAGAAACATCAATGATGAGAGAGATTTGTAGATCAGGTGCCTACTACATGTTCCATACTTGGAATAGAGCCCACAACCCAGGCATGTGCCCTGACCATAAATTAAACTGTGACCTCCTGGTTCATGGGTCAACTCTCAACCACCAAGCCACACCAGTCAGGCAACATTGACTTTCTTAAAGTGGAAATCAGATCACACCATGGTCCTTCTTTAAACACTTTCACTGCTTTCCATTGCCAGAATAAAACCCAGCTTTTTTACAGCAGTCAGCAAGCCTCGGCCTATCTTGGCAACCTCACCTATTCCACTGCCCTTGCTCTCTCCACTCCAGCCCCATGGTCTCCGCTGAGTTTCTGTCTGTAGAGAGACTCCAGGAGAGCGCCGAGGGCAACCCATGAGTAGCCCAAGGCCTTACACATAGCAGGGAGTATTTTACAAAACTTACATGCTAATGGAGGAAAATTAGGCAATAAAGTCAGAAAATTATCTTATGTCATAGCCAAGCAATTTGTTTTCCTCTCGGAAGCTTCAAGAAGACATATTCCAATAGTTTCAAAAACAATTAGAAATCTTGCTTTGAAGGCTGGCAAAATATAGGTTGTATATAGAGAGGAACTATATTGGCTAGCCATGTTCCCGGTATGCAATGGGGTCCCCTGAGCATCTCTGAGCATTGGTGATTGCCCTGCAGCAAGGAGAACTTTCTCTCTTTCTGGTCAAAGGACAGGGGCCCGGAGAAATTCAAATAATTCAATTTAAATGAGTTCTTGGTCAGTAGAGCTTTTTGCATTTAAAGGCAGTCGTTTTTGAAGCAGTCCTTTCAGAATTCCAATTAGAGATTTAAAACATACCCGAACCTAAATGGGAAAGCTTTTCAATTGAGGTGTAAAACCACACTGGGGTTACTAACTTAATGCTGTTTGAGCCATCAAATAAATGTTCCATAGTGCTTAGTTCATAACACATTTCAAGTTATATCTGGGTTAGTTTGGGTTAATAGCCCCTTTAATTATTCCAACGAAGCTTACTTGCTTACCACGCTATATTCTCATTCCATTTAGCCTATTTTACTACTGTATATTTTTTTATGGGCTCCCTAAAATTGGTGCTAAGGGAGTGAGTTCTGCCCAGGGAAGAGGAGAGTTTATCTTTGTGACTCTGAATTCATGCACTTGTTCCACAAAGATGTCTGAGCACCTATTGGTTTCCAGGGCGAAGCTCTGGAGACAATATATGAACAGGAGAGTTTCCACCTTCCAAGGGTCTTTGATCCCATTAGGGGTGAACAGGTGACTAGGATGTAGTGTAGCATGTTCAAGGCAGGCTTCCAGGTGGGTTGTGCTGAAGCTGAGGCACAGGGGAGAGTCAGCATGAGCCAGGCAGAGGAGAAGTGGGCGACCCCAGCAGCAGAGACAGCCGGAGCGACGCCCTGGAGGCAGCGATGAGGCGTTAGCATCCACATGCACTGGCCTCCATTGGGTTGTTGACCTTTACCTTGTGGCCTCCTGAGTCTCCAGGATCCCATGTTCCTCTTCACCTTTCACTCAGGTAACTGAGGCTTACCTGTGCAGAATACCTTTGTCGTTCTCAGGTTTAAGTTTCAAATGGGAAGTCTTTAAGAGAGTAAAAAAAAAAATTTCATGTACTCTTTATGCTGCAGATATATGAAATAAAATGTACCGCCAAGGAAAATGTCATTCAAAAGAAACATTTCACTGTGTCAATTTACTTGAATCCTGGATTTATGAAAACATTGAGGGCTTGAAAGATCTCATTTTTCACTTGTACTTCAGTGCATTTTATATTAGAATAAACTTCACCAGGGCAAGGACCCTTGTCTGTTTTGCTTTTTGGATGTTTCCCAAGTGCCTGGCACAAGGTGGGCACTCAGTAAATATTTGTTGAAAGATATCGTAACTTTTATGGAGAAATGACATTCTGTGTAGGTTTCCCACATCCTGGACTCTGGACTATCAAGGGTCCATGGTGCTCTGAAGAAGGAGGTGGGAGGGTTCCCTCAGAGTAGGCAGCAAACAAACCAAGAAAGACATTGTTATAAGGAGGGGCCTGTGGGCCTATAGGAAAGCCCTCTTTTTTTTTTTTTTTTTTTTTTTTTTTGGTAAATGTTGTCTATATATGGCAGGTGGACATGCTTCTTAGTTTACAATCCTAGGAGTTCTGTAAATCCACTTTCTAGTCAAAGCTCTATCGTGCAGCAATGGGGGAATTTGCCCTCAATTATCATTAAGGGCACACATGCATAGTTGTGTCAATGTCTCTGGGCCTTCTGAGGGTCAGACAGACTGGCTATCACTGAGAAACCCTTTATTCCACGGCTTGGTCCCTCCCAACCCACTGCTCACAGCTGGGGCATGAGAGCCCTTGTGCCAAAGGCCCAGCATCCTTGGACACCCCACACAGCCATTTCTCTGAGGTCCTGACATCCCCAGAAAGGGACCAGGCCCAGAGCGGTTATGCCTTGGGCTGGCCTGTGATGTGTAGGTTCTTGACTTTGTGCAGGAGAGATTTTACAACATGAGTCCAGGTGATTTGGAGAGAGCCTTTATTAAAGCGGGGAGAGTGAAACAAAGGAAGGGCCGGAGATAGAAGACGCAGAGCCTAGGTGGGGCTGCTTTGGCTCCCTAGAAACGTCAGAGAAAAGGGGCCTGGGAGACAGGTTCGGGGGGTGAGCCCGGGACAAGCTACCACTGCCCATTGCTCCCCTGGTTGCAAGTCTCGTGGGGATTCTTAGAGTTTAGGAGAAAGAAAAGGCGTGGGCATGCTCCAGAGAAAGCCCACACTGACATCCTTTAAGGCTTCTATCGCCCTTTTTTGGGTAGAAACACTGGGGTGGGGGTGGGGGGAATTAGTGGTCTCGGCAGATTATTCATCAGTTTTCCAGGTGTGTTTTTAAATTACATGTTGATGTACCAAAATGCATGCATAGAGGGACCAGGGTCATTTTCTGGTCAGCTCTGCCTGTATCTTGCATTTGTTTGGTTCTAATTGTTTTGTTTCGTTATTTCACCGCCCCCCCCCCCCTTTATCAGTCCATGGGTTTGGCTGCCACCAATGGTACTAATTAGGTCTCTGTTGTCTATTTACACTCTGGTTAGGGAGGAGAAGTGCAAATTATTTGCTCCCAAGTGTCCTTGGTTTAGGGGAGATAAGATCTTGTGATTTCCTAACTGGCTGTCAATTGTTTGACTTGTCTGGCCCCATTTGTCTAACCACCTGTCTCAGTTTCCCTGTTCTGACTTGTCAAAAATTCTCCTGGCATCCCACTATCCTGCCTCACTGATACTGTCACATCACCGGGCATGAGGCCCACCTAGGCTCGGGGTTGCCACCCTTTTCTCTTTCCAGTCTCTGGGATGCCCTTGAGCTCTGCTAGCCCACAGTCAGTCCTCAGGCTTGGCCTCCCTCCCAGACCTACTGTATCCTCACTTCAATGAGCTCAGCTGCCTCTGCTTTCTATCGGGCAAACAAACAAACAAAAAAAACCCCGAGGCAAAGAAATACAGTCTGGCTACAGGCGTGCAACTAGGGGTGGGACAGAGAGAACAGAAGGAGAAAAACAAACCGTCTCAATAAATTATTCTGCCCCACGCAGGACTGCAGCGGCCATTTCAATCGTCTTCATTCGAAAGCTAATTAAGAAAATAACCCTAAGAGCAGCCCAAGGACTGGGGGGCCAAACGGTAGGCTTTGGCAACATCTGATCACACTTCCTGACAGTAAATAGAAAGGCAGAAACCGTGGGCACGCCGCTCCTTGCTCGGAGCTCGCTCTGGCTGGAAGGCAGAGAGGCTCTGTTCTTGCCAGCGCATGTTTGAATCCTAACTGAACTCTCCCCGCTTCTGGGCAAATCTTTCTGGTGCGTGAACCCTCCCACCTCCTTCCCTCCGAGGCTTTCTTCCATTCTCACCCCCAGCCCCTAGGAAGCTTCTCAGACACTTCAAAAGTCAGTCACTCAGACACTGCTTCGGTGGTTGGAATATAAATGTTCAAGAGTCTCGACATCTTCTATGGGGATCTGTAAAGAAGACTTCAAAGAAACAGCTCTCCTGCTTTGAGAATTTCCCATATAAGTCATAAATAAAAATAACTGCTCCGTGCTGTATATCTCTGATCTCACACAGGGACGGGTTTATTGAACAGGCCTGCAAGATGGCCAGGGATCATACCCACAAGGCCTTGGCGAGCGCTCGTGTAGTCTCTGGGGTCATCTAACCTCTTCCAAGCACTGTCACTTGAAAATCAGGCTTTATTTGTCAGGGGAGGGGGGTAGACTATCGTTAGCCTTTTATGAGTACCGAATCAGTGTTTGAAAAGAAGGAAAACTGTATCTTTTCTGAAATTAAACACTCAAGAGTGTCTTACTTCTGGATAGGGCATTTCCTCCTGTTTTAAAGAGCATTTTTATTACACATTGTGTAGAGGATAGAGGATAATGTTGGAGTGAAGAGGAAAGCTTAGCAGTGAGCTAGTGTCCACCCTTCCAGTTAAAGATAAGGAAACACAATGGAAGGATTTAGACCGTTTGTCCTACATCCACACGCAGGGAAAGGACTGAGGAAAAATGAAGCGAGCATTCTGAGTCTCATCCTCAGCTTCCTCACTAGGAAAATGGAATGAGAGTACCTACCTTAGAGATGGAGAGGATTACATGAAGTCACGCCTGGAAAAAACCAGGCCTGGTTACTGGCACATCGTAAGAGGTAAATAAATGTTAGCGGCTGAGGCGGTAACTTCCGCTGTGGCGCAGAACAGTGGCTCTCAATCCCACCTGCTCCTCAGAATTATCTGCGATGTTTTTTCAATAATACTCAGGCCCAGCTGCAGACATTCTGAGTCAATTGGTCTGGGGTGGGGTCCAGTGTAGGTGCAATTGAAGGAATAGATGACTCTGATGGGCAGCCAAGGTTGAAATCTACTGGTCTAGGTGGTCCAGAGAGAAAGGCAGAGAACCTGTATCCTCAATACTGGCTAAATACCAGGCAGATGGTAAAGAAAGAGAGAGGAAGGGGGTGGGGGTGGGGGGGAAGCACGATTTAAAATACTATGCTAAGGTTTAAAAACTTTTTTTCAGCCCGGCTGGTGTGACTCAATGGGTTGAGTGTTGACCTATGAACCAGGAAATCACAGTTCAATTCCTGGTCAGGGCACATGCACAGGTTTTGGGCTCCATCCCAGTAGGGGGCTTGCAGGAGGCAGACAATCCATGGTTCTCATCATTGATGTTTCTACCTCTCTCTCCCTCTCCCTTCCTCTCTGAACTCAATAAAAAATATATTTAAAAATATTTTTAATGACATCTTCTTTTTTCATAGCAAGTGTGTGGTTGCTACATACAAAAGATAAATCACAATGGCCAACCTAATCGAAATGGAGTGATTAGAAAGGCTTAGTGACAGTCTTATTAGAACGAGGTTCCCATCTGTCTGTACGGCTGGGCAGCGTGCTGCCACGGCTGAAAGACCGGAAAACACGCCCAGATTAACAAGGGGGCAGTCATTTAATGCAGAAATCAGTTACGTAAAGAGACCGCGGGTGGACAACAGATAGGACTTCAAACAATACTGCATAGTGTCACGAAATAGCTCTTACACAGCTGATCTGTTTTCCTTATGGTTTTGATTCCAGTACAAAGACGGAGAAGAGACTTCAATTAAAAAATAAATAAGGCAACAGAAGAAGAATCCTCCTGTGACAAGGAACGTCCACAGACATTTGGTGCTGACACAACGAGACCCCATCAGGACAAGTTCTGAAGAGGCTGTATGAAAATTTAACAAGCATGGTCCAATGACAAGAAAATTATACTTGCTTTGTTATGAATCCTTTTGCAAATAGGAATGACTCTCAGGTAATTGTTATATACAAACTTTCTGCGGTAAGTGGCAATCATACAGATTCTTCCACTACAACCTCCTCTTTGTCTAAAACCTAGACGTGTTCCGTGGCACTGGCTCCCTATTCCTCACAGTCAAAGCACACGTAGTCATTAAAGCACTTGAATCCACAGTAGTCTTGTCCTTAGGAAGGTGGGGAGGTTTTGCATGACTTTGTATCAGTCATCCAGAAACGGCTGGCAGGCAATAGGCTGGAATGTAAAAGACCGCTTTGTGCTTGGGATCCTGATGCGAACTCCACTCCGTTCCCCTCAGGAGTCGTCTGCCCTGTGGACGGGCCACCGAGCGGCGAACGTGAGTGTGGACAGTCATACGGTGGAGTCCCTGCCAGACTTGAGCTGTGCAATCTTGGTCCGGCTAATGAATGGGTAAGCGATGCAGAGACCTCCAGCTGCCACAATAAAGCCTAAGCTGCACCAGGCGCAAAAGATGGACCAGCTGTAGCCGTGTTCCACGTCATCGGGCAGGCTGTAAATCAGCTTCGGGAGGCGGTGCAAATCGTAGGAGATGCTGGCAGCGTAAGTGCAGAGGGAAATGGTGCAAAATATTCCTATAAATAATACAAAGAGAATGAAGGATCAGTTACAGTGTTGCCGGCTACATGCAAGGCAAATGCCAGACTGGCCTTTGTGAAAATCAGACCAACCGATGAGGCGATCACTCCAAATTAAGAAAGGATCTGTAATTTTTTTTTTAATTTTTTTTTAAAAATATATTTTATTGATATTTCACAGAGAGGAAGAGAGAGGGATAGAAAGCTAGAAACATCGATGACAGAGAAGCATCGATCAGCTGCCTCCTGCACACCTCCCACTGGGGATGTGCCCGCAACCAAGATACATGCCCTTGACCGGAATCGAACCCGGGACCTTTCAGTCCGCAGGCCGACACTCTATCCACTGAGCCAAACTGGTTTCGGCAGGATCTGTAATTTTTTTGGACTTGAATTCCTTCACTCAGCAAAGATTGGCAAAACCTTTATGTGCCAAACTGTAGGCTAGGCATTGTAGATACAGGAATGAAGAACACAGGCGACAATTCTAATAACTTGAATTATTCAGAATTCTCTTGCTTGAATGGTATATTTAAATTTATATTTGTTTCCTTTAAAAGTTAATAAAAATGGTAATTATTTTTAAAACTCTTCTATAAAAAAAAATAAAAATAAAAAAAAATAAAACTCTTCTATAACCGCTCAAACCTAATGTAAAAGTTTTCATTTCCCTGGTTCCATACCTGATCTGCCCCATTTTTATATAGCTGCAATCATCCTACAAAACCGGCTTTCTCTTTGAATTACCACCAGCATTAGTGCTTGTCATGTTGCCTGTAAATAATATTTAAAATTAGTTTTTACAAGTGCTAAATCATTTCTTAAGTTACACAGCCTGGCACATACTAGGGCCTCAACAAATCATGTGGGGATTTTGTGTGTGTGTGTGTGTTTCTTTTAATGAATGACTAAAAACTTTTAAATAATATAATTAAATCCAGGAAATTGGAAATGATGTAAAAATAGCTGAGTAAGCAGGTCATATACTTCAACCACTCTGAATGTAGGCGATTTGGGTGATATAAATGGACAGACCTGAAATTTTACTTTTTTATACCAACACATGTATCACTGTCCTTCCACTAAAATCGGGACTCTGATAAAAATCCCCCAAACACAGGCTTTTTAGTATTCAAGTGATGCTTCTATTCCACCACAATGGACCCCCACGGATGCTCCTTTGGATGGGCAGGGGATCAGAATGAGACTGTTGCCGAGCTGAAGATGGGCAATAAAAACCAAGTCTGGTCCCCTCTGACCTATGGGAATGCCCACTTTGTTCCCATTCTTACACGGCTCTCCTTCGTTCTTTGGTTTATCCTGTGTACAGTGGTCACACCTATTTGCTGGGAACTTGTTTTGGTGACTTTAGGGATCTATGCAGCCTCTCCATAGGAAACGGAGGCACAGATTTGGGAATAAAATAATGCCCCCTTTTAAAGAGCTTTGGGGATCAGAAACACTACCAGAAAAATAAACTCAGAGCCGGCAGCAATAGGGAAGAAATAAAGATGACCTGAATGCAATTTTTTAAGTGCTGCAATTCTGCCTCCACTCAAATCATGTAAGAGGACATCGCCTGAATCCTTTTTCCAAATGTTCATTTAGAAAAGAAATGTTTTCAATTAAAAGGATGCGTGATCTGAGATAATTTGATATTTTCTACTCGGCCTAATTCTGTTTTAAACTCTAAAGTGATTGCTTTTCTACAAAGGATAAAATCTTGTCTTCTGAGTCCTTGCTCCGGAATATAAAGGCAAACATGTCACTTTGAGTTCTCCAAAGAAAGATCATCATAGAAATAATTCTTTCATAAAGGAATGAACCAGGCAAAAAAGAATACTCCTCTGCTCTTTTCAAATCTTGTGAAGAGCAAATGTTCTTACATCTACAAGAATGTTCTCCCTGGCACCAACACAAAGACAGTGTTTATATATAACAAGGTCCTTCTAACCAATTCTGGGAATAGAACAATAAGGCAGTTAGAAAAAATCTGATCTTCAGCAGGTACAAGATAATAATAGAAAAATGACCTGTTTGCAGGAAAAGCAACTCCATTCTGCATTTAACTGTCTGCACCCAACTGAATGCTTAAAACAAAGCTTTTTGCCCTGGCTGGGTGGCTCAGGTGATTGGAGCACTGTGCCATACACCAAAAGGTTGTGGGTTCAATTACTGTTCAGGGCAGATAGGTTGCAGGTTTGATCCCCAGTCAGGGCTCATAAGGGAGGCAACCAATCGATGTCTCTCTCACATCTATGTTTCTCTCTCTCTCCCTTCCTCTCTCCCCCCGCCCCCCAAAAAAATCCATAAAAAATATACATCCTTGTGTGAGGATTAAAAAAAAAAGTCTTTTTACAAGTAACATGATTTTAATGACCTCTGAAAGCTTGAGTCCAAACTTAGACTTTTAAGCATCCTTTGATGTCCAAATGCAATAGGCTGAGATGCAGGAAATGCATATTCTGGTCCCCAGATCCACTGCTAATCACTGTGCAACCTTGAAATTACCTAGCCTCGCTGAGCCTTCATTTCTTCATCTAAGAAAAAAAGAGGGGTGGTGGGGAGCTGGTTACTGAAGTCCCTTACAGTGTCAAATTTCTGTAATTCAGTTATTCCAAAATGTGGCGTAGTTCCCAAAACGTCCTAGCGAATCTAGTATCTGGTAATATGCACCTAAATAAAAAAGAGATTGTCACGGATTTTTCTTTCTGTATTGACTCCCTTTGATTTTGCACTAAACGTTGATTTTTTTAGCGCCTCTCCCCTGCCAACTCCATAAAATTGCGTTTGGTGAAATGAAGTTTAGCATAACACCTCTAGTTCACACTGAACAGCAAGGGATGATCAGAAACCATACAACCTGCAGATGTAACGGAGGCTGGTTCTCTCTGCCCTCAGCGTCAGGAGTGGTGGTGCTCTCCCTGGGCACTTGGTCTGTGCTTACTTCGTGGACACTGTGAATGTGTCACTAATAAAATCTCTTTCTTGGACTGAGTTGCCAGAAAGAGGAAGCTCCAGCCAAAACCGGTTTGGCTCAGTGGATAGAGCGTCGGCCTGCGGACTGAAAGGTCCCAGGTTCGATTCCGGTCAAGGGCACGTACCTTGGTTGCGGGCACATCCCCAGTAGGAGGTGTGCAGGAGGCAGCTGATCGATGTTTCTCTCTCATCGATGTTTCTGACTCTCTATCCCTCTCCCTTCCTCTCTGTAAAAAATCAATAAAATATATTAAAAAAAAAAAAAAGAAAGAAAAGAAAGAGGAAGCTCCCTAAAACTAAATCAGGGGCCCACCACGGGCAAATACTTTATGGCATGCTTTTTTTGTTACTAAGCGCACCCTGGGATCCATCATGCCTTGCAAACCTGATTGCTCGTCTTATTTTTATGACTTAGTTGTATTTATTTTATCATAAAATATTATATGCAGTTCTGTTCCATTTAAGTTCTTTTTGGAATAGGGCACTCCTCAAACCTTGATGAAAACCTGCTTTATTTTCTGAGGCCTTGACTCACTCAGCTGACAGTGGTAGAAAGGGTTACCATGAGCCCACAAATATGCCTCTGTCTGCCCTTCCCCCTTCCCACAAATGCCCCCACAGACTGGTCTTTAGTGACATTTTTTTAATCTTTCCAAGGTGTCCTTGAAGTTGTTCTGAATGAGAGGAAAGCCAAGATTAACAAAAGAGTATATCTGAGAGTTCCTCCTTTTTAGAGGCTCACATCTCTAAGAAGTTCCCACATATATCATTTGTGGGATGGGCAGGACTGTTTTTGAAATATTACAAGGAAAGTTACGGAAACTAGACAAAGCATTGTGTCCAAAGCTTTGGTAAAAAGAGGCCTGACCCATTCTAGGTATTTTAAAAAGTAAAAATAAAACCATCTAACTTAAAAGGCACCAAGAAAAAGTGTTGTTTAAATGATGAAAACATCTTTGTTATACCTGGATTGTTAGTCCTAGGCCAATTTTTATACCGTGGAATTCCATTTTGGTTCCATATCTATGATAAAAAAAAAAATCATAATATGCTAATTAGACCGGACAGCCGAACGACCTTCCGGACGTCCTTCCAGATGAAGCCAGGGCTGTGAGGGCTGAGCCCCTTGCGTGAATTTCGTGCATTGGGCCTCTAGTTTTAAATGATGCTGCCTTTTTGTCAGTAGCAATCTAGTTAATGGGACAGGGGCATGAGAAGATAAGGTACCACTCCTGCATTCAAAAGTTCCAAATCTAATGGTCCTCCCTAAAACCCATGAGGAGAGAAGCTGCCTCTCCTCCATTCTTCTCGTAGGTTTTTCCTTCCCCTTTCCTTCTCCCCTGGCCAGCTGGGAGTGACCTGTGGCTACCACGGCTAGCGTTCAGCCCAGCTGGTGGTGCCCAGGGAGGGAAGTCCCAAGCTCAGTCCTGGCTATTGCCGAGAGCATCTTCAAAAGGGTGAATAATTACTGGTTTGAAAAGCCCTGCATGCAAGCTCCTTTTCTTATAAAATATTAAGAGGGTTTCTGCCAATATTCTTAATTAGAAAATACCATGATATCACAAGATTATAGGGCTGGAAGGGATATTTTCGGGTCGAGACAGAGAAAATTTATGCGGCCATCCCAGATCATCAACCTAATTTCCCTCCCTAAAATCTTCATGGTGCCTGTGGCCAGCTGGTAAGATGTAATTAGGGTAACTGGGCCCATTCTTTGGACCATCCTCCTTTGATGTGCTTAAAAGGCTGAAAGAAGTAGAAGTTACTTCACCCTGGTTAGCCTGCTTGATAAATAACATAACTGCAATGCCCAAAGGCATAAACATTGACTCCCCTGCCCTCCTTCCCTCCCCCGCCCCCCCTTTCTTCAAAGAATGACCTGCCCATCATCCTGGTCTCTTTTCAATTTCCAGAAAGAAAAAAAAAAAAAAATGCCTCATGCTACTTTTCACACAGATTGAATGACTGGGCAGGAGTAATAGAGACAGACAAAACTTTATAAACCACCCCCCCAAATGTAAATAAAAAATCCACAATCTGCAATTATTAAATCCCCAAACACCCAACCTTTTCCTGAAAGATTGCAGCAATCTCATTTAAAGGCAAAGCCTGACCTGATGGGACATAGGCTATTTATAGTCCACATCGATCCAGCTCAGGATATGTTTTGCTGCAGACATGTTAATGTATTTGATTACAGACCTTGCTGAAGGTGTTAGATAATATATGCAGCATGTTCCCTTTCTAAAGGAAAACTTTAACATCCGGAATTCCAAAACCTGCCTGGCCCCAAGGGTTTCAGGTAAGGCATTGAGGACTTGTAGTTTTAAGTCATAATCAATGGATAACCCGTCCTAGATAATTCAATACAGCCATGCAGCCAAGTCTTTTTTTTATTTGAATGAATTAGTCTTTTAAAATTATTATTATTATTTGAATACATTGAAGCAAAGCAATGAATAGCCTAATTGGGGTTTTAATTGTTCCTGAGCTTTGCTGGGTCCGCCTGGGCTCGTGTCTCCCCTTTATCTGCTGCCACTGTGGCCACTCAGGGCATAAAATGGACCCAGTGGGCAATGAGACCCCCATTAAGGGAGGACCAGTACATCCTATCTAATAAAAGAGTAATATGCAAATTAACCATCACTCCACTACACCCACAAGCCATGCTCATCAGCCAATCAGGAGCGAGTATGCAAATTAACCCAACCAAGATGGCTGCAGCCATGGAGAGAGCAGGAGGGAGGCTTGGGTTTCCCCGGCGATGGAGGAAACCAAGCTTTCCACACACCCTGGCTGGCCCAGGCCTCTGCTTAAGGCTACAAAGTTTCAATTATAGAAGATAAATAAATCCCAACAGAAATGGCTGCCAAAAGGCTTGGCTCCACTCCAGCCTACAAAGTTTCAATTGTAGAAGATAAATAAATTCTAGATACCAGGGCCTCCGCTGGGGTCGCCGGGGGGCATGGCCAGCCTGTAAACCACCATGGGCCCCTCGCCCAGGCCACCCCATGCCCCAAGGGAACCCCCACCCTGATCTGGGACACCCTTCAGGACAAACCAGCTGGCCCCCACCCATTCACCAGGCCTCTATCCTATCTAATAAAAGAGTAATATGCAGATTGACCATCACTCCAACACACAAGATGGTTGCCTCCATGTGGTCAAAGATCCTGCCCCCATGTGGACACAACATGGCCACCACAAGATGGCCAGCAGGGGAGGGCAGTTGGGAGGGACCAGGCCTGCAAGGGAGGGCAGTTGGGGGCGATCAAGCCTGCAGGGGAGGGCAGTTAGGGGTGACCAGGCTGGCAGAGGAGGGAAGTTGGGGGCAAACAGGCTGTCAGGGGAGCATTGAGACATCAATCAGGCTGGCAGGGGAGTGGTTAGGGGGTGATCAGGCTGGCAGGCAGAAGCAGTTAGGGGCAATCAGGAAGGCAGGCAGGCGAGCAGTTGCGAGCCAGAAGTCCTGGATTGTGACAGGGATGTCTGACTCCCCTGGTAGGATCGGGCCTAAACAGGCAGTCAGACATCCCTCGAGGGGTCCCAGATTGGAGAGGGTGCAGGCTGGGCTGAGGGACACCCCCCACCCCATGCACGAATTTCGTGCACCAGGCCTCTAGTTAGAAGATAATAAGGACCCTACAACAAGACACAAACATTGTATTTAGCCTGGCCGGTGTGGCTCAATGGTTGAGCATTGACCCATGAACCAGGAGGTCACCAGTGATTCCTGGTCAAGACACATGATGGCATTTGGGGCTTGATCCCCAGTAGGGAGTATGCAGGAGGCACCCTATCGATGATGTTTCTCTCTCATTGATGTTTCTCTCTATCCCACTCCCTTCCTCTCTCTCTAAAAATCAATAAAAATGTATTTTTAAAAAAATTGTATTTAAAAATGTTGGCATTGAAATGGAAACACTCATAGATACAGAGAACAGCCTGATGTTGCCAAAAGGGAGGAGGGTTGGGGAATGGGTGAAAAAGGTGAAGGTATTAAGAAGTACAAACTGGTAGTTACAAAATAGTCTTGGGGATATAAAGTATAACAGAGGAAATATAGCCACTAATATTGTAATAACTATGTATGGTGCCAGGTGGACACTGGAAGTATTGGGGGAAACACTTTGTAAAGCATATGATTGTCTAAACACTATATTGTACACCTGAAGCCAATACAAAATAATATGGAATATAACTGTAATTGAAAAATTAAAAAAAAGTTTGCATTGAACAAATTAAGCCTTTAAAATATTTATATTTATAACAACATATTCTCATAATAATATGACTATGGCTACCGAATGGAAGGCATCATTTATCGTTGATGGAAATATTGCTTCCCAGTGCCCTGGAAGCAGTGTGTTCTAATGACAGGCAGCAGGTCACAGCTAGAAGGTGAGTGTCATTCCCTCCGTCCTCTGATGCCTCTGTGACCGCGTGTGTCGCCTCACAGGACATGAACCCAAAGGGCTACATTTGAAGCCCTTGGGGGATGTGAGGCCTGGCCCTGGTCCTTCGGCAGCACCTCCTGAGAGGCCCCAGGAAAGAGGAAGGGGGAGAGAACCTGGCTCCCCGGGGAGAACTGACAGCACTGCTGTTCCACTTGTGGGGAATGAAGGCCTGTCTGTATGCAATAGGCAGAAGGAGGAAGATCTCAAACTGTCACATCACTGATGTTCCTCATTGAAGGTTTGGCTAATAAGTTCAGGTGGAAAATGAAGACGCCAGCACATTAGAAGGGGCTAAGTTTAGCATCAAAAATCTGTGGGCGTGATTCTGACAAGGGCTGCTGAAGATACTTCTGCTTAATTAAAATCAGTTTTTTCTTTTAACCCTTAGGGCTCTCCTGTCCTACTGCAACTCATGTATCTTCTGCAGTGGATTCACATAGTTATTTTGGTGTTTACAGAGGTAACAAAGAGGCATTGGTAGTAGAAAAATAAAACAAACCTCCACAAATCCCACAGTAAAGAAACAGATGGCTACAACACAGCATAGCCACTCCCTGGAAGAACACGCAGCTCTTAAACACTGAGTAGAGGATGATGTAGCAACATGGGGAATGGTGAGGGTATGATGTTAATTGGTAGCCCAGAAGACTAAATACTTTCCATGTGATGATGGTCACAAATGTTTCTCTCTCTCTCTCTCTCTCTCTCTCTCTCTCTCTCTCTCATGAGGCAAACTCATGAGCAAGAAAAATAATTAAACGATCTAATTTTTTAGGGGATGGGATCTATAAGGGAATTTTTCCTTTATTCCAAAAATGTTGTTTGGGCAACCAAAAGCACAAGAAGGAAAACCATGTTGTGTTGTGTCTCTTTGTCCTTCAGGAATGGTAATCAAATTTCAAGTTCATAAGTTTGTTGTTGTTGTTTTGGTTGTTATGGATTTTTATTATTGTGACTGTTGTTTTGTTTTTATTTAACTATTGCACAGGGGCTTTCCGTAACAAAGCCTGAGAATCCCTGAGCTAGTCTGGCCCCAAGTTACAGATCAGAAAGAAGGGCTGAGCAGGGACAGGTGGAGCCAGCTCAGGAAACTTGGCTCCTAGCTCACCTCTGAGTCAACCCAATACTGAACTCCTACCCTTCTTTCATTTAATACCAAACCAGACCCTCAGTCTCCCAAGGAAAATCCACTGGGCCTGGCTTTTATGTCCCTGTGATTTATTTTATTGCTAACAGTTGTTTTATATGCTAAATTATTCATGTATTAACCACATTAAAAGTGTCCTTTAGAAACTGTAGGCATACCTCTGAGATATTGCGGGTTAGTTCCTGACCACCGCAATAAAGTGAGTGTCACAATAAAGTGAATCATAATCTTTGCCAGTAGAGGGTCTTGCCTTCAATTTATAAGAAAAGCAACCTCCGTGAAGTACAATAAAGTGATGGACAATAAAACGAGGTATGCCTGGACTACTCCTCAGGCTTTTGTCATCCACAGCTTCTCTCATTTTCCTGACCAGGGGATGTGATGCGGGCCTGCCCGGGGTTGGGGGGCGGGGGGTGAATTTGCATTTATTTCATGTATATGGGGACAAGAGTCAGGAAAATGGGAGCTCAGCTAATAAAAGGAGGGAGGAAAATGGGAAAGATTTTTTATGCCCAGTGAGCCCCAGCAGAGGCATAAAGGAATTCTCTGGGCAGCACGAGCCTCTGATTCTTTGTTGTCCTGGCCCACTTATTCCATCATTTGGATTTTAAATGAATCCCTCAGGCAGGCACCTGATGACTAGTCTTGAGGGTTCAAATCCTCCTCCAAAACCGCAGGAGCTAGAATTTTAGCCTCCTGTGCTCTTCTGTGTATTCAACAAAATCGGGAAAACCTAAATTGGTTTTCTGCTCACAACTACTCAGGGGACACGTGACTTCTGAATGCTCTGTCAGGATGTTGACATGATGACCCCTATTACTGACGGGGAGGGAAAAGGGGCAGGTGAGAGTTTCCTAGGCTGATTGGCCGAGCACACCAGAAAGCAAAGCGCCACCTACCGGTCAGCCCTGGAAGACGGACAGAAAGAAACCAGTGTCAGCCACAGAGGGGCGCTGCCGCCTCCAGTTAACAAGGCTGGCGCAGGTGACCACTACCCTGAGAAGTGCTAGGAAACCCAGTTGTGGTCACTTGAGTAACAGAACTCCAGGTTAATAGAAATAAGTAAAATTCGTGCAAGAGTAGGCCTTCGCAGCAGCAGCTGCCTTGACCCCACGGCTGCAGCCCCGGCTTCGTCTGGAAGGTCGTCTGGAAGGACACCCGGAAGGACGCCCGGACGGTCGTTCTGCTATTCAGCTGTTCAGTCGATTTGCATATTATGCTTTTATTATTACAGATGGCCACTTATCTAGAGTAATACTAGTTCTAATACTGAGCACCCTTCGTGAAACTGTTAATTTGGCATTCACGAATCATGCATACACTAATATTTTTGTGATTCTTTGCTGTCCTAGCTCATTTATTCTATACCTAGAGGCCCGATGCATGAAATTCGTGCAAGGGGCTTGGCCCTCACAGCCCCGGCTTTGTCAGGAAGGTCATCTGGATGGCCGTTCTGCTGTTCGGCCTAATTAGCATATTAGCTCTTTATTAGATAGGTTAGGATAAGGAACAAATGGGAAGATTTCTTCCCTGCAGTGTTCGCCATCAACTTAGATACTGACTCCTTTTTAGACAAAAATGTCCTTCCCCTGCCAATCAAAAAAGCCAAGTTATGTCTCCACCTCCACCCTCCACCCCACCCCCTTCCAATCTCCTGTTTTAAGATCAAGTCACTCCTCTGCTTAAAACCTTCTGGTGGCTTCCATCACCGATAAATTAAATCCAAGCCACCGCCTGCTTCTCATGTGATCCTCCCCTTTCTTTCCCTGCCCCCAGCCACACCAGTCTGCTTTCTGTGGTGCAAAATACACCCGCCCACCCCCGCTCTCCTCAGCTGCAGCACCCTCCCGACCAATGGTGCTCCTCACAATTCAGCTCAGAAATCGCTGCCTCGGCAAGGCCTTCCGGGTTCCCCTATCCCACTCTGTTTATTTTCTTCCTAGCTTTTATCACTCTCATAAATAGTTTATGTCTCCCCACAACAGAAATGGAGAAGGATTTTGTCTGCCTAATTCAGTGGTCGGCAAACTGCGGCTCTATTGACTAATGAGTTTGCCGACCACTGGCCTCGTTCATTGTGTGTCTCTAGTACCTAGAGCAGTGTGTGGTACATAGTGAGTCCTCAAAAACCATATGTAGGATGAAATGAATGAAGGTTTTGTGTCAAAACATGACTCCAATGACCCCATCACTAAAGATGTCATTGGAGTTGACTTTCAGCCTGGGGGGATGGGCTGTGCCGATCTATGACCCTCTCTCTCCTCAGGGCTCCTTGTTTGCCGAGAGTCCGGCCAGGGCTGGGGTGCAGTATGCAAAAATGGATAGAAAAATCAGAGCTGACTCATAGGAAGTTAAAACCCAGGATATTTCCATCCAACCTTCGAATGGGCCACAATGAAGAAATTGGGGGTGCATTTTGAACACTGTTGTTTCTTTAAATTCTGCATTACCCACCAATGCCAAATGAACCTTCTTCTGGCCACTTTTCCCACAAGTGAAAACAGAATAAATGAAGAGATAACAAAGGGAAGCCAGCGGCTTCCAGAGCAGCCTTCGCTTTGGCCGGGAGAGGCGTCTGAGGGGCTCACATACCTGTCATGAGGAACAGGAGGCCGGCCACGTGCTGCGTCAGGCTCTCCTCCCAGAAGAAACTGACCGTGGCCACGATGCAGCCACAGAGCAGGACAGCCACGGCCATGCCCAGGAAGCCGGCAGTGATTCTTCTCAAATCTAATCTCGAGACACAAACAGACATGCAAAATAATAAGCAGAAGGAGAGTCCTTGAAAATTAGAGAAAGAAGAGCTTTGTATATGTTATGAAAATTAATAAGTTGCACAGACAGGCTTAGGGCCTACAAGATCGAGGTTTAGGGCACTTTCTTCCCATTTCATAAGAGGACAGATGGGGTGTAACACCCCGAGGGGTCGGAGTTACCCTCTGCGAGTCTGTGGAGAAGTCCATACCAAGTAGAGAAGAGACCAGAGGGCAGTGCCAGGGTCAACTTGGATAACAGATAGCAAGTCACTTAGTACACTGACAGCAAGGTAGGTGTGCAAAATATCTGTATTATCTTTACAAGTGCAATAGAAATGCAGGTTTCCACCATGGCAATGGCTGTGATTAATCTGACTTTGGAGAGAGAGCCTGAAAAGCGAGTTATAGTGAAATACGGTTTCACCTGAGCACCACAGATGCCAGTTACTTTCTTTTTCATTTATATCGATTCCTGCCTATTTTCAAAAAGGATTGGAGAAAGTGAGGGCCATTGTGGTGACTGATATAGGGCCCAAAGTGCACATAGGAGACGTCTGCTCATAGCCAACCTCCCCCCTTAAACGTAGACCCTGCCACCCTAGCACTCACTGCCGCAGGTTAAAGAGGGACTATTCCCACTGTATCCACAACTGTCAGGTTTCGTCTATCACAAAAACACGAGTGTGATCACTGGGCCAGGAACACAGCCCCTCCCCCACCTTGTAGGCAAAACCAAGGGACGGACTGTCTACATGTCCCTGGACCCCTTTCCACTCTGATTGCTACGCTACAGCGGCACTCAGATTGTCCTGCTAGCTTTGCTTCTTTCTGTTTTCTTCCTTCCTTCCCTCTGCTTTCTTCTTCTTCTTCTTCTTTTTTTTTTTTAACAAAGCCAATTTTTAAAAGCGTTAGCTTCTTAAAACAATAGGCCCCAAAGATAGGGCTGCAGCCCTTGGGGCCAGGCAACAGGTCTGGAGCTAGGATGAGGGGCACACCCCACTATCAGATGCGTTCCTTTTTGCTTTCCCGAGTTATCTATCACCAGGCAGCATAGATCAACAGTTTTCACGTAAACATCAGCCCTCTTAAGCATCACAGTGCATGATCCTTTCTAGAGTTTCACATTTTCCTAGCAGTGAAAAAGGGTAGCATTTGCCATTGAAATGTAGAGGTAACAGACACCCTCTGAGAAGACTATGACATACGCTCACAAAAATAGTGCAGCAGAAACACCAAGGTCTAAGATAGACACAGCAGCTACAATGAATAGCATAGAAGCAAAACAAAAATGGGACCTAAGGTGTAACCTCTTTGGTTTACTAAGACAAGTGACCCTCGACCTGCAGGTCCTTACACCTGATGACTCAGTAAAGGAAGGACTCAGGAAGCCACCAGGGCACCACGCGTGCTGCACTGTCTTACGAAGCCTTATGCCTGGTTTGCACACATTTGGTGTGTCAACGAGTTGTGACCACGGCACAGTGAAATGACTCCCTGAGTCTCTGACCGAGTCGAGTTGGCCCCGAGGCCCATGTAGGATCAACACAACATCTTTCAGTTCAAACCTACGAATACTTGTTGTTCAGAGAGACACCATTTTCTCTCTGGCCTTTTCCCAGAAATACTCACGAAGCAGATGCCATTCATCTTGCTGTATTGTCTTCGTTAAATTGAAAGGAATGTTTCGTAAGCGGATTGGCTGAGAAAAGTGGTACTTGATCGCCGTGCACCGCTGCGCAATACCTTGAGGCAAACAAGAGATGTGATTTACTAGTTACATCTGTAATCGAGTTCTGGAGGCCCGGGGCCGAGTAACGTCTTCCAAACTGACTGGGATGGGGAGGGCGTAGGAGTGTCTTGATTATTTTCATTAATAGAGGCCAGTCAGAGCAGTAAACACCTAAAACATGAAATAATTTTTTAAAATCGTGTTTCTTTCTTTCTCCCTTTCTTTCTTTTTTACAGTGTGCTACCTTTTAAAAATACTCCACGTTTCACTTTTGAATGTATTCAATTGGATAAAGATCTAAACTCCTTTTATTGCATTTCAACACTGAGTTTGTGTTAACTAAATGCAAAACTCCTCAAGGGGAAATGGCCTAAAAGTATACAGATGGTTGGGAGAAATCAGCTTGAAATAGTAAGTGAACACAGATAAATTGCATAGGTCTGAAACTGGTCCAACCCCTAACTCTCAAATGGGTTGCATCAAAAAGTTCATTAGGAAGTGTGTTTTTTTGGAAACCAGAGACATTTTTCTATAAAGACAACATTCTGCAAGGCGGTTGAGGTGGTGATTAGGTCTTCAGGCAACCGCAAGAGCCTCTTTAACCCCAGGCCACCTGATGTAATTCCTACACATGCATTTCACTGACCCGAACTCTGGGTCCTGGGAGAAAGGGTGATATTGAAAAATTCCCTGCCTGAGGCACAATATTTTGAAATGGGCAAGCGTATCCATTACTTTATCTAGTACTTTCTACCGTCCTCCCTTCCAACCCATACTTTTACTACATAACTTAATATGGGACTATTTTCCCCCTAAAGTCTTCTGAATCCTATAAAAGTATCTACCCTCCCTTCAAATTAAAACACAATAGGACTTCCTTCTTCCATTGTAAATCATGTTGGTCAGTTGTTGGGATAAATGCAATCTGATTAGATTCGTTTTAAAAGAGATGTGAGTGAATGTTCATCCTTTAATCCTGACAGCTGTTAAAAAAAAATCCTTATAAATGCAAAATAATCTGGAATTTCAGTAAGTACAATATCTAATGCTGGTGATGGGGAGAAATTGCTCTAGACTCAGAGGGGCTGGCTCTGGAACAACTCCTGTGCTAGGGAAGGAAGTGCGTGGGTCCCTTTTATATCATTGCAAATGTCCTCAGGGCCCATCTCCTCCCCTGACCCTTGCTGGGAACAGGCACGATCCCAGTGGGCAGGGAGAGTAGCAGAAAGGAGCGGAGCAGCCTGCCCAGTCCCCCCACTCCCCTAGGGGAGTCCAGCCGGTGCCAGGAATGAAGTAAGCAGTGCGCATATCACCGCGTTACCATTCCTTCCCCACCAGGCTCCCAGGCTAAATTTAAACTGCCAGGATCCCCTGAAGTGAGAAGAGAAAGGAGGTGGGGAGAGTGGCAAGGTCTGCCCTGGACAGTAGTAACAGGCAGTCCTCAGAGACGCCTAAGACTCTGATGGTGAGCCCAGGGCTCCTCAGCCGAGTTTGCAAGAAAATGTTCTATGGCCCTGATGCTCCCCTCCCTTGGAGACTATTAGAGACTTCGGGCAGAATTAGAAGAGAAAGTGGGAGTGAAGGACAGATCAGCAGCAGTGTCAGAGGCCTGCCATTTGCTGTTTTATTTCCTTGTTCTGAAAAGCTTGTTCCACTGTCATCGCCGAAAGTCTAACAGATTACAAGAGGAACGTGTATGATTAAGGTCTGGCTTCCTCCAGCACACACGCACAACTGACACAGGAAGCTTAACACGAATCACACAGGAAAAGACCTGTAGTTTCTTGATGGCTTACCAAAGACCAATTAGGTCCTTTTGATAAAAAGACGAGCGTACACATGTACACGGGTGGTTGGTAAGACAGAAGTTCCATGTGATGTTACGGTCAAGAGTGATACTGTGAAAATCCACAAGGAGGCATTAGATTCAAATTTTTTCAAAGCCATGTATGCAGTTGGAATTAACTGGCTTTCCGGGTTTAGAGAGCAATGAATCTGGCTCTCTGAAAAGGAACACAAAAAGCATGATCTCATAGCACCAGATGGCATCACACAATGGGGGGAAGCAACATGCGGAGGGTGGAAAAGAACGAGTTGTGGTGGTCTATATTTAGTGATTAATGAGCTTCTTAAAGGGCCAAGAAGAGCCACTTCAATGACGATATTACCACAGAATCAGATCTATTAATATGCTGCACAGGGGTTAGGAACGGGGTTTATGGGCTGGAGAATGTCTGTTGTTTCTGGTGCTCAGAGAGAGGAATCCAATTCCAAGCTTAGTCATAGAAACCCATATTCTAGGTTAAATGAGGGAGAAATGTGAGAAACAGGACATGCCGTAAAATGTCGTTAGTGCCAATCAAGAAGGAGGCAGTACAGGTGCTAGCGAAAGGCCTGGCAGTCAGACAAACCTGGGTTTGAGTCCCAGCTGTGTGGCTTTGGGCACATTTAACCTTTCGGAGCCTCAGCCCCCTCCTCTGGAAAAGAGCGGGGAATAATGGCAGACACTACAGGGTTATCGTGAGGAATGAAAGAGGTAATTCAAGGACTTAGTACATAAAGTGTGGTCCACTGTCGAATAAATGTCAGCTTTCCATCCTGAGTTAGCTCTAGGGACCTGCCCACATTCTCTGTACAGAACCATTGCCACACACTAGGAGTGTGTACCTGAAATGGGCATCCCAGATGAACCCGGGCAGACACATGCAGCAGCTGCCTGAACAATGGCCCACCCAATGCCTCCCGTTTCCTCTCCATTCTCACTCCTGGAAGTTGGCTAACTGGCCTCCTTGCCACTGTGCTCTCCACCCTCCCCCCGCCTTGCTTTGCCTCTGCTTCATAAACCTGCTGTGTGCAGACGCGGGGCCTCCGGAGCCTCAGTCCCTCGTCTGCTACGTGCAGCGTAAGAACCGTTAGGCTTTACAATACCCACCTGACTTGGACAGTGTCATTAACATCACATGTTTTTTTTAAATTGGCTACTGTAAGTGGGAAATCGTTTTCTCGCCATAATGTGATTATGTATTTATTTTAGAATTATGTCTTTATTAAAAAATAAAGTGCCACAGAGTAAGTGCTACATAATGGTTCATTCCATAGTTTATGGTCCTGCCAATGTGCCACTTTCCACACTTGGGCAGAGAGAAGGTGGGAACTTCTCTGCTGGTCCCTGGGAGCGGTAAGCCCGGGTTTGCCTCGTCCAGCTCTGTCTCACCCCTGTTCAAGAACACACCGTTGGCTTCCCCCCGAGTCAAACCCAGGCTCCAGGTACCTAGCATCTGTCCCTGCCCCCCACCTCACTTACACTTACTTGTGACTGATCCCCAGGGGCTACCCCACACCTCCCAGACCCCTGCCCTGGCCAGGTGGTACCCATTTCTTCCTCTACCTACACCCACACCTTAGAACAATCCAAAACCTACTGCCCCTCCAGGCTGCTGCCTACATTCAAAAAACCCTCCCCAAACACAGCAGCCCCTGCAGCTTCTCCCTTCTCTGGCTTGAGTTTGCTGTTAGAGGCTGAGCCACACCTTCCGGCTTGGGTACTCAGTGTTGGTCATTTCCTCATAGATCAGAAAGTCGGCCTCCCTTTGGATTTCCCAAATTCCTTAGGAGTTGAGACATGTGACCTTTTCCTGGGTTCGTGACAGTTCTGGGTTCGTGACAGTTCAGAGACATGTCAACAACAGTTGCTGACAACAGCAGGGTAACCGAGGCTCTGGGTTCTCCAGCAGATGGAAGGGTCAGTGAACAGTTTCCTAAACATTTCAAAGGCCACTGGGAATTCCAGAACTGACCCGTGGGCAGAAGAGTAAAGAGCGATTTTCCCACCAGCTCTGTCTGCACACCCCCTGATTTAAAAGGAAAGATCAATCGTGGGGATCACAGGGCAAAGTAGCTGCCATGTTCTGGTCAGAAAGATTTGAGTTCAGAGGAATCCGGTGCTAAGCAGGCAAAAGAAAATGTTTTCCTCATCATCTCCTTTCATGGGTGTGAACAGCCCACACTTAAGATAAATAAACCAAGTGCAGTCAGTGTATGGCTTAGTGCTGTCTTTTAAGCCTCAAATGACTGAAATGAGTCCTGAAGCGCCCATCATCAAGACTCCAGAAATGAAAGGCGAGAGGTACAAAATGAGTAACTCTAGGATGGCACTGTCCAGTAGAGATACAGTGCAAGTCACATTTAGATATTCTAAATGTCACACCAGAAACACCAAGTGAGATTAGGTTTCATATATTTTCATTTAACATGAAATCGATATTCTGAAAATCGTTGAGATAGTCTGTATTTCTTTCTCATACGAGGGCTTCGAAATCGAGAGTGTTTTCCACTTACAGCACGTCTCTTGGACAAGTCACATTTCAGGTGCTCAGTCGTCTCATGTGGCTGGTGGCTATTGTACGAAAGAAGAGATTTCCAGGAGAAGGTGTTCAAGGAAAAGCAAGAATGTTTGGTATAGGAAGTACCTGAAAGATGTGGAAGTTATTCTTTATTTAGATTCTCTCTCCACAATATATTATCTTGTTCGAGAATTGTCGGTGATTGTCTCGTATTACTAACGCAGAATCAGCTTCTTAGTAATGTGGAGCTTTAGTATCTGCATTCACTCTCTCTTCTCTGGATGACCACTGGTTTCCCTGAGTTAAGTTTTACATTTCCTTTCATGTACTTTTTTGGGTATCTACACTAAAACATAATAAAAGATTTAAAACCAGAGATTCTCCGCTTCTCAGAACCATCCCAGCACATACAGTCGGTGACGTAGCTGATGGGATGGGTATTCTTCACTGGAGAGGATGTGATTTTATGTGGCCTATGGCGGGGGGGGGGGGGAGGGGGGGGATTTCAGCCCTGCAGATTGCTCTCTGCTTCTTCCTCCCTCCCCATTATTTTTCTCTCCTTCCTTTTACCTTTCCTCTCTAGCTGGAGATGGGAGAACCACAGTGTGGAGACAATTCCTATTCTTTGTCTCCATCTCAAAGTTGCCAGTGTGGGGAAGGGGATATAATTATGGCATTGGATAATGTCATTCCTTCTGTGGGAGGCAGACACAGACAGGAACAGACACCCCGTCCCTTACCTTGTTCCCTCAGCCCCAACCCATGTGAAATTGAATACAGCCATCAACTCAGTGGATGCTCAACCACAACACACTGTGTTATTTCCTTCCCACAGGGGATACCAAGTTACAGGGACAGACCCACAGTGGCTGTTGGTTACTCTAGGTCTGGTCACAACATGCTGACCTCAGAGAGATCAATACAGTCTGAACAAAAGCTGTCTTAATCGCACATGGGTCTAAAGCTGCTGTTAATACACACCTGATGTTCAAATCTCCTGGATTCAGGGAGGCATCTAGTCAGCGTGGGAAGCAAATCTAAGCTTTCCTCTCTCTCCAGCATGACTTTTTCATGTGACCATCAGTGAATATAGGCTGTTTTTTGAATCAAAAGTTTAAGCCTGTATACCCTCAAACACTGGAAGAAACTTGGCAATATGTGTTGTTGTTTTTTCTCCTGCATGTAATATGTGTGTATAAGAAGCAGCAGGCAAGGGTATAAACTAGAATATTGGCTTTGAAACCAGCTGTGTGACTTAGAGCACTAAACTCAACCACTCTGAGCCTGCATTTCCACCTTTGTAAAATAAGGGTATTACAGGCTCACAGAATTGTCATGAGGATCGAATGTACAGTTGACCTTTGAACAATGTTGGGGGTGGGGGGGAGGTTAGGGCTCCGATCCCCTCCCATTTGAAAATCCTCTTAACTGTTGACTCTCCATGGGCCTTTCAAATCCCTGAGTCAAACAACCTCGGACCCAAGGGAAAACAGTATTTTCCACCTGCAGTTGGGAACCCATGTTTGTGAATGTGAAAATAGTTTTCGATCTAAGGCTGGTTGAATTTGCAGATGGGAAACCCATGGGCTGCAGGGACAAATGTACATATGGGGCGGCGGCGGGGAGACCCACATATAAGTGGTCCCGAGCAGTTCAAATCTGAGTTGTTCACGTGCCAACCGTACTTGTAATTTCATCCTCATCTTCAGCATTTGGGAGGAAGTAAGTTGCCAAGTCTCAACCACTACTTTTTGCCATCAAAAGTCAATCATTTATTTTCTTTCATGCATTCATTTATATATTTGTTCAACAAACATTTACTTAGCAAGTGCCTTTTAGACAGAGGACATACTTTCTGCATCTAGAATATGACACCACAAAAACAAAAAAACTGTAACTCTGAAATGGGAAGAAGGGAGGGAGAGAGATGGGGAGGGGTGTCCCACCTGCGCCTTGATGACCTATAAACACTGATGGAATTAGCAATTTCCCAAATGCTCAAAAAAGAGCAACTTAGTGAAGAAAGTCTGCCCCTTTTAGAATGGGCTGGCAGTGTTCCGGGCAAATTATCCTTAAAAACAATGCACTGTCAGCCCCTGCCAGGTGTCTTGATTGAATCCTTCTAATTGAGCTGCACTGTCAGAAGTTTGTTCCCTTTATGAGAATGAGCCCTGGATCAAGTTGAATTGACTAATTACTCCTGTATATAGAGATTGGGAAAGCAATGTTTGGTAGAGCTAATGCATGAAAATATAGGCAAGGGCAATGGCTCTGCTCAGACTGTGAAAAAAAACGTAAACACATTTGCTACTGTGAACAATGTTCTCATGTCCCCTTCACCAGATGGGCTGCTGGATTTATGAGGGGATGTGTCACAGATACATATCAAGATAAATGGAAACTGGGAGCCCCTTTAAAACAGCCTGCAGGATCTAAAGAGAGGGCCTGTGCGGGAGCTGGCTCCATAATTGATAGAGTCGTACCCCTGAGCTTTGACAGGTTATGGAAATCCGCTTAAAAAATATAAACAGATTTTAAACAATATTCCCTACTTTTTCTAAGTCATGATAAAGGCTAAGCCATCATCAAGCTAAACTGACAAGTCTGAATTTCATTTTCTTTAGCTTCTTCAGCTTACTCTCTCATGATTAGGTGGTCTGATAGGTACCAGAGACAAGAAGTAAAATTGCCAAATTGGATGGGTGACCAAGAATTCACTCCAACAAGAGCAGAGAACGGCACTCACCACCTTCCAGTGGCAAGAGCCTTATGGCAGGAAGAAGCCAGATCCCAAAGCCATTTGTAGCAGCTGCAAAAGATTCAGGGGCAGCCTTTATCACTATTTCCCATGTGCTCTGCTTCCTCCAACAGCTCCACGGGCATTGCTAAATCATGACAGAAATCTGCAGCAGATAAGCACACTTTTGAGACCACCAGAATTGCATTAGTGTAGTTCTAGGAAAAGGATAATCACACTCTTATTTATTACATAGCCTCGTAGGCTGTATTCAAAGTGCCTTCTCATATATTCTATAACTTACAAAAGGCACACATTCTTCCCTTTTTACATATAAGGAAAACAAGGCACCAACCACTTGAGGGATCTAAATCAGCGGTCACCAACCTTTCAGACCTCACGGACCACCAGTGATCCACGGACCACCGGTTGGCGACCGCTGACCTGAATAGTAACGATAACCTACTGAGGGCATGCCACATGCCGGACTCTATGCTGAGAGCTTTACTCCCATTTCCCCCCATGAGACAGGTTCTGTCATTACCTCTGTTTTACAGAGGAGGAAATAGGATCAGAGAGGTTCAATAGTCTGCTTGAAGTCCCACGGCTAATAAGTGACTGAGCTGGCATTGAACTTGCATCTGCCTCCAAAAACCAATTCGCAGCTATCTTAACAGACTTTGTCAGATGAGAATCACTATGACTGTATCTGATCATGGCTAATTAGTCCCTTTAAATGGACGAGGACAGAGCAGGCAGGCGAGGATTGACATGTGGCATTGCTTCTATTATATTAGTCTGTGGATTTCCAGTGCTCACACTGCCCTCCACCCACCAGGAAGCAGAAACAGCCTCCAGGAAAGCAGGGTCCAAAGCTTTGGATGCAGACTTCCTTTCCTGCTGGCTGAACAGGTTTTCAGGTGCCTAAATCCCTGACTGAGGCCAAGGAAAACCAGAAGGGGCAGAGGAAAGGCTCTGGAAAGAGAAGAAGGTGCTGGAAGAATGGAGCGGGGAGAGGGACACAAAGGGCAGAGATTCCCCCTCTCTGTAACCCCAGAGCCCTGGACACACATGAGCCCCAGATGGCAGGTTGCAGGTGGGGTGGGGTGGGGGAGTGGTTAACCCTCAAGTGAGGATAGGAAGGGGAAACCTCACCATTCACCAAGTGGAGCTGCCATCTCTGGTGGAGATCTCTCTATTTGTGGGGAAAGAACCTGTCCCACACACCCACCAACTGCATATACTCGAAACTGAAGTCCCCATTCTTCCTACTAACCTAACCACATAGTTCAAACAGTCAAAATAACCATCAGATGCTTGAGCCTGAAATACAAATGTACTCCTGGTCTGGTTCCAATGACAGCATGAAGGGGAGCTGTAATCCTCTTTCTGTTTACCACCTGTGCTTATCACATCCTTGTTGGAGGACAAAGAGAGAACGAGATAACTTGCATATAGTTCAGAGCTATACTGTACTACCGCTCATTGCATCTTATAACACACACACCACCACCACCACATTTCAGCCCACATCTCATCAGAAATGCCCACAAAATGTTTTCCAGCCCTAATTTTACATCAAGCAGCACGAATGATATAGGCAACTGAGCAGAAAGAAGAGAAAGTGCAAATAAGCGGTTTTACTAAGCATCACTTAAATCAGCTATTTGGGGATACAGTGCAAAGAACCGAGGGCAGACAGAATCACAAAAATTAAACATTCACCCAGCGCCCATTCACCTTGTGGGGTAGCAGCCCTGGCCCAGCTGCCCCTCCGGTGCCCCCCATCCTGCCCCCAGGCTCTGTGCCACCAGCTCAGCCCAGCATAGCACATTAGCATTCTTATCACTCCCCTCAACCCAAGGGGAAAAACTTCCAGCTGCCTTGTACTTAAGCATCACCCTCGGCACCATAAGCCTGAGCCTGTGCATAATTGACAAGGAACATGTTGATAAGAAATGGGACTGTTCCAAGTTTCCGAAGGATAACTAGGTAATTAAAAGAAAAAATCTAATTTAAGAAACTTCTGAAGAAATTCTTTTAAGCTCTCTGGCAACATCCTTTATGGATTATTCTCTTTCACCAGTGACTTTTGTTTTGCTTTGTTTGATTTTCAAAGCCTGGGGCTAGATATCTGATGTTCCAGGGTATCCCACAGTCCCGGGCCAACTCTGGGAGTAACTTAAAAAGCCCTGGACTAGAAGGCAAAGGGCACCTCCATTTCCTTGCAGGCTCAAGTACCCGGGTCTTCTGAAGTCTGTGCACCTGGTGACTGCTAGAGGACTGAACACAGTGCCCTCTGAGGACCCTGGCTCTCCGGCCAGCAGCTGTCCCCACTTGTGCAGAGCAACGCAAAAGGTCTCAGGGAGCGCCATTAATTAGCAGGAGCACAAACGTGCAGAGATGAAGTCAGTCTCTGCAGTGCTCTCTGCTGCTGGCTGCACCACTTGGCTGCCTGGCTGGTTTAAGGCCATGCCGTGAGCAACCAGCTGCCAAGATACATCCTGAGACACGCAAATGAACATGTGGGACTCTACAAGCCCCACACCAGGAGGCCCACCACCTCCTAACAAACAGCATGGACCAGCTTGTTCTTCATTCCACATCACCTCCCTATCCTGGAGGTTGGTTTAACATTAAATTGTGGCCCTACCACTGCTACCTTTATGAAATTCTCTCTTAGTTAAAATGGGGCTGGCGATATTAATTTCAAATGATACTCCAAGGACCATGAGAGACCAGGCACTCTTTATGCCTGATCACCTTTAGTCAGGCTTCCTATATCACCCCACTTGAACTAACTGGTCTTCTCCAGCCTGAATGGTGGAAGTGCTTGTCTAATCTTAGTTATTGGATCTTGTGATTTCCCCCCATCCAGTCCCACCTACAAATCGAATGAAAACGAACTCTCTGCCCTCCGAGAGTGTAGAGTCTAGTGAAGGACAGTGGCATTATTGAAATAATAGCAATATTAGATATAAAATTATAGCTCAGGTGGAAAGGAGACCACAGAACAGGAGGCAGTCCAAGAAGGCAGAAGTCCCTCAGATGTACAGGATTATCCTTGAGGGGTAGGAGGAAGGGCAGGTACAGGGCTTTGAAGAGGAAGGCCTGCAGAACTGGGGGAGAGAGCATGAGGGGGTGTCAGGGAAGATGTGTGCTAGAGAGGGAAATGAGGGATAGACCACAGAGGGCCTGAAGGTAGGGTGAGACTTGGTCTCTCTTGAGAGCCTCAATGGAAGTCACCACAGATTGTTAGCTAGGAGAAGACATGATCAAAATTGATTTTTAAAAACAAACACACATAAGACACTTCACTCTTGCCCCAGTGTGGAGAACAGATTGGAGAGGGCTGGAAGTCATTTAAGTGATGGGGGTCCAAGTAGACCACAGCCTCCTGAACAGCAATCCCTGAGAGCAGGGTTCCCAGTGAGGGGGTCAGAGAAGGCCTCTGAATTTGAAGGAGTGTTCACAGGGACTGGCGGGCAGGAGGTTTGGTATGGCTGGCGCAGGTATATAAAGTATGAGAGGGAAAGTGGCAAGAACTAAAGCTCTAAGAGGGAAGGCGGGCAGAGACCAGGCAGGAAGAGCCCCTTCCCCTACACTACAAGGCCTCACTCAGGAAGTTATCAGGAGCCACAGAAGGGTTTAGCAGAGAAGTGATAAGATCAAGTTTCATTTCAGATAGATGTTCTGTCAGTTGGGGAAAATAAAAAAGGCCTATGAGGAGATATGGAAGCAGAAAAGATTTGTTAACTAGAAGGCTATGCATCCACAGTTAAAATATTATGCAAGTGGTTACATGATTAAAATTGGAAAATTCTTTTGGATCAATCCTAGATTCAAAGCAGCATATACTGTATTGTCTCAAATAGTGCTTGTGTATATATTTGCATAAAGACTGGATAAAAATAAATCAAACTTTTAACAGGGTTATATAACTAATTTGCAGGGTTCCGGATGATTTTTGTTTTCTTCTTTGCAGTTTTCTGCATTTTCTACAATGAGCATGTATTTATGAAAGTTCATAATTAGAAAAAATAAAGATGTGAACTACATGAAGTCAGTGTGAATGGCCCTATTGAACTGATAGCAACAATTTCACATTTTGCTAGTGCCTGATATTTAGTGACCCTAAATCTTAAGCCACAAGATAAATATCATTCTCTCTGTGTTCACAGAGAGGAGAATGAAAAACAGGGAAGCAAAATGATTCATTTAACATGACACAAAGGGCTAAGGCAAAGCAGATAGGAACTGGGTGGATGCATGTACTCCTCAGCTGGGTCAATTCTTTTTCCTGAGAAATTATTTGAACAGAACGGATCATGTACAATCCCATAATTAAGAGAGCCAAAATAATTAGAGACAGCCCAACAGACTGCCTGATTATCGGCCTAGATCAATAAAAAAGAAGTCAATCCACAGCCTTGGATAAATAAGGCCGCAGGCTACCCTGCTGTGGGGACTGTAATTCCAGGATCCCGAGCTCAATTACGACAGCATTTTTCTAGGAGCAAAGAGGAACCAGCATGAGGAGGGAAGAAAGCAGAAGTCGCTTCCGCCTGTGCCTGCCCATCCTCACCTTTGGTGATCGTGTGCAAAGAGAGGACAGTTGTGGCACACTTCACTCCCCTGCCAAAAGCTGTAGTACACACAGCCCTGCTTCTTTTTTCTTTTTTTTTTTTTAAATATATTTTATTG
The DNA here is from genome assembly GCF_963455305.1 of Plecotus auritus. Lineage (NCBI taxonomy): Eukaryota > Metazoa > Chordata > Mammalia > Chiroptera > Vespertilionidae > Plecotus > Plecotus auritus. The sequence goes on from NC_137782.1 coordinate 154,984,233, forward strand.
ATTTTTTACAGAGAGGAAGAGAGAGAGAGAGAGAGAGAGAAACATCGATGAGAGAGAGACATCAATCAGCTGCCTCCCGCACGCCCCCTACTGGGGATGTGCCCGCAACCAAGGTACATGCCCTTGACTGGAATCGAACCTGGGACCCTTCAGTCCGCAGGCCGACTCTCTATCCACTGAGCCAAACCCGTTAGGGCTAGCCCTGCTTCTTTACTTACTGGCCATTTCCCCACATCTTGCCACCACCCTCAAGAGCTGAATGAACACAATCCTGGATGAGGCCGCAGCTACAGATATTAGACCCTCCTGGCTCCCTCCTGTCTGGATGAGCTCCTGTCCCCCTCCTGAACAAGGGAGCTGTGGTTACAGGAGAGCACAAGGCTTTGCTTCCATGTGAACCCAGAAAACACAGCAAAGATGGCCCCATTGGGAGACTGGCCTATGTGATACTTATTTTTATTTACTTATTTTAAAACTTCAGAAAAGCTTAGAGAGGAATCTAGTGGTATTTTTATAGCCTAAAATACCATTCTTGGCTTTGTTGCATGGGTGAGGTGAGACTGGGGAAGAAGAAAGGAGTAGGTGGGAGGCTTCCCCAAATTGCTAAGCTTGCGGATTAAACAAGTGCAAATTAGTCAGTGTCCAAATTTATGCTGAAATGGACAATACTGTATTTTGCAAGTCAATAAAGTGGCATTTACATGTAAATACACAGAAAATGAATAACCAATTTACATGTTCTTAATCTACTGCAAGTGGCCCTGAGGATCAATAAGATAACAATTAACTAGAAGTTCAGCGTCCATGGGTTCTAACTGAACCTTGCTACAGCCAATCCCCTGTATTTGCTTTTTCTAAAAAAGGGATTAATAGGCTGTTATGGGAAAGTCTACCAAGGCCATGAACAGGATGACTGAGTGGGATGCCCTGCAAATGAGACCTGGCCGTGTCTGTCAATCACCCGGGCACTCTCATAGACACGCCCATCTGCCCTCCTGGTGACCCCTCTCTATTTCTGAGCCTTCTTGTAGTCCCTTAGGCAAAGTCATTCTTACCCTGCTCTCTCCTTTTCTCCTCTAGTAAAGATGGTCACAACTTTGACATCATTTGGTAAATCGGAAGTGCCATATTCCTTGATACTGTGCTTATTGCAACACAGAAGAACACCCCAAAGGCCTCAGGCAATGACAAGCTTTGACACAGAGAAAGGTAGGTTTTAGCTATCTGGAAAACTCACCCTTTACTTTCCGATGCTCTAAATAAATCATAAATGTAATAATTTGGAAAATTCTTAGAAATCGTGAAGTCTGACCTTCCCCTTTTACAATGAGAAACTGAGATCTAGAGAGGTTTAAATGACTTGCCAAGCTCCTGTCTGTAGCACGAAGAGCCAGGACCAGGCCTGTAGCTCCTGGTGCCCAGGGTGCCTCGTGTCCCCCCACCCTACCACATGGACACATGACCCTCTGTATAAAAATGGTAATTACCAGCAGTCTCCATGTTATTCTCCTCCATCACACATGCTTAGTCAGGGAGCAGGGCTCCTTTTCCTCTTTGTAAAAACTGGTCTGAGATATGTGGAAGAAACGTGCTGTGTGCATTTAAGGTGCTTTTTCTTATATTCCATGAGTATTGCACTCCTGGTCATATGGCCACTCCAGAGTAATTTCACTTCCCTAGTTCATAATCTCCCATGGATTTTGTAAGGCTCTTCCCTATTATTACTGTTTGTAAAAGGAAGCAAACAAACAAAATCCCTAGAGAACGAAGAAACTTTGTAAGAAGTATATTCCATATCAAGAGACCAAAGTTAAGGCCATTATGTGATGTTCTCCTCTCATTCTCCATGGAGTTGCCTCTCCCCATCTTTCCCATCACTGTTCATTGTGGGTTAACCTTCTTTAACTATGTTTATTTCCTTCTCTTAGATAATCTTCTAAATAAGTTGTCCAAATGACCAAAATGCTTATGACAGGCAAAGGCTCAAAACCTTGACCCTATTCAGTCTGTCTTCTTAGAGTCACACTCTTGCTCTCTCAGTAAGAACCAGCCCAACCTTGGTGGGGATGATGCAGATGACTGACTTGTCTACTGAATCTCTGCTTTGTGTGGAGAGATCTAAGTAAAAACAGCTGGTCCTCTCAAGAATCAGAAGTTGAGCAACAGACCTAACATGATAATCATCACCAGCGATGACTGAAAAGGCTACCTGGGTTAAATCCTTCCCTCTGCATAAAGGAGGAAATTTGGGGTCAAGAAAGTCATAACATGTTCAAATGTTTTAAATAGGGCTTTCAATGAAATTAACTATTATGCCAATTACACTATGGGACAAGCCACCTAAAATACCATTTAAGGAAACAAAGAAGAAACTGAAATGAATAATCAAGATTCACAATACAAATTAAATGAAAGTGATCAAATATAACCTCTAATGGATTATTACCTTCAGAAGGCACATCTCCAAAACTTTTGAACAAAATGAAGCATGACACATAATTGTAGACTTCACATTTACCTCACGTAGATTATGCGTATTAAATACTCTTATGAAGGAAAGAAGAAATAAACCTAGAAATTTTTCCTGTAGTAACAAAAAAAGTATATTTCTTTCTTTCATCAAGATCTTTTCAAAACTTCTTCAAAGAAATTTAAAATGAGCAAGTACGGCAAAATGTAAATTATACTATGCAATTTTCTAAAGGGTACTCCTTTTTGCTCTCTATTATAAACTCTACCTCCAGTTCCTAAAACCAGACATAACTTACTATTACCGATTCCCTGGGAAATCATCTAAGAAGAAAAAAAAATTATACAGTTGAGTCCTTCCAACTAAATGGCAAACCTTGCTCCCACAGAAGAGAATTGCTGGAATAATGTAGAGAGTCCTGCTTTCTCCTTGGAAACCCTCAGGAAATGAAAAAGAAAATTAGCAATAAGAAATCATGTCACATTTGAAAGGGCAAAGGAAAGGCATATGGGTGAACAATTTGAAAACAGGAAAGGACTCTCAAACTTGGACTGTGCTAATGCTTACCTGCTCCGACAGAGAACTGACCTTTTTCTCTCCTTACATTTTGCAGAGTTAATTAAGCTGCTGTTTTCTGGGCATCCTATAATTACAGCTGGTTAATGCTGCCAGAGACCCAACAGGTTACACGGATCCAACCTCTATATTTACAAATGAGAAAATGAAGATCTGGAGAGGGGAGGGGACGTGCCCAAGGTCACAGAGCTAGTTAATAGCGGAGGGAAGAAGATGCCCCAAGTCTGCCGATTTCTGTCACCTCAATAAACTGCAAAATAAACGTGCTGGGAGGGAGATCACTTCAGAATGCCAGCAAAGTCACGGGTCTCTTGGAGAGCTGGCTCTGTTGGAAGAGTCTGAAGAGCACTCTGGCTCCCCATGTGACTCTCCAGGCTTTCTCAGCGTAGGAGGACCCCCCCGCCCCCCGCCCCCCGCCCCCCGCCCCGAAACAAGGCCGACACCACAAAACAGCTCAGGGAAGAGCCCCAGGAAGGGTAGCTACCAGCTACCGGAGGCTTCCAGCAGTCATCCCAGGGATGCTGCTCTCTGGCCAAAGGATGCCATTGGAATTGCAACCATTTTATTGAAAATAGAGAATATTTAATGTGCCAGGACTGCACATGAAAATACTTAGAAGGAACTCGACAAAACATCACCTATGTATTGAGTTACTAGTATTTGAAAAACCGCCCTGTTAGGGCTTGTGAGAGAACAGAGACAAAGGAGCAGTTCCTTCAAGGCAGGGACTGCCTATGGAGATAAGCAGGAAGACAAGAAAACCTCAGTAAGAATATAATCCTTTAGTTACGGATTCAGAACATTGTATGAGGAAAATCCCCCATTAAGAAGCACTCTGTTAATTTTACACCGATTTTTTTTTTAATACTTCAAAACTAAAAGTATACCCAAGTGTTTTTTTTTTTATTTCTACTATTATTGCTACTTTTTTTTCAAATGCCAAGCACTTTGTCTTTTTTGAATTAATTATTAATGGCCTACTCTTTGAAAACAGAATAATTCTTGTCTACTCCTTGCCCTAGAATTGAACCAAAAACTGGAGTGAGTGAGAAGAAAATGGACCAGATATGACTGTGATTTGAATCAATCCAATGTAATTTTTTCAGCAGCCAATCTATAGAAAGATAGCCATGTGTCTGATACTGGCATCTGTCCCTGGCCTTAAGGGAGAAAAATGGATAAGAAAACAAACCACAGTACAATGTAGAAAATACTGTAATAGAAGTACATATAAGGCACACTGGGATCCTAGCTAATAAAGCAGTTAATTCTGCAGGGAATGAGGGGGCTAAGGAGAGAGTCAAGGAAATTTAGAGAGAAAATAACAATAGAAGTAAGCTTTCAAGGAATAGTGCCCAGATGGACAAGGGCGGGGAGGGGGAGGTATTCCAGGCATAGGAAATAGGGCACACAATGACAGAGAGAGTGAAGGGCATATGCTCTGAGGGAATGGCAAATGGGCTGGTGTAGCCTGATCCTAGATGTCAGGGAAAAGTGACTGGTATACATAACCAAAAAGGTAGCTATAGCCACACAGTGAAGGCTATTTTATGACCTGATGAGAAATTTAGACTTGTAGCTGTAGGCAGTGGGAGACCATTATAGATTTATTTTTTTATTTTTACCCTTTTAGCCATTTTAAAGTGTACAATTCAATTTTATTTAGTGCATTGTGCAGCCATTCCCACTATCTATTGTCAGAACATTTTTATCAACCCAAAAAGAAAACCTTGTACCCATTCAGCAGTCACTTCCCATTCCTCCCTCCTTGTTTTCTGTCTCTATGGATTGGATATTCCTATAAATGGAATCTTATAACACATTGCCTTTTGTGTCTGGCTTCTTTCACTTAGTATAATGTTTTCAAGGCTCATCCATGTTGTAGCATGTGTCAGCACATCGTTCCTTTTTATGGGTGAATAATGTTCCATTCTATGGATATACCACACTTGGTTTATCCATTCACCTGTTGCTGGACATCTGGGTTGTATCCACCTTTTGGCTAATATGAACAGTGATGCTATGAACATTTATGTAGACATTGTTTGCGTTTCTGTTTTCAATTCTTTCAGGTATATTCCTAGGGACGGAATTGCTTGATCATTTGGTAATCCTCTGTTTAACTTACTGAGGAAACCATCAGGTAGATTTATAATAAAAGCAAGGATTTGATTGTATTTTAGAAATATAAATGTACTGAGTAGATGTTAAAGAAATAAGATCCCATAGAAATGGTGCCCCAAATATCCACCAAATAGTTGCTCATTTGCTCCTTCCTGCTTTCCTTTCTTTCCTGCCGGCTCTCTTGTGTTCTTCTTGGTGTTTTTTTTTTTTTTTCTATTTGAACCTTCAAATTGGCATGCAATCTGGTGGCCCAAATATATGTCCACCCACATCCCTTGTGGCTCTGCACCATCTTCTGAGGCTTCTGTGCTAAAATCCTGCTTGCTCAGCCCATCTGCAGCAGTTCAGATTGTTTTCTTGCTTTGATCTCCCTGCTCTAAAGAGGCATCAAGCTTTAATAAATAGGCCTCTCAGTTTCAAATGGAGGTCCCATCAGGAAATGTGAGGCGCCCCGGACTGGTCTAACATGAACATTCCTGCTGAGATGTCTGGGCTTCATCTTAATGCCCTCCCCCTCCATCCCACTGCTCCAAACACAGAATCAGCCACTGCTAAACAACCACTTTCTCAGGTGGCCTTCCAAGGTTGTAATTTCGAAAGCAAACACAGTTCTTTACAGAAATTTCAAGTATTGTTCAAGCCCAATACAGACACAAGTGAAGTGGCTTTTCTTCCAGCTAGAATTGGTTAGTTTCTCAGGTTTTGAATATGTGCCTCTGTCCACACATCGGGCAATAGCAAAGAGCGATTTGCTAATGTTCTGTCTCAAAGTTGTTACAGTTACAGGTGCACTTGGAAGTCATAATGATGGTCACTCAGTTACCAGTCAAGGGATGGGACTGAAATATGGTATTGTCACTCTTGTTTTCCTACAAAAAAACTAAAACAAGTCTTATTTTGGGGTAAACAGATTTTATAAACTGGCTTGAGCGGGGAGGACATGTTCAGAATAGTGATTTCCATGAAGCTGTCCCTGGAGTGCACTGTCCTGCCCCTGAAGGTCTGGGGACACTGGATGAGCAGCTGGGAAGTGCTAAAGCCCTGAGCTCACCAAACCAGGGTGTGTTAAATTTACAGTAACTGCACTAGCAAATCTTAGAGTTCATTGATATCCCTTAAAATGCACTATTTAGAACAATTTACATTCCATTTAAATTTAAAAGTACAATTATAAATAAGCTTCCTTAGAAACAGCCATGCAGCCTCTGGGTCACTAGAGATTACAGAGTCACAAAAGCAAAGCACAGGACTTTCAGGGAACGTCCATGTACCCACGAAGGGTAGCAGAATATGCCACCCCAAAATAGGACACTTTGACATAAGTGTTATTGTGAGCTGAAAGCGATTGAGAAGAAGTAGGTACAAAAAGCTCTCTGCCCCACTCCTACCTGGCTAAAAGCAGGACATAAATTTGTAAAGGTGCCCCCACCCCTCCCCTCTCTAAGAGTAAAGATAGAAATGAATCATTGGAGACAACTCTAGACCCTTAACAGCCCTGAGAGAGTACCAGAGGAATCCACATGAAAACATTGCTAAAATTCACCCTCACCTATACCATTAGTTTCCCCCATAGATTTACCTTCCCCAAATTGGCCAGCCCGAGACACTCAAAGTCCTTTTCCTTTGTCTTGTCACTTCTCTAAAAATGTATTGGTCTTTTGTTAAGATGCTACAAAAGCCCACGCTTTAACCACCTCTTTGAGGTACTCATCTCTGAGTGCTCCCTGTACATGGGTCTTATTTTCCTCTTGTTCATCTGCCTTTTGTCAGTCTAAAGTACAGGGTTCCAGCCAGGGAACCTGGGAGTATAGAGGGAAAAATATGTTCTTCCTCCCCTGTATCAGGGCAGGATGCGGAGCGAAAACATAGTAAATCTGGGACGGGTTGCAGAAAATCTGGGTTCTCCTCTCAGTCCTGTTTTACCTATGGAATCACACAGGAGGGACAGGACTGCCTGAGGACTTCCCTGCGGTAGCAGCACCAGGGTTCTTTCTGTACACAATAGGCATGCTTCCCTTCCTGAGCCCCCAGAAACCAGACTTCGTTCCGGTGTCAGGCAGCCAGCCAAGTGCTTCCTGGGGAGACAGGGCCCTTCCCCAGCACTAGGAGGGAAGCTTGATTGGTATGAGGGAATTATGATGATTCCATTCCAATTGTCAGGGATTGGTTTAGGAATGGTCATGTGACATAATTTTGACCAATGGGATGGTTGCTGGGAGACTTCTGGGAAATTAGATTCATTGTAAAAAAGGTTCACAAAAAAGGGGTGGGGGGGGGGGCATGGCCTCACTGGCTTCCTAGCCTTTGCACTGTTGCTGTGTGAGGCAGTGGCTCATGGCCCTGCTGTGAGCAGAAAGAGACAAGCCTGAAGGCAAATCACCCATGTTAGGACTATTCAAGCCCAACAGCATTACATCTTTCATCAGCCTGAGAGCAGGCTTCCTCCAGACTTCTTGTTATGGGAGATAACACATTTTTCTTGTAAGTCCATTTTTATTTGGGTTTTCTGTTATTTGGCATTAAAAGATCTTTCACTGATAAACTCACCCACATGAGTGGATAAGTGTTTATCAAGCACTTTATTAATTGCATTTAAAAAGTTAGACCCACAACCCAAATTATAATGTTTCATACCTAATCAGAAATGCTGCTGTACCTGGCTTTTCTGGAAATAATAGCAACTCCAGAAAACTACATATACAGAATACCTGGGGGGAGGGAGGGGAGCAGGAAGAAAACAAGTCTACCATTTCAACCTGCAAACAGAACTAGAAGAGTGCTAAAGCAAGAACTCTGTGATAATTTAGAAATAAAAACACGCTCTTAAAGAACACCCATGCCACAAATTTCCAAAATGAAAATCTGGAGCCTATTAGTAAGAAGCAATTTCCCTCATGGCATAATCAAAATATTACTGAACTACTCTGTTTAATGCCTCTCGTACATAGTTAGTTCAATAACTCTGTCATGTTTTGTGACCTTTTATGATTTCCCCTATCATTAACGTCCCCCCCCCCCCCACACCAAAATCAGGTATGTTGGGATCAAAAGTCTAATAGGTAATAAGTTATTTTATAGCTTCCAGTTTTCCAAATCAATGGTACCTAGGGATGACTTTGGGCTGTGAAGCACCCATACTCACAATACCCATCAGCTCCCCTTACAACTCCCACCCCTAAAAAAATACACAGTCTGGATAAAGTCCCATCCACGTTGCCAATCAGACTGCTGTCTCTAAGCCTCTTCTGTGCAAGATTGAGGGCCACCCCTGTCCAAATGATAGACTCTGTTTTATAAATGCTTACCCATTTGATTTTATATATGCTTACCCATTTTCCTCCTACCAATTTAAGTTTCAGGAAGAAAAGGTAACCCTTGAGAAAATAAAGAAATATAACATGACTTCGATGCTTCTTTGGTGGACATCTTCTGGCTGTATTTTATCTTTTATTGCTGAATAGTAAACAGTTTCCTTGTGTCTTTTGGTTTATTTCAAACACCTGAACAAAAAGATAGTATTTTTCAGAAATGTTCATGTGAGTAGTTGTTGTTGTTTTTCCTGTCACTCTTTAGTTTAGCTTAGTTTTTATTTGCTAGTACTTGTTAGTTTTAGGTTCCTTCAATCAATACCCCTGCTGTCTGCATTTTTTATTTTATTTTAGAGGGGAGGGACGGGGCACATTGATTTGTTGTTCCACTTATTTATGAATTCATTGGTTGTTTCTTATATGTGCCCTGACCAGGGATCAAACCCACATCCTTGGCATATTTGGACGATGCTCTAACTACCTCACCTACCTGGTCAGGCCTACTCTGGCTCTCTGAACACCAAACAAAAGTTTTTCCTACAATATGTTAGATACTAAGGATTATATCACCTGAGATAAATGATTTTAAAATACCCATGCCATAAAACAAATACTGGGCTCCAACTGGCCTAGACTCAATTAATCCCATTGGCCATTATATTTTTTGTTTCTTCCCACCAACAGTTTATCTTCTATGTCAAATTGTCACTCTGATGATCTGCTCCATAATTTTTCAATCACATGGAAAATGATCTGTTGTTTTTCAGGATAATTTCATTGGAGTACCATTTAACAGGATGCACATACTTAAAATTCCATGACAACTATACCCATTACTATAAGCGGCTTTCAAAACTGTGAGAAGAAATGGCATTCAAACTCAAATTGACCAACAGCCCTCTGCCACCTACTCAGACAACCCTTCCTCACTGCTCTGGGTGTGGTCAGGGGAAGTACAACCCTATGAGACCGGAAGGACATGTTTTTCACTAAGCAGCCTCTTATTTTCAAAAATATTTCTTTTCCAACATCCAGTAGTAACATGGGTTGGCCGATGGTTGAGTGAAACAAATACTCGCATCCCCTATGCCAAACAAAAATTCCTTAAAATGCAGCTCAAAGAGACCCAAATCAAGTATAGCCTCTCCCTCCCCCAAATTCCTCTTGCCCTACCTGTTCAGATGTTATAGACCCTAAATCTGCAAATCAATGCTTATTGGCAAGGCAGATGGAAGCATCAGTGTTAATTTGTAGTTGAGCGACCTGTTCTAAAGGGACAGTTAAGCCTTCTAGAATTACCTATACACTTGTATTTCTGGGATCTCTTCCCTGTCTACCTGCATAGTGTCAAACAACTTGGAGAACCCAAAGGGAGCATATTACATCCTTTTGATCCTTCGAGGAGGAATGAATTGATTGATTTTTGTACCAATGAACAAAATATTAAGAAGTCTAAGCACTGGGGGACAGCCTGCAAGTTATAGAAAATAATTCAGTGTGTTGTCAGTAATTCAAATAATGGGAACTAAAATCTGGTTTGCAGTGTTCCCCTTTTTTCACTTGCTAATGAATTCCCTGATGGGTGTCCCCATGACATTATTGTTTGGTCTGCAATCAGCTTATCTGGCTGAGTCACAAGAAAGATGGAGTGCAGCATGCAGTTTCCCGGTACTCTGCAGCAAACAAAGGCTGTCAGCTTCATGCTGGCTCGCTCATGCTCCAAGTTCAGTTACTTCCTTTTAGTTAAAACTTGCTATAAAACAGATTAATCACTGCAATCACTTTAAACCACAGGGAAACACTATAAAAGAGCAAGGGGGAAAATGAACTGTCATGAATTTTACCAGGTTTTGAAGATAAAGACCATTTTCTATTTACAAACCCCTTTATTTTGATAACAATCTTTACAACCAGTTGTGCAAAGCTGTATATCAATGGTGTGATGGTTTTAAAAAATAATAACTGTAGAAAAACAATTTTTTTTTAACTTAAAGCACGTCTACATGGTTAAAATGATCTCATCTGAATTAGCTCCAAAACATTGAGCTCATGTTTTACTCCAACATAGGTATATTGGCTATTTGTATTATTTGCCAATCCTCCAGTTTGGTTGTCTTCAACTATTTCCTTCCATTTCACCAGTTGTTTTTGCAAGAGGGTGGGAATTGAGGAGGATGACCAAATCTGATTACTTTTATTCTTTTTAACCAGAAAAAAAAAAAAAAAAAAAAAAAAAAAACAAGAAAAAGAGCCCCAGATGTTCACACAATTGAGTATTAAAAAAAAGGAGAGGGGATTGTCCCTGAAACGTAGGTGGGCACAGAAAGACGAGCTCAGGAAATAAGGAGATAGTCCATCTCGAGGTCACGGCTTGCTTGGCAGAGGTCACAGATCAGTAACCTAGGGTATACTACAGGTGTACTCAAAGATGGAAGGAAGAGTTCATTCTTGGTCACTGGTGGGAAAACCCTATGACCAGCCTAAATTCCTTCAATGTTCCCACTCCTCCTGGTCTCCCACTTTGCATTGACATTGGGAGTCTGGGTCATTCCTTCTATGGAATGTAACATCCAGATGCTCCCCCAACAAAAGCTTATCTTCTATGGCAATCAAGAACACTTGCAATTATGAGCAGTCTGCCTGATGGAGTCTGAGGGCTCTTTTTTGAGCTTTGAAGGAGAAAAATCAGTAGCTATGGGAAAAAAAACACATAGCAACTTGGGTATAATTGGATGTGAACTTTCTATGACATAGCAAAAACTCTTCTTCTTTTCCCCTCAAGGCCATGGTTGAGTGTTATCCATGAAACATGCAGGATACAAATGTCATTTATTCTGGCAATTGAGATCACAAACCACTTAAAGCACCATTCAACTTTTGTGTTTATGAATTACTTTTAAAAGACAATTCTTGTATTCAGATGGAAAGAATGGGAGCAAGTATTGTCTTCTGAGCACAGAATGGCAAGTAAGAATTTAATTTCTGTTCAACATAACCTTCAGGAGTGGTAACAGTAGAATGTGTTGAAACACAGAGTATCACACGTGGGTATAGTGAGTCTCAAAACACTTCAGGACAAAACTACAAATCCAATCATTTGTACTATGAGTTGGCAGTTGTTTAAATGAAAAGGGTTCGTTTAATCCTGTGTCTAATGTCAGAAAGGATACAGAAATAAAATGCATCTTCTTCTCTCCCCTGTGCAAGATAAATGTGTGTGATGTAACAGTGCACTGGGGGACCCACTATAAATTTCAGCCATGATAGGAACAATCACTCCTTCCTCTGCTCAGATGAGAAACTTGGCTCTTCTAATAAGCAGTGAGAGAAGCCATCTTCAAAGTGTGTACCTGCCCGAGAGTACACAAGCAATCCTTTGGAATGAGGGGTGAAATAGTTGAACTGCCACTTATATCTATTTATGACCACATCCCTTCAAAATTTGCTTTTGTTTCTGATTAATGATGTCTCTGTTAGCACAATCTAAGCACATGATTTAAAAATGAATAAATATAAACATAATAAATGATATTCAAAATTATTTCAGAGAGCCCTTCTGGTGTGCCTCAGTGGTTGAGTATCTACCTATGAACCAGGAGGTCATGGTTCAATTCCCAGTCAGGGCATATGTCTGGGTTATGGACTCGATTCCCAATAGGGGGCGTGTGGGAGGCAGCTGATCAGTGATTCTCATCATTGATGTTTCTATCTCTCTCTCCTCTTCCTCTCTAAAATCAATTACATATATGTATTAAAAATAATAATAATTTCAGAGACCACTTGCCGTAAGAAGTAAAGAAATAAAAAGGAAGTCTTAATGATATCCCCAGCACCTTTGTCAGCAGCATCTTCTGGTCCAAGAGAAGGTTAGAGAACAGTACATGAACGAGGGGATCAGAAAGGAGAAACAGTGCCTCGCCTCTCAGATAGATCTGCTCTTAAAAGATAATTATTCCAACACAAATGATACTTTGGTCTACAAATGAGTTGAAGAAAATCATCAATCTATTTCTGTGTCAGGTAGAACTTGGTGGGTCCTATACAGGCTATTAATTTCATGGAAAATAAGCAACAGGGGAAACAGATAAATCATTGGCAGAGTGAAGAGCAGACCCAGTGAATTCCTACCAATTTCCCCTTCTTTTTCTTGCAGAGAGCACAATGACAAAGTATTTATGTCCCACTGTCTTTGACATCTCTGTTTATCTCATTAGAGGAAAAATGCTTCTGAAACTACAAGGACATGTTTTATCTCAAGTTTCAAGAATTCAATCCCAAATGACTTATACAAGTTAACGTTAGGCATACAGAACTACATTTTTCACATTTCTGGAATGCTTTCATTTTAAATTTCATAAAAACAAAATACTACAGCATTAATTTTCCTTTTGTTTATTGCAAGCAATATGTAATATTAAAATTTGAATTACATAAATAAGGTACACCTATTTGGAAAGTAATGTTAATTGTTTTAATGAAAAATTTTAATTAAAAAATTTTTAAAGTCTAATATTAAGGCTAGCAAGAACAGTTGGAACTTTTGATATAATTTCAATGACAAATTCCTATTCAAAATTAATTTCTCCTCTACTCACTAGTCTCATCAATGTTTATTTATTAAAGTCAGTGTTTTCAGTAACTGAAAGAAGCATTATATAATGTTTCCATCTGAGTCTCTTTCCATCTGTCCTCTTATTTTACTGTTTATCCAGGAGTTTAAACGTAAGAATTGCACTTGGAACAGAATGACTGAGCGTCCCCCAAAGCACTCCATCATTTTGCACTATATTTTCTGTCATTTGCCTACCAATGCTAGCAGCCTTCCCAAAGTGCTCATCCAATAACCTAATAAGAGTAGTTACTGTATAATAACTCCACTACCTGACATACATTCTACGAGGGCAGGGATTTTTATCCGTTTTGTTCACTCCTGTATCTTTTATGCCTAGAACAATTCCTGACACTCAATATATATTTGTTGAGTACCTAAATTGAGTGAATGAATGAATAAGTGTTATCAGTCCCATTTTACAGATTAACAAAGACTCAGGGAATTTCATAAAGGTAAGGCCATAATTTAATGTTAAGCCAACCTCCAGGATAGGGAAGTGATGTGGAATAAAGAACCTAACTTCAGGTCACCTCCTCTCATATCCTGGGCTCCTTATACAATCCATACCACCTTCCTACTTGTCTGCCTTTCTGTAGCTTCTATATATAAAAGCTTCTTTCAAACCCCTGTCGGCCCCAGAAGCACTAAGGGGGCCTGCAGCTCCAAAGTCCATTCTCTCAAGTTCTTACCACTAGGCTCCCTCAACTTTTCTCCCCTTTTATAGCTGAGTAGAGGATAACTTCATTTGCATACTTATCAGAGACAGTCCTTACTCTGACCAGCAAAGCTTCCTTAGCACCAAAAGTCAGCCTGGTAGAGTAGCATAGGGTTCTAGTCTTGGTTCTTTATAGGTTTATCATAACTTCACCTCTATTCTCATTGAAGGTCCTGGGTGAAGGCCCAATCTAGACCTTCGAGGGTCACTCTGGGCTAGAAGTGAACAGGAATCATAATGAAAGGCTAACAATCAGGATTTGATTATTATTCCCAAATACTGTATTTATCCCATTAAGATCAATGCTTTTCTGGCTCATGTGATTTCTCTTAAGTGGATTAAGACTATAAAGTCTCCATATTTTCTTTCTAAACTAACCTCTCACTATCCATATTGACTATTTGTATCTCCTCTACTATACATCTCTCAAAAATACTTGCCTCCAGTAACGGGAAATGCAACCAATTCCAATTGTGAGAATGTTTTCCATAGTATCAACTCTGCATTTTCCGCTGCAATGTTCACTCACCTCCTGGCGTCGCCCTCTGAGTCTAAATAAGGAAAGGCTGATCTCCTTTCATCTCAAGAGCTCAGTAAATACGCCAGGTGGTTCTTCAAGCCCTTTCCCACCTCTCCCCACTCTGTCATCTGAGTCTATTTTTTTGAATTCCTATTATTAAAATTTCTAAATATTAGGACTCATAAACAAGGTAATTCAGAGAAGAAAATAAGAATGGAACTTGAGACCCTACTTACCAACTTTTTAATTGGATGTGATGTCAACTTCTAATCATATATGACTCATTTAAAGAAATTCATACCACAGCCACTGATGTCAGATGTCAAAACAAAGGTGATACTGTTTACCTAATACAGGTGCCAAAATCATCTGTTTGAGAAAGGAAAATGTCAGCAACATTTGCCTTTCTCAAATTATTCATATAATTTTAAAGCTGCTCATTTTATCCATTCACTTCACAGGTGAACCTGAGATCCAGAAGACTTGGGTTACCTAAGTCTTAGACTTAGACTTAGGTAGCCTAAGGTAGGTTAGCAGCAATGTTGAAAGTCCTTGAGGCATTTTTGGCCATCTCCCAAACAACAAATTATGATTCTATAATGTACTGATGTCTTGTCATTTTCTCCAAACTCCTTATGTCTTAATAATGTCAGCTCATTAATTTCCCAAGAAGCTAAATTTACATTGTTATTATTACAACAATGATAGCTTTCAGAACTACTAAGTGCCCTAAAGAATAGACAGCCTTCCTAATACTATAGATAAGAACTGAAGACCAAGGGGGCCTGGCCACCTGTTGGAGGCTATACTGCAATTTAACAGCAGAGCCAGCAATGGAGCCCATGTCTTCTGATTACAAACTAGGACTTCTTAGTGTTCTGCACAAAGGATTAGCTACACACCATCGATACTATAAACCCAAGATTGTTTTAACCTAAAACAACCATACCTAGAACAATACAATTCTTCAAAGTATATAAATTCTGTCTTATGAAAGCACTAGGCTAGACAACCATTTGTCAGAAAGATGGTAGAAGGGAGTTTGAACAATGGATGGAAGGTTGAATTCAATGACCTCTAAAGTCCCTCTGTCTCTAGGTTTATTTGATTCTGGACTACCCAGGAGCTAAGCACCTCAGTGAGCCAGGGCACCTGCAGAGGCGGGGACTATGCCATGTCCTGGAGGGGTCCGTCTCCTGCAGTTGGGTTGGACTCTGCCCTGATGGTACAGGCATTACTCTATATCCAATCTACTTGCAACCAAATACTCTAGGCATAGAAAGAGTGTAAGGAAATGCAGCTCTGTCATTTCCAAAGACAGACTACACTGCTTATCTTTCTAAATTGCCTTGCCTAAATGAGCATTCCGTAACTGAGCCTCCAAATCCAGCGCTTACCGTTTGTTCACGTGCTATGCTACTATCAGACTTAATTATGCAGCATCTTCATGAGGAGAAATCAGATTTGGATGCAAGTTAGGAGAGGAAAGAAAAAGGAGCACTTTCCAAAGGAAGGTTACTGTATATGATCCCCCAAAGCTCTGGAGTCCTTCCAGGAGCAGACAGGTTTCAGATGGCAGCCCCCAGCTGAGCTAGCCATAGGAAGCAGGAAGTCAACACATTTGAGAAATGAAGACTATGCCAACTAACAAGATTCTGAAGGCCAAAATATTATTAACCTCCTCCTTTCTAAGCAATTCCATTCCAAAGTGGAATTCAACACAAGTCTGTTCATTTGTTTTCCTGAATGGCTACTAAATACAAGCATGTGCTGATTTTAGACTTTCGTTCTTTCTTTTCTTTTCTTTTTCTTTTTTTGCTAGTCCAAGAGAAAGGTTTATTTATTTTTTGCATCTCTAAAAATGTTGTATTAAGGCTGGAGCTCTGAAAATTAGAAATGAGCTTCCCCAATAAGATTGTCTCATTGAATAAACGAGATTATTTTTTAAAATATGTGATTCCATGCATAGGACCCAGGTGTTGCATAGATTTCAGAGGAGCAAACTGATGCTCTACAACTCGGCGCCAAACTACAAAACAGCGACTGACACAGCCTTACAAGCTGGCACACAAGTGAAAGAGAGTGATTATGCAGAGATTCCACGCGCAGATCCTGGAAGCTCTACTTTCAAGGGTTTGGGCAGGTTCTCTCCTCTCCTCACCCGGGCTGTCTAGACACTGAGGATGGTGTGCAGTGTCATCCCCGAGGCGGAAAAAAAGTAGATGTCCGATCTTTGTTCCCTTGAGTCCCACCAATGCCCTGAGGATGTATTTGAGGTCTGATCCCTACGGACCCGGCAACTGAGGAGGTTTGGGGGACGGTTCCTCGGGCCTCCTTAGCTCCCCATTAGCCTGCCAGCTACCACATCAGTTCTTTCGGCCACCAGCATCGGCTCCATACCAGAAAAAGCCCCTCTCCCCCTCCTGCCAGGTCTGCACCACTTTTCCTCCAACCGTGTTTCTAAAAGGGAAGCACAACTTGAGGGAAGGAGCCCACTGGGAGCCCAGGGGGGAGGCCGCTTCCAGAAAATGGACACGCGTTCCAAGTGAGGCAGGTGTGCAAGACAGGGGAGGAGGAGAGGGAAAGAAGAGGGGACTCAGGGGGCAAAGGACGAAAGCAGCGGAGGAGGGGGTGGGGGATGGCTAAAGCACGGACTTGAGGGAAAGAGAAAAGGAAGAACAGGATGGGGAGGAAAGAAGAGTTATGGAAAGAATGAAGTGCGAGAGTGGGAGAAGAAAGGAGAAACGGGGAAGAAAGGGGAAAGGATAAAGAGAGGAGGCGGCTGGGAAGGATGAAAGAATGTGCCGGGGAGCGGAGCCCGGGGACTGGGACGCAGAGGGGAGGTGACCCCGGGGACCGGCGCGCCCCAGGGGAGCCGCGGGCTGCACCGCACGCGCGGGCGCCCAGGGAGCGAGGCGCGCCCGCCGCTCACCTTTCAGGATCAGGGTGTCGATGTCCCGGTCGATGCCCAGGAAGTAGCACTTCCTCCAGAGGCCAGAGTAGGTGGCGAAGAGCGGCCGGCCGCACTCGGCGTCCAGCCCACCGAGCCCCAGCAGCGAGCGCCAGGACTCGGGGTCCGCGTGCCCGGGGCGGCCCGGGAGCAGCCGGCGCCCCAGCGGGGGCAAGTCCCGGAGCGGCAGGTGCGACAGCGGCATCAGGCGGTTCTTCTGGTCCGGGGGGTCGGCGCCGGCGCGGCTGCGCTCGCAGCTCTCTTTGTGGCGCCGGGGGTCCGTCTCGTACCAGTGGTCGGTGAAGATGGCCGTGACGAGCAGCCCCAGGGAGCAGAGGCTGAGGCCGAGGCTGAGCGCCGTGACGAGCGCCCGCGGCTCCATGGCTTCCCGCCCCGCCGCAGCCCAGCCGCCGGTGGGCTCGCGCGCCGCCGCCAGACACAATGCACTTGGCCACGGCTCTCCTCCGCGCTCCCTCCCGCGGCCTCCCCGCCCACCCGGCTGCTGGCCCCGTGTCTCCCTCTTCCCCTTCTTATCTCTCCTCCCCACCACCCTCCGGTCCCCTTCCCGGCCCAGAATCCTCGCCCCCTCCTCCCCCCGCCCTGCGATCGCACTTTCTTGCCCTCCTCCTCCAGCCCCTCTTCTCACTCTCTGCGCCCCACCCCGCGCTCACGCCCCTCGCCCCTCGCCCCTCGCCCCTCGCCCCTCCTCCGGATCGAACTGTCGGCCCTTCTCTCCGGCGATCCCCCTTCCCTTCTTAATCCCTCCTCGCCGCACTCACTTTGCTCTCTCATACCCTCCTCTCTCCCCTCACCCCTGTTCCTACTTTCCCTTTACTTTTCTTCAACTCTTTCCCTCTTTCCTCCTCCCATTTGTCCCTCTTTTTACCGGCTCGCGGCCCTTTTTGTCCCTGCCCTGGACTGGCTGAGCACACTGCCTGCCTCCTGTCCTCTGCCCTCCAACAACGTGAAAAGACATCCACCAACATCAGACTCAGTCTTGTCACTTGTCCCACTTGATTTTGATCAGTGTCCTGTTTTATACCCAGAAGCAAATCCCACCCAGGCCGGGCTGCTTGGTAGTATTTAACTCTTTGGGATCTTGATCTGGAGCTGAACACCCTTTCTCCCGCCCTTGGCAGCGCTGTCGCCTTCCTCCTTGCCTCTCACTTGCCCATTGCAAGCTCAGAGTTCCCTCAGCTCCAGCCCCTCTTCTGAAAGAAGAGACACCCGAGTGTCACTGGAGCCATAGACCCATGGCCAGAGAGTTTCTTCCACTTCACTGCAGCCTGCTCAGAGGACTTCTTTTTCGTTAACCATCTCCATCTCTTGCTGGAGTGGCATCCTCCTGGGATTTCTAGGAGGGCAGGGGATCCATAAACCCTTGCTATGGCACCTGCTCTGTGAGGTGGTTATTGCCTCTGAATCAAGAAAGCCCTGGTAATAAATCAAAGTAATGCTTTTTCTCCGGTGCAGGTGTCTTGCATGAGCTGGGAGGGTCAACGACAAAGCAATGCTACACACCGAAGTCCCCAATGTCAGCTGCCTTCTGTTCTCCAGGGCACCCAGGAGTCACTGATGTTAATTCTGAGAATGGCAGGCAGATGCACAGTTTCTGAAAGGAGGAAATGTTAGGACCCAGGGTACTGAAAGAGTTCATTGCTTCTGCTGTGCATTCTCACAACAGAGGTGCAATACCCTTAGTCCCTGTGCCACTTGGTCCCCTTGGGGCCATGTCAGAGACCGGACGGCCATGCTGCATGAACCCAGGGATGCCAGTTCTTGTGTTCTTATGCTATGAAATATGAATGATCAAAAGATTATGAGGCAGTCATTAGACGCTAAATGTCATTACTCCACCATTTAATGGGGCTTATTAATTAGTGCCCCCACATCAATTGGAATTAATGTGATTTATATAGTTCCTCTAGAATGACATCTGCAAAGGTGGTATAAGAATCTTGCTCAGATTTTTTTTTCATTGCTGTTTGTACTCAGTACCCTCAGAGGGTATATTTCCAATGAAGATTTGTACCCCTTCTGAGCTGTGCAGTTAATAGATAGATCACTTAAGCAAATCTTTCAGTCATATTGGACCCCCGTGCCCATTTCTGCTGACCTGACAATGTGAATTATTGCTTGGATTTTCTCACAGCTTCAGCAAGATCTATGGTAAGCTCCAGTCTAATTAAGGAAGACAAAGAATTATAATTTTAGTGTTCCTCTCACCCATAAGCTCTCCCTTAAAAGGAAATGCTAAGCTCATCAAAGGCGTCTTATCTGGACTTACACAAAAATGATGAGACTTAAAACTTCCTTTTACTTATTCTCTTTAATATGTGTAAAATCCTAGATCTTTGTGGATACGCAGAGAGAATACCTTTAACAGTTGACATCTGAAATTCACTCAAGTTGTCATGTGTCCTTTTATTTTTTCAAAATGTCTTTTGAGATAAAGTGATTACAAACCTGTAGCAAGCCTTCACTCCCTTTTCAAACACTGACGTTCCACAGGAAAGAAATAGTCTGGCACATTTCAGAGTCACCTGATTCTTTTTACACAATGACCCTGTCCTGGACTGGAGTAGACAAAAGGAAACCTCTTTTTCAGGCACATCTGATGAACTTAAAAGAGCATTATGTTCAGCCGCATTTTCCTAGCCAGAACCTTTGGATCATACCCTCCTTAGGAAACAGTATTATCCTCAAAGTTCAATGTGTCTATCTATGTGTAAGACCAGTCTCAGCATATAATCCAAAAGTTACTATATGATGAATTACCCTTGACAGTATTTCATTAAAAAATGTCACACATTACAAATATGGGCCAGCAGCATGTAATGAGCGCACTGCCTCTGCTGGTGCAGCATTAATGCCATCAGCAGGGATGTGACATATGATGCGTACACAGGCTTCGCTACGGCAACTGCACATTGCTCCATCCGTGTCCTTAAAATTTCTCTTTTGGGTATTTCCAACAATGAAATGCCACCCACTAACCCTCACTGTGTTAGGGAAGTGGGAAATACACAGATAAATCGTTCCCATCTTCAGGATGCTCCCAGTCTAGTGGCAACCCATAGACACATAGACTGTTCCATGTGCTCTAGTAGAAATAAGAACCAGGAGTTGTGGGACTATGGAAAATGAAAAAAAAATTAACTGTTGGGGGAGTCAAGCAGCTGCTTAGAGACAGTAACCTTTGAGTTAGTTCTCGAAGGATGAATTAAACTTTATCAGGAGGATTAGGTCAGGCATATTGTCATTATGTCAGAATATTAACTCTTTGATTTACATGTCTACCTTGCAAATTTGGAGGCTTCAATATTTCGGGCCACTGTAAAATAAGGATTTTTTTTCCTACATTTAAAAAATTCTAAAGTTGTCATGTTCTAATGCCTGACTACAAGCTAAGTGCTTATAGATGGGTAGAAACAGAAGTCTAGGCCCGAATACAGTCAATGGCGTTTAGCCTGGCAAGGAGGCAGCATGCTGTGAGATCAAATACCCAGCCAGAACACTGTAGCATGTCTCAGCTGTGGCTGTGCTGTGACCTCAGCGTTTTCAAACTTAGCTTGTTCTTCAGTTGTCTTAAATATCTCTTTGCTGTCTCCAGATCTGATACCCCCGTGCATCCCTCCGAGGACAACAATGTCCTAAAATAACAGGATGGAGCCAGAGAATTTCCATCTAGGAGTCTCACTGTATGATTGAACTCAACACGTCCAAAAGTAAACTCATATTTCCCTATGGTTCAGCTACCCCTCCCTGTGTATTGACACATCACTCAAGTCACTCAGACTCACTATTTTAGAAATATCTATCACATTCACAAAGTCGTGGGGATTTTTTCTTTCACGTGTCTTTTATAGCCAAAATTCCCTCTGTGTATCTACTACTTGCTGTCACTATGCCTCTCTCACCTCACATCTGCATTCTTATTACAGCTTCCTCCTTGGTCCCCACCCTTCCAGGAGCAACCCTGCCTGCAGTTATCCTGTATACTGTTGCCAAATGCATCTTCTTCAAATGTTACTTTGATTATGTAATCCCTCATCTCCCACTCTCCTTTCTAGGTTAGAGAGAATTATCTACTATCTTGCTCCAAAGTCCTTCTTTGTTGCTATCAGTATTCCCATAGCATTTTAACATCCCAACTAATGTGTTGGCTATGTTTAAATATTTAGAAAACAAAACACTCTGCCTGCTCTAAACACACTTATCATAATATATAGGTGCTTTATGACATTCATTGTATTTCTCTTTACAGTCAGGAAGTTTTTAAATAATATTTCTTTATAAAAATGTCGAGAGAGAGCAAGAGAGAGAGAGAGAGAGAGAGAGAGAGAGAGAGAGAGAGAGAGAGAGAGATCGGATCATCAGAGAGCTATGGCCATGATTTATTGACATAACTATGCTAAGCTAACCATGAATATTCTAAAATATTTCACCCTTTGCCCCAGTGCCAAGACCAAAAGCAACACCACTCTTTATTTCAAACATTTGGATTCCACAAAATTTACTCAATGCAATTTAACCTAAACCACACACTGGCTTTCATAATGAGTGGAGATTTTTTTTTTCTTGGTAATTTTTTTTTTTAGCATTGAATGTAAGGATATAGTCCATTATGTTCTTGATCTACAGTGTGTCATATCGATAAATAATTGAAGAATGTTGTGTTACAGTCATGATTCTAAATTGTTTTCCTAAAATAATTTTATTTCTTAATTCAAAAAAAAGTATATTGAGCACCTCCAGTGTGATTGTGCTAAGTCCCACTGAATGATGCCAAGATGACAAAAAGCATGGCTTGTGCCCGCAGGAGCTGTGGGTTAGTGGAGGAGGGAGGCAGAACTGCAAGAGGCTAAAGAGGGATGGCCTGGGATGGGTGCTAGCACAGAGGCGCGAACACGGTGCGACAGAGAGATGCTATCCGTCAGGAAGAACAGGTGTAAGCCAAGCAGAGCGGATGTTATGTCAGTTGGCTTTGGAGGAAAGGGGTGTTTTCTGTGTGTGTGTCAAAGTTAGTCCAGGGCAAAGCCAAAGTAACTTTTAGAAGTGGCACCTACCCCAGTGCTCTTCTCCACCCCACACATGTGCTCCGTCATCTTGGCAGTGCCATTTTGTCACTAACTGGGAGCCTGGAACCAGAAAATACCACAAAACCCCCGAAATAGACAGTGCCTGATAAGTTTCTCATTTCACTGACACACTACAGAATGTCACCATTCTTTTTCACATTCCTGGATTAAGCTGCTTCCTTTTTAGAGACTTTAAGCACATATGGTGGGAAAAAAAATGTTCAAAGAAACCCATAACCATGTTAAGTCCCACTCAGAGTGTGATGTTTAGCAGATGGCAGCTTATTAATTGTCATACCTAACTGTATTCCCACCTTATCTGTGTGTATGGATACTGGGTTTTGAAGTTGGGGCCTGATTCAGCTCCTACAGGCCATGTTTGACAACCAAGGCAGAATTGGATATAACTAAGATGTCCAGTCTCTCCAACTCACAGCAGCCGGTGATGCTTCCCATGTGAACAAAAAAGCCAGTGTTTCCAGGTATGTGTCCTTTTTCTCACCCTCAAACCTCATCTCTCAGCTGTGTCTGCTCCAAGGCACCAGGACCTGGGGACCACACATGTTTGCTGGAGTCAGACCACCTGTAAATTCCAGACCCATTGCCTCTGACCTGCTCACCCTTAGCCAGTTACTTACCTAACCTCTTCTAATCACCTGGGTTCTGAAGAACAGGGACATTAACATCTGTCTCACAGGATTAATGATTCATGATTATCGCATGCTAATTATGTTTCCTCCCATTCCCACTCCTGCTCCCTTCTCTTCCCTACTCCATTCATGTAAACATATAAACATGCTTTAGAAAACTCATTGCTTAATTATGTTAAGCCCATATAATTTAAATGTCATCAATACAAATGGCTAAATAAGTTGATAATAACATTTTTAATGTGCTTATTATTTATATTATTCATATAAGGAGAGGCAATCTACTATTCTCAGTTGTTCATCTAACATTTGAGCACTCATGGGCCAGGGAGTTCTACTCCAGGCAGCGAAAACCTCCAGGACAAAGGTCCTGAGGCGTGGAAGAGCTTTGTGCCACTGGGAACTGAGAAGAGACCACCAGAGGCAGAGAGCAGTGAGTGAGGCAGCAAGTGGTATGAGATTGCGTTGCAGAGTCAGCCAATGGCCAGATCACACACGGTCTTGAAGGCCATCTGATGGAGTTTGGACTTTAGTCAAAAGAAAACCTTTGAAGAGTTTTAAGCAGGGGAAGGGAATGAATTGAGTCATGTTTTAAATGTCACTCAGAAGACTGTGTGAAAAATGAATTGAGACTAGGGGTGGAAAGCAGGAACACCAGTCAGGAGGCTACTGTAATAGTCCAGACAGGGGTATTAATCGTTTAGACCAGCGGTCGGCAAACTCATTAGTCAACAGAGCCAAATATCAACAGTACAACGATTGAAATTTCTTTTGAGAGCCAAATTTTTTAAACTTAAACTTCTTCTAACGCCACTTCTTCAAAATAGCCTTGCTCAGGCCGTGGTATTTTGTGGAAGAGCCACACTCAAGGGGCCAAAGAGCCACATGTGGCTCGTGAGCCGCGGTTTGCCGAGCACTGGTTTAGACTAAAGAGCCTGCAGCAGAAACAGAGAAGAGCAGAGATCGAAATCAGAACTACTGTGACTTCACCTCCTAAGAGAAAGGAGAAATGAAGAACCGTGCCTACACGTCTGGTCTGAGTGCTTGCATGGTGGTCTCATGCACTGAGAAGTGGAACATGCTTGGAGGAGAAGTAAAAAAGAAACTCTGTTTTGAACTTAATTTTGAGATGCCATTTAGAAATCTCAATTGGATTTATGAAACTGAGAGTGAGGGAAGCAGTCTGGAATGAAGATTAGATTTTAGAGATGTCAGTGTAAAGGTGTTATATGTATCCTGATATTTAAATTCATGGGACTAGATGAGATTGCTTAGGGGAAAGTATAGCTAGAAAAAGAAGAGGTTCAGGTCAAGGCAGGCTCTGAGGCACTCAAGTACTTAAGGGGAGATTGGGAAGGAAGGTAGGAGGAAATCCAAGAAAATGCACGTACCCAAAGCCAAGACAGGAGTCTAATGATATATAATGATGACAGCGACAAGACAATATGAAGTCTGGGATGTGGAGTCATAGAGAGTTTGGTTCAAATTTTAGTGTGGGGAGAGGGATTTACTTAGTCTCTCCAAGCCTCTGTTTTCTTGTTTGTGAAATGGGGATAAGAGTAATAATATCCTTCTTAAAGTCTCTGTGAGAATCAATATAGAGCACTTAGCACAGAGTGACCATAGAGGCTGACATATAAGTGCTCCATATATAAATGGCAGCTGTTGTCATTGCTGTCATTTATCATCACCAACAATATCTGGTGACTGCTCATATGTGCCAGCCATGATCTCAGGTGCAGTATAGAACATTATTCTCCCAAGAATTATGCCCTAATGAAAGCATGGAGGCCTACCATAAGGCCCCTAAAAACATAAATTGTCTATAGTATTGGTGGAATGGTGGGCATTCTAAAGTATGAGAAACCATTACGCTCTCTCAATAGGTTGTTATGAGCCCATAAAAGAGGTTTAATACTGCTTTGTGAATAGCCGAAATAAGCTGTCAGAGTGCGATGAGGTATCTCCATTTCTCAAGGACTTTAAATGGACTAGATAGAAAAGCCTGTGCAGAAAATGCCCACTCATAGTTACTGCATTTTGGGGGATGCAAATCATGTTAGGGGAATATAGGGAGTGCCTGACCTTCCCCACCCCATGCAAGGGGTTGGGGAAGCCCTAAGAGGGTAAGGGGACGCTAAGCCAACTGTGGATAGCATCTACGTGAGAGAAGAAAAAGAGACAGCTTCCTTCTTAGAAGGGCAGGGAGAAAAGGGACTCAGGAATGACCCAAGACTCAGCCAAGATGCAGCTACTAGAACATAGAAGGCAGCTCTCCAGGAATAAAGAGAAACCCAAACTTTACCCACATGAGCTAGGTCAACATTCCAGATTCCCATTGTCAATCAAGACCAGGAGACAAAGATTGAGTCAGATGTCCCTAAAAATGATGAATTCAACACAGGTCCTCCATCACAGCAAGGCTCCCAACCTGGACAACTCTGTTTTTATCTTCAATTCTTGATTTGGATAAACCTCTTGAAAAATTACTTGAGTCCAGGTAATCATTCATCAGTATGTGAATAGCCAATATAAGTCCAATACTCTGAAGAATACATAACAATGTGTTATGTTGTTTACAGCTCTCAGCATGCCAAGATTTCAGCAGGCCCCATGGAGTGTGATCATCTGATGTGCACAGTGCTTGGAGAACCATCCTGCTCTTTTGGAAGGAGTATCCAGTTTGGCAGGACTTGGCACACACCTCCCCACAGCTGCACCTGAGCCCCTGTAATGAATGGGTGTCACATGGCATTGACAGTCACTCAAGTGGAGAAGTAAATGAAAGCTTGAGGACAAATTACCATCTCACCTCCACTATTGGTATGGAGAGGTAGGACCTTGTCAGGGTCAGATTTATGAGGCTAATTAAAAGAGAGAGAGAGAAAGGAAATGCACCAAAGGCCAAAAAGTAATCCAAGTAGGTAGCTTTGATGTATGAGTTCCATCTGCCTAATTTATCTGGTGTCTGCAATCTGTATGTGATCAAGAGCCTTAGAATATGTGTGTGGCTAGTCAGAGAAGGGGCTGGCAGTGGGGGAGATGTCTCTTAGTGTTTTCCAACCAGATCACCATATGCCCTTATGAATCCTGCTGTACAAAAGTACAACAAACAGGGATTTTCTCCTAAGGATCCTTATATGTAGCCAAAATAAATCCTCAAAGTTTTAAACATTGAAGTTTCATCCTAATTTCAAGAGGTTACTTTCTGGATATTTAGGAAAATTCTTTAGTTTCTCAATTTCCTTTTCTGGAAGCTGTCTGACTCTTTTGTCCTACATTTTGTGGGCATGGTTTTACGTTGTGTTTGTGTGTTTTTTTTTTAATTCCTCACCTGAGGAGTAAGGATATTTTTTCCATTGACTTTCAGAGAGTGTGTAAGGTAGAAGGGAGGAGAGAGAGAGAGAGAGAGAGAGAGAGAGAGAGAGAGAGAGAGAGAACATTGATTGGTTGCCTCCCATTTGTGCCTTGAGCAGGGCCGGGGGTTGAACCTGCAACCTAGGTATGTGCACTTGACCAGGAATTGAACCCAAGACCCTCTAGTCCACGGGCTAACACTCTATTCACTGAGCCAAACCAGCCAGGGCAGGGTATAGTTTTAATTACTTGCTTTTTTCACTCTCACTCAGCAGTTTACCTTTTTCTATTTCAGATTAACCACTTCTGCCAAGAAACCCAGTTTCTTTGTGTCAATAAAGTAAGAACCTAAAACAGCTCTCACACCAGTATTGTTAACTGGGTTTATAGAGCACTCATTTAAATATTATATTTGTAACAATGACAGCAAACTCAATATAGAATCCTGAAAGCAGGAGGTCAGCCCAGAAGATAGCCAGAATCAGGAAGAAGACTGTCTGAGATTCCTGGGACTTGAAAGGATGTTTGGAGAAGAGGAGCTATAGAAATTACTCCTAAGACAAAGGAAAAAGAGATGACAATAGCAAATAATACATGACCAAGAAATGTGAGCTACACTATAGTTGACCCTTGAACAACACAAGTTTGAAAACAATGGGATTTTTTTTTTCAATAAATATACAGATGGCCTTCCTTATCCCTGGTTCTTGCACTTGCAGGTTCAATCAATCACAGATTGAAAATAGTATTTTCCATCCACAGTTAAGAGTCTGTGAATGAAGAGACTCTTATGTATTGTTCTATGCCATTTTATATAAGGGACTTGAGCACCTGTAGATTTTGGTATCTACAGGAGTCCTAGAACCAATCCCTGGTTGATATCAAGGGATAACTGTAGTTAACTTTGGGGGGTGTCAAAAGTTATATGTGAATTTTTGACTGCTCAGGGGTTGGTGCCCCTAACTCTTGGGTTCTTCAAGGGTCAACTGTATTATTCTCGAAATCTATAAGTAAAAGCTGTGCAAAATAAGCAATATACTAAGCAGTAGGCACAAATCAGAATGGGTTGGAAAGATAATTCCATACCTGGTTCAGTGTGGGTTTGGGTATTGAAAGATTTGGATGGCATATGCTTAGGAGAATGGCTATTTCACATCTCCCTCATCTTCTTGTCTACTACTTTCCACCTATTGTCATGGAGTTTTTATAGCTTTATAGATTAATAGCATGTGGCTAACATTTGCTGATCACATTTGCTGAGTACTTTTGCCAGGCACTCTACTAAGCACTTTATGTTTTTCTCACTTAATCCTTGTAACAATCATAGTGGTATTATTATTATTATTATTATTTTACAAATGAGGAAACTGAAGCATAGAGAGGATAAATAACTTGCCCAAGGTTATACTCTTAGGAAGTGTCAGATGGGGCATTGAAGCCTACAAGATGTGACTCCAGGGCCTACACTCTTACTGTTACTTACATCATTTATACAGAGATGGCAGAGATCAGATGATAATAGTGGAGTGACAACAGTGGTTTGGATTCTGGATAGATATTGAAAGTAGAGCCAACAAGATTTTCTGATGTGTGCATTGTGTGGTGAGAGAGGAAAAAGGGGGGCTGGATAGAGTATCTTTTGTGGGGGGAAGACTCTATAAAGTACAGTAGCTCAGTTGGGGTGCAATAGATTTAAAGTGCCTATTGTATATCTAAGTGGAGATGCTGAGTGAGCAGGGTAGAAGTTTAGGCTAAAGGTATAAATTTGAGAGCCAACAGGATCTACATATAAATGGTACTCTAAACCATGAGACTGGATGCTGTCACCCAGGGAGTAACTGTTTATAGAAAAGAGAAGAGGGCCAAGGACTGAGACATGGAACTGCTACTAGTTGAGATGTAGGAGATGCGTAGGAACCAGCAAAAGAAGTTGAGAGTGAGTTGCCAGAGAGATGGGAGTCCTAGAAGCCAAGTGAAGAAAGGGTTTCAAATAGGAGAGAGTCATCAAGATCTCAAAGTTTCTGATTGGTCAAGCAAAGTAAGAAATGAGAATTAAGCATTGAATTTAGCAAGGTGGAGGTCTTTGGTGAATGGGCAAGAGCGAAGGGATCTGGTAGAGGAGAAGTTGTCTTAGGCAGAGTTTCTCAGTAGTAACAGTGGAAAGAATTGAGGAATTGTGACAGTTGCAGGAAGTTGGGTGGGTGGATAACTGGACCTTCTAGAAATTCTCTGCTAGTCTATAATGTGTGCAGCAAATGTTAATGTGTTCAAAGGAAGGAGAAATCTTATAAGTAGAGATGGCCAAAAAGCATTGATTGGGGAAATTGGAACTTGAGCTTTGAAAGATTTATGAGAGCAAATTGATAGAGAGAAATGAAGTATTCCAGGAATGTAAAACCATGTGAACCCAGAGATAGTAATGAACAAGGCATGTTCACAAGACAGTGAGCACGGAGAGTTTGGAGAAATTGAAAAGTTTAGGATAAATTTGGAAATATTGATTTGATTCAGACTGCAGAGAGTTTAAACAATATTGGGTCTTAGGCAATTGGGAATTAATCTAGCAGTGGTGATAAGGTAATTGGTGAGGAGAACTCCAGATCACTCAGACCTGGATGATGAGAGTCATGATGACAGCATTGGAAGGAAAGGAAAAGCTGCCAGAAACAGTTTGAATGAAAATAGTGAATACGTCAACTAAAGGGGGAAAAAAGAGTCAGACACAAATGCTGGAGATTCAGATAAGATGATGGCGGATTTGTTGAAAAATAAATAAAAAAATAAATAACCTTCATATAAGCAAGTATGTAAATAAATTAGAAGAGAGGACAAATTTGGAAATTTAAGCTAACACCAGATAGTTAGGAAAGTAGATTTGGTAGGTATCCACATAGAGGCAACTATGTAGAGAAGTCTGTGAAAGTTAGTGTAGAAAAGAAGAGCAGAGGCCATGTGTGGAGGCAAGGGCTAGCAGCAGGATGGGGAACCAGGGTCTGGCAGCATGTTGTGAGTGAATCAGGAGAGCCACACAAGGCAGCAATGGGGAATTTCAAGATGGGCCTGGTCAATGCATGGAGAATTGCAGGAACATCCAATTGGCAGCAGAAGGGAGAGATGGGGCCTCAGTGACATGACCCCTGGGACTTTCAGCAGGTCAGTGCCAATAGAGAGATTAGGACACATCAAACTTTCAATGTCTGAGGGATGAATAGAAGGTGAGGGGGATAAAAGGTAATACATGTTGATTAATTTCTTGAGAACTTTGTCAGTCAAAGAAAGGAGAGAACTCATTCTATACTTAGAGAGGTCAGGAAGATTAAAAAAAAATTTTTTTAAGAGGAAGGTCATGTATATTTGAAGAAGAGACATGGAGAAGAAAAGACCAAAGTTACCCCTAAAACTGAAATTAAAGTAATAACTTGAATAAAGAAAAATAACGTTATTATTTGCGTTTAATCAAATTTCATTTGTCACAGACTGGATGATGTCAAATAGACAATTAAAAAGAAAATCTATGAATATCTCATTAGATATGAGGGAAACAAAAAAGATAGTTCTAAATGTAGAAGCTTCTATTTTCTATCTCAGTGAGGACATCAACTTTGTGCTTGTGGTAGGATAGAATAATTCCCCTCATCTCTCAACTGGTGAAAATGTTACCTTATACTAGAGGTCCTGTGCACGACATTTGTACACTGGTGGTGGCGGGGGAAGGAGAAGGGCTCAGCCCTCTTCCAGTCCTTAGTGCTGCCGTGGAGGCGGGAGAGGCTCCCGACACTGCCACTGCGCTTGCCAGCCTTGAGCCCGGCTTCTGGCTGAGTGGTGCTCCCCCTGTGGGAGTGCACTAACCACCAGGGGGCAGCTCCTGCATTGAGCATCTGCTCCCTGGTGGTCAGTGCACATCATAGCGACCGGTCATTCTGCCGTTCGGTCGATTTGCATATTAGCATTTTATTATATAGAATGGCAAAAGGAACTATGCAAATGTGATTAACAATTTTGAAATGAGGAGATTATACTGGATTATCCAGGTAGGTCCAATCTAATCCCAAGCATTTATTTATTTGTTTGTTTGTTTATTATTATTTTATTGTTGACACTATTACAGATGTCCCTCCATTCTCCACCCTTTACCTACCTCCACCCAGACCTCATCCCCCCTTCCCTCTGGCCATCACCATACTGTTGTCTGTGTCCATGGGCTATGCATATATGTTCTCTTTTATTCAGTCCCTCCCATCCCCACCTCCCCACCTCTGTTAGTCTGTTCCACGTCTCTGGTTCCATTTTGTTTATCAGTTTATTTTGTTCATTAGATTTCACATATAAGGAAATCAAATAGAGAACCTCCCTGGCTATAGTCAGAGAGAGGTGTACAATGGGAAAACGGGTAGAGATGCACTGTTGCTGGCTTTGAAAATAGAGGAAGTAAGCTGAGGAATACATGAGCCTCTAGAAGCTGGAAAAGGCAAGGAAGCAGATTCTCCCCTAGATCTTTTAGAAAGGAATTCAACCCTGCCAATGTCTTGGCTTTAGCCCAGTGAGACTAATTTTGAACTTCTGACCTACAGAACTATAAGATAACAAATTGTCTTGTAAGTCCCTAAGGTGGTGGCAATTTGTTATAGCAGCAATCGGAAACAAATACAGTGGTTAAACTGCTTCCTTTCCCAGACAGCTCACCACTACTTCCCCTCCTCCCTCTTTAATCATGCTCCAAGGGTCTACTGAGTTCCAAAAGATATGACAATTAAAATTCCTAACAGCTGGAGAGTGAATGTCTGAGCCAATCCTCCTGAACTCGAGGCTTTCTCTTTCTTCAGGCATTTAGTTCAGCCGGGCACTCTTCCCTCGCCCAAGGTGCTACTCTATCTGCCATCCAGGAATAGAAATGATTGTGGTGGATGCTCCAGGAAGCCACAGAGAAGCCTGAGTACAAATGATTGTGTCTGTTACAGTCACAGGCAAGGTGCCTTCGGTGTGTTCTTCAGATGTGTGCAGAACCATGAGCTGTTTCCTGTAACAATGAGCTGAGAAGATTGTGTTTTTTTTTTTCTCTCATCTTCACTTTGAATTCAATCAGAATGAATTTCCACCTGGCAGTTAACAGAATGAAGCATATGTAGCTATCGCCCTAATTACCTGAACCCAAATTATCACCTTTGGACTCTGAAGATGGACTCTGACAAAAAAAAAAAAAAAAAAAAAAAAAACCAACACCAAGTTCTCTGAGAGTTACTTATAAGGCAGGTACATACTGAGTGAGCGTATTGATCAGAGGAGGAATTTATTGTACAGGAGGAAGAAAAGATATCAAGGTTAACTAGTAGAAATAAAAGGAGCTAAGTTTAATAAATTTAGGGGAATGTGGAGAGGTCATGAATGCTTTATGCAGAAACAGCCAAAACAAACACACACAAAAAGGAGAAACTGAATAATGTTTATATTCTTAGCATCATAAAAGTGAAAGGTGTTAAGAACACCATTGAGGTTCAAGCATAGAACATAGAGTGTTCACCTGAAGCTACGTTACACCTACCCCAGTCTCTGTTGCCCCAGCATTGGGTCTTATTCCCCTTGTTAATGATGTTCTGATGAGAAACTAAAAACATTAGTTTTTAGAAGTTGAGCGACATGTATCTAATTAACACCATTCTGAGAGGAGATCTGAGTAGGGTTTTGGAGGAATTGCATGAGGTCATTAGTTATGTCTAAAGGTTAACTTGGGCCAGCATGTGTGGGTCAGATGGTTGAGCATTGACCTATGAACCAGGAAGTCATGGTGGGAGATGGCATGCAGGAGGCAGCTGATCAATGATTCTCTCTCATCATTGATGTTTCTATCTCTCTCTCCCTCTCCCTTCCTCTCTGAAGTCAATAAAAATATATTAGAAATAAAGGGTTAATTCAGAACCTTCCAGCAGAGAGACCTATTGCTTCTCTAGTTGAACAAGCAAATGGGTATCGGTATTAAACAATGTTTTTGTATATAAGCCTTGTCTTGCCCATCCTGCATGGAAGGAAATCCTTGGCACACAGGCCAAGAAGCAGATCAATGCCCTAGTGCCTGTAGAGTCCAGCCCAAGAAGAAAGCATCGGTGGCAGCCTGTAGCTTGCCCTGCCTCACTGGTGTTCAGGAGGATGTCCCCACCCAGGCACTTGTATAGAGGAGAACAGAGTCAATGCAATCAATCATCATTCATTGTAAAAACAAAACCAATGTTTAATTGTTTAATTTTTGATGGAACTTGCTTAAGGGTACCATAAGGTATAGCAAACAAATCTATTTATCTCAATGATATCTTAACATAAATCATTCCTGAAAAAAAAAAAAGAAAGATGTGTGCTTCTCTGTACATTTTTCAGGGACCTTTTCTCTCTAATTAAACAAGGGAAGGGGCAGGCATGGGGTGGGGTTGGAGGGGCAATAATGTGATATATCTTTTTCAATTGTAAGATGCGTTTTTGTTGAAATTCCATGGCACCTTTCTGTCCCTTAAAGAAAGGTAGGCAATGAAACTTGTGTGTTTACATCAACTTGCACTCAGTTATACACATTTGTAAATATATACTGCTTCTCAACTTGACAAGGGAGTTATATATGTTTATATATATGAAGGTATGATGGGAGAGGCTAGAAAATCCCACCATTAAGAACTCACTGCCACCTGGTAATTGTATAGCTTAATTTCAGGAAAACCGAAAAAAATAAACTGTTTCAAATGATAAAGTAATCTAGTGATTTTGGAGGAAAAAAAGACATATAAATGTTCCCATACTTATTAATGCCAAACCAGTGATCTACAGTGAAAGTGTAATATGTTAGTTCACATAATATTATACAGACTAATAGGTTATATATCCAATTTTTAAAAAATATATATTTTATTAACTTTTTACAGAGAGGAAGGGAGAGGGATAGAGAGTTAGAAACATCCATGAGAGAGAAAACATCGATCAGTTGCCTCCTGCACACCCCCTACTGGGGATGTGCCTGCAACCAAGGTACAGGCTCTTGACAGGCTCTTGACCTGGGACCCTTGAATCTGCAGGCCGACACTCTATCCACTGAGCCAAACCAGTCAGGGCAATCCAATTTTTATTAACTCTCCTACTTGCCAGTTCTTTGCTTTCTTTTAAGTCTAACTGCATTTATATCCGCCAGTATTAAGCATGTCTTTTTATTCTGATGCTTTGACATCTAGGGCCTTTGACTCTGGAGGGGCTGGCTGACTGCCCTTCCCATGGCTAATCAATTCCTAGAGATGGTACAGAACTCCCCAGGGAGCACACCTTTCATATGCAAACCAACCGATCCAGATCCCAGTCCCACCCGGTCCTTTACTGAGCTTTCACATCCTGAGCCACTATCGCCCTGCTTTAAGAGCTATGTATGGCCCAATAGACAGTTCCTGTTCCCTAGAACCCACTGGTATTATTCAAACCAGCCAATCCTAAACCTGTATCCCTGCCTCACCTGTTTCTTTCCTGGAAACCGCAAGGACTTCTGCCCAAGTTTTTCCTTTGCGCCCTCTACCTGCTGGCTGATCCTGGTGCTGCCCTATGCTCCACATCCACCCCAAGGCATGGCAGAGGCCCTCCCCTGGGGAACTGTGAGTACAAACTATCTTTGCCATGACAGTCATGTCTTGATCTATGGGCCTTAGCATACCTGAATAAAAACAAAACCTCTTAAACATCTTGAAACACAGCTCTGTGGGTGTAGGTTCAAGAAAATTGTGTTGATTAAAGATTAGGATTTAGTTGTTTGGGAGATGGTACTAAGAAAGCCTACGTGATGTCATAAGAAAGGCCTTTTTTTTTTTTTTTTTTTTTTTTTTTTACTCAATTTACCCATTGCCCAATATTCACACTGCAAATTCAGCTATTTGGCAAACGTTTTAGAGCTACCATGTACCAAAAAGATCTGCGTAAAGCCATCTCTCTAATTAAAATGGAATCTTTATATAAGCAAGCTGAAACTACCAAGGCCAGGAAAGAACCACAATTCACCTCTGGTGGGCCATGACCACCTGAGTTAGTACAGATGGACAATGTCCGGGAGCTTCCCAGTTTCCTGTCTGTGCCACAGCAGGAATGATGTGACCATATCACCTTCGGTTCCTTTCAACCAATCTGCAATAATTTGTCCTTTAAATCATTCCACAAATATACAGACTTTTACCTTACACCTAAATGTACTAAAAGAAAGAATGTCTGCCCTGTCTTTACAACATAAGTTTTGTTTGTTTTTTTAGTGACAACGTAAGTATTTTAAATACACCCATGGAATTGGTCCAAAGTTCAGTGTGTGTGTGTGGGGGGGGGGGGGGGTTGGAGGGGGGATAGGAAGTGCCTAAAAGGTTTCATTTAAATAATTGCATACTTTTATCCTTAGAAAACTTTCCCATCCCAGTTTTATAGTTGAGAATCCTGAGACCTAGAAAAACAGTAATTTATCTAGAATTAATGGCTAACTGGGGATGGAGTTCCTATCTGCCTTCTACTGCAGTTCTGCCCCAACTAGTTGTGTGATTTAGAGCACGTCGACTAATTTCCCTAAACCTCATTTACTTTTCCTGAAAATGAGGATAATAGTACCCCTTCACAGCTTTGTTGTATTATTCAAGATTCAAGCAAAAAGTGCTTTGTAAACTACAAAATAGAAAATGAATAATGTATATTATTAATAGTATCATTAAGCCACTAGAATAAAGGAGCCCCCAATAAACAATTCTGACTTATAGTCCTACTTTCTTTCAGAAGACAGAACACATATCCTAGAAATACACTTGGAAAAAAAGCTTCATCCAATAGCCTAGAGCTACTAGAGAACCTCTGCTTGTAATTATGGATTTATTCCTTTTGGCTACTGTGTAATCCCAGAATTACTGTGGGAATCTTGACTGGAAAGCGTTTAAATTATTTTATGTCCTTTTGCAAATATAATATGTTACAGAAGTAATACATGTTAATTGCAAACTTTCCAGTAACACAAACATGGAAAGCCAGATCCTTCCCTCAACTTCCCCAACTCCAAACCCCAAAGGTAGCACTGTTACATACACAGTTTTTAAAAAATACATTTTATTGATTTCAGAGAGGAAGGGAGAGGGAGGGAGAGATAGAAACATCAATGATGAGAGAGAATCATCGATTGGCTGCCTCCTGCACACACCACACTAAGGACCGAGCCCACAACCCAGGCATGTGCCCTGACCAGGAATTGAACCATCACCTCCTGGTTTATACTCAGTGCTCAACCACTGAGCAAAGCCAGCTGGGCTACATATACAGTTTTTAACACAGAGGAATGGGATCATATTTTATATACATAATTTAATGTTTCTGCCTCAGCAATCTATGATGGACAACTTTATCTATAGAGAACTGTCTGGCTGTTTTTCCATTTATATAATATTCCATTGCATGAATGCATCGTCATTATGGCCCCCTCCCATTTAGGTTGTTTCCAATTTATCATTCCTATATATGGTGCGATAATTAACTTCATTGTTATGTATTAGTGGACACGTGTTTGAGCATTTCTGTAGAACTGATTCCTGGAAATCAGAGGGTAGATACCTTTGGGAGGGCTCAGAGAACCTAGACATTTGTTTTCATTTTAAGAAACTGTCCTGCCTGACTTTTAACAGTCTTTTGCCACCCACTGCGCCTGCAGGCAGACAATTATGTACAAGCCCACGGCAGATGCAGTCTAGATGGTGCAGAGTCAGTAATGGCACTAGAATAGAACCCGTTGCATAAGAGGGGTTATCTAGCAGCCTCTGCAGAATGACTCAGCCCTCACATCGTTTGCCTCTCACCCTGTCCAACTCCACATTCCTGCTAACTTGTGGCATCTGTGTGTACAATGAAACTTTTGACAGCACTAGCCTAGGTTGCTTTAAATATACCATAGAGGTCATGTCACAGTTATAAATAACTCTCTAATGAATAAAAATAAATAACTCTCTAATGAATAAAAATAAGAGGAAGACAAAACTCCCATTCTGCAAAAATGTCAGACTCAGTCTATTTGGAGACAGAGAATATCGACCACTCATCAGCCCAGCACACTTCTACCCCACGGGCTGCTCCAACTCCAGCGTCTCAGCTCCCACAGTCCAAGCTTATTTATCTGAACTCTAATGCCTGGGAAAATGCTGGAACAATTCCCAACTTTTGGAGTAGTCCTCAGTTTCAAGAAAATATTTTCAGGAGTCCATTTGTATTTACTGAACATTCATGGACCAATTCC
The DNA here is from genome assembly GCF_963455305.1 of Plecotus auritus. Classification (NCBI taxonomy): domain Eukaryota; kingdom Metazoa; phylum Chordata; class Mammalia; order Chiroptera; family Vespertilionidae; genus Plecotus; species Plecotus auritus. The sequence goes on from NC_137782.1 coordinate 155,020,857, forward strand.
GATGCATCCAGTTTTCTAGATCAACTGTAATTCACCTGTTACATTTGGACTTTTGGCTCTGCTATAGTTTTTCTAAATTGAAATGTTCCTTATGTTCAGAGATCTCCCTGGTGTTCAAAGTAAAATTGGTTTCCTATAAAAGCTTGGCATAGCTGTCATTAATTAACAGAAAGCAGAATGTCTCTGTGTGTTTACCTTCACAAAGTGTATTCATGCGATGCATTTCTTTCCCACAGGCCTGGTTTATTCCAATAGATCAGAAATTAAGAATGTATTAAAAAATAAAGGCATATCTTTCACCAGCAGGGAAGTTTTGAAAAGTAGACTACAATATTTCATGAAAAGACATCAGACACAGGGGTGTGAAAATTAAATAGAGCCTCTCACTATAAGAAAGTAAATTATGTTAAATCATTCACTTTATCTGAGACTACTTTTCTGTGAGTTGATCCACTTTGCCAAGCAATGTATGGCCTGATCATTCAGCTAGTCAGCAGTTATTCATTGGCCAGCTTTATGGCTGATACGACTTGTTAGAAGTGTGTGTGTGTGTGTGTGTGTGTGTGTGTGTGTGTGTGTGTGTGTGTAAGGACTCATTGAACATTAGAACTTAAAGTTAGAGTTCTTGTAAAGACTGATGCTGGAAAGTAAGACTTTATAAAACAAAGGTTCTCACACAGACACCAGGGGGGTGAGGGTATGAGCGGGGGGGGGGGGTGGTAATGAGGGGATAAGGACACATATGCAATATCTTAATCAATAAAGAAAGAAAAAAAATCCCTACATATATATATATGGTTCTCTGTGTGGTTTCTTTTCAGTTGACGTAACTGGAGTCATGGTATACCAACATCTTTGAACCATATTGAAATTTGAGTTACATTTCATATGCATTAGATGATTGTAAGTTATAATGACTTTTGGGTATACCCTTGAAGTTTGGAACCACATTTTATGTTATTTTTGCCTCTGACTTCTATAATAGGGTTATAGATGTAAGTAATACTGATAAATACTAGACATTTAATAAACACTTGCTGAATTCAATTAAAGATTATCTCATCCCTCTGCTACCTATGCTCTCTGATAGACAACATAAAATAAAACATTTTAATTCAAAAACCCTACTCAGAATCTTTTCAGGCTTGTCGCTCATAAGAAGCAGGAGGCTCAGTGGGACTTATGGTTGAAGGAAATGGCCATGTTGGCAGTCCTTTTTTCTTTTTCCCTTCTGTTGAAATCAGGGCCAGAGCCAAACACAGCAATGCCATGTGTCCTGGGAGCACTGGGTAACATCAATTCTATTAAACTGAAAATGGGACAGAGCCCAGACTCTGGCAGGCAAGAGGCTCGCGGAGACCTTGGCAGCAAAGGGCAGGCAGGAATGGGCATCGTGAGCCAGAGTACAAGCAGGGCCAGCTGCAAACGTGATGATCCGGAGTCCAGTCTGACAGCTGCACACTTGCCCACATGCAAAGGGTCAAAAGGCCACAAGATTCACTCTTCCCACTCATCTCCACCCCACCCCACCCCTCCTCCTGCCAGATCTCAACTGTCTTCTGTGCTCGCCAGCCATTCATTTCAGCCCCAGTTTCAATCTGGGCGCCTCTGGGCACCTGTTCTTTTGTACAGCAACCCACTCCTTCACCTCTAGGCTGATGGCATTTCTTCTCCCTCATTTGGTGATGCTTAAACGGCTTTTCTAGAATCGTGGTCCCTCAAGCCTGTCTTCAGAACTCACTCCTGTAACTACTCCCATAGGCAACAGAGCATTCAGCCCAACCTTCCCAGCTCACTGGTACACTTGGCCCTTGGCGCTCGGCAGTGAGAGTCAGTCTTGAGGCATAATCATCCAAGGCCATAATGAAGTCAGGCACAGGTCAGAGTTCGTGGCCACGTGGAACTTCAGCCCAAAGGGAAGAACACAGTAGCGAGAGATTCCTAGGGCAGGCTCAGGGGTGATGTCAGGCAGGAGGTTGCTACTTGGTACTGGGCGATGAGGAAGAACGTGGAGCCGACACCAGAGCCTAGCCTTTGTGGCCTGTCCCTGGACACCCAGACTGGAGATGTGAACTCATTTCAAAGCGAGGATGATACACTTCCTGCCAGAATTGATTTTGGAAGGGAAGTGAACATGAGGTTGGAATTGGGACCATTTAAAATCCAGCTTTAAGGAGTCAGGGAGGACAACATCAGAAGAAGAAAGGTAGGTACAAGAAGTAAGTGTGTCTTGGAGGAGACAAAGACTTAAAGATTACTCTTTGTAATATAATAAGACCAACAGAAAAAGAGCTTTTATTTCCCGACTCCCCGCAACCCTGGGCAACCTTTGTCAAGGCCTCACTACGACGTTCCCACCTGGTAGGCGCCCCAATTGGTCGACCCCGATAGCTCTGACCTCTGATCGAAACTAAGTCCAGGACCAGAAGAAAAAATGGTGCAATAGTTAGCAATTTTAGGTTTTCCAAACTAATAGAAAATTGTTCAGATAGGATCTACAGGTTTACTCACAAACCAAGAGCATTTATTTACAGTGGGCATGCACCTTGGTGAAGGAAAAAAGGATAAATTTCCCTTTCAGAACTCACCAGTTCCAAGTGAAATGACAGCTCTCTCAACAGAGCATGTAGTTCAAAAGAAATACTCAGGCTTGGAGAAGGCCTGCTGGTTATAAGGCAACATCTGAACTCACATACCAAGATCAAAAGGTGTCCTCCTCAGAGTGTGTGTCAGTAATGAGATTCTTCTCACTGTGTAATCTGATTTGTCACTATAACTCAATGCAATAATCATAGCAGCAAATACGAAAATATATGCTTCAAACCTGGATAATTGCCCAGAAACGAAATGCATCCAAAGATCCAATATTCTGACATTTAATAAAAGTTTGAATTATATTTGCAGTCTGCTGTGATTTAATTTTCTTGAGTTCAATATTTAATAAAACAATAGAAAATTATTACAAGTATCTTTTTTAATTGATTTTAGAGAGGGGGGGGAGGAAGGGAGAATGAAAAAGAGAGAAGAGAGAAGCAATAATTTGTTATTCCACTTATTTATCATTCATTGGTTGCTTCTTGTATGTGCCCTGACCGGGGATTGAACCTGAAACTTTGGTGTATCAGGATGATGTTCTAATAAACTGAGCTACCTAGTAAGAGCCTACAAGTATCTCATACCATTCAGAAACTACTGGATATGAGCCTGATTCTGGTCAGATTGCAAGAGATTAAATCCCAATTTAGCCATGTACTGGTTGTCTGACTGGCAAATTACTCAACCTATCTGTCCCTTGGTTTTTCTCACCAGCAAAATGATCCTAGAATCCACTCACTATGGCTGTTGTGGGGATTAATGGATTTTTACACATAGTGAGTGCTCAGTATTACTTCACCACATTTTATTTTTTAAAGTGGAACCCAATGGCTCCCTCTCCTTTTGTTTGTTTGCGTGCTTGTTTCAAAAAACTGTACAAACATCTGCACATTCCCCCAGTTTATTCCAAATACTTTTCCAAATTAACTCTTTTTTTGAAAGAGAAGAATTCTACCAATTTTAAACTTCAACACGGGAGATCTGAAGTTGTGTGGACTGAGAATATAAGCAGTGACACATCTGAACCAAAGGCGATCACAGAGAAATTTGACTTTGGGGCAACTTTAAAAACTGGCACCAGCCTCTGAGTTCCAAATTTGAGTAGATTTCCACAAAGCACAAGGAAAGAAAGACCTGGTGAACAAGGTAATGTGACAATATCGTTTAAGTCCACTTCTGCCCTCTCTACTATAAGCCCTGTAATATCAAGAAAGATGTCATATTTGCTTTGTTATCTTTGAGGCCAGTAGAATGTCAGGAACCCAGAAGACATTCAGTGAATGCTGAATGAAATTAGAAATAAGCCATAGACTTGGCACTGAGCTATTAATGCATCGTTTCCTCATGTATGTTAGCATGACATCAGAGCAAAGTACTTTTGAAAATAATGTTACCTGAGGACAAGTATTTTGCTTCATTTTTTCTATAAAATTTTGTCAAAAGCTTTGTTTTTCTGCCTATATCTCTATTTGGTTAGGTAGAATATGGTATTAAGGGTAACAAGAAGACATACTTATAATATATCCCATTTATTGAGAGTATAAATGTGCCAATCATTATGCTAATCTTATGAGACATTTGGGCTGCAGCTATTACTATTGCACTAGTTTTACAGATGACAAAAATGGAGAACAGAAAGCCTGAGTTTTGCAAGATCACACAGCTAACAAGCAGCTGACACAGGCCTAAAACCAGCTTTATCTGATTTTGAAAGACTCTGCTTTTAACCACTGCATTGCATTAAAGCCTCTTAAAAATCACAAAATATCAGAGACTAAAAGATCTTGCATATTTTATAAGTAAGGAAAGCGAGATTCAGAGGTATACGTAAAGTGCCTTGCCAAATGCCTAGCTCATCAAAAATATAGCCTGGGACTTGAACTTAAGACTCCTGTCTGACATTCTAAAACACTTCCTCCTGTCACTTCTTTTTTAACAAAAGCAGCCCTATTCTATCTAACCTTAGTAAACTTCAGTAGGTCTCTTTACTGAATGCTAAAAAGGATTTCCCTCCCAGAAATGACTTACTCTTGTTTCATAAGCTCAATCAATTCTTTTGTAATCCAAAAAAAAAAAAAAAAAAAAAAAGCATCACAAATAAATTCACGGTGTAGTAGTCTAAGCACTATTTTTTTTTCCCCCTGCCTTCAGAATCGCCACTCAGGGCATGCTATCTGACACAGACTCCTCACCTGGGATGGAGACTGAAGGAGAAAAAGGAGAGGAAAAAAAAGACAAAGTCTATATCTATTTTCACAATCAGATCTAGTATTCACCAGATGGTTGTCAAGCAATACGTGTGGGTGACAACAGTTACCTGATGAGGGCCAGCATCTTAACTAAGATGCCCATTGTGTCTAATCCATTTGTTAAAGATGTCCATACTACACTGACCACATGATGATTTAAGGCAGTGGTCGGCAAACTCATAGTCAACAGAGCCAAATATCAACAGAACAACGATTGAAATTTCTTTTGAGAGCCAAATTATTTAAACTTAAACTTCTTCTAACGCCACTTCTTCAAAATAGACTCGCCCAGGCCGTGGTATTTTGTGGAAGAGCCACACTCAAGGGGCCAAAGAGCCGCATGTGGCTCGTGAGCCACAGTTTGCCGACCACGGATTTAAGGCCTTGTTCACCAGACCAGGCATTACAAACGATGTAAAAAAAGGGCACCATATATGAAGAATGCAAATCTGATTACAGCACTAAGAATGCTTTCTTTTGATTCAAAAGGAGATGCCCCTCCAGCGTATGTATGGACTGTTTTACTCTAGCAGTGATGGAGGATCACACTCACACCCCTGTTCGAATCGGGGAGTGTCTCTATGACAAAGAGGGAGGAGAGGATCCAGTGTATGAGTCCCCCCAATGACAGTGTCCTTTTCCCACAGCTTATGTGGCAAAATGTGGGTAACTGTCAGCTCCGGGGGACTGGCAAAGGGGTCTATTGTTCTATTTTCAGTTTTTTAATGAATTTGAAAACTTTCACCATCAACATGTTTTGTTTTTTTCTTAAAGTAATCCTTTTCTTGGGAAGAAGCTTCACAGAGCCTTGTCTTAAGAAGATACCCTTCCAGGAAGCAGGGGTTAGTAGAGGGCACTGGACTTGCACTGAGAGCCTGACTACACAGGGATTCAGCATTTCCTGACTCCCAGTCTGTTTTAGAGTCTCCTCTCCATTTGCTGCCATCATGCTCTGGCTAGCCATTGTCCTTGTATTTCCTTTGTCTTTTCTCCCATCCCCCTAGGATTACGGCCTATCTGACAGTGAATCACCAGCACCTAGTACAATGTCTGCATGTAACCAGCACTCTGTAAATCCTTGCTCAGTCAAGGAAGAAAGCAGCTGATGTTGATTAGGGATACATCAATTAGTAGTACCTCCCTCCTACTGTTGCAAAGATTAAGTGAGATCACTTGGCACAGTGGTTGGTGTGTAGTAGGAACTCACTTAATGATAGCTGCTTAATAATTATCATTATTATTACTATCATTATTATTATCCACCTGTCATATGCTGTTTAATCATCACCTGAAAGAGACTGACTGCACAGGGAGTTCCCAATCACACCATTATGAAGTGGCAGGTTTGGGACCTAAGACCATTTGACTCCAAAGCTCATGTTCTTAGCTCTGCATCATTCTGATTCTCAAGTCACTGCCAAGTCTAGCATAAATCAGTCTGTAGATTGGCCTGAAAAGACCCAAAGGATCTCAGTTGTGGATTCACAGATAGGCTGTCAGATTCTGAAGGCAGGACACCTGGCACCTTCTGTGGCTGAAAAATGAGTCATCAAACTGTTCCAGGCTGCTTAAACTCAATTTAATCCCTGAGTGAACAGAAAGAAACAAATAGCAGCCACTATAGTTCATGTGGCTGAAATAAATGTATATTGCACTTGAGTCGGTAGTTTTCTCCCCAAATATGCATTAGTGTTACTATGCTGTACACATCCTTTTTGTCTTTAGACTTGATTTAATCATGACGTTATTAAATCACGAGGGCGCTGCTAATCCAACAGCATAGGTTTGGAATTAACTGTTAAGAGAACACTGGATTGAAACGGTTTCTTTTTCCTTCATCTGCATTTGAATTTCCGCTATCCTCAGAAACTATGAATGGCAGTTGTCATGGAAGATAAAGTGTGGGGGTAGACTGTCTGGGCAAAGGATGGGGCAGGGTTAATCAGTCTGTCAGCTCTGCCTACTGCACTAACTTGGTGACCTCAGACAAGGCATTGCCTCTCTTTATGTTTGCCCAGACATCTATTAGAAAAATAATGCACAGATGTAGTGAGAATTGGGAGTTCACATCTGCAAAATATCCTGAAAATCTACATAGGGTTACTAAAAAGGAATTTATTATACATGCAAATCTCTGCATATGTTCACGCCACATCAAGAAGGTATCATAAAGCACAGATTTTCTAAGTTTCATTTTCACAGGCCTTCCCAAGGCACAGCAGAAGAACCACTCAATGTCAGGGGCCCACAGCCAGCCATTCTCAGGCCAAATGCAGCCTCGGGGTCCTTTTGGCTCCAAGAGATTAGCCATGTCCTCCTTGCAGTGTGTTTTCCCTGTAAACTCAGCCAGGGATCTAGGAGTGCATTTCCAAGACCAGCCCTCAGACATTCCTTTTCTAAATGTATCACACAGATCATCCAACAAAATGGTAATTGTATCAAACAACCTAGACTAAGCTCATACTTTTAGCTTTCTGGGGATTTTAGAGTGAAATTCAAAATTATCTCCCTGGCACAGGAAGGGAAGCCCTTAAAATGATGAAATGAATCATTGACATGGCAATAAAAGGTTAAAGGCAGGGATGTATCAGATTCTAAAAGGTTTGCCAACATCTTCAAAGTTCAGTGGTTTCAACTCCTTCTAAGTTTTTCAGTCTTTCTTTAAAGAAGAGCAATGTGAAGAACCTTTTCCTGGGAAGTCAGGTATTTCCCTGTTCAACTGCAAGCCTTCCTGGGAGATAATAAAATCTCCCCTCTCACATGCTCCACATATCTATAATAATAAAAGCATAATATGCTAATTAGACCGGACAGCCGAACGACCTTCTGGACGTTTTTCCGGATGAAGTCACCACAGCAGGGGCTGACGTAGAGGTGGTTAGGGGCAATCAGGCAGGCAGGCAGAGTGGTTAGGGGTGATCATGCAGGCAGGCCAGCAGTTAGGGGCGATCAGGCAGGCAGGCGAGTGGTTAGGGGTGATCAGGAAGGCAGGCGAGTGGTTAGGGGTGATCAGGAAGGCAGGCAGAATGGTGAGAGGTGATCAGGCAGGCAGGCCAGCAGTTAGGGGCGATCAGGCAGGCAGGCGAGTGGTTAGGGGTAGTCAGGAAGGCAGGCGAGTGGTTAGGGGTGATCAAGCAGGCAGGTAGGTGAGCGGTTAGGAGCCAGCAGTCCCGGGTTGTGGGAGGGATGTCTGACTGCCGGTTTAGGCCCAATCCTGCAGGCCTAAATCGGCAGTCAGACATCTCCTGAGGAATCCCAAATTGCGAGAGGGTGCAGGCAGGGCTGAGGGACCCCCTCCCTTGCACAAATTTCATGCACTGGGCCTCTAGTGAAATAATAAAGAGGAGAAGAGTGAGGGAAACAAGAGATAGTAAAGTCAAAAAGGACTAAATGTCTAGAAGGCAGAAGAGAAATTTCAGGAACCAAAAGGTAAGCTTTTAACAACTTTTTGACTCTGTAGGAAAGTCTAGAAATTGTGATAATAATGGAACTCTGAGACAACTTCCTGGAAGAGTCCATAAGCCCTTTGATCATGAACAAAAAGGGACAAAGGATCAAGATACACAGATGAGATATGCATGCAGCCCTAAGAGTTAGGGAACTGTTGCCAAATCTCTGTGGAGGAATTTGTCTTGTCCTTGCGTGATGAACAAAGCCTAAACATATAATGTGCAATGTATTAACTAGGTGAATGAACACTGTATCGATCAACTGAGTACATGGAGTTATCTTCAAGTAACCCATCCATGCTTTTAAACTTTGATTCCAGAATCCTAATCAGGTATTATTTACAGCAACAAAAACAATCTGACAGATCCTAAATGCCATGTTGACATCCACGCTATGTCACAGATGGTGGACAGATCAGCTGAAATAGAAAATGCTTGCACACTCACTATCGCAAGGAGAAAAAGTGTACATACCACATAGAAATAAAATCCAATCTTCTCACTCCCTGATTGGTCTCTAAAACCATTACTGTGACTCAGTCCACTGACCAATTTTTCCCTACAAATAACACTCCTATTCCCTCAGTTTGCACCAATCTGGTTGAAGTAATTTATATTGTTATAAATGTTTGATAGCCTTAATCTTTCCAGAAGAATTTGCACTTTAAAAATAGAAGACCTATTAACTTCAATTGATCTTCAACCTAAAGGGTCTAGTAAAGTGTAGTGTTTTTTTTTTTTTGTATTTTGTTTTGTTGTTGTTGTTTTTTTAGTTTGTGGAGAGATCATCTGACCTGTACAGCCTGGCTCCCAGCATGGCCAAGGACTTAGGGGTGACATAGTTCACTCATCAATGCTAGGGTCCTACCTAGGGGTGGGGAGTTGTGTTGGTGAGGATCTTATAGGCTGCATGGGCATCCTAAAAGCTGGCTCCTATAAGAGGCCTTCCCACAGACCTTTTAAATTGGTATTTTCCAAACTTCCCTGGTGTAGAATCATCAGACCCTCTCCTGAAGAATCTAAATTAGTGGGTCTTGGATGAAGTGGAGCCTGGGAATGTCTATTTTTAGTAAATGCATCAGATGGTCTTTATCATAAGAGGAGCTTGGGAAACCCCACTGAATCAAATCACAGAGGCTACCGCCTACACAGAAGGACATCTGCACTGTGCAGCCAAGCTGTACCATCGTGCATTCCTCAAAATGCTTTTGCCTGTGATTCTCCGTGAGCCTAATCTCTCCTCAATCTGATATCTGGGGAGTCTTCTATCCGGAATCATTTAAAAATCTCAGGAAATAATTGTAAGGAGACTCAAAATTACCCACAGTTCAACTTTAATAGGAGGCAGGGGTCCATCCTTTCAATGCTAGATGTAAAGCAGTCAACTTCCCATACAGATTTCTCTCCCTTTTCCTGAGACCAGGGTGGTAAGAAAAACTCTCTTCCCTTAAGAACTTCAGCTGCCTTGGGAGTGGATAAACTTGACATTCTCTCTTCACCCCAACCCCACCATTCCAACCTACATGGGTGTCCAGGCATTTTATCACATCACTTGGAAGATCAATTCCCCACTTCTAGAATATCCCTATAAAGATTTGATGGGACAGTGATGTATAACAAACTAAAGGCTTATCCTTATGTGTTGTTTTAAGACTCAAATAACATAGAAGCAGGGAACAGATTGACGAATCTCAGAGGGAAGGTGGGGATGGATGAGTGGGTGGGAAGAGATTAAGCAGAGAAATTGTATTCATATATACATACCCCATGGACATAGACAATAGCGTGGTGAAAGCCTGGGGAAGGGGAAGGGGAAGGGGACAGGCTAGATAAGGGGTCAACGGGGGCAATAAGGGGGACATATGTAATACTTTCAACAATAAAGATTTTAAAAAACAAACAAAAGACTCAAATAATATTATCCTAAGGGAGACAAAGTAATGGGGTTTATCTTTATGTGGGGGTAATCAAATAAAATAAGTCACAAGTTGCAACTAAAGTAAGGATCAAGTAGACAACTAATGACAACTGCTGAAATATTTTTCATGTGTAAAGTACAGTTGAGTTTTTAAAAAGAAGTATTTTGCACAAGAAGAAATACAAAAGGCCAATGAACATGAAAAAATTGTTCTACCTCAGTGAAAGAATAGAAAATAAAAGAACAATAGGCTTGGGTTTTGCCTATCAAATTGACAAAGATAAAAAAGAATAACGCCCAGCTCTGGGGATGGGGTGGGGGGGAAGACAAGCACTTTATATTGCTGGTAGGAGTATGAACAGGTACAGCTTTTCCAGAAGGTATGTATTTCTAAAGCTTTAAAAATGTTCCAACTTCTTAACCAAACAATTTTGCTTTTTAAGAATCTATCCTAAAAAAATGATTAAGACTGGGCACAGATTTATGACAAGGCTGTTTATAACAACATTGACCATATTGTCTAATACCCAGAGGAAAGAATAACCAGCAATAATAAATGGTTGAGCAAACAGGCAGATGCATACAATGGGTACTACACTGATGAGGTACAGTCGTGTTTATAGATAGGGAAGTATATTGGCAAAATATTAAGTGGAAAAAAATAGTTACAGGAGGGATGATCTCATTTTTATATTAAAAATTGTAGTAGACACATTTGGACATGGTTGCCTAGTACACCATCCATTATTTGGAATTACCCCACCCATAATCACTACCAAAAAGGGGGACTTTCTGGCTGTATTAATTACAACTTGATTTTGGCTGATGGATGTGAGGAACCAGTTAATAGCCTGTATTTCTCAGACTAGAGAATTGGAATTAAGAGATATAAACCATGGTCACACGATTGTTGACGTGTGAACTGAAGGATGTTATCAAATCAGGACTGGAGTGGCCATTTTTATTCCCTGCAAGCAGAGAGAGCCTCATCCATGGAAAGGAAAAGAAGAGAACAGAGAATGGGTGTAATGTGAGACTGATGGGTGGAAGGAGGTATGTCACTGTATCCCTCCTCTCCCCACCTTTAGTTGAGCTATCCTGAATCATATAATAGTAAACTTCATGCTGTAGCTGATTTGGCTCAATGGATAGACGCCTGCATACTGAAGGGTCCAGGATTCAATTCCCGTCAAAGGCACATGCCTGGGTTGCAGGCTTGATCCGCAGTAGGGTGTGCGCAGAAGGCAGCAGGTCAATGATTCTCTCATCATTGATGTTTCTCTCTCTCTCTCCCTCTCCCTTCCTCTCTGAAATCAATAAAAATATATATATATTTTTAAAAAGAGTAAACCTCCTGATTTCACAGAGATTACTTCTGAAAGATAGCATTTCAGATCAACTTTATAACCTCAGTTTTCTTTCTGGTATTTTCTTTTTATTGTAACACATAAGGTGAAAAGTCAGAAGGCCTGTACTCCAGCCAGGACTCTGCTATTTAGAGTGACTTTGGGAAGTCATTTCACCATCTAGATTCTGTGGGAATTTCAGGCAGGAAACTCGAGGCCTTCTAGAGAAGATAAAGAAAACTCATGGTGGTAAGACCTCAACACCTCAGTAGGAAAGGCTAAGTAATGTCCTGTAACATAAGGCCAACAAATGGCAGCCTAGATGTGAATCCTAGCTTAACTACGTAGTGTTTGTGGGTTTGGGAAAATGGCTTAATGGTTTTGTAACTCAGTTTCCATATCTGTAAAATGGGATTAATTTTCATTCTGCCTCCATGGGACTATTAAATGAGATGTTAATGTAAAGTTCTGGCAGGGGTGGGGAACATCCAGCCTGAGGGCCTTATAGAACCCGCAGGCCCCACGTTCCCCACCCCTGGGCTAGAACATAAAATACGTATTGAGGAAATTGTGGTGGTGCGCAGAGGTCTTGTTCAGGGAAAAGGGGTTCCTCCTTTTCCAAGAGAGTGTCACTCCCCTAGGCCAGTGCTTCACACTTCACTGTGCCCATGAATGCCCTGGAGACATTGCTAAAATGCGATTCCTTTCAGCAGGTTTGGGGTGGAACCTGAGAATTTGTATTTCTAGTTAGTCCCCGGTAGACCAATGCCGCTGGTGTGAGTTAACTTTCGCCTCAGAGGATATCTAACACACACAAGCAAGAGAACCCTCACTGAACTGAAAAACTTTAAGAGCGGGGCCTTTTGGTTATGTGGATGTGGGGTTAAACACTGCCATGTTTTTAGTTTTAGCTCCCGGAGAGCTATTTCTAGAAGATATGATTAGTTCACTTTTTGGCTCTGGGAAGGATGGGAAATAATTTAATCTCTCTTTGATGATTTGTGAGCACTTCAAACCCTTGCGGTGCCTCAGGTCATTTTTTAGAACATTCGTTTCATTGCCCAGTTCCATAGACTCAGGAGTTATAGGATAAGAAACTGCACTGAATTTGCTCAGACCCAGAGCAGAGGCCGAACTCTGTTCAAGGGTTTTACGTGTTTCTATTAACTTGAGAATGTGTGTCTTTTCTCGCCTTGAAGTGAAATGAAGGATGCTATTCTGGTTAGTGCAAGGGCCCAATTATGCTCCGGATAGTTAAGTTACATACAATTCTGTATAACAATACCATACCAGGGATGTAGCCAGGGATGCCTTCAGACCAGACACCCTGACCTTCGATGAAGAGAGCGAAAGGAAATGTCCAGACCTTGAGGACCTCCTGAGCCACTTTATCTCATCACCTATGCAAATGCTCCTTTCTCCTCAATCCCGTCTTAACCAAGAGCAGGGCCGCTTCACAAAAAGTAAACTCGAGACTGCTGCTACTGGACACCCAGGAAAGCTGACTGTTCCTTTAGCTTGTGGTGCTTTTACAGAGGATTTCTTTCCATGGAGGGGTTGTTTCTCAGGCTGTTTCAAACTCACAAGATCTATTAGAAACCACCATGTCTAGTCTTGCCAAGCTGTTTTTCTCAATTTACTTCTGTGTTTCCTTCTTTCTTTCCCATTCTCCTCCTTTTTGCCTTCTTTCCCTCTCTCCCCTCCCTCCCAGGCATTCTTACTGAGGCATAATAACCCGGGTGGTTACGCCCAAGAGAAGGCTGCAGTCTCCCGATCCTCACTGTTTGTTTCCTATCCTTGCCCTCTGAGGTTTCTTATAGGAAGACTTGGTCTCCTTTTAATATGTTTAAGCCAGGCACCATTTCTCCCAGATGTTTCCCTGATTGTGAATCTTTCTGAATGTCTGCAGCACACACCATACTTACCAAAGGCTGCTGGCAAGTGCTCCTTTGGGGGCCTAAGTTATATCAAGTCCAACCCTCCCTTCCGTTTTGGCCATCAACAGACATGGGTGTGCGTGTCTGCTTGCACAACCTTGTGGCACCCCCACACCAATCCACAATAGATACAAACCTAACTCCAGAAGCTCTGAAGAATGGTGCAGATCAGTGCTGTCCAATAGAAACATAATGTGAGCCACATCGGCAATTTTAAGTTTTCTGGTAATCACATTTTTTTTTTAAATAAAAAGGAACAGGCAAAATTAATTTTAATATACTTCAACCCAATATATTAAAAATATTATTGTTCCAACGAGTATTCAATTTAAACAATCATTGGTGAGATATTTTACATTCTCCCATGCATACCAAGTCTTTGCAATCCAGTGTGTATGATACACTTACCACACCTCTCATGAACCAGCCACACTTTAAGGGCTCAACAGCCACATATGGCTACTGACTCCCACACTGGAAAGAGCAGAATATAGATCTCTACTGTGAATTTCTTACTTAAAGTAGCAGGGCAAGAAGTTTTACACAGCAAATCATAAAGGCATAAAGTCTTTTACATATATATATATATATATATATATATATATATATACACATATATATATATATATATATATATATATATATATATATATATATATATATATTAGAGGCCTGGTGCACGAATTTGTGCACGGGTGGGGTCCCTTGGCCAGGCCAGCAATCGGGGCCGATGGGGGTGCCAGCCAGCCAGGGGGAGGGACCGTGGGAAGTTGGCCTCAGAGCAAGCTAACCCATGGCCAGTTCCACAAGGAATGGGCTCCCTCCTCCCTTCTGTCTGGGTCCGGGGTGCAGGTGAGCTAGATTCGGGGCTGTCAGGGCCCCAGCAGCAAGCTAACCAACAGCCAGTTCTATGAGGAATTGGGCTCCCTACTCCCTCCTGTCTGGGTCCAGGGTGTGGGTGAACCAGATTTGGGTCTGTCAGGGCCTCAACAGCAAGGTCTGGGTCAGTGCGCGTCATAGCTACCAGCTGGTCGCCCGGTTGTTCCAGTTGTTCAGTCATAACGGTCGCTTAGGCTTTTATATATATACTAGAGGCCTGGTGCATGAATTCATGCACCAGTGGGGTCCCTCAGCCTGGCCTGTAGGATCAGGCCGAAACCAGCTCTCCGAGATTCCCTGAGGGATCCCAGATTGCGAGAGGGCACAGGCCAGGCCAGGGGACCCCACCAGTGCACAATCAGGGGCGGGGAGGGACACGGGAGGTTGGCCAGCCAGGGAGGGACCGTGGGAGGGCTCCAGGGCATGTCCGGCTCATCTTGCTCAGTCCCAATTGGCCGGACCCCAGCAGCAAGCTAACCTACCAGTCAGAGCATCTTCCCCCTGGTGGTCAGTGCATGTCATAGCAAGCGGTTGGGTGGCCTTAGCATATCATTAGCAAATTACGCTTTGATTGGTTGACCAGACAACTGACACATATTAGGCTTTTATTATATAGGATAGATTATTGATTTCAGAGAAGGGAGAAGGGGAGAGAGAAACATCAATGATGAGAGAGAATCATTGATCGGCTGCCTCCTGCAGGACCCAGACTGGGGACTGAGCCCACAATCCGAGCATGTGCCCTCACTGGGAATCAAACCTGGAGCCCTTCCACGGCCCCTCCCCACTGGCCAACCTCCCGCGTCCCTCCCCGGTCCCAATGGTGACCTCCTGGTTCAAAGGTCAATGCTCAACCACTGAGCCAGGCCAGCTGGGCCTTAAAGTCTTTTTTAAACAGCTCTCTGCACCCAAGGCAATTGCTAAGAATCTCTTATCCCACTTACCTTCAGTCCCTTTACTCTCTGTCTCACTTTCCCTTTATCCTCCTCCCTCTCAACTTGCCATTTCTACCCCAGGCCCCTGACACTGAAAACCCTTTCTGGCTGCTTCCCCCCCCTCCCCCGCCCCAATAATATGTTCTCCTGGAATTGTAATGAATAAAATTATCTATCTTATTTGCTTCTTCTTAAGGGTTCACAGTTCTGCCAGCACCAGTCCACCAGTTCCCCCCACCATCTGGTTTCCTGGGACCATGCTTGGGTGAGCACCAGTGATCCCCAGCTAGGAAACAGATGAGCCACTCTTCAGATTCATGGGGACTTCACCAAGGCAACCAAATCTGCCTGCGGTGAAAATGCTCCTGATAACCAGCCCACTTTCCAAAGCCCGTCTCAGGACCACTGCCAGCACTGCAGCTCTAACAGGAGAGTTAATGGGAAGAGAAAAGATAATGCTCCATGGCAAACCTCCCTATGGTGCCTGAGAGTCTTGGGCGTGAGAGGGTGGGAGAACACAGATGCAAAGCAACACTCCATGGACCCCCGTTTTATTCTCTTCAGCTGTAGGGGGCTACCTAATCAATCATAATTTGTTTGTACAGCTTTTCTGTCAACACCAATTATATCTACTCTCGCTTCTCTCAGACTCAAATGTGCTGTCCCTCAAAGACAAGGCGGGTGAATTACATTTTCCCGTATTGGGAATGGATGTGCTCATGTTCGGCCCTATCTTCCCTAAGATGCCTTATAAACTCTTAGTTTTGAATCAATTAGTTGGGATGAGATAGCAAACTTTGCCCATAGGATAGATTCTCTATCTATGGACAATAGACATGCATAATAACATCTAAATAAGCAGCCTTGAACTTCTTAAAACACTGTTGAATCTAACTGAATGAACCCTCATTACTATCATATCCATATAAAAGATATGATTGGACCATGCAAGATCTACCCCAAAATGACCCACATTTTCAGAGGGATCAGAATCAGCCCAGACTACCTAGGTAATTCAGGTCAAGAGAGGCCTACATCTACATTATTAAATCCCTGAAGTTTTCTAAAGCAATGCAGTAGTGGCAGAAATGGGTCATCCAGGGATAGCATGGATCTGAATAGTATACAGTTCAGCATCTTGCACCTCATATCCATCACTCAGAGAAACCCCAGGCTGAAGACCTGGCTACTCTTTTTTTTTAATTTTTTTTATTTTAATAAATCTGTATTCAGATTATTACAATTGTTTCTCCTTTTTCCCCCCATAGCTCCCCTACACCCAGTTCCCACCCCACCTTCTGCCCTTACCTCCCCGCCACTGTCCTCATCCATAGGTGTATGATTTTTGTCCAGTCTCTTCATGAACCCCCCATACCCCTTTCCCCCTGAGAATTATCAGTCCACTCCCTTTCAATGCCACTGATTCTATTATATTCACCAGATTATTCTGTTCCTCAGGTTTTTAACTCACTTGATTTTTAGGTTCACTTGTTGATAGATATGTATTTGTTGTTCATAATTTTTATCTTTACTTTTTTCTTCTTCCTCTTCTTTAAGAATACCTTTCAGCATTTCATATAATACTGGTTTGGTGGTGATGAACTCCTTCAGCTTTTTCTTATCTGTGAAGCTCTTTATCTGCCCTTCAATTCTGAATGATAGCTTTGTTGGGTAGAGTAATCTTGGTTGTAGGTTCTTGCTATTCATCACATTGAAAATTTCTTGCCACTCCCGTCTGGCCTGCATAGTTTCTGTTGAGAAATCAGCTGACAGTCGTATGGGTGCTCCCTTGTAGCTAACTAACTGTTTTTCTCTTGCTGCTTTTAGTATTCTCTCTTTGTCTTTTGCTCTTGGCGTTTTAATTATGATGTGTCTTGGTGTGGTCCTCTTTGGATTCCTCTTGTTTGGGGTTCTGTGCGCTTCCTGGACTTGTAAGTCTATTTCTTTCACCAGGTGGGGGAAGTTTTCTGTCATTATTTCTTCAAATAGGTTTTCAGTATCTTGCTCTCTCTCTTCTTCTGGCACCCCCATAATTCTGATGTTGGTACGCTTGAAGTTGTCCCAGAGTCTTCTTACACTATCTTCAACTTTTTGGATTTTTTTTTTTTGCTTTTTGCTTTTTCGGTTGAGTGTTTTTTGCTTCTTTGTATTTCAATTCTTTGACTTGATTTTTGTGTTCCTCTAGTCTGTTTTTGGGTCTCTGTATAATATTTTTTATTTCAGTCAGTGTATGTTTAATTTCTAGTTGGTCTTTTTTCATATCTTCGAGGGTCTTGTTATATTTATCGGCCTTTTCTAGGATATTCTTGAAAAGCCTTATAACCGTGGTTTTGAATTCTATATCCAGTCGTTTGTTTTCCTCCATTTCTTTCGTTTGTGATCTGATTCTTTGGCGCCGCATTTTCACTGCTTCCCTGAGTTGGTAAGGTAGATTTGTGTGCTAGGTTTCCAATATGGCCCAGTGGGTCTTCCTCCCCAGTTAACCTGAGGTGGACACTCTTGGTGCACCCCTTTGTGGACTGTGTGTACAGCCTTGTTGTAATTAAGTCATGATTGTTGTTGGTATCACTGGGAAGAATTGACCTCCAGGCTAGTTGGCTGTACGGATCAGCGGTGTCTATGCTGGGAGAAGTTCGGTGCTGGAGACAGCCTTATAGGATTAGACTTGCCAAATTGCAATAGCCTCTGTGCTCAGCTTGGATGGGGTGGAGTCCCAGTCTTGGCTTCCAGTCAGCCTTGCCCTTGCGCGCACGTGCGCGCCTTCAGACTTTTGCCTTCCCCAGCTCCCGAGTCTCCGCCCGAGAGTCCAGACTCCCCCCACAAGAGCGTGGGTCCCCAGGAGCTCGCCTGGAACTGGGGTCCAGTGCAGTCAGAACTGGGGCTCAGTGCAGTCAGGAGCCTCTGACTCCCTTCCACTAGGGAAAGCCTGTGGCAACCTCCGCAGCCTTTGTGCGCACTGGCACACGAGTGCCTTCAGACTTCTGCCTTCCCCAGCTCCCGAGTCTCTGCCCGAGAGTCCAGACTCCCCCCACAAGAGCATGGGTTCCCAGGGGCTCCCCCGGAACTGGGGTTCAGTGCAGTCAGAACTGGGGTTCAGTGCGGTCGAAGGCCTCCCTCCCCCTTCCGCCAGAGAAAGTCAGCCAGGCTCTCAGCCGCCCTTCCTCTCTGCACGCACAAAGACCCTTTGCCGTACCTCCAATTCTCTGTGAGCTTTTCTCTTTCCTTCTAGTTGTGGAATTTTCACTCAGCCAGCCCTCCTGTGGTTCTGGATGGTGTCCGTTCTGTCTTCTAGTTGTAGTTTTGAAATTGTTGTGCGAGGCAGCAGTTTAGGTGCTTACCTATGCCGCCATCTTGGTTTCTCCCGACCTGGCTACTCTTGATACACCCTCTTGTATCTAAACATTAAAAAATATCCAAGAAATATTAATTGTTCTTTTCCTCTTTCCCCAGCTGAATCAAATTATTCTAACACTGAATGGCTTTTTAATAACTTTGACACACTCCTCCTCCTATGTCTGCCAATATTACAATGTATTATTTGCCTGGTGATTTTTCTCTCTCTCTCTCTCTCTTTTTTTTCTAAACTCTGCAGGTAGAGTGCTTCTCCTGACTTGGCAGAAATTGAGAATGTCCATTTTTGCTTACTTTTGTGCCTGTTCATTGCCAAAACTCCATAATCTTTAAGGTATTTAAATTTTTCTCCATTTTTGGCGGGGAGGGAGGAAGGGGATATTTTCTAGGCCAGATACTCAATATTTTCCAAGTTTACTCTATGGTTTAAAAAGTACCTAACATGGGTCTCTAACTTCCTTACAATTCTCAAGAAATATTTAATTGTCAAGTGGGACAAGTTATGCAAGAATTATATAGACAATATAATTAACTGAAAGGTGTTTTTGTTTTCCTGTGTTAAATAGAGGAGCATGTACTCCTGTATGTGGTACACAATCATAGTTTCCTCTGAACTAGTTCTTATGATATATCTCTCTTCTGATTTGGATGAGTAATAATTTCAGAAAAGTTCCAGACAGCTGTGGTACAGTGGCAAAAGTGTCAATGAACTAGACTCTACCACTAGCTAGCTGTATCCTTGGAAAATCAGTTAATACTCATAAGCCATATTATCTTCATCTTTTAAAACAGGAAATTAGGTTAGCTCAATGGTTCTCATATGCAGGTCCCTCAGGGACTCTGAATCCACTGGGTTTCCAAATCTGTGTGTGCACCTAGTAAGCTATAGATGAAATAAATGACATGTCTAACTCATATAGATATAGCTATTTGTTTTCAAATGTATGTAATTGCTGTTCTGATTAATAAAGTTTAAATTCATGTAAAATGATCATTCCGTTCATAGGGGCATACTATCATTTTATAGATGCTACAAGTTTAAGTGCTACTGCATAGGAATCTAAAACATGTTGAGGTTCAGAAAGGCTTCTCACACTTGAAAAGGCTTGGGAACAGCTGTGATATGCTGACCGATAAGATCCCTTGCAGCAGTAACTCTATGACTAAACATTTGTATTTTGATGAGAAGGGGGAGTGGGGTGGGGAACCTTCCATACTCTAACTCAAAGGCCAGTAGGGAAATAGCTGAGCATGGGGCAGTCATGGAAACACCATCCACTCGCACTGTGAAGACTGGTCCCACTGCACTCTGACTGCAAAAGCTCTTGTAGAAGAGGGGAACATTCCAGGTGAAGGCTATTCGTGTCTTTGAAGATTTCTTGAGACATTTCCCGCCCCCCCGCCCCCCAGCCTTCTCTGTTCCATTTAACTATTGACTCACTGCTGGCTGTATGCTTCTGGAATAGGCACTCCCTATACCAATTATGGCAGCTAAGCATGAAGCAAGCAGTCCACTCTCATATATAGCCACAGTGTTTTAACTTGAAACAACTACTTTCAAAATAGGCATGTGTAAGTATTAAGCAAATTATACCCAAACCACAAACCACTTCTCTTGGAAACCATCTAAATTTTTTCCCATCTTAATGTAAGTGAAATGCCTGATGGTAAGAATTATTCCAAGAATGTAGGACTATATATTCATTTATGTAAGAAGCCAAGTTTAATGATCATAAAAATATAAGGAGTTAAATATATTTTAAAGAAATAAGAAAGGAACAACTTACTTATTATGAGTTCCTTAAATGATAGACAATCTTTTTTATACCTTTGTGTATCTTGCATTTGTTTATGGTGGGTGTTACTAATAAATATTTTTTAAGTGGCAAATTTCCTGAATATAAACAGAAGCATTAGAATTGGAAGAGGATCTTGACTAACTTTCAACTAAAGGGGATGGGATTGAAAATAATCAATCACAGTCTGGGAAGTTACTATGAATAATACAGAATTAGAGAATTATTTATATGGATGTATTTTCTAAGAGCTTGGGAAAAAATGGGAAATGAGCCAATAGAACTACCAGAACATATCTCTGCAAAGTGATAATACCAATTTTCCCACTATCTTAACTAAAATGAACTTCTTTGGAAATGATTTATCAGATTACATATGGAGTTAGAATATGTGAGACTCTATGAGAACATGGAGTAACTAAATATGTCAGCAGAATGACCCAGGAGACTATTTACTTTAACCTAAAGAAACCAAAGAGTAGCATGTACCAAAACTCCTAGTTTAGACAAAAACAAACAAAACAGCTAACTTAAACTGTTTCAAAAGAGAGAAGGCACTGGTGAGCTTGTGACATGTGACTAGATGTTTAATATGGCAACAAAGAGAAATATCAACCAAAGAAAGAAAACTGACTGGAATAATAAAAGTGGAAATCAACTTTTTTTTTTTTTTTAGTAACCACTTGTATCTGGTGCTATTCTAATTACTTTCTCATCTAATTTCATCTTTTCAATTCTGCCAGGCAGGTATAGGCAATGTGAGCCCATTTTACAGAGGAGGCTAGAGAATTTTGCCCAAGATGACCCATCCAAAAAGTGGCAGGACCGGTATTCAAAGACAGGACTTTGACTCTGAGGCCCATGATCCATGTCAACATTAAACCACTCCCTTTAGGGATCCTAATGGAAACTAGGAAAGCAAGAGATTTAGGGAGCCTGAGAAGTGCCTTTGACTGTGAAAAGTTCAGGGTCAGCTTCTACTAAATGCACAAGAAAAGCCTGGCTGCACATAGAAGAAAGCCTGTCCACACCCTGAAATTAGGGACTGAGCATTTCTTTTTTAAAAACATATTTGTATTGATTTCAGAGAAGAAGGGAGAGAGAGAGATAGAAACATCAATGATGAGAGAGAATCTTTGATTGCCTGCCTCCGGCACGCCACACACTGGGAATCAAGCCTGCAACCTGGGCATGTGCCCTGACTAGGAATTGAACGTGACCTCCTGGTTCATAGGTAGATGCTCAACCACTGAGCCATGCTGGGTGGGCCTGAGCATTTCTTTAAAAGGAAGAGAAGGAAGGCATTAGAGGCAGAGGCCACTGACATTGCAACACACTGTTTACAAGATTTTTGCAAAAATTCTGCTGCAACAGCTGACAAGAACAGCTAAAGGCATGAATCTGGCAGTCTGCCATGGAAAGGCGGGAAAGAGCTGATGGTTTGATGAACTTAAGAGAAGTCACAAAGAGGGGTGCAAAAGAAATTTACTAGATTTTTGAGCAGGGTAAAAGCTTTTTGCTCAGGCAACACCAATCATGTATACAGAGACTAGACAATAATGCACAGCAGTTTAAGATCAAGGAGCATATGAAATATTACTTGTGATACAGACGATAAGAAATATAGAAAAATCAGATATTAGTGCTAGATACCATGTGTGCCTTTTATCTTAATTCTTTAAAAAAAAAAAAAAAAGATAATTCCAGATCTCAAGATTATAGTTCAATGAAACAAACAAAAACCAGTGAGGTTTCATTGAGTAATTGAGAAAGTATTGACTGAAAGTCTAGAGATTTAACAGATTACAGGGTTTGGAAAAGTTGGTTTACAGTTGTGAATATGTGAAACACAGTTTATTCTTGTACAATTATTTATAAATTATTGTATTATTTTCTATGTGAACTATAAACCTACTTTTACCCCACCCTGTATTTCTAAACAAATATCTTTGCATTGCTATAATTTAATTTCCTCACTCATAAGCAGGGTATAATAATAATATGAGACTCAGAAGATCTCTGTGAACATTAAATGCAGTGATGTTTGTGAAAATTGTCAGTATTATTCAATCTTTATCATCATTATTATTATTCCAGCTCTAGTTCTACTTAAGTTGTGTGACCTTAAATGGGAGAGGGGAGATGGGAAGTTAGACTAGATGATCCCTTTTAAATCTCACTGTCTATGCTTATATAAATCATTATTTCATCTTCAAAAATACATAAATATACTTTGTAATAGATAAGCAATTAAAATGTATAAGAACACAGCACCCCCATACCCAGTGGGTAGAGAGAAAGAGAAATTAAACTGACAAGGAGAGAGCAAAATTGCCCAACCAATCCCATACATTCTGTATAACATGCAGATTTATCAGTTGTAAGAAAACACTTGTAAAATTAAAAGCAGTATAGTAAAATTTTGAAAATAAAGATTAATATGTAGGCAGAGCCCAATCACATCCCATTAAAAGGTCAAATGCCAATAACAGAATCACACAGCAATGCCACTTCTCCATTTATTTGGTAAACTCATAATGATTCTACAAAACTCCATACAGAAGTCTGTCACCTCTCTTTCCCAAATTGTTCATCAAGCACTGGGTATATCATAGGCTTACCAGTCATTTATCCTTGGTTATTTTTCACATCTACCTACCCCCTACATTGCTACACTTAAGAATTAGAATAATGTCTTACCCAACTTTATAGCCTAGCAAATCACAGGGTCTGAACCATAAAATGTGTTCAATAATGCTAGTTTGTAAATTGAATTAATTAATTGGATATTGAAAATACAAAGTGCATCATAGAAGCTAGTTCATAGGTCAAAGCTAGTTCATAGAAAGGACTTCTAACTTTAAATAGCATCTGACACAGTTTCCCTAAAATTTCTTTCAAAATATCCATGAATATGGAGGGAGGTGGTGTGGATTAAAATATCCCACTCTGAAAAGCAAGACATTTTCATTAGCCTCGATACTGATGGGACTGTGCTAAAGAGTGCAATTGGTAAACCCTTGTGTTATGCTGCCACCTGGAAAAAAAGGTGCAAAGGTACATTTCTCCCAAACTGTCTGGCTCCTTGGAATAAGAATACAAGATCTGTCCCAACCCAGAACCAGATAACTGACCTTTTTTGACTAGCTGCTGCTTTTTAAAGCTGTCAAAATATTATTTCCCACTTCCCCCACCCCCAACTTACAAAGATTCAACTTATGAATTATAGGTAAAAGAAACTAAAGCAGGTGAAATAGAAATTATAATCAATGACATAATTGAAAAAAATCACAAATTGGAAAAATGTCTTAAATATACAGATTTAAGGAGCCCACAATGTTTCAGAGGAATATACAAGTATGTATCAAATCCACAACTAAGTGCATTCTTGGAAGAGGTTTTAATATAATGTGAAGAAAATATTCTTTAAGAATCCAGACAGGAATAGTAAATTACATTTAAAGAGGGAAATATCATACTGGTCTTAGACTTCTTCTTTGTATTATTAGATGTTGGAAGAAAATTAAACAGAATTTTGTAGAGAACATTCTAATCCAAAATTTTATACCCAGTTTTTATGACTCTTTTACTTGCAAGTGAGAGGAAGCCTAGTTCAATCTAGCTTAAGGTGTAAATAAATGAATCTATTGGCTCACAAAACTTCCAAGGTAACTTTAGGTACAGCTGGACCCAGGGGCTCAGATAAAGTCATTCTTTCTCTCTCTCTTTCTCCCCACCATCAACCCCACCATCTTCTGCTTCATCTTAGCTCTTCTTTGTTTCAATATTGACCTCATTTTATCCCACAGTAAAGACACTCTTTCCCTATCCCAGGAAACATGGCCAAGGAGACAATTGCAAGCCCACACTGTTTTAGCAAATGAAAGATAGACTCTCTACATCCATGAGGTATTTAATCTTATAAAAATACTTTGGTTGTTTGTACTCAGATCATGTCTAGTCACCATGGATGAGAGATTGGTCCATTGTTTTGAAGGCCTGGGTCCCTTGCTGCTACAGAGGCTACACTGTGATTAACAGTCTCACAAGAACTTAATGAGATGGGAGAGAAGCAGGTCCTTCACAGAAAAAGAGGGTAGGCACAGACAATAAGAGCAAATATCAAGTACATTTCCTTCATGCCTACTTAGCACATATTCATATGCATTTCTGCATTTATAATTTCATAAGTGCCTCCACCTAATGTTTATACAACTAATGTATAATTAAAATCACACTTACTTCAAAGATAGACAACTCAGAATCACATCCAGTTACCAACCCATCTTCATGTCCAGGATCTCTGGATGATGCACACATTTCTGACATCCACATATGTCTCCTCTTGATCCAAAAACCTGCAGATCAAATGATTAATGTAATAATCACCTATACTTCCATTACACAGTAGAGGAAAAAAAACAGGATACATATCTTCAATTAAAACTAAATTCAGAAAAGGTGGCATCACATATGCCATAGCATATAACATACCCCAAAGAATAACATAGCAAGGATGTACATCTTGGCAGTAGAACCAATCTGACTGCCCCAAGCTTTTCCCTGTGCACAGATTGAACAAATTCATCATTTTTCAAGGCTGTGCTTAAAATAAAAGCAGTGCATACATTTTTCTAGAGGTCCCACCCCTTAGCATCCCTCTTACACTTGATGTTGTTACAAGGCCCTGGAGATTGCCTTAGAAACCTGGCAATCACTAGTTCCTTTGGACTGTCATTTCTCAGTTTAATATTTTTAAACCCCTAGTCATCTACTGATTGTGCCTACTTCTGGAAGTGAAAAGCAGTGTCCTTGATTATAGACCAGACTCTTTTGCATTTCTGTCCCTTAGCAGCAGGTCTTAGCCTTTAGCTAAATGCCTCCTAAATGACTCAGGCTGATGTATTGAGGCAGAACTAATAATCAGTGCTGTGTCCTAGCTGAACTCACGTTGGTTGACTATTTACTAGAGAATGAAGTGTTATCTTCAACACCAGCAAATGCTAAGCAGGATAATTTGGGAAGGGGCTTAAAGGATAAAGTTTAAAGATTTCTTATATTTTTCCTGAGTCCAAATCATATCCCCTACTGTGTCTCCCATCTCTCAACCTGTGCCAACACTAATTTCAGCTTGGGGCAGGGATATTGGTTTTTGTAGTTCCATGAGGTACATGATTCTCTGACCCATAGTCTTAAATTACTACTCACATCCAAATGGGGGAAAGATATCTCTTAACTAAGTTATATACTATTGCCTTCATGCTTTCAGTGGGACCAATTTATTCTTGAAGCTTTTTCTTTTCCTGAAACACATCAAGAAGCAGAAAACATACTAAAATTTTGATGACTTCTCTAACACTCCAGTCTCAGCAGGTACATTGTCTGAGTCAAAGGAAACAACAGGTGACCCTTCAGTCATACATCTCAGAACAGCATAACAAAGACTGTCAACTTTCTTGCTCTTAATATGGGGGTGTCTCCATCCCCTCCACGCTTAGCCTCAACCAAACCCTCATTGTAGAGTCTGTCCCTAGCAATGGCCTGCTCCTAGCATCAATTCTAGGCTTCTTTTTTTTCTTCTTTTCAGTTGTAAAGGATAGAAAACCAACCCAATCTATCTTAAGAAAAAAATGAAGGAAATTTATTGAATTGTCTGACCGGAAAGTCCAAAAGTGAGAATTCAAAACAGCTGGATGGAAGATCTCAAACAATTTACCTGGACCCACTCTCATTTTCTCTTTCTCTACTCTCCAGCTCTCTCTTTCTCCTTCCATCTCTCAGATATGCTTGTTTCTGTTTTGTTTGTTTCATTTTATTTATCTTGGCCTCATTCTTTCTTGCCATAGATGGACTGTGTTCACGTGACAGGAAACATGGCCACTGGCATCCCAACCCTACATCCATATGGTTCACAATCCATAAATGTAATTTAATTCAGGGGCCCATTTCTGGTTCTCTAACACAACCATGTGAGCCAGCTACACAGTAGAGAAGTATAAGTCATTAACACCTACACCAGGATACTCAAGGACTTCCCTGTTTCCTGCCGTAACATTAAATTCGGGACAGCTCTAGCACCCCAAGGACCACCCAGATTCAGTCCTGACCAGAACAAGCTTGGCAGGCCCAATGGCGATCACTACTTTCAAGAAGCTAAAAGGATGTGGATTTTAGGACAATACAAAAGAAAAAGAAAGTGCTGAGATTTATTGATTCCAAAGAAAGAGTCACCCTTAAGTAATTTGCCCAAGTTACAAGAAATTCTCAGAAGTTCATAGAGAGGACCAAAATTAGCCTAGTTCAAGAGAACTCCTGACCAGGAACCAGGCAAGACATAAAGACTATCCCACAAGTATAACCGTCGATATTGAGCTTGTCTAGAATCAGCTTCTCAAAAACACTGCCATTTGATATCTCATTTTTCCAAATCCTTCTCTTTCCAGCCTATCTTTCTTTTAGTTATTCTTTAGCTACCCTTTGTTATTTATTCTTTGACTGTGGTGTGTTTGTATGTGGTCTGTAGATTATAAATTCTTGAATCTACTGAGACTTGTTTTATGGTCTAGTATATGGGCAGTTTTTGTAAATGTTGCATGACATGTGGGAATCTATATATTTCATGAAATAAAACTTCTTAATTGCAAAGAAAAAGAGAAAGAAAGAAATGAGTTATGAAGGCCATAAAAACATATGGAAGAACATTAAATGCTTGTTGTGAAATGGAAGAAGCCAGTCTGAAAAAGCAGCTTATTGTATGATTCCAACTATATGATATTCTGGAAAGGCAACTCTATAGGACAGCGAAAAGATCAGTGGTTGCCAGCAGTTTGTGTGGGGGGAAGGAGGGTGAATAGCATAGGAGATTTTTTAGGGCAATGAAATTCTTCTGTATGCTACTGTAATTGTGGATACATGACATTATTCATTTGTCAAAACCCACAGAATTGTACAACAGAAAAAGTGAACCCTAATTTAAACTATGGACTTTAGTTAATAATAACATGTCAATATTGGCTTATCAATTGTACCAAATAAGCCATACGAATGCAAGATGCTAACAATAGGGGAGACTGAGGGGGGTATATGGGAACTCTTGGTACTTTTTGCTCACTCTTTTTGTAAACCTAAAACTGTTCTAAAAATAAAGTCTAGCCAGTTTTGCTCAGTGAATAGAGCATTGGCCCACAAACTGAAGGGTCCCAGTTTCGATTCCAGTCAAGGGCACATACCTTGGTTGTAGGCTCAACCCCCAGCCCTGGTCAGGGTGCATGCAGGAGGCAACCAATTGATGTGTCTCTCTCACATTGCTGTTTCTCTCTCTGTCTCTCCCCCTCCCTTCCACTCTCTCTACAAATCAATGGGAAAGTATCCTTGGGTGAA
This sequence comes from Plecotus auritus, assembly GCF_963455305.1. Lineage (NCBI taxonomy): Eukaryota > Metazoa > Chordata > Mammalia > Chiroptera > Vespertilionidae > Plecotus > Plecotus auritus. Next base: position 155,048,692 of record NC_137782.1, read on the forward strand.
GAGTAACAAAAAATTAAATAAAAATAAAGTCTAATAAAAAAAACACACCACACCACATAGTTGGCTAAAGCATCTTTTGGTACCAGAAATAAGGAAGTGCTCAAAAACAATATGTGGGTACGTCAGAAGCACTCAGGAGCCAATCTAAAAGAGTTCCCAGTAGCCAAAGCTGGATCGACTTGTATAACAGATAAATAATGATGGCATGGGGTTATGATCCAAAGAATAAAATAAATACCCACAGTTCATCTGATATAAATAAACTAATAAGTAAACGAAGAAGGGACAACTCTTACTTATAGAAGAATTCCAATTGATAAATACAGAAGGCATGAGGAAAATAGAAAATCATCAGAATACTACACTAATAATTGCAAGATGAATCCTCAAATTCATGGAAATTTGAAGAGAAATAGGATATTTGCATGGTCTCAAAATACTGCCTACAAAGTTTATTCATTGCAATGGGAAAATAGTAACTGTATGATGGAGAAACCTGGCAGACATCACCTTAACCAAGTGATCAAGATTACCATCACAAGTAATAAAATATATTGAATCATGTATCTACCCAGATGATGCATTGAGAAGGGTACATAGTATCCTTCCCGAAAATGTATAATCACATCTAATTATGAGAAAACAAAAGGAAAACCCAAATAGAGGGGCATTCTATAAAATATCTGATCAGACTCTTCAACAGTATCCAAGTCATGGGAGACAAGGAAAGGCTGAGGTGCTGTCATATTGGGGAGGACTAAACGCAAGGAGACCATGGCTGGCTCCTGGGCCAGACAAGGGACAGCAGTGGGAAAACTGATGGAATCTGAATGAAGTCTGCAGTATACTTAATTGTTATGTATAATTTTCATAATTGTATTGTGGTTATGTAAGACATTAGAGGAAATTGAGTGGAAGGCATATAGAAAATCTCTGTACTATTTTTGTAACTCTTCTGTAAGTCTAAGCTTATTTCAAAATAAAAAGTTAAAAACAGTAGTTGGTGTTGTTCTATGCTGGCTTTTGTTACCAGTGTCTAAACTATTTATGCGGCTGGGAAAATTACTAACTAAAAGTTTTTCTTTCCCCCAAAGACAGAGTTATATAAATAATATAATCATCTTCGTTAATGAGAGATCATTAATTGAGAATTAACCAAAAAAGAGAAGGAAAACACCTTATAGAAAAAGAAAAGGGGGAAATAATATTAGCATATTCTGTTAAACAAAGTTAATATGTAATTGTGAGCGTTTAAGTATTCATACTGTGTAAATGCCTTTTGCAAATAAGATTATAGATTTGCTTGCAAACAGAAAACATGCTAAATAAATGTAAGGTGCTATTATTTAAAACAACAACAACAACCAGTGGATGATATTGGCAGCAATCCCTGCAGAAATCTCAGGCTTCCAGGAAGATGCTATCTATAAAGAAACATGCACTGCGCACAGCATCCCCACAGCTAGATGGGAGACAGCAAAGGAGAACTAAACATTTCGCTCCGAGTTCTCCCATGAATTGAAATTGATTGGCTTGCTGGACAGTAACATGGTGACTTTCAGGATGAATATTCAGGGGACAGAGTCCTCAAGCTTCAGATTGCTCCACAAAGTTTCTCTGTGGAGCCCAGGCAAATGTAAACAGGGACTTAGCCCAAGTAAGTGACCCTTCAGCTCTGGTACTTGTAACTATGAGCATGTCTGTGTTGCTCCTGTCCACTTACCTGCCCTCCTCCCTTTTATCCACAGAGCTGACGAAGCACAGGGACCTGGGGGGTGGCGGAGGGTGGAGGGGGGGCAGGCTGAAGTCTGTGCGTTTACATCAGTTCTGCAGGACACAGCAAAATCCGAAATGGATTGTGACCTGATGGTAATCTTTCCCAGCGAATCAAGCGATCATTGATTAAAAATAGCTTTGAACATGTATCACACTTCTATTTCAGGCCTCGTTTTATTTGGAATGCAAATTCTGCTGGAAGCCAGAGCTACAGGAGCAGCAGCTGGAAATCTACTCAGACATTCTAGCCGATTCACACCAAGCCCAGTTGGCAAAATTAATGCTATTCCGCAGTGTCGGAGAAGGAGAGATGGTTAATTATGCCCTACTGACCCATGGTTTCTATTATGGGCACATCTGGACTGAGAGGCTCATTTGAAATCCCCAAATTCACTGTTTTCTAGAGCCTAAACCAAGTTTAAAAATTGATTTATGAGGATGAGACGGTAGTGCATGCAAACTGCCTCGCCCACAGACACCACGGCAGGCTCCAGTGAAAGTCTGTCCTAGTTTCAAAGGCTCTTTTATGCCTCAGGTGCTCATATTTTCATCAGTGTTTCCTACCAGTTCTGAAAGCGCAGTGTTTGGACAGGTTTCTCAGTAAATAATAAATAAAGCACACAGGCCCATTCCTGTATCTCAGGGCTAAGGATTTTTATTTCCAGGACACCCTCAACCTCTACAAGCTGTGATATTTTCATCTCTGAAAGGAAGATGGGCTGGGACTTTGCCTGTTTCAAAGAGGAAGCCTTTCAAGGAATGCCTGTGCCCTGCGTGGAGACCCAGCCATTTGCTCAGAGGAAAACTTCCTCCAAAAGATCACTGACTCCTATTCTGGCAGCAGGAGTGGTCGAGCAGAGACTGCACTGTTGGAGGTGCATCTTTGAGAAGAGAATTAAAGCAGACCAGGGTGGCAATTCAAATTTTACAGGACCTTAATGTTAGCCAACTGGCTACTTTCTCTTGCACTTAGGCCTCAAATAACACAGGTCCCTTAACCTCCCTATGCCTCAGCCCATTTCCCAGTGTTCACAGAGTGGAGAGCATCATCAGACCAGGCAGCAGCCCCCAGACAGAGATGTAGGGCAGGCATACCTTGAAGAGTCAGGTGTCCCCGACAGGAGGTGATATCAGAAGCACTGGGAGTGGCTTTTGCATTTCTCTACCATGACACCAAATGCTAAGACTACGAGTGGCCCTTCCCACGGGAAGTCCTGTAAGGAAATGACAGATGAGGGTCAGATCTGGGGGAAACAAGGTGGAATCCAGATTTACTCAACACAAAAGTTAAGGGTGGCGCCTGGATTCAGAAACCAAATGGAAGGAGCATGGTGCCCTGGAAGAGCAAGTGCTTTGGAAGCAAACAGATTTGCGTTCAAATCCCAGTTCCACTGCAAGAGTTTCAGCAATTTCCTTGCCTTTCTGGGCCTCTGTTTTCCTCATAGGAAAATGGGGCTAATAATGCTTTTTTAAAGGAATTGTATGAGAATTAAATTAGATAGACTATGGGGAGGGGTAAAAAAGAAAAAGCTAGGCTCGGAGTGGCATTCTGTAAATGTTAACTCTCCTGCTCCCTGTTCCCCTGACCCAGTGGTTCTTGCCCCTGGCTGCAGATGAGAATCACTGGGGAACTTTTGAAACCCCATACTATGCCCAAGCCTCCCATGCCCCAGAGATCCTAAATGTAAAAGATTCAGTGATCAGTATTTTTTCAAATGTCTTTAAGACCCTCCCAAGAGATTCTAATATGTTTCTAAGATTCAGAACCACTGCCCAAGTATATCAGAATGAATATCACCTTTGGATTTGAAATTTTCTATGGTTTAGGCAAATATTTTACTTATCTAAAGCTTAACTTTTTTAATTATTTTAACAATTGGGAATAATAATCTGAATTTATAGGATTTGAATATATTTGAGATATAGTTAATAAAACTCCTAAAAGAAGAAACTGGCAATTAGTAGATGCTCAATAAGTATTCGTTGCTTTTCCCTTTCTTTTCTTGTCATTAGTCAGGGAACATGTATGTGCCGAATATTATTAGAATAAATAAGAACAACAAATGTGAGATATTACCAGTCAGGCAGTTTTGAAATTAAGATATTACTAACTACCTTAGGCAAGACTGTCTTATCTATATTCTGCTGAACACGCGGTTAAATCCTAGGATAGGGAAGGCAAATATGACGTCCATTTACCTCATTCTTCCCTTCTATGCTCATTGCAGACATCTCTAATCAATCACAGCACCCTTTCCAATTGATCCCCTATGAGGCCTCAAACTCCTTTGCCATAGAGATCTCTCAGCAATTAATCAGAGCTGGAATACAGGGAAATAAATTTGCCATCCTTATCTTAGGTGATGGGCTGCCTTAAGCCGGCAAATGAGGCATATTTCAGAGATGATTAAGTGGGTTCCCTCGTATGTAGGGAGTGTGTGGCCAGAGATAAAGGCAGATCCTCATAAGGCCCAACTTTATACAATCTGATCTATACTAAGCTAAGAATCTATGCTTTGTGGCGAGGACAGGGAATATAGCGGGGGAGTGAGTAAACACCAAGTGAAAAACGAAAGAGCCGGTGTCTGCAGGGTGCTTAGTGCACTCAGGGTGTGCCTGCCTCCTACAATTTCCACAAAGTGCTGTCAGATCATTTTCCAAAAGCCAGATTATTTCTCTAAGAAACGTGAAGCCAACTATTGCAGTGTTTCTTCCCCAAGGTGATAGGCAGAGGCTCCGATGAGAAAGCCCCCATAAGCTCAAGTCTGTGGGTGAAAGCTTGACATTGTACCTGCAGGCTTCCAGAACTGAGAGCTTTTGAACACTGAGGCCAGAAGATTGGTGCAAATGGCTGGAGTCCTCACCTACTGTGCCCACCCGAGGATAGCCAGCACTTCTGAAAATGAAGCTTCTGCTAATACCCCTTTTTACTGGTTAACCCCTTTGCTGTGTTCACTTGTTACACAGCAGCATTAGCCCCTGCTGGACAATATACTGACAGTTTAGAGCTGGTTCCACAGCAGGCAAAAGCAATAATTCGGATAGCCTGTTTAAAAGTCTTTTATTTGGGACCTTATAAACTACATAAAGATATGTCATTAAGCTCAAAATCAATATATCCCCAAGTCAATTTCCTTTTATCCGGATCCCAAAAATGCCTGCAGTTACATTAAGGCCACCCCACACTTGGGGAATGTAATGAAGGGAAAAGGGGAATAGAAAGAGACAACTATCTTAACAATTTCATTCAAAATATCGTACTTTGGCCCAGCTGGTGTGGCTCAATTGGTTGAGCATCACCCTGTACACCAAGAGGTCGCTGGTTCCATTTTCCAGTTAGGGCACATGCCCAGGTGGATTGCAGGTTCAGTCCCCAGCAGGGAGCCTTGCAGGAGGCAGCTGATTGATGGATGTTTCTCTTTCATCATCAATGTTTCTCTCTCTCCCTCTCCCTCTCCTTCTCCCTACCTTTCTCACTAAAATCAATAAAAACAGATTTAAAAAAAAATCTTACTTTGAATCTTTACAAAAATATATGAACCTATAAAAGATATTGCCTGGTCAGTGTGTCTCAGTGGTTGAGCGTCTACCTATGAACCAGGAGGTCAGGGTTCGATTCCTAGTCAGGGCACATGCCCAGGGTTGCAAGCTCAATCCCCAGTAGGGGGCATGCAGGAGGTAGCCGATCAATGATTCTCATCATTAATGTTTCTATCTCTCTCTCCCTCTGCCTTCTTCTCTGAAATCAATATAAACATATTTTACAAAGTAAAAATAAAAGGTATTGATGGGCCTCCTCTCAGGGTTTTTGGAAAGAGCCGTACAAGCAAGGATTCATGAAGCTTAAGCTATAATAAGTTCACAATTTGTCCCTGCAGAGGAGCACACAGGATCCAAATGATATAGCAGAGAAACATCTTCAGAGATCATTAGTAGAACTCCCTTGGTACACAACAACGGGAAAACTGAGGCCCTCGGAGGTTGTGTGACATCCCCATAGTCACAAATATGGTTAGTGACAGAGCGGGGACTGGAATTGTGGCACCAACTCAGTGCTCTTTAGCTTTGTGGTTTTTCCCCTTAAGATCTTTAGACTCTGAGAGCTCAATTTCAGCTCAGTGTATATTGAAGGAAATAAAGTGTTTGGAAGAGGTGTCACTCCAGATTTCATTTAGGCAAAGTACCAAATAAATACCTTTTATCCCTGTGATCAGTCTCACAGCCTCTCACAGAGTACTTGTCAACAGAGATATTTTGCTGATGCATTGAATCTTACTCAACAAAGGGGAAAAAAATCCCTTTCATAAGTCATAATGCATAACGCATATGTTGAGATATGGTTTGGTATCCAAATAGACATCCTCTATCCAAAAGAAGAAAAAAATTACTAAATGTTAATACTAATGCTAATGTTAGCCTATTACAAGTGTCTCTCTCATGCTGTGGCTCTATTCTGATTTGTGCCTTGAGATAAAGATTTCATATCCCTCATTTGAATGACAGTATCCACATACTGGGTTTTTATGGGCTGCAGTATGTTCCTATACTAACATTTCAATGCAGTCACTTCCATTCAGAAGATTTATTTCATCTGAAAATTCACCCACATCACACAATTAAATCAATTTAAATATCAGTTATCTAGGCCACATTCTATTGTCCTCATGCATACAAAAATCATTTCTTAAATGCCCAGCTGTGTCATTTCTATACTGTAATAAAGGAAATAGGAGAAGCATGTGACACTGAAGATGAGATACAACAGTGAATAATACAAGATGTTTGCCCTCATGGAGCTCCTAGACAAGGGGGAGAAGTAGGTACCTGGCCCAGTGGCCACAATGCAATATGGTAGAGTCTGAGAGCACAGAGGCAGGGAACAGTCATTCAGCCAGGGACCTGGGAACTCAAGAAGGCTTTGGAGAGCTGACACTTGAATTAATTCTCATAAGAAAACATTCCCTAGAGAGGAAACAGCACAGACATTAGAAGCAGAAGGACCAATATGTGCAAAGGTTTGGAGATATGAAGGAGAATGTTTAGGAGACCACTAACAAGTTAATTTTGGCTACAACTTGGAGCGCTGGGGAGCAGGGAGGGTGGTAGCAGAAGAAAAGCTGAAATGCAGAGTGTCATATCAGTCTGGGAAGGATTTGGGTACCAGGCTAAGGAGTTTGGACTTGCTTCTGTAGGAAAGAGCAGCTTCAAAACAGCATAGTGACATCATCAGATCTGTGCTTAGGAAAGCCAAGTATAGGAGTCAAGGAGTTACAAGGACCTTTGTGTTTGGCAAAGGTCTAGGCAAGAAACAAGAGCCCAAGCTATGAAAATCTCAATGACTATGACGACAGCATCCACTGGCAAAGGATCTCAAGAGGTATCTTTTAATAACCATCTCACTGTAAAAGTCTGTAATGAGAAATGTCAGAGCTGAATAACCAGACTAGAGCCCTCCCCATCTTCTTTCATACAGCAAGCAGTTACTCACAACATAAAGTTGGCAGATCATTTCTATATGTGAACAAAACATGTCTCAGGATGACCCATATCTCATCCTTTCCTCCTACTCCAGCCTAATGACAGCACATGTTGCTTACCTTTTTTTTTTTTTTTTTTTTTTTTTTTAAACAACCCATGAGGCTGAATCTAGATGGGCCAATAAGTCTGATTCATAGAGATGACAATGATGTAAGAGGCTGGGGACCTAAGACTCAAAGCTCCTCCCTTCTAGGTCAAACAGGAAAACACAGAAATGTACCGGCCCAATGGGAACAAAAGTGTCAGCTTGTTAGTAGGCCAGTGAGTGTCCAATAAGTCCCCAAAAGCAGAGTTCACCGGTAAAAGCTAGATTGGAGGAGAAAAGATTAAGTTTAAGGATAAATGTGGCTTCTGCTCCCATCACAAATCTATACCTTGAGGCCTGAGCGCTCAGACACACCTATGATGAATGGGCACTCAGAACCGACTCCAAGCCCACTCACTCAGCCATCAGAATGGATGAGGTCTGAAGTGGGCACTAGGACAAAGGGAGAATTACTAACCTCTGTCTCATGAGCAGCCCTGCTCAGGGGCCTTCTCAGGGGAGAGGGAAAGGAAGGGAGCTCTTAGCTCTGGGTCCAGGCAGTGAAAGCCAAAGTGGAAGCCAGTCATCCTTGTCAGTCAAACGTGGCAAAGGAACAGTTGCTCATTCTGACCAATCAGACTGATCAGAAGGTCCCAGTAAGAGGATGAAGAGAGGCAGAAACATCCTCCCCGCATGGAGAGAGGACAGACATGTTTGGTAGTTGGCAGAGGTTGACAAAGAATGTACAGAATGCCCAGTTAAGAGTTGAATTTCAGGTAAACAACAAATAATCTTGTAGTATACATATGCCCCAAATATTGCATGGGATATGCACTTAAAAATTATTCATTGTTTATCTGAAATCCAAATGAAACTGAGCATCCTATACTTTCATTTGATAAATTTGACATCCCTAGTGGAAGAATCTTCCCCCATGGCATAGATATTCACATCCCCACATCTGACTTCTAGAATGGGGAACTTATAAATCATCCAGTCCATCAGCTTGAATTTATTCATGATGAAAATGAAGAGGCCCAGACAACTGCAATAACTCTCCCAAAGTCATGCTATTATTTGTTTGTTTTTTGTTAATACTCACCCCTTATTTTCCCATTGATTTTTAGAGAGAGGGGAAGAGAGGGAGAAAAGGAGGGAGGGAGGGAGGGAGAGAAACATGCATGTGAGAGACACACACCAATTGGTTGCCTCCTGAAAGTACTCTTACCAGGGCCATGGATGGAACCTGCAACCCAGGTATGTGCCTTTGAGCGGGAATTAAACCCAAGATGCTTCCGTCTGAGGGCCAATGCTCTAACCACTGAGCAGCCGGCCAGGGCCCATAGTCATGCTACTGTTAATGGCAGACCAAGGAATAAAATACATTTGTATTTTCTATTGTGGTGTTCTTCCCTCTCTGCCTTCCTAAGCCCTTTCTACTCCTTGGCTCCCTAGCTCCTAAATTACATGAAAATTCCCTAAGGGCAAAGAGAATTATTTTTTAATACTTTCTCCCAGTGCCTAACACAATGCTTTATGAGCCCTGGCAGTGCAATCGATATTGTGGAGTGGCAGGCCATGTGGCTGAATTACCTGGATAACTGCCACATCTTTCCACTTCGCTCAGACCTTCTGTGTCCTATTTTTGTAAACCCATTTTTGGGGCAGTTGCTGAAAGGTTGGCACAGCCTCTAGCCAGGTGTGAAAATTGTCCTAACCCTCCTGAGAGGCCATGAGGTATGGGTTTCTGAATAACAGAGCGCCTTTGGGAAGCATCCTTTCTATTGGGGTAATGGGTTCGAGGAAAACACAGCTGAGACCTGTGAGCTTTTGCATGAAAGGAAGTCTTATTTTAATCAGGAATTTCAGCTTCCTCCATGGCAAACCTTTGACTAGAGCTGCCAGCAAAGAACCAGCTGGACGTGTAGGCTTTCTTTCACTCCTTTCCCTTGCCTCCCTCTTGTGGACAAGCAGGCAAGTAGTTAGTACAATGGACATGAGCAGGCAAAGAGTCCTTAAACCGCCTCACAGATGATGTCTCTGCCACACACGGCACTTGTCAGGCCAGCCCTTGACAAGTTAGTGAAGAGAGGTGATCTTCGCTGCCCTCCATCACTTCTCACAACTCATACCATTTTGTCTTCTCCTTATTCCCAGAACCTTGATCATCTCCCTAGCCCCCCTCCACCCCAACCTCTTTCAACCTCCATCTCCATGTTCCTGACCTGCTTCCGCTATGAACCAACCAAGACTTAGGCTTCCTGGAGTCCTAGAGTTCCAGGCAAGCAATTCCTCACTCCTCCAGGGAGCAAGTTGCATCATTCCAATGAAAAGCGACCACATAGTCTTAAGCCAGATGCTGAGATGCTTCATGATAATAATATTTATTTAGTGCTTAATAATGTAAACTCCTTTCACTAAGCGTTTGATACCCATTATCTCGTTTATGCTCATAATCTTCACAGTAAACCCGATACTGTGCTTATGTCCATTTGACAGATGAAGGAACTGAGGTTTGGAAACATTAAATAATGCACTCAAGCTTTTACTCTAAGTTGCAGAACTGGGATTCAGACTCAAAACATTTGGCTCTGGACTCCAAAAAGCTCTGTTTCATAGGACTTTCTGCAGTAATGGAAATATTGTGTCATCCAATACAGTGGGTACTAGCCTTAAAGAGCTACTGAGTATTTGAAATGTGACTACTGCAACTAAAGTTTTCATTTTAATTTATTTTATTTTATTTAAATAGCCACAGATGACTAGGAGTTACTCGAACAGCACCACTTAGAACATAACCCCTGTGTTATTCCAGTTACTTGCTTTTCCTTTCCCACACACAGACTCACATGCACGCCCTGGGTGGGTTAGGGATCCTTACTCCACATAAAGTTAAAGTAGACCCTGACTACAAAATTGATAGTTGACTATGTCCTCTTTGATGCAAGAAGGCAAGGGAAAGTGAATCAATAATATGAAAGACATGATCTCTTATCCTCACTCTGCTGTGACAAGTGACAATAATTTCTCTGAGCCTCAGTTTCTGCCTTTGTTCAAGGATGGAGCTGTACCCCATGACTTCAAAGATCACTTCCAGCTCTAAGGTTCCCCACCTGCTCTGGCTCTCAAGGTGGCACATTGAAAACAAGAGTCCCAGGTGATGAGCTGGCACCCACCGTGATTATCTGGAGGAACAGTCAAGCAAACATGCTTGATTGTGCACATCCAACACCCCATAATATATAGGGTTCTTTTTTTAGAACCCTAATCAGAGATTCCATTTTCATAATTAACATCTTTAGGAGTAATTGCAAATGACACATCTGTTCACCATCACCCCCTCCTTGGCAAAGTGTGTGTTATAAACAACGTTTCTTCAGCTTGGTAAATGCTTGGTGCCGGTCCTTTGCTTCTTGCTTTAGTCACTTTCTGCCTGGGGGTGGTGATGACCCTGGGTGACCTATTTCTGCATGGTCCCATCCCTTCTGCCAATGGCACTCAAACCAGATTGCCTGGGACAACTACCCATTTTGACTGGCCACAGAGCATGAGTTCTTACTCTTGGTTTCCTACATCAAGGTTTTAGAGGATTCATGAAATTGTATGAAATGCTAGGTAAACATACTTGTGTATGTATGTTCTAGGGAGAAGGTTCATGGCTTCCATTAGAGTTTCAATGGATGTCTATGATCCAAAAAATAATTAAGAAACATTTTATCTGCTTCCATTTATATGAAGGTGAGAATAGGTACATCTATAGAGATAGAAAGTAGATTAGTGGTTACTTAAGTCAGGGATGGATAGGGGGTACAAATAAGAGGACAGGGGTGATAGCTAAAGGATACAAGGTTTCTTCTTAAGGTGGTGCAAGTGTTCTAAAATTGGCTGTGATGGTTACCCATATCTGTGAATATACTAAAAAATAAACACTGAATTTCACCTGGGTAAATTGTACAGTATGCGAATTATATCTCAATAAGACTGTTTTAAAAAATGGCTAAGAACCCCTGCTTTGAAAAGGGGGTCGTAGACTGTGGGTGCCCACAGACAGTGAAGCTGGGACCTCTTTTCTCTCAGAAAGCCTTGGGTGGTACCAAACACAGGTCTTTATTAGAAGAAAGGCCTGCTTTATGTGGGGCCTCCCAAGGGTATGGTTTAATAGTATCAGGAAGGCTCTCTAGGCCAATATCTCTCAAGCTTTAACAAGCATATGAGTTACTCAGTGGTCTTTTTAAAATTCAGATTCTGATCCAGTATTAAAGGGCAGGACAAGATTCTCCTAGTGGTCCAATGAATACAGTAAGAAGGCACTAGACCAAAGCTATGTTCACATCCTCTCACCTCCCATGGATCTTCATGCCACCCAGCTCTGTATAACAACTTAATTTCCTGAGATATATAGCTCTGGATACACTTTCTTTCTGTCTAGAGCTCTTTCCCCAGCTAAATTCTCTGCTCCCTTGCTCTAATGAACTGAGCTGAACAGCTTGGAAACCTCAAATGCCCCCTTTATCCTTCTCCCTTAAAGTCTAAGCCAGAAACAGGCCAATCAGTTCATTAGTTTTATTTCCCCTCAGCCCCACACTGGCCCAGTTTAGCCCTTCAGAATGAGTTTGCATCCCATAAAAGGCACACCTAGCTCAAATACAACTTGGACACACACAAAAAAGTTATTTCAGCTATGTGTCCTAAATGTAAAATTTTTACTCATCCCACTAAACATTTTACTTCCCTGGTACTGGATGAGAAAGTATGGCACCCTGATGCTGATTTTGAACCAAGGAAGTATTCCTTTAAGGGGAGAAGGTAGTCAATATAAAGCAGATTGCCTCAAAAAAGAATAAGGACTCCTTCATCAGCCTTATTCAAGTAGAACAATATCACACTGCTGTAGCAGGGATTGAGTGGTATAGTAGATTAAAAAATATGGCCACAATATTTTGCAACAACTCCCATCAAAGGGTGGAGTCCACTTCTCCACCTTGAATCTAGGCTGGCCCTGTGACTTGTCTTCACCAGTCAAATGTGGCAGAAGTGTTGTATGAGTTCCAGAGCCCAGTTCCAAGAGACCTTGCAGCTTCTTCCCCCTTGAAATGCTGCCCAGAGAACACCATGTAAGGAACCCAACCTAGCCAACTAGGATGAGAGGCTGCATGAGATGAACAAGGCACCCCAGCTGACAGCCAGTACCACTACCAGACCAGTGAATTAGGCCATCTTGGACCTCCCCTCGCCCCCCACCCCACCACACACACACACACACACACACACACACACACACACACACACACACGAGTCCAGGTGAAAATAGCAGATGATGAAGGCCTGAGGAGGAGTGGACAGAGGGCTAGAAGATGTCAATGGGGGGTAGGTGGAAATATGTAGTACTTTCAATAAATATTTGTTAAAAATAAAAATGAAACAGCAGAGGAACAACTCAGCCAACCCACAGAATTGGGAGAAATTTCTGTTGTTTTATATCACTACAATCTGAGGTGGTTTGTTACACAACAGTAGATAACAGCGGTAGATAGGATGACAAACTAGGTAACATCTAAAAATTCTTCAAACATGATTCTGTGTTAGTAGTGCCTGGCCAGTGTTGCTCAGGGGTTGAGTATCAACCTAGGAATCCAAGGTCACGGTTCGATTCCCAGTCAGGGGACATGGGCTCAATCTCCAGTAGGGAGTGTGCAGGAGGCAGCCTATCAGTGATTCTCTCTCATCATTGATGTTTCTATCATTGATGTTTCTATCTCTCTCTCCCTCTCCCTTCCTCTCTGAAATCAATAAAAAATATATTAAAAAGAAAAAGAAATGTTAGTAGGGGGCGGGGTAGGGGGGGAGTTGATTAAGCCTCTATCAAGCTTTTTCTTCTATACATCAGAGCTCCGCGCTCCATTTACAATAAGTCTGGTTTCTGCATGTGCTTTTGTTGCTGGTTTGCCATGTGAGAAAAACAATGAAGGGCCTCTTTCACACCTTAGTAACTCTATTGTAACAGGGTGTCTTGCTTGAACTGTGGGGGAGGGGGGAGGATTTAGATATATTTGCAGCTACTAGAGTTAGGTCACATCTCCCCACTGCGTGAATATTGTGCCTGAGGCCTTTGGAGTTAGATTGGACTAAGTTGGGCATGCTGATATGGGGTGCCCAGAGGGAGAGAAGGGAAAACAGGATGACAATGGGTGAGGATGGAGTAATGTTTTCCCCCCACCCTGACCTCAACCCCATCACAAAGGACTGATTATGAATCTCAAAGAAAATAGGAATTACACCAGAAGCTGAAGGAAGACCTTGGGGAAATCTAGGCACACACAGCTGCTTTGGAGCCCAGGGACAGAGCTGGCAACAGGGTTCCCTTCCTCACCCTGGCCGGCTCTGCCAGGCACACAAAGCACCTTGGGTTTCCTAAGAAGAAAAGACTGTGGATGTGTTTCATGGGGTCCCCTTATCACTGAGGGCTCAGTCATCCAACACAGGGATAAGGACCCCTGACAAAGGAGGCCAAGAACATGAGCCAAACTGTTTCTGAGCATGTGTGACATGCCAACACCTTGAGGATGCTCTGAAATAACTAAAGGAGACCCAGGGGGAAGGTGTCAGAGGTTCAGCCTAAGCAGAAAGACATCTGTCTAAAGCATCGGCGTGAATGTGTCCAAACATGTACGCACAAACTGGCTACACCATGAAATGTCTTTTTCAGTTTCTCTTTCTGGTGGCAGAGATCCCCATGACCCACCAGACGTTCTGATAGCATCCAACTGCTTTGTACATTCTTCATTTTTGTTCTTTTTTTAAAAAATAAATCTTTATTGTTCAGATTATTACAATTGTTCCTCTTTTTTCCCCCCATAGCTCCCCTCCACCTGGTTTCCACCCCACCCTCTGCCCTTACCCTCCCCACAACTGTCCTTTTCCATAGGTGTACAATTTTTGTCCAGTCTCTTTCCATACCCCCCACACCCCTTTCCCCCCGAGGATTGTCAGTCCACTCCCTTTCTATGCCCCTGATTCTATTATATTCACCAGTTTATTCTGTTCATCAGATTTTTTATTCACTAGATTTTTAGATTCACTTGTTGATAGATATGTATTTGTTGTTCATAATTTTTATCTTTACCTTTTTCTTCTTCTTCCTCTTCTTAAAGAATACCTTTCAGCATTTCATATAATACTGGTTTGGTGGTGATGAACTCCTTTAGCTTTTTCTTATCTGTGAAGCTCTTTCTCTGACCTTCAATTTTTTTTTTCTTTTTTTTTTTTTTTAATATATATTTTATTGATTTTTTTACAGAGAGGAATGAAGAGGGATAGAGAGTTAGAAACATCAATGAGAGAGAAACATCAATCAGCTGCCTCTTGCACACCTCCTACTGGGAATGTGCCCGCAACCAAGTTACATGCGCTTGACCGGAATCGAACCTGGGACCTTCCAGTCTGCAGGCCGACACTCTATCCACTGAGCCAAACCGGTTTTGGCCTGACCTTCAATTCTGAATGATAGCTTTGCTAGGTGGAGTAATCTTGGTTGTAGGTTCTTGCTATTCATCACTTTAAATATTTCTTGCCACTCCCTTCTGGCCTGCATAGTTTCTGTTGAGAAATCAGCTGACAATCGTATGGGTGCTCCCTTGTAGGTAACTAACTGTTTTTCTCTTGCTGCTTTTAATATTCTCTCTTTGTCTTTTGCTCTTGGCATTTTAATTATGATGTGTCTTGGTGTGGTCCTCTTTGGATTCCTTTAGTTTGGGGTTCTGTGCGCTTCCTGGACTTGTAAGTCTATTTCTTTCACCAGGTGGGGGAAGTTTTCTGTCATTATTTCTTCAAATAGGTTTTCAGTATCTTGCTCTCTCTCTCTTCTTCTGGCACCCCCATAATTTGGATGTTGGTATGCCCAGAGGCTCCTTACACTATCTTCATATTTTTGCATTATTTTCTCTTTTTGCTTTTCTGGTTAGGTGTTTTTTGCTTCTTTGAATGTCAAATCTTTGACTTGATTCTTGCGATCCTCTAGTCTGCTGTTGGATCTCTGTATATTATTTTTTATTTCAGTCAGTGTATGCTTAATTTCTAGTTGGTCCTTTTTCGTATCCTCGAGGGTCTCACTAAATTTATCAGCCTTTTCTAGGAAATTCTTGAAAAACCTTATAATCGTGGTTTTGAACTCTATATCCAGTCATTTGTTTTCCTCCATTTCTTTCATTTGTGTCCTGTTTCCTTGTTTCTGCATTTTGGCTGCTTCCCTGTGTTGATAGAGTGGCTTTGTGTGCTAGGTGTCCTATAGGGCCCAGTGGCTCAGCCTCCCCAGTTACCTGAGGTGGACACTCTCGGTGCACCCCTTTGTGGGCTCTGTGCACAGTCTTGTTGTAGTTAAGCCTTAATTGTTGTTGGTATCACTGGGAGGAATTGACCTCCAGGCCAATTGGCTGTGAGGGTCAGCTGTGTCTACTATGGGAGAACTTCTGTGCTGGAGACATCCTTATGAGGCAAGACTTGCTTCAGTGGGGCTTTGGTGCTCACTGAGTCTGCCCCCTGAGTGTGTCCCTTATGGATCTGAGGAGTTGTAATCTGGATGGTCCCACTCTGACCCCTGGGTACACTGGCTCTTGGATCTCCAAGGAGGTGCTAATTTAGCCTCTGCCTGAGGCCACCCAGCAGGAGCTCTTAGAGATCTGCAGCTTCCTCTTCTTTGTTTGGGTTTTGGAGGTGCCCAGATGAGGCCCAGCTGTGAAGCAATGCAAGCTGCTGTGGGGCCTTGGGCCTTCTTTTGGATGTTCTGGGTCTCACTGACTCAGCTGCAGTTTGTTAGGTAAGTTGATTTCAAAGGACCAGGCCATTCATATGCAAAAGCCTCTGCGCACTGCTTGGGTGGGGCAGAGTCTCAGGGCGGAGCAAACAGCAATGGCTTCCCATCAGTCCTGCCCTAAGAGGCCCCGGGTCTCAGTGTCCCTTGGTAATCGCTGCAAGCACCTCTGAGAGAAAGCTGCCCTCGCATTCTGCGTGCTGCCAGACAGTCCAGTTTCTCCCCGTATGAGTCTGGGTCCCCAGAGTCTCGCCCAGAACTGGAGTTCAGAGCAGTTGGGAGCTTTTGTCTCCCTCCCGCTTGAAAAAGCCAGTCACGTACTCAGTTGCCAGCCCTCTCCGCACCCACGTGCTTCTGTACCTCTGCCTTTACTTCCGCAGCTCCTCTGAGTCTCAGTGTGCTTTTCTCTTTCCTTCTAGTTATAGAATTTCCACTCAACCAGCCTTCCTGTGGTTCTGGATGATGTCCGTTTTGTCTTTTAGTTGTAGTTTTGACATTGTTGTGCGAGGCAGCAGTTCAGGTGTTTACCTATGCCACCATCTTGGTTTCTCCTCACATTCTTCATTTTTCAAGAGCTGGTTATCTCCAGGTATTTTAGGTTATTTGAAAAATGAAGCAAATTTCCCAACTTGGATGTATATTTCAACTAAGTTTAAAGATAAAGCTACGGAATGAACGTTTGGAGCTCAGAGGGAAAGTTAGACCTCTCATCCAGCTTACCTGCCTTTTGTCTGTGTGTGGTAGAATAATCTAGAGATGCTGGTCCAGGCACTATTTCACTTCAAGTAGTCTACAGATTGCATTATATTCTTATTTCAAGAAGGGAAATACAACCATAGGTATCATGGGCCAGGTTACAGGAAATAGACACAATTTGCCTGATTCAACTAGATTTTTTTTATAACATCCTGTTGCTATTGGTCTTCTACAACTTATTCCTTTTTAGTCGAACCATTAAGGGAATGCTAGAAACTATTTTTATTGCACAGTTTAATAATTTGGCAAAAGCTAGCAAAATTGAAGGAAAGTTTACCTGTAACTCAATAATTCTACTCTTAAGTGTAGACTCAGAAGGAAAAACCTCATCCAGGGGCCTGAGGAGACCTCAACAAGAATATGTGTTGCAGCATCATTTGTAGCCTTGAAAAACGTGTTTATCAATAGGGTAGAGTGAAATACATTTTCAGTTATTCATCCAATGCAATATGATGCAGCAGTTAAAATAATTGAATGAGATCTATTAGTATCAACATGGGTAAATCACAACATAATGTCCAATGTAATACAGTTTTAAAAGGAAACATGTAGAATATACTACAAGAGTTAAAATTAAAAGCCCACCTCCCCAAAAAACATGCCTACATATTCTTTTTGCATATATGTCTACATAGTAAAAGTAATTTTAATGAACAAGAAAGATAAATTCTAATGCTATGATAGCAGTTCTCTCTGGACAGAAAGAGAAAGGAATAACTAGTGGGGTAGAAATATGGAGATTTAGCTATACTGCAACATTTTATTTCTAAGGAAAGCAGGAAGGAGGCAAAGGAGGGAACCAGTGCTAATACAGCAAAATGACAACTCTTATATTTTGGTTGGTACATGAGTATCAATTATATTCCTTTTCATAGATTTATGTTTAAATAATTTTCTTTTATTTTAATTTAAAAATTACGGACAGCTCACCAGCAAAGGGACTTCACTCCCTCTGCTGTGGTGCCTATTCTGGAGGAACTAGCTGGGTTTATTAATGACAAGGAACAAGTAAGCACATCCTCAGATTAAATGCTAATACTCACATCTCCTCATCCCCACACAAGCTATTTTTCCTCACCATTGCATACATGCTTCGCCTTTGGTTTCTGCCGGACGACACTAGCCCCAGGAGACAAGATCAGAGAGAAAGGTGGAAAACATGAAACCAAACCCTTGTAAAACATGAAGAAACACTTACTCTGTTAGAACCCACTTTGGAATGCTCTGTGTCTCTTTCACCTCGGGCATTCCGATTCATTCGGAGCATCTCCTCCAGATACAAGTCATTTAGCCAGCTGACAGGAGGAACAATTACTGCTGGCTTAAAAGATTGGTTGCTTTCTCCTGCGTCTACTTGCCTGCAGGTCTGGCTCTCTGACAAATCAAGTCAGATCAATTTGTAC
Organism: Plecotus auritus; assembly: GCF_963455305.1. NCBI lineage: Eukaryota > Metazoa > Chordata > Mammalia > Chiroptera > Vespertilionidae > Plecotus > Plecotus auritus. The sequence continues at coordinate 155,066,996 of NC_137782.1, forward strand.
CCTAAAGAGTAAATGGGAGGATGCAATTATTTTCTGGTTCAATAGGAAAGCATTTCATTTCAAAGGGCTGCTGTATAGCATTTCTTTTGAGATTCACTAGGAATGGGTCAGGCCCCTAGAGAGTAAATGATGGGTTCTCAGGGGCACAGCTCGGCTTCACTTCACAATAATCTTTGAGAACAGAGGCAGGACGTGGGGGTGAACAGAAGGCACTGCATGGAGAGGGAAGGTTCTCCATATTCCATTGTCTGAGTCAGTTCGGGCTGCTAAAACAAAATACTGTAGACTGGATGGCTCACCAACCACAGACCTCAATCTTCAGGGTCAGATTCAACTGCACTCCTGCACATTCTCTATTCCCTCACCCCGCAGACATTACAGTTGACACCTAGGAGTTGGAATAATATAGCACAAACACATAGGCTTTGGAGACAGGCTGCTTGGGTTCAGTTCTTAGCTCCGTGGTTTATTGGTTGTAAGACCGTAACAAGCTACTTAACCTCCCATTTCCTCACCTGTAACACAACAACAGTACTAGCACCTTCCTCATGGAGTTGTTGTTAAAGGACATGATGCGTATAAAGCTCTTAACACAGTGGTATAGATCAAGCACTCTACAGATGTCCATTATGATTATGGTTGTTATTGTCTACTGCCTTGGCTATGTGATGCTAATCGGTTTGCTATGAAGGACTTGGAGATTTTAAATCAAAATTTTAGTGGGAATGTGTCTGTTACATGAGCATCAGATATAACTATTTTAGAGGGTCTCTATCCCTAAAGGTGAGGCAGTCTTCCTCTGAGTCATTCCCATTTATCATAGAATTGTCATCCTTCCCTATATTGATCTTCATGGCAATCAGATATTTATTCTTGCTCCCCATCTCTACATGCTACAGGAGATAAATTTAATCTTGAGCACAATAGTGTGGCAATAGACAAGAAGACAGAAGACAAGAGTTGTGTTTCTTTCTCTGGAAATAACCAGTTGTGTGTGAACAATTTGTTTATCATTTCTGCCTTGTGGTTTTCTCATCTGAAAAGTGAGGAGCATTTTTCATGCTCTCTCTACATCCCTGGGTTATGAAAAACTGAAAAATGAATGTTGGCTTATAAAGAGTAAGGAGAAAAAGAAATGCAAGAGACCATTGTTGGTTGATTATCTTTATTCTGACGCTGAAGTCCCCGAATGCATGAAGCCAGCAACATCTAACATGGTAACTACCAGAACGCAGGAAGTATGTCTACATAATACTGCTTTATCAGGCCTCAGATTATAAAACCCATATTGTAATAAAAGGGACTTCAGAAGTATTGTTGATAATGATAGATCCCTGAGTAAAGTTTAAAACATTTCAATATGAACTATAATTTCTATCTATAAACTGCTCATTGCTGCCACGTATTATATAAACTTAGCAAATTAAAAGCCTTCTCTCTTAAAATTAGAAACTGACCATGCACAGTTTCTGGTTGGTTCCTTTATAGCATTTTAATCTGATTTTAAGTATTTTATTTCCACAAAAGAATGCAAAGGAGTGAATAAATTTTCAGTTTCTTTTTATTTTAAAAATACACTTGTAGCCCTGGCTGGCAATGCTCAGTGGTTAGAGTGTCGGCCCACAAACCTAAGGGTTTCAGGTTCAATTTCAGTCAAGGGCATGTACCTGGGTTGCAGTTTTCCTGCCCAGTCTGGATGAATGTGGGAGGCAACCAATTGATGTGGCTCTCTCACGTCAATGTTTCTTTCTCTCCTCTCTTCCCCTTCCCCCTCCCACCACATCCTCTTTCTCTAAAATATATATATATATATATATATATATATATATATATATCCTCCAGTGAGAATTAACCAAAAATAATAATAATACACTTGTAAAGTATTAACCAACTGTGTTTTCTGGTGATATTTTGAAAGTCTCATTAAAACTTGTTTGCAACAGGAAATGGCTTCCACTTATGAACATTTTTGTGTTTCTGTTAAGACTGAGCTAACACCTACTATTACTGTTATCTGCTGTGCTGTCACATCAGAAATGATGCTCACAAAGTAAATAGTAAATAGTTTATTTGCAACAAGCATTTCCTGCTGCTAAAGACTTATGAGCACTCTGCTTCATATCCTTGAGCAATTTGGAGATGATTAACCATCACTCCTGCTTAGAGGATACAAATATAGGCAACCAGGGAAAATGCATTTATTGATATTAATGAGATTTATTTCCAATTTTTAAAGAGCGTGCAGCCTCCCTAGTTATGGTGAGAACTCTCAGGCCCTTTTCCCCCCAAGGAAATTGCTATCCTCATCTTCATTGCTTTGTTCAGACTGTTTCCTAAGCCTGGATGCCCCCACTCCTCCACTATTTCCACATCTGTCTAAATCCTTTCATATGCTACCTATTCTGGGATGCCTCCTTCCCATCCCAACACAATTCCTCTCTTCTAAGCTCTCATAACCATGAGAAGTGCAAATCAAAACTACAATGAGATACCACCTCACACCTGTTAGAATGGCTATTATCAATAAGACAAGCAATAACAAGTGTTGGAGAGGTTGTGGAGAAAAAAGAACCCTCATTCACTGCTGGTAGGAATGTAAACTGGCACAACCACTATGGAAAACAGTATGGAGCCTCCCAAAAAAATTAAGAATAGAGTTACCATATGACCCAGCAACCCCTCTTCTGGGCATCTATCTGAAAAACCTGAAAACATTTATTTGCAAAGACATATGCACCCCATGTTCATTGCAGCATTATTTACAATAGCCAAGATATGGAAGCAACCTAAGTGGCCATCAGTGGATGATTGGATAAAGAAGATGTGGTACATATATACAATGGAATACTACTCAGTCATAAGAAAAGATGAAATACTGCCATTGTCAACAACATGGATACATCTTGAGAATATCATGCTAAACAAAATAAGGCAAGATAGAAAAAGTTAAGAACCATATGATTTCACTGATATGTGGGATATAAAACTGAAAGCAACAAATGAACAAACAAGAAAAACAAACAAAAACTGATAGACAGAGACAAAAGTATGGTGTTTATCAGAGGGAAGGAACTGGGTGGGTAGTAAAGGGTCAAGGGTGTCAAATATATGGACAGAAGAAGAATTGAACTTAGGGTTGTGGGTACACAATGCAATATACAGATCCTAGAATTGTACACTTGAAACCTATATAATTTTATTAGCCAACATCACCCCAATAAATTTAAATTTAAAACAGACCCAAAGATGTAAAAATAAAATCATAAGAAAAAAAGAAAAAGATAGCCTAGAAGAAGACAGGCATAAGATTACCACACATTGTGATAAATGCCCTGATAAAAATATTCAAAATAATACAAAGCACAAAAGAGGAAGGAATCCAGACAAGCTTCCAAAAGAAGCAAGCTTTGAACTTCAACTTAAAGGATGAGAGGATTTCACCAGGTGTCAGGGTTGTGGTGGATGTGAAAGGCATTAAAAGGAAAAAGAATCGGTTATGGAAAAAAATCATAGAGGTGTGAAAAAAATAATGGTTGGGGGGGGGGTGTATGAGATCGGAGCATTTGGCATGTAGTGGTGAGTGTAGGGCGATAGGCTGGAGAGAGAAGAAGCCAGACAGTGACATATTTTCAATGCCAGATAAGGAACTTGAACTTGACCCAGCAGGCAGGAGACCTGTCTCAGGTTCTGCAGCAGGAGAGAAAGTGGATCAGACCTGGGTTTTAGAATGATCATGCTGGTGGCTGGCAGCTCAAATGACCATAGCTTTTGGCCCTTGCTGTCATTTCCTGCCCTTGGCACTGGTATTTCACTACTCTCTGGAAAATTTAGAGCAAATGATGGTGAGTGCCCAGGAACTGTTAATTTCCTTTAACGCTTCAGTACAAACCAATCACCGTCTCAGAATATAAATTTACTTTTGCATACTTTCACGTAGGCAAGCACAGTAAAATAAAGGTTGTTAATTAGTGTTGGTCTTAAAGATTAACAGCATTTAATTTCTCCCCCGTCCTCAGAAATAGCATTGCCTTTATAAGGAGTCAGAGAGGAAGGGAATGGAGCAAGTGAAATGTAGGAATAAAGCAATCAGAGTAGTTTAATTAAGTGAAATTCTGCCAGCGGTTGTGAATGTGACCCACAGCCTTATTTTGTTTGTATTTCAAATAATCCTTTGTAAAGAAAGAGAAGAAATGTGCCTAGTAAAAATCTTCCTATACTCCTTCACTCTCACACTTTTAAGCAAACTACATTTACATGGAATCATTTTTCAGATCAATAGTAAGAGGCAAAGGGAGAGTTGGCAGTAACCCTCTGATCTGTGCTACCAGCGCCTAAAATGTTTCTTGGATCCTGCAGGGAGTGGGAATATCCTAAAGCTTCTAAAAATGGGAAGGGGGAAGTTGGGGGAGTCGGGGGGGGGGGGGTGTGAAGGATGCTCTAATTGTCAATTGGTTCTGCCATCCTTAGGCTTGTATTAAAGAGCAGGGAGGGGGCGAGACATGAGCTAAGAATGCTAACTTCCCAAATACCATGCCGTGTTTTTCACAACGATAACCTTCAGCAGCCCCGAATGCAAAGATCTCGTTCCAAATAGCCAGTTTCCTTTTTCCAGTCCTTTGAAGGGCAACAATTAGCCTGTTCATTTTAACTGTTGACTTATCTCTTGCCAGTTCAAGTTTGGACTTGGAAGTCAGACCTCCCAGGTTCTGATCTTTGATCCACAACTTTCCATGTGATTTGGGACAAATTACTCACCCTCCCTCTCTAAGATGAGGTCTTAAGTCTCTCATCTGTAAATGGAGATAAAGAAAGCCTCTACCTCAAAAGTTGTGAAGAAGTAAAATAACGGATGTGTTTAGCACAGAATCAGGACCTGGTAAATGTTAGTTTAGCATCATCAGAAAGTGTTAGCAAAACCTGGCTACTTACTACCTCTTATCTAGGAAACCTAGTTAGTGTGAATTGGTTTATCACATTGTTTTAGAAATAGAGTTACAGAATCTGAGTTATAAAAGAGTCAAAAAACACCAATTCCAACTGATTTACTCTTCAGAGAAGAAAATTAAAGGTCAGTGATCTGCCCTTGAGCCCTTGGCTTCTTCAGCGGGCAAACTGGGACCAGATCCATGGGTTCCTGATTCTAGCTGAGTGCCCTTTCCACTGATATGCTTTGCTCTGTGAGAAAGAAAAAATATCTGAAACCACAGAAAGTCACTGAGCCCCTGAGAAGCTGGTGGATGGTTAGATACCCAGCTCCTGACCTAGACAGAGCTCAGCTTAGGGTTAGAGCCACCAGCTATCTGGGTCTTCTCAAAACCGAGGGGGGTCTTGGGATGCAGCACTTTTTGTTCTAAAAGCTGAACACTCCCAGTAAACTGGGCAGCTGTCCTTTCTCAATACGCACGTATTGAGTAGGTCAGTAGTCGGCAAACTCATTAGTCAACAGAGCCAAATAGCAACAGTACAACGATGGAAATTTCTTTTGAGAGCCAAATTTTTTAAACTTAAACTTCTTCTAACACCACTTCTTCAAAATAGACTCGCCCAGGCCGTGGTATTTTGTGGAAGAGCCACACCCAAGGGGCCAAAAAGCCACATGTGGCTCGTGAGCCGCAGTTTGCCGACCACTGGAGCAGGTAAATGAAAGTCTCCTGAGCACCAAACAAGTTCTCTGTATAAAGGTGGTTGGCTCCTGCTGGGAAGGAGAGACACTGAGAAAGAAAGGGGAGTTCCAGCCCCTTTTGTCAATAGTGAGAAGTCTGATTTGCCAGAGAACAATATCTTCTTGGTAAAAAGGAAAGTCTCTCAAAATGGATCCTAAGTGAGAAAAGAAAAACTGAAAAGTAAAGATCAACCACAAAAAGGAATCTAAAAGAGAAAAGCAAAAAGTGAGCCAATAAAACACAGCCACAGCCAGGATTCAGGCTGGCCCTGGTTCATTTTCCCTGGAGGCCCTGTCTTCGCTGAAAACTGGGAATGAGGCTGAGGCTCTCCCTTACCTGTAGAGAGAAACATCTGCCCTGTTTCAGGGCAGAGAGACTCGCCATGTCTGTACCTCCAACAGCTGCATGGGATGGGAGAAAGGGAAGCTTCAAACCTAGAAAACTAACACTAGGGGGAGAGAAATGGAAAGACAGAAGAAAAAATATAGCTAGCCAACCCTTTTTAGAATGATTAAAGGATTCTTACACTGTGAGTCACAGCCAGCCTAAAAAGACAGGAAGTACAAAGCAATATTTTAGGGCCCAAGAATTTGCTGTGCATAAACAGGCATCACTGTCCCTCCAAAGCAAAAGGGTATTTCCCTGAAATCTAGTGCTGTGTTAAACTAGTAAAATAAGGGTCTATAATTTATGTGAAATTTCATATTAGCAATATGGTCTTTGCTCAGTCGGTGGATTAAACCCTGAAACATGTGAAAGACATTTATTCTCTTTTTAATAATAGTAGTTTTCTGCACAAACTCTGCCTGATGGCGAGAGGAAATTACCATGCCCACTGGTAAGTTTTAATTCCTTTTTGGAAAATTTCTATTTCCACTAAACACTTTTCAGGTGATCTTGGGCAAACCACAGCGCCTCTCTAGACCTGAGGATTCTCCTGGACTAGTGAGCTAAAGAGCTCATTCCTGTTCTTTCATTCAGTTCCATGAAAATGTAATAGTGGAAATATTTCACCTACACGCTCAACATAGCACTGGGGCTCTGACTAGTCTCAGACTGTTCTTAGAACTTGTCACCAGTAACAAACCCAGAGCAAGATTAATGGGATGGGTTTCTGGAACTCCCAGCAGACAAAATTAACCAGACCAACTGTCCAAACACCAGACATGTATAAAGGGGCAGAGAGGTTGTTGTCAACCTGGTCCTCATCCAATAGCTTTACTTGTTTCTGTTGCCAATTCATGCACACATTAATATTGCAGCTGGGATCTCCTTTCTCAACAGGGCTATGGATATGGATACCTTTAGCATAAAACAAACTAGCTAGAAATACTTGTTCATTCCCACTCCCATCAATAGTGAACTTTTTCTGATCTGCCACTATGCTAAGCAGGGCAAAGTGTAGGAAAAAATTGAATAGTCGATGGCATTAGCCTGAGGGATTCCCGCCATTTATCTTTGAGCGCTCCACCATGGTTTTGGCTGTGCCAGTGAACTCCTGCTGCCCCATGGTCAACAGGACACCACAACCTAGGCACTCGGCTAGGATGGCCATTTCCCCCCTAGACCTTTCCAAAACCCTGTTCGTTCTTTGGAGTTACCTCTCTCTGCCCATCCCCCCTTTTTGAAGACCTTTACGGCCAATAAACTAATGAATCTTAGTTAATGTGTATGCTAGGAAGGGACTCTGGTGCATTTGTACTGTATGGCCTTCACTTTGTAAAACAGAGGAGATGTAGAACGGGGAAAGCCATGTCCCATCCACTGTACTTACAATTCCTGCCTAGGTAGAAGCCAGCCTGGGAGCAAACCCATGTGCACATGGATATTTTTGATAAAGAAAGAAGAAAAGGAAATAAAAAATTATTGAGGTCCAGGAGCACCCCAAACATCTGATGAACTCAGTTTTCACAACCCGTTGAGAGATCATCGATATCATGCTTTCTGGTTGCCTCACACCTTTTGTGCATTTTGCTATGTTTGGGGAGTTCCCTGTCACATGAGTTCTGCCTCCCTTAAGTCAAGTCAGAAAATGTGCTTCCCCAGAGATGTACTCAGGCAACAGGTTAGTCAGAAATGATGAACTGGCAGAAGGAGGTGATGCCTGGGACCCATTTGCTGACAAGGGTGGTTACAGAGGCATCCGTTTTTCTGGGTAACAGTTGTTGTAAGATCAGTTCCTGGCTCAGAGTATCAGTGCTGGCAGAGTTGCAGTGGAATGTGAGCGAGCTCCTGGCAGCCAATCCATGCTCTGGGGGAAAGCGGGGCCAGCAGATGCCTTACTGGGTCACTTCTGCAGCATAACTTCGGGCCTTGACCTCAGAAGCTCAACCTCAAACCTGCTTCTCTGGCCCTCCCGCTACTTTGTGAGCTACCCCATATCACTTCTGCTTGATCAGCTAAAATCAGCTGCTGTTGCTTATAATTAAGAGTCCTGAGTGTATAGAGATACATATTGCTAACTATCCCTTTTTACAGAATGGAAACCAAAGCTGAAACGTAAGAAACTAAAAAGAAAAAAGAAAAGTCAAGTAACTTGCCCAAGGACATACAGCTCGTAAGTAGCAGAGGCATAATTTGAACCCAGCGGCGGGGTGGGGAATGGTCCTACCATTTCCACTGACTCTAGGTACATCTGAGTTGGGACGTCTTTTTCTTTTTGCTTGCACTCACTTTTCTGACTTAACTGTGTGCCAATAAACAGATGGGTGATGCTAAAGATAAACCAGCACCACTTATTTCCATTGCTACCTTCAAATATTACTGTTCACAGTTTGTGAGGGGTGTGACCACTTTCTGTGGATTGCTGAGGGGGTGGCCAAATGTTGGGGTTTTGTTTACCATTGCTTTTGATGAGTCACAGAGAGTTATGCATTATTCATGAACTTTAGGTTTGAAGAAAGTTCCCCTGTGCAATTTCTGCTCATTGGCTCCACCAATCCAAGATTGAAATAAATACCAGCAGATAATGAAGCTCAAACCTGTGCTTTCAAACTGTGAACTAATGCCCAGAGCACCAAAAAGAAAGGTTGGAAGAGTGGGTTTTAATTCAGCATCCTGCCATGTATATAAAAAAAATGAAAACTGGGCATATTGATAGATAACTAACAAATTGGAATTAATCTACTAGGCACCTGCGCATTTCCATATCCCTTAAGATGAAAAAAGAAAAAGAAAAAAGATATCAAGCAAGTGCTAAGAGAGCAGTTCCAACCAAAATGTGAAGGAGCAAAAATCTGTCTTAGAGCTCTCAAACTCGTATTCTTTTATTCCTAATTGGTGCTCTCAACCCCTCCACCCTTCAATACCTAGATTAAATTCTCTCTCCAAACTCCATTCGAAAACCTACTCATTCTCCTGCAAAGCAAGACACAAATGACTGATAGCAACTTAAAGAACTACTCCTTTCACAGGCATTTGCACTTAGACTCCACCAAAATCTTAAGTAAATGGATTACATTCTGTAGTAGACATCAGTTGTTCATAGTTGCCCCAAAATTTTTTTTTTGTATCTCATACCAAAAAATATATATTATTTGATATATATATATTTTTAGAAAGCAACATACTGTGGTGGTTAATTTTGTGTTAATTTACCTGGGTGATGGGGTACCCAGATATTTTTGGTTAAATATTATTTTGGGGTAGGTGTCTGTGAGGGTGCTTCTGGATGAGATTGGTTAGCATTTGAATTCATAGACAGAGTAAAGCATACTGCCCACCCCTAAGTGGGTGAGGCTCATTCAATCCCTTAAAGGCCTGATTAGAATAAAAGGCTGGATAAGAAAGAATTTTTTCTCTTTGCCTGATTGTCTTGAACTGGGACTTTGGTCTTCTCCTGCCTTCAGACTTGGACTTGGATTTGAATTATACCATTGGCCCTCCTGGATCTCCAGATTGCTGAGTATAAATTTTTGAGACCTCTTGGCATCCAAAATTACATGAGACAATTTCTTACAGTAAAGAGAGAGAGAGAAAGAGAGAGAGAGAGAAAAGAAGAAGAAGAAGAAGAAGAAGAAGAAGAAGAAGAAGAAGAAGAAGAAGAAGGAGGAGGAGGAGGAGGAGGAGGAGGAGGAGGAGGAGGAGGAGGAGGAGGAGGAGGAGGAAAGAGGAGAGAAGGAAAGAGATGGGAAGGGAAGGGAAGGGAAGGGAAGGGAAGGGAAGGGAAGGGAAGGGAAGGGAAGGGAAGGGAAGGGAAGGGAAGGGAAGGGAAGGGAAGGGAAAGGAAGGGAAGGGAAGGGAAGGGAGAAGAGATCTTATTGGTTTGTTTCTCTGGAGAACCCAAACTGAGACACATATAAAGTACCAGAAAGTAATGCACAATTGTGGACCTCCCATCCAATCCCAAAAGTAAATTGCTATTGCTCTCATCTTTTCTCTTATCCAACCTTTTTACCAGATCTCCAAAAACATTTTGAACACCTTCTTAACATTTTGATAGTTTCCTGTTCTGTAGATCTGCCTTCTTGAACAAATAAATAAATAATTGTATTTTTCAGTCCTCCTTGTGCTAGGGTGATTGTGATTCCACCAATCAGCACCCATTTCAGACTGATTCAGATGTATGAATATGAGGTACTCATACAGTATTTCTAGTATGAACTGGAACTAGTAGTGTGGTGGCTTCCTGATCATAACAGATTCTGTAGCTGTCTTAGAAAGTCATTTTGGAATGTGGAAGTGCACAGTGGGGTTATTCTCAGAAGCTCACCTTGAGTCTGTTTCGTCAGCCTTTGTATTAATTCTTTAAGTTCTTTATCCTTTAACTAGAGGCCCAGTGCACAACATTCGTGCACTCAGAAGCAGGGGGGCGGGGGCGGAGCCCCTCAGCCTGTCCTGAGCCCTTTCACAGTCCGGGAACCTTGGGAGAGGGGGAGGATGTCCAACAGACAGCTTAGCGCTGCCTTGGAGGCGGCCGCTGCACTCGCCAGACCAGCTGTGGCTTAGAGGCACTCCTCTGTGGGAGCGCACTGACCACCAGGGGGCAGCTCCTGCATTGAGCGTCTTCCCCCTGGTGGTCAGTGTGTGTCATAGCGACCAGTTATTCCGCTGTTCAGTCGATTTGCATATTACACTTTTATTATATAGGGTAAGTTCCTTCCTGCTTAAAGTAACCAGAGTAAATTCATTGACTGCAACTAAGGAATTATGATCAATGTAACAACTGGACAATAAGTGATGGCAAACAACAGACTTCAAGGACAGGACATGGAACCTTGTCTTCTAAGGACTGGCAATCTGACCAGGTTGGGCTTGAAGTGAGTGAGTAGCTGGTATCGTTAAATGAGGAGACACTAGTAACCCCTGGTATATAAGGTGGCAAAACTGTAACTTAAATTATTATCTTTTGTCATTTGGAATAAAGTGTTTACGGAAGCCAAAGTTTTGGCTTTCCTTTTATTTATTTTTTATTTTTTTAATTTCTTTATTAAGGTGCTACATATGTGTCCTTATCCCCCCATTAATCCCCCAAACCCCCCCACTCATGCCCTTGCCCCCCTGTTGTCTGTGTCTGCTTCCCCACAGACACATTAAGTGAGGCTAAAGAATACAAGAAGTGTGGGTTGGGAAGAAAACAGCCCTGGCTGGTGTGGCTCTGTTGGTTAAGCATTGTCCCATGCCCTGAGAGGTCGCAGGTTTGATTCCTAGTCAGGGCACATGCCCCTAAGTTTAATTCCTGGTCAGGGTACATGCCTGGGTTGTGGGCCTGATCCTGGGTTGTGTGCTTGATCCTCAGTAGGCAACAGATCAATGTTTCTCTTTCCCTCTCCCTTCTTCTCTAAAATCAATAAAAACATTTTTTAAAAAATAAAAGAAATAAAAAACAGACTAGGAATTTAAATTCCTAGACCTAGGTATTGTTAGAGAAATAGGGAGTTCATAGGAGACACAATATTTTAAATAATTAAAAAATATATTTTATAGTCACAGGGTTGTCATGGACAAAAAGCAAATGCAGAGTCAGAGATGGGCAGTTACTGAATTTCAAAGTAGATTGAATTCATATCCTAAGTAGATATCTTCTATGCAAATCAGGGTATTGTTTTGGAAAGAGGGAAGGGGGTGGCAGAGGCTGGGTGGGGGTGGCAGAGGCTGGGTGGAGGTGGTCAAAGGCAGGGAAATGGGGACTTCTGTAATAATGTCAACAACAAAAATAAAGTTAAAAAAAGAAAATCATAAAGAAGAGAGTAAAATAAATCAAATTATAAAATTTTAAAATATTAAAGTTTATTAGATAAACTAATTTAATTGTAATAGTTCACATGCTGTTGATCCACATGCAGTCACTTTGGTAAATCAATCAAATATTCTAAGTTTTTTTCTTCAAATCTATCAAGGTGGTGGTTAGGTTGAATTTACCAGTTGTTCCATGGGACTGAAAATCAGTTCTAACCAATACCCTGAATAGATTCAGTCTGTATGACTCAACTGCCTCTGTTGATTAACAAAATGTCCTCATTCCCACCATACAATAGCAATTTTTAAGTTTATTTTTTAATGGAGATATAGCTAGAGACCCATTCTTTTCCTCTTGGTTCTGGAACCAATACAGAATTTGCTAGTTTGATTGAAGGCTTAAGCTCTCTAGACCTCACTAGTGAAAGAAAAATAACACTACCCTCACTATAAATTCCACCAATAGAGGAGTTATGAAGATGAATGAGGCCACATTGGGCCAATTTCCCATTTTATGTAAATCTAAGACAAAGTCAAAGTCACACAGGATTAGAACCATAGGCAATGTTTTTCAGATTCCCAGAAGAAAGTCACTTTATCAATGTAAACTTGGCACAATTTTGAAACATAACAGCATCAGTCTTATCAGCCTATTGACTTACTGTAATAAGTTGTGGTATTTTTCTTGTTATTTTATGCCCAGAGCCATAGGAAGATTAATGTTACAAGTTAAGCAAACAGTGTGATATTTACAGCATACACTGTTGGAGAATATTAAAGTTCTTTCCGAGGTCCAGCTTTCTAAGGACCAGAGGAGAAGGTCACACATGTGCTGTGGAGACAGTCAGTGCACTTTCCGTAATGTTTAACCCACAGATTAATGTCAATGTTCAAAAGCAGGAAAGACAAGGATAAGCTGCCATCTGTCATTAGGAGCAGGAGTGTAGAGTAATGAATCAATTTGAATATACTGTTTATGAATAAGAAAGATGATCTGTACCCAGCTCTGGGTCACAAACAAGCACTGATTTTTCTAGATGAGAAGGCAACAGTGAGATATTGCTTCCAAAGAGACCTGCTGGTTTCTGGGTTTTCAAAATATCGCTTCCATCAAGGAGTCTTGTTGAGAATGTCAGCTACATGCCAGAGGCTACAGGAGCAACTGAGGCCCTTGAGAAGCTGTATTTCTGAGGGAGGCAGCAGGGAAGAAGAGAGTGAATCCTAGGCAATGTTGTAACCAGACCATTTTGAAATCCTTTTACAGTGCTGGCAACATATTGAACACTTGGAACCCAGGTTACCTGTGAAGAGTGTATGCCACCCTAAAATATGCCACTTTGACACATTGGTTATTTTGAGCTAAAGACAATTGAGAAGAAGCAGATATAAGGAAAGTTCTCTGTCGTTCCCCTATTTGCCTAAAAGCAGGATATAAATTTGTAATGGTGTCCCTGGCTCCCTGCTCTTCCAGGAAAAAAAAAAAAAAAAAAAGGTTAATCATTGGAGACAACTCTAGACCCTTAGTATGGAGACAGCACCAAAGGAATCTACATAATACAATTTATTAACTAGCCCTTATCTTCCATAGTTTTCCTTTATATTACCTTTCCCCAATTTGCCACCCTAGAAACTCAAAGTCCCTTACCCTTGTCTTGTCACTTTTCTAAAAATGTATTGTTCTTTATTTTGATGCTACATAAGCCCAAGCTTTGACCACATCTTTGAGTTACTCATTTCTGAGTGCTGCCATGTATATGCACAGTGCAAATGTTAATAAGTTTCTGTGTTTTTTTCTCTTGTAAATCTGTCTTTTGTCAGTACAATTTGTACAGCCCCAGCCAGAGAACCTAGGAAGGTACAGGGGAAAAAAAACTTTGTTCCTCCCCTATACCTAGATTAGGTCACCAAGAAGTCAGTTTCACACATATCTGAACATTTACCATGAATCAGAAACCAGATTGTGATGGAAGATATACATGGGGTGAGACAAGGAGTCCTCGATGAATTCACAGTCCAGTAGAGGCAACAAATGTGCAAGCCAGCCATCAACACATCAGAGTTTCCATGCTCTCACTACCCCAGTGAAAGAAAAATGTTGTCTTACTCTGCTCACTGGCCCTTCCCTGGCCCTCAAAGAAGGATCCAGCTTTCCCAGATAGTTCCAGGACTTGGGGGATGTAGTCTTGGGGAACAAAAAGATAAAGACCTAAAGAGGGGTTCTGCTTATGAAGAGAGGCTGGGCAGATATACCAATAAGTAGAGAGAGAGAGGAGAGGAAGGGAGAGGGTGGAGAGAGAGATGGAGGAGGAGGAGGAGGAGGGGTTTCAGAGCACTGTGAAATTGGAGAAAATTGGAGAGCAAAAATGAAAGGGGTTTCAAGAAATGCTGCTGGGTCTTCTGGTCTTGATTCCTTTTTCTATCGTTTGGTGACTGTAAGGTAAAGATTTGGCTTCCTTTCATTACTTGTGGCTACTGGGGCTGTTTCTTTTTATTTGGTATCCTTGTAGACACATGGGACCTCAGGAGCAGTACTCAGCTGCCCCTGGTTTAAAATCCTCTATATCTGAACCCAGATGACACTTTTCACCAAAGCTGCCAATGGACAATAGTGCAAAGAGCAGAGGTTAAACAGGCTCAAGCTATATGGTTATTTGTAGAAAACTAGAAAGCCAAGTAAACCTTCAGAATATACCACCATAGACAATGCTATAAAATATGAGAGAATGCACAGAGAGGGAGGCAATGTGCCAGCCAGAGAACCTGCCTGGACAGTAGAGTAGCTTTTCAAACTGTAACCAAACATGATCACCTGCAGATCTAGTTAAAATGCAGATTCTACACTTCATGCTCATGAGGATGCCTACTATAAAAAACAAACAAACTAACCAAAAAAAGCAGAAAATAACAAATGTTAGTGAGGATAGAAAATTGGAATCCTTCTGCACTGTTTGGTGGGAATATAAAATGGTGCAGTTGTTATGGAAAAGAGTATTGTGAACTCTCAAAAACTTAAAAATAGAACTACCATACAATCCAGCAATCCTACTTCTGGATATACCCTCAAAGAATAAAAAGCAGGGTCTCAATAAATTATTTGTATATCCATGTTTCTAGTAGCACTATTCACAATAGCCAAGAAGTGGAAGCAACCCAAGTGCCCACCAACGGATGACTGGATAAAGAAGCTGTGACACAGACATACAATGGAGTTTATTGAGCTTTAGGAAGGGAAGAAATTCTGGCATGTGCTACAATATGGATGAACCTTGGGGACATTAAGCTAAGTGAAATAAGATAGTCACACAAAAAAACCCACATGCCCTAGCCGGTTTGGCTCAGTGGATAGAGCGTCAGCCTGCGGACTGAGGGGTCCCAGGTTCGATTCCGGTCAAGGGCATGTACCTTGGTTGCAGGCACATCCCCAGTGGGGAGTGTGCAGGAGGCAGCTGATCGATGTTTCTCTCTCATCGATGTTTCTAGCTCTCTATCCTTCTCCCTTCCTCTCTGTAAAAAATCAATAAAATATATTTAAAAAAAAAAAAAAAAAAAACCCACAAATACTATGTGATTCCACTTACATGAGGTACCTAGAATAGTCAAATTCATAGAGAGGAAAAGTTGAATAGTGGTTACCAGGGCCTGGAGGGAGAAGGAGAATGGAAAGTTGTTGTTTGGTGTGTATAGTTTCAGTTTTGCAAAATGAGAGTATTAGAAATTGGTTACACAGTTTGAATGCATTTAACACTACTACCTGTACACTTAAAAGTGATTAAGATGGTAAATTTTATGTTATGTGTGTTTTACCAATATTAAAAAATTTTAAATGCAAATTCTGTTCTGTAGATGCATGTAGAGCTAGAGATTATGCATTTCTAGGGGATCTTTTTAGAATTCCAGAGTCCAGAGCCATTAATCACAGCCTCGAAAGTGGCACCCAGGCATAGGTGGGTTTTGAAGCTCTCCAGGTGATTCCTACGTGTAGACATGTTCAGGACCATTATTTTCCACTGAATTGGTTTCCACATCGCACTCTCTTGGTTTCCATCTTACTCTGTCCTGATCAAGAACTGATTGGACAGCCAAGAATAGGGGTCTCAATCCAGGTTGCACTTGAGAATCACCAGAGTTGCATTTAAAAATATTTGCACTTTGGCTCCACCATTTTCCACCCTCAAGAGATTCTAATTTAATTGGTCTGGAGAAAGGCTGGGGCCTGGGTAGTTTTTAAAATTTCTCAGGTCATTCTAATTGAAAATTCCTAGCTGAGATGCAACAAATTAACCCTGGCCTTCTGCTCAGTCGGTCTCTCCGCTCTGACCCAGCCCACATGCTCAGACTCTGCCCCCTGCTTGTCCTCTGTGCTAGTCCTGGCACCCCCACACTCTGACGTCAGTTTGATTATCCAAGTACTAAAGGGTGGCTGATGATTAAGGGGGCACAGTACCAACTAATCAAGTGTATCCCGCAGGCAATGAATGCTGTCAGAAATCACAGATTCACTCCTTTTGTGCCAATTAGCTTCCTGCCCAGAAAATGTTGATCTGTGGCCACAAACCACATAGTTTACTTTAGCCTCAAAAATGCATGCCATTCATTACAAAAGAAGTCAGAAAAGGAGTGCTTGGTTCATACAACTTGTCCTACTACGGGGGTGGGATAGGCAGGAGATTTGGGAAATGTGTGTGTGATGGTTAAATGTGTGTGCCAACTTGACTGGGCCTTAAGGTGCCCAGATATTGGTTAAACATTATTTCTGGGTGTGTCTATGAGGATGTTTTCATGTGAGACGCACATCTGAATCTGTAGACTGAGTAAAGCAGACTGCCCTTCCCAGTGTGGATGGGCCCCATCCAATCCTTTGAAAACCTGAATAGAATAAAAGGCTGAGTAAGAACACATTTTCTCTCTTTGCCTGACTGTCTTGATCTGGGACATTGATCTCCTACCTTCAGACTCTGGATTGGAATTTACACCATCAGCTCTCCTTCTTCTCAGGGCCTTCAGACTTGGATTGGATCTATACCATCAGTTCTCCTGCACATGGACTCAGAGCCCACAATTATGTAAGCCAAGTCATATGAATTGTATTTCACACAATTATGATGCTTCATACAATTATGAAGACTAAGGATTCCAGGGCCAGGAGAGCCAATGGTAGAGTATATACATGTATACACATATCCATTTACAAATGCACTTATAATGTATATTATATGTGTACTAGTAAATATGTATGTGTTTACATACACACACACACACACACACACACACACACACACACACACACATACATATGCACCCTATTCTGTTTCTCTGGAGAACTCTAATACAGTGTCCTAGTAGCAGTTTATTCATTCATTCATCATTAAAAATATGTGTATTTATTGAGAGCCTACTATGTGCCAGGCACAGTTCAGAGTATTAATAAAAGCAGCATTCACTCTCCCAGCTGTGGAAGCCACCTTTTCCTTGATTAGTATCAAAATCCAAAAACCTGTACCTTATATATATAAAAAAAAGATACAGATTGGTATCAGTGCTTATTAGCAAACCTTCAGCAATCAGGCATCCTATTAAATCCCTGCCTGCCATCTCTAATGTTAGACCTAGAGGTTTAGGCAAGCTCTAAGGCACAGTGTCAGGCAGGGCTAAAGAGAAAATGCACTTTATAAACATTGATTTGCTTCTTGTTACACCTTGCTAATGTAATCTGCGTTGCAGATTAGAATTAGCACAATATTATGGGTAATGCCAAGCAAAAATGGTCTGAGCCCCTGTGCTGTTTGTGGTTTCGGTTTTGTTCTTCTGGAAGTTCATTTAGGAAAGGCATAGCAAGACCTTGTATTTTCTTGCCAGAGTGTAAGGGAGAACAATTTCTTTGCTCTTTCCTTTTTCAAATAATAAATCAGGACTAATAGGCTACGTCACTGTGTCAAGTGTATGACTGCTCCTGGCCAAAGAAAATTTAACAAAATGCTGTTAAGTCACAGCGTTTATTTATTTATTTGAGTTCCCTTTGACCTTTCAGATAAAAACAATGACTAACAGCAATGTTTGGGCCAATTACATTTATAATGTGCTATTTGTAAAGAACCTAAGCCATGACCTTTCTAGAAACAGGTGCACATACACACCTACGCATAAATACAACTCTTCCAAGCATTAGTTTTTTGCTGATTACACATTGGCTTCTCTCACCTGCCATATCTATATATATATAAAGCCAGCGACCATAATGCCGTAAGGATCAGAATGAGCGGTTGCTATGACGCCCACTGTGGCCAGCAAACCAGCCCAATCAGGGAGGTGGGGCCAGTGGCCAACCTCCTGCAGCCCCTCCCCTGGGCCAGCCCCACCCCCAATGGGCCCAGAGCCCCTCCTCCCAGCCGGCCCCACCCCTGGTTGCACCCCCCTACCCCAATAGGGGGCGGGACTGGCCAGCCAACCTCCTGCAGCCCTTTCCCCCACCCGCCCCCACCCCAGATCAGGAGCAGGGCCAGCTAGCCAACTGCTTGCGGCCCCTCCCCATGGCCAGCCCCACCCCCAATAGGACCCCACCACCCCAATCAGCCCACAGCCCCAACCCCCAGCCAGCTCCGCCCCCAAGCAGCTCCTCCCACACCAATTGGGGGTGGGGCTGGCCAGCCAACCTCCCTGCTGCTGACCCCCGATTGGCCTCCACCCCATTTGGGGGCGGGGCTGGCTGGCCCACTGCCCACAGCCTCTCCCCATGGCTGGCCCCCCCCCCTAATTGGGAGCAGGGCCCTCTGGCAAATCACCTGCGGCCCCTCCCTCCAGCCAGCCGGGCCCTGATTGGGCTTGATCAGGGTGGGCCAGCCGGCCAACCTCCTGCCATCATCTCCTCCCGCCGATTGGGGCCTGGCCGGCTAGACCCCAACTGTGCACGAATTTGTGCACGAATTTGTGCACTGGGCCTCTAGTTTTATTTTAAATCTCTTGAGGGCAGAGGCCTTGCCTATTTGACAGGATCTATTTCATGCCTGCTGGGCTATTGGACTTGTTGTGGCTCTTTGATTATTATTTACTCACCTCTCTTAACACTGAGAAGGACAGATTATGGGAGAAACACTAGCCACCGATTCTCAGTTAACTTTGAATGCAGAGGGATCGGTGGCACTCTCTCTGTTCTGGGAGTTAGCCCTGTTAAGTGTAGCAAGATTCTTGTAGCATGGCTATAGCCTTCAGCTTGGTCTAACTCTCTGCACTGAATGTGGCTCACTCAGACTCACCAGCCCCTCTGATGTCAGCTTGAACACTCTGGACTAGGTTTCCATCTCACTTCTCTGGAACCCCTTAACCCCAGACTACTGTCCTGAAAAAAATTGTTTCCTGACTAGGATATTACCTCTCATGTTCACCCAAAGTAAAATGAGATCCTTGGCCAAAAGACTTAATTAAGCTTGTAATTTTTCTGATGGTAGAACCAAGAAATGAAGCTGTGGTTTTGATTTTTCTCCATGTGAAGAAATAAGAATATGGAGACCATTGTGCTACTGACTCTCACCCTTTGGAAAACCATTTTTCCCTATAAAGTAGATTGATGTTGACTACAAATACCCCTTATTAATCCCGCTTTTACTTTTTTCCTTATTTTAGATATTTCTGTCATTGTTATTGTACCTCTCCAGGTTAATTATAGAGGAAGGTGGTGATTTTTTAAGTGCTTAGCTCAAGGGTGGTTATAATTTTAAACTTGTAAGTACTTGAGATTAGGATGCATGAACTGCATCCTAATGAAAGTTTAAGGAAACTTTATCTTGTGCAACTGATATGTTTGTGTTTTCCCCGCTTACAATATCTTCATTCTTTTTCTTTGATTATAAAAATAATACCTGCTCATTATTAAAAACTCAAGCAGGACAGGAATGTGTACATGAAGAAGTGAAAGTTATCTACAATCTCAATAACTTCTGTGAATTTTTTAAATTGAAATATAGTTCATACACCATAACATTTATCCTTTTAGAGTGAGCGATTACGAAGTTTTTAGCATATTCACAATGTTGTACAACCATCATCATCATAGTTCCAGGACTTTTTCATTGTGCCAAAGAAACTCCCACACCTATTCATTTCTTCCCATCATCCCCTGCCCTCCAGTCCCTGACAACCATTGACCTACTTTCCATCTCTATAGATTTCCCTGTTCTGGACATTTCATTTTAATTTAACTATACAATATGTGGTCTTTTGTGACTGAATTATTTCACTTAGCATAATATTTTAAAGGTTCATCGATGTTATAGCATGTAACAGCACTTCATTCTTTTTTTAATGAGCTTATTAGAGTTTATTTGAGCCAAACAGAGCATACACTTAGAAGCAAGATCTCAACAGACTGAAAAAAAAATGCTCATTCTTTTTTATGCCCATTTGATGCCCAATAACATTCCCTTGTATGGATATACTACTTTTTTAATCCATTCATCATTTGTTGATAAATATTTGGGTTGTTTCCACTTTGGGGATATCATGAACAATGCTGATATGAACACTCATGTACAGGATTTTGTGTAAAAATATGTTTTCAGTTCCCTTAACCTAAGAATATTTTCATAAATAACATTTCAGACATTTGTCTATGCATATATATATTTACAGGTAAAAATATTGATGTATCGCATATTGTTCCCAATCATTTACTCCCTTTTCCTGTAGGAGAAACAATTCTTGTAGGCAATTGTTTTCAATCAGTTGCCAAATGACGTGCATTGCCTCCTGTGGGAAGAACTTACATCCTCATCCCATCATCATGCCCAACATGTTACCTGTTTTAGCCAATAGTCTGTGACTGGATGTGATGTACACCACAACTGAGCAGAAGTTTTAGAGTCACTGCATGTTTCTGTGACCTGTCTTCCTCTTTCCCTCAGCCCTGAGTAGGAAACTGCTTCTTCAGCTTGGGTTCCAGAATAAGAAGAGACAAGGAGCTGAAATGCAGCTGACTGTAGCCATTAATAATATATGAAAGAGGAATAAATCATTGTTATAAGCCACTGAGATTTGGGGGTGGTTAGTATAGCAAAGCTCACTAAGGCATAAATAAATTATTTATTCTCTACTTTTTCTACCTAACAATGTAGTGTAGACGTTTTTACCGATGTAAACTTGAAACAGTGGCATCAGCAAAACTGAGGTCCAAATGGATGAAGTACCTTGTTCCAGGTGACAAAATCAGTAAAAGACCAAGTCGATTTTATATCTTTGTTCTGATTTGCAAAATCCAGTTTTCTAATTAAAGAAGAGGGTAATCTTGGACATTTTGGTAAGATTACAGAACATTTATAAAGATCCTCATGCAACTACATGTGTATAGGACTGAAAAATGCAAACTCACCCATGTTGTACTAATGAGTTAATACTAATTAGAAAATTGTGAAAAGCTAAAAAATGTGTTGTGCTTTTTGCAAAACATTTTTTGTGTTTTTGTTTTTTTTTAAGGTGGGAAGCTTGTTATGAATAAATCCTTACTCTTTATCACTGCAGTCTTCAGGTGTGGGATTACTACTGACAAATAAGTAGTTCTCTGCTTTCAATACATTTTGCCTGCCTCACCTAACTGCCAATCCATTTTGCCTGATTTAACATAACTTAAATCAGGCAAAATCAGAGGCGAGACGCTTAGCCTGCAGGGGGCCATGGATGGAAGAAAATCTTGGCGAGACTCTGCCCACACTCCGTTGGTTTAAGGCAATATTTCCACCTCTTTTTATAACTTAAACTCATAAATAAATAACAGTTTTGTATCACTAATTTTCAGAAAGGAAAGATTTTGGTAAATCGCCACTAGTGTTTAATAATAGCTGACCCCTAACAAATCACTATGGTTGGGGTACTCAGTTTTCAGCCTCAATATCACTAATAGGTGATACAATGGCCACTGGTGGTCTTCAGAATCTAAAACCCGCAGGCTAAGCCCCCCTTTATCCACAGGGGACACATTCCAAACCCCTAGGGGAGCCTGAAACCACGCATAGTACCAAACCCTATATATACACACGATGCTTTTTTCCCTACATATACACATACCTATGAAAGTTTAATTTGTACATGAAGAACAGTAAGAGATTAACAACAATCCTATCTAATAAAAGAGTAATATGCAAATTGACCATCACTCCAACACACAAGATGGCTGCCCCCATGTGGTCAAAGATGGATGCCCCCATGTGGACACAAGATGGCCACCACAAGATGGCCAGCAGGGGAGGGCAGTTGGGAGGGACCAGGCCTGCAAGGGAGGGCAGTTGGGGGCAATCAAGCCTGCAGGGGAGGGCAGTTAGGGGTGACCAGGCCTGCAGGGGAGGGCAGTTAGGGGTGACCAGGCCTACAGGGGAGGGCAGTTAGGGGCAAACAGGCTGGCAGGGGAGGGCAGTTAGGGGCAAACAGGCTGGCAGGGGAGTGGTTAGGGGGTGATCAGGCTGGCAGGCAGAAGCGGTTAGGGGCAATCAGGAAGGCAGGAAGGAGAGCAGTTGGGAGCCAGCAGTCCTGGATTGTGAGAGGGATGTCCGACTGCCCATTTAGGCCCGATCCTACCTGGATCGGGCCTAAACGGGCAGTCAGACATCTCTCGAGGGGTCCCAGATTGGAGAGGGTGCAGGCTGGGCTGAGGGACACCCCCCCATGCATGAATTTCGTGCACCGGGCCTCTAGTAACTAATAATAAAATGGAACAATTATAACAATACACTGTAATGAAAGATAGTAAATGTGGTAACTCTCTCAAGATCTCTTATTATACTGTACTCACCTTTGCACTTAATGGAAGCATTTTGTGGCTTCTCTTTGGTATATCTGAATTGCCAGGATCACTACTCTTGTGCTTTCTGGTCATCATTAAGTTAAATAAGGGTGACTTTAACACAAGCACCGTGATGGCAGGGTGGTATCATGTGACTAACCAAGATGGCTACGTGATGAATGGGCAGTGAGCGGCTACAGCATGGAGTGCTGGACAAAGGGATGATTCATGTCCCAGGCGAAACATTGTGAGATTTCATCGCACTATTCATAATGGTGTGCAATTTTAAAAACTCATGAATTGTTTATTTCTGAAATTTTCCATTTAATATTTGGGACTGTGGTTGACCACAGGTAGCTGAAACTGCAGAAAGGGAGACTGTGGCTAAGGGAAGAGTTTTCCTTCCTTTTACTATACCAAGTAGCAAAACTCCACTCAAAATCATTGATTTCTCATAATAGTGGTGAGAATAATTACATAAGAAGTTTATTTTATCAATTTTTTTCAAATCAATTTGCACTTATATGCATAAATATACAGTGGAACCTCATTTCTCAAACTTAATTTATTCCAGAAGGCTGTTCAAAAACCGAATCATTTTCCCCCATTAGAAATCATGTAAATTGAATTAATCGGTTTCAGACCTTCAAATGATTCCCTATTTGTTTGGGGGGGGGGGTTGTTTGTTTTCAAATATATATCTTTATTGATTTCAGAGAGGAAGGGAGAGGAAGAGAGAGATAGAAACATCAATGATGAGAGAGAATCATTGACCGGCTGCCTCCTGCACCCCCCACAATGGGGACCGAGCTCACAACCTGGGCATATGTCCTGACCGGGAATTAAACTGTGACCTCCTAGTTCATAGGTCGACATTCAACCACTGAGCTATACCAGCCGGGCTGATTCCCTGTTTTAACCTTTCTTATATACAGTACATGTCTATTGTACTATTTAATCTATAAATAAACACTTTAAAAACAAAAAAGGACATGAAATATAAATGAAAATTTAACAAAAAGGAAAGAAAATGTACAGTAAAAAAATGAAAATTTTACAATAATTACAAACAGCAACAAAAGCAAAAAAAAACAAACCATGAAAGTATTCACAGCATAATATCCTGAGATTTTTCACAGTGGTAAATTGACTCATATTCACTCATTCTCTCCGTTGTTTGTCACCTGAGAGATTCATGACTCATCATATAGGTATCAGCATGAAAGCGTTGTCAGGTTGAGAAGCGAATTGTTCGAGATGGGAGACATTCGAGAAACGATGTTCCACTGTATAGCATACTATCAGAATGCTATATATTGTTAAATTTTTTACCAAATCAATTTTATATTTATTATGACAGGCCTTTAGAGCTTATCTCAATTTATGTGCAATAAAAGTAATAACCTCAGAATTTAAGGGGCATATCTCAGGTCAAGTGGTAGAGTTGGGACTTGAATCCCCACCTCCTGACTGTCTGTGCTCTCTTTTCACTCCATGCCACTTCCTTAGAAAGTGTATAAGCAAGAGGGAATTCGTAAGACCTGCTCAAGATGGGTATAAGATGTGTCAGTCAATCTTCTAGATGAAAGTTGAACCATTCATGGAAAGTGCCCTAGACGTGGGCACGGGCCCTGCCAAGCACCAAGAACTGAGATATCTGCTAAATTGTTGGATGGGAACAGACACAAGCTTTGATCTGGTGGCAGAATTATGACCAAGTAAGTTTCCCCAATCCTCATATGGTCTCCCCCATGAGACAAGCAAGGACTAGTCAGAGACAGTGTCCTCAAGAACAGTAGAACATGTGGGGGCAGCCGGGGAGATGTCAATGGGGGGGAAAGGAGACTTTGAACAATAAAGAATTTAAAAAAAAAAAAAGAGCAGTAGAACAAGGAATCACTGAGGGGGCAGCTGTTAAGAAGCTGACGCATTAACCCCGAGCCCAGCAAGGTCTGGATTTGCTCTATGAGAGATAGGAGCAACACTGGTTGCCATACTAATCTTCCTCCTCACCCAGTCAGGAGCCTTCAGTATCTGAATCAGAAGGGAGAGCAACATCCTCTGGCCAGATTCATCAGGGTGTTCACATTTTGCCAAGACCCAGGTGTCCTCTGGATCTGGGCGGGGGGCGGGGGGGGGGGATGGGGGAGGAGGGGAGTCAGAGGAAGCAAGATCCTGACAAAAGGGGATGAAAGGAAAACTAAACTCAGCAGGTGACCCCTGACTCTGATCCAAGCTCAAGCTTCCAAGAGGGAATTAGGAATGCCCTTCGCGGGAGGCTTACACAGGACATAGTCTATTTGTTTTTAAAACCACCAAGTTATTCTTAGGCACAGTATTTCATAAGGTCCCCAAGATAAGCCAGTGTTTGGAAGGCTAAAAAGGTGAGATACCCGGGCTCAGTAATAGGGCTTGTGGAAAAAATGAGGTCATTCATTGTTCTAAGGTATCAGAGGACTAACAGTCTAAATGTTTTGCTTATTTAGCTTTTTAGACGATTGCTGGAAGGAATGGGGTGGGAGAAAGAAGCTCAAACTATTAATGTAGAAAACAGACATAGTGTGAATAATCATAATAGAAAGATCTTTTTATATAAGTAAGAAGAGTGGTAAATCAGTGGAATTCTTGGTAGAGACCTCTACATAGATTATTCTTGGCATTTTAAATTTCGTTCCCTTTTCTCTTTTCTCTGAACTCCCCCCAATAGCCTCTGTTCACTGAAAAAGCAAACTCAAAATGCCAAATAAATCCTCCCTCTGACTATAAAACTCCAGTGTGCGGGCATTCTGTCACTGTTTGTTATTAAGTAATTTCTGTTTCCAAAATGTATTTTTCCCCTTTTCTGTTCCTTTCAAACTTCCCCCACCTTCTATACTCCCAATCAGACGTTTCTCAAAACATACCTATTAGGCAGGTCAAGGAGAGTTTTATGAGTACATTCCACTGGAATGCAGTAGGGGAGGTTAAGTGGCAAGATCAAGGACACAGACAGCCAGGGGCAGAGCAAAAAGCCTGGAGGCCCTACCACCCAGGGCTCTGCTTGCCTCATTATTCTACCACATCTCAAAAACGCTTGCTGAGACTGGAGTTCCTCCAGCCTTTACTGTCACCATTAAAAATATTAATAGTCCAAGAATCCAGAAGACCAACTAGAGTTTTCTTGAAATACCTTACCACGGTTGAAGCACACTTGGCGTGAAGCATCATTAAACTGCACTGCCCATAGACCAAGCAAGAAACTAAAGGTATACTCAAAGTCACCCTCATTAGCCTGAGCTTTTTCACCCACTTTACAGTCACGCCTCTATTAACAAGGGGGCCCCCTCCCAATAGCACTCTGGTGTCAGCATCATCACTGATGTGTTTAAGTGCTGGCCTTTTCTTCCCAGGAGAGCACAGGTGAATCACTCCTCTCTCTCACCATCCCCTTGCCTTCTATACTTTGCAATTACTCCTTTCACATTCATGATGGAAACTACCACCCATGCTTACTATTAAAGATAGCTATTGATATGGCAACACAAATATGGTGCTCTACATCAGCATCTGGACTGTTCACTGTGAGAAACTGGGGGCAATACCTTTAAATTCTAATATTAACCAGTCATCCTGAGGTGTTGGATAACAAAGTAAAAAGTCCGCAAATGACATCAGCTTGAACATATCTGACAACAGCATGCAAAGGAAGAACACCCGTTTTCTGATCTCATCTCTATCCATACCTAGCCATGTGACCAAGTCACAGTACCTCTCTGAGCCTTCTCAGTTTTCTTATCTGGAGAAAGGCAATACTTCCCACTTGGCCTTGCGGTATTTAAACAATGATATTAAGTAACACAAGTAAAGATGCACGGCAAAATGTAAAGCAGTGTGTCCAAGAAGAAGATGATTGCCATCTCTTTGTTCACTTCTGCTACCAGCCAGCCATGTGAAAACTTGAGGACTCTGGTCAGCAGGAGCCAATGTCACCAGAAGATTTTAATCATGTAAGCTAATAGCTGTCCATTTAGAAGGGTTCTCTGAATTCTTGGCGAAATGTCTTCTCTGATAACAATAATAGATTTGTATACCTCTTGATATAATGCTCATGAGAAACACACTTTCCCAAAACCCATAACCCCAGTCTGATCATGAAAAAACATCAGACAAATCCAAACAGAGGAACTTTCTACAAGATGGCTGATCAGTATCCAGGTCATGAAAAAAACACACAAAACACCAAGATTGAGAAACTGTCACCAATCAGAGGAGTCTAAGGAATCATGATGGCTAAATGTATTGAGGTATGCTGAACTGGATCCTGGAGATAAAGGGGCATCAGGGGGGAAACTGGTGAAATCTGGATAAAGCCTGTGGGTTAGTTAATAGTAATGTACCAATGTTAATCTCTTAGTTTTACAAGTATACCTCAGTTATATAAGATGCTGACATTAGGGGAAACTGAGTGAAGGGTACACAGGAACTCTCTGTACTGTGTAATTGCATAAATCTAAAATTATTCAAATATAAACAGTTTAATTTTAAAAGACTTAATAAACATGTCAACCAATCATATTAGGACTGTACTTGAGTCTTGATCAAACAAATGACGGTTGACTCTTGAACAATGCAGGGGTTAGGGCACTGGTCCCACACACAGTCAATAATCCATGTATATTAACTTCTGACCTTCCCCCACCCCAAATTTAACTACTAATAACCTACTGTTGACCAAAAGTCTTATCAATAACATAAACAGTCTATTAACACATATTTTGTAAGTTAAATGTATTACATTGTTACAGAATTTACCAGGCAACCAGAAAATACACACACAGGAGTACTTGGAGATACAGGAAAAAACCATTTATTTCCAGATGTACTAGTACTGTGACTCAGGGGCGCCTGTTTCCAAATCCTGAGCAAGCCAGTATGGAGGAAGCTTTCTCTTTATACCCTTAGGTTTCTTTGTCCTCCAAGTAAGGATCAGACTTCCGGACCTTTCGCGGGCTTTGCAAAAAGCCCCATGTGTTGGGATGCGGGACGTGAGACCACACCTAAAGTCCTGGCCTGGCACCAGCGCTGATAACTCCCTCCGGGGGTTGTGTATGGTTCATGGTTTATGGCAGGCATCCTCAAACTACGGCCCGAGGGCCACATGCGGCCCGCCGAGGACATTTATCTGGCCCGCTGGGTGCCGCTGCCTGTCCTGCTTAGCAGCTGACTCGTCCCGGGCCCGCAGTGCACATAGGAATTTGTTCATAGTTTTTTTTTTAAAACTATAGTCCAGCCCTCCAACGGTCTGAGGGACAGTGAACTGGCCCCCTGTTTAAAAAGTTTGAGAACCCTGGTTTATGGCCTCTGTAAAATGTGAGTATTTAGGTAAACAGGTCTTACAAGACCAGATAATTAAGGAAGGGGCAGTGACTAGACTACAGGCTAACAGGAATGTGCATTAGGGATACTGATTAACTAGGTAAAGGAGTCAGATTGCTGTATTTTTATGTTCCCCATCATTATACTGTATTCTTATCATACAGAAAGCTAGAGAAAGAAAATGTTATTTAAAAAATCATAAGGAAAATACGTTTACAGTATTAATTGGGGAAAAAAATCCACACAAAATTCAAACCCAGCCGAAACCGGTTTGGCTCAGTGGATAGAGCGTCGGCCTGTGGACTGAAGGGTCCCAGGTTCGATTCCGGTCAAGGGCATGTAACTTGGTTGCAGGCACAACCCCAGTGGGGGGTGTGCAGGAGGCAGCTGATCGATGTTTCTCTCTCATCGATGTTTCTAGCTCTCTATCCCTCTCCCTTCCTCTCTGTAAAATATCAATAAAATATATTTAAAAAAAAAAAAAAAAAAAAAAAAAAAAAAAAAAAAAAAAATTCAAACCCATGTTGTTCAAGAGTCAACTATATTTTTAAAAACCTATTTATGAGACAACTGGAAATTTAAACACTGGATATTTGATTATATGTTGAATTAATTATTAATTACTTTTAGGTGTGTTAATAATACTATGGTTACATTTTTTTTAAATCTTAATTTTTTTAGAAATAAAAACTAACATATTTAAAGATGAAATTGTTAAAGGCAAAAAGCACCAAATGTTAGACCTCAGTCCTTGAGTTTTGACTAAGAAAGAATTCAAAGCCAAGACTCAAATACAAGCAAAAGTTTATTTAGAATGTCATCTTATATAATAGAAGCCCAGCGACCATAATGGCATAATGACCAGAACGACCACTCGACTATTCTCTATGAGGTACATTGATCACCTCTCAGTCCCTCCCCACAGCCCGCAGGCTCCAATCGCTGGATGGTGAATGGGGAACCGGGGTGGGTGACAGCGGGGCAGGACTGCTGACTGGCGAGTGGGCAGAACAGCCGACCTCTTGATCCCTCCCCCTGGCCTGCAGGCTCCCATCACAAGATGGTGAATGGGGAACCATGGGGAACCTGGGTGGGTGGTGGTGGGGTGGGACTGGGGACTGGCAAGTGGGCGGAAGATATCCCTGATCTCAGGCTAGGCCTAGGGACCCTACCCGTGCACAATTTCATGCGCTGAGCCTCTAGAAGATGTAGAAGAAGTGAGTCATCAAAGAAGTGAGCCAGCTGGGCTGCATGGTTTGGGAAACAAGTTATAGAGGCAAAAGAAGGGCCCTTGGAGCTTAGGAGAAAGAAAACAAAGGTACATATGTGCTTTGAGAAAAGAAAAGGAGAGGAAAGGCCAAATAGAATATTTTATCAGCTTTCTAGGTAGTCTCTACTGATTGTGTTGGCACCAGGGCAGGGGTCCATTAGTCATCTCAGTTAGTCCTGGTGTCAGCCATGGCATTGCCCTGCCTGGTATTGCTGCTTTTCTGGGACTGGAGCTGAAACACAACTGAGGCCTAGATGTTGTCTCTAGGGCTTAATGCTTAAGGGAGTGGTTGTGCAAGGGCTTGTATGAGAGTCATATGAGGTTATTCTCCGCCTCCCTTGTTCCTCCTCTAAGGGTGTCTACCACATGACTAGCAACAAGCCAGAGAAGGTAAAGTCAGGGGAGGGTTTGAACCACATAACCATCAATCTGAAAGGTCAGAGGGTCTAAACCAGGGGTGGGCAAACTTTTTGACTCGAGGGCCACAACGGGTTCTTAAACTGGACCGGAGGGCCGGAACAAAAGCATGGATGGAGTGTTTGTGTGAACTAATATAAATTCAAAGTAAAGGAGCGGAGGGGAGAGCAAGAGAACCCTCTGCTCTTTCGGCTCCGCAGGCCGAATAGAACAGCCAAACGGGCCGGATCCAGCCCACAGGCCGTAGTTTGCCCACGGCTGGTCTAAACCATATATGCTGGGGAGAAAAGGTCACACTGGTAGTGAGGTCCCACCCTACAATTGTCCATTGTTGGACCCCAGGGATTTCTGCCTTGGGTGACCTATTGTTCCTACTCTGCTCATGTCTGTCTAATTGCCTACTATCTAATAAAAGAGTAATATGCAAATTGACCATCACTCCAAGACACAAGATGGCCACCCCCATGTGGTCAAAGATAGCTGCCCCCATGTGGACACAAGATGGCCACCACAAGATGGCTAGCAGGGGAGGGCAGTTGTGGGCAGTTGACCAGGTCAGGAGGTGACCAGGTCAGCAGAGGAGGGCAGTTTGGGGGGACCCAGGCCTGCAGGGGAGGGAAGTTGGGGAGGGGGGGACCAGGACTGCAGGGGAGGATAGTTGGGGGGTAATGCAGGCCTGCAGGGGAGGGCAGTTGAGGGGGACCAGGACAGCAGGGGAGGGCAGTTGGGAGGGACAAGGCCTGAGGGAGGGCAGTTTGGGGGGACCAGGCCTGCAGGGGAGGACAGTTGGGGGGGACCCAGGCCTGCAGGGGAGGGCAGTTTGGGGGACCAGGCCTGCAGGGGAGGATAGTTGGGGGCGGGGGGACCCAGGCCTGCAGGAGAGGACAGTTGGAGGGGACCCAGGCCTGCAGGGGAGGGTAGTTGGGGGGGGGGAGCCAGGCCTGTAGGGGAGGACAGTTGCAGGGGAACCAGGCCTGCAGGGGAGGGCAGTTGTGGGCAATCAGGCCAGCAGGGAGGGCAGTTAGGGGTGACCGGGCCAGCAGAGGAGGGCAGTGGGGGGAGACCAGGCCTGCAGGGGTGGGCAGTTGGGGGGGCAGGCCTGCAGGGGAGGGCAGTTAGGGGTGACCAGGCCAGCAGGGGAGGACAGTTGGGGGGGACCCAGGCCTGCCAGGGAGGGCAGATGGGGGGGACCAGGTCTGCAGAGGAGGGCAGTTGTGGGCGATCAGGCCAGCAGGGAGGGCAGTTGTGGGGAGACCAGGTCTGCAGAAAGGGCAGTTAGGGGCAATCAGGCTGGCAGGGGAGTGGTTAAGGGGTGATCAGGCTGGCAGGCAGAAGCTGTTGGGGCAATCAGGCAGAGGCAGGTGAGCAGTTGGGAGCCAGCAGTCCTGGATTGTGAGAGGGATGTCCAACCGCCCGTTTAGGTCCGATCCCGGTGGGATCGGACCTAAACGGGCGGTTGGACATCCCTCAAGGGGTCCCAGATTGGAGAGGGTGCAGGCTGGGCTGAGGGACACACCCTGCCCCCCCCCCCCCCACATGAATTTCGTGCACCGGGCCTCTATGTGGCCGCCCCCATGTGGTCAAAGATGGCTGCCCCCATTGGACACAAGATGGCCGCTACAAGATGGCTGTCAGGGGAGGGCAGTTGTGGGCAGTTGGAGGTGACCAGGTCAGCAGAGGAGGGCAGTTGGGGGGGACCCAATAAAAATTTTTCCAATTTTTATTGGAAAAAAAATGGGTGATGAATATATAGGAGTTCATTATTCTGCTTTCCTTCTTTAAATTTTTAGAATTACAAGAAATTAATTTTTAAAATTCAAAGGAGAAAAAAACATAATCCCCTACATTTTGAACACATAGTATCATTTTTGTTGCCGTATTTGCCACCCCAAAGACTCCCCAGTTATTTTCATTCATTCTCCTATTCTCACTAAATCCACAGACCACCTTTGGGGTCAAAGTTCTCTCTGGATGGTCCACTCACATGAGCCTCTGGAACTGGCTCAGAGGTCCTAGAACATCATCATCCGAGAACCTAAGAAACCAACCCCAGGAACCTGCATAGGTTTTCCTTATACTCTGGGGGCCACAAGGGTCCCTGGAGCTCAGGTATGAGAAAAGAGGGTGTTTATCATGAGTCTAATGGCAACTTCTGTCCTTCAGCCAATTCTAGGAGCAGAGAAGTCCACCCTCCCTCTCTTAGTGATGGTTTGACATTATAGTTCCTTTCAACCTCCAAGTGAATTGGATCTGAACACAGATGTGTGGGAAGAGAAGTGATGACAAGTCAAGGCTTAATTTTAATGCAGAGCTTTTTCTTCCCCAGTGCAGAAGTCTTATTAAAGAAGCAGCAGGCTGCTGACAGGAAACTGTTTGTAAGTGGAAATAACACTTATTATAACAAGTCAGAACAGCAGGCAGATAGGTTTGTTTGTTTGTTAATTATATCTGGTTTTATTTTCTAATGACTGCCTGAAGAAAGGATCAAGCCATACACAGAATGCATATGTAATTTGTCCACACTTAAGAAATATAATCTATAGCTCTTTTCCATGTATGGTATTCCCAGGAAGAACAAAGCATGTTTGCCTTTCGAGTAACGTGTTAACCTTAACTTCAACTGAATGCCCACACAGCCATGAATCAGAAAAGATATGCAACTTGTAAAATGAGGACTCAAATGAGAGAGAAAAGAAAAAAGTGCTTTGAGGAGCAGGGTTAGGAGTGAATTAATTGCAGCAATGTTTTTAAGTTGTCCTGGGGTTAAATTAAGCCTTCTATTTTGTGTGTGTGTGTGTGTGTGTGTGTGTGTGTGTGTGTGTGTGTGTGTGTGTGTGTGAGAGAGAGAGAGAGAGAGAGAGAGAGAGAGAGAGAGAGAGAGAGAGAAATGAGTAATTACTAAAAGGAGTCAGCATAGTTCACATCTTGGCATTTTAATCCAGAATTAGGGTTTCACACCATACATTCATGCCCTATGTTTTTGTGTTTTGTTTTTTAATAAAGGCACTTTATAGTATAACTATAAATACCTACAAAACCAATGGAGATACCTTGGAAATCAGGTCTGTGCAGACAGAGCAGTCTGAATCATTTAGACCAGAACAAAAATATACACGATGGATAACATATAATAAGAGAGGGGGAAAGCAGATTTACTAACTAGATAATTCATAGTATCCTCTCACTTCCCAAAGGGACTGCCCGCCTTCCTTTTCCCTTAGCACTTCCTTCCCCCTAGCCTAAACCATCTTCAAAACTCTGTTTTAAACAGGTGTCTAAAGAAAGCCCTCCCTGTCAGGAAGCCTTCCCTGGTTAACTGACCTGATCCTCTCATTCTGCTCCTCATTGCCCCAAGAAGCACGTCTGTACTTTGCATTTGTCCCTTAGTAATTTGTTTTATATCATTATTAAAATGTCCCTGTGCCTTTATGACTTTATTTTGTCTCTACCCTTATAGAGAAGTTCTGTAAGGACCCTGCTGTGTCTACCATTTCCTAGGATGCTTCCTGTCAGCAAAGAGGGCTCTCAGGAATGTTGTCTATGGACTGGGTAGAGCCAGCATCAAATTGATTGCTTTGGCCTTAGCTTTGGGTCCCTTCTAAAAGTTTTTTGTTTTTTGTTTTTTGTTTTTGGGTCCAGGGGAGGGAGTGGGGGAAGGGATGTGAGATAATATAAATGATTTTATTTTTTTTAATGATTTTAATTAGATTCTTTTAAAACCTTTTATTTTAAATCTGCTATGTAGGGATAATGTGAAATTTCCTCCCCCGCCCCCTTCTTTAAAAATACACACACAAAAAATTAGGTATTCTTGTTATCATTGAATCCAGTGTTCCTTCAGGCTTGCTTGAATTTTATTAATCAACTTAAAAAAAAAAACAGCCTGTGGGCTAATGCAAGGCTGAGTCAGCATAGACGCCAGCTCAGGGCAACAGTGCCTCCTTCTCAAAGGGACTGGCTTGGATGAATTCAGAAGGTAATGCAATGTACAGCTTGGGGGAGTTTGGCATAATAAAGGGGTTTGAATTCCTCCAGCCACTGATTGTTGAGTCCCTCTGGGGAGAAAGAAGGAAATAAAATTCTTTATCAGATTCTCAAGTCCATGGATAAACAACAGACATGGTTAATTCAAGATGGGAATGGATTAAGGTAGAGCAGGAGGTTGAGGAGATTGAGAATTGATTTCTTAAGGACTGAAGTAATGGTATTTTTCTATTTGAAAAATTCTCAAAGTGGAATTACTTGCCCTCTCTTTACTGGTATCCAGAATAATCAGGAGCCTGTCCTGAGGCTGTTTTAGCGAAGATATTTAGGCTTACACTTAACAATTAGCATACGCTGGGATTTGGGCAGAGGGGAGAGAGTGGATGTGAAGGCACACATCCTTTTTACTACTGAGGCTAATCTGCAGATTGTCCCCAAGTAACTTTCTTTCCACCAGCCCTCACAAATCTCACAGTTTTCAAGAAAAATATAAAAAATTTGAGGACCCTCCATACTATTTTCCACAGTGGCTGTACCAGTCTGCATTCCCACCAACAGTGCACAAGGGTTCCCTTTTCTTTGCATTCTCATCACCAACACTTGTTATTTGTTGATTTCAGTGGAATCTCCAAAGAGGACATAAAGATGACCAATAGACATATGAAAAGATGCTCAGTGTCACTAATCTTTATAGAGATGCAAATTAAAACCACAATGAGATATCACCTCATACCTGTCTTAATGACTATCATCCCTAAATCAACAAATAACAAGTGTTGGTGATGAGAATGCAAAGAAAAGGGAACCCTTGTGCACTGTTGGTGGGAATGCAGACTGGTACAGCCACTGTGGAAAATAGTATGGAGGGTCCTCAAATTTTTTATAATGGAATTGCTTTATGACCCAGGGATTCCACTTCTGGGTATATAAACAAAGAAACCTGAAACACTAATTTGAAAGAATATATGCACCCGAGGTTCATTGCAGCATTATTTACAACAGCGAAGATATGGAAATAAGTGCCCATCCATAGATGAATGGATAAGAAATTTGTGGTACAGGCAGTGCCCTCGGCTGTCCCGGATCTGTCTCTTGCTTCAACAGTGTTTGGACGGAACAGACCCAGGAACACTCCTTCTTCCGGCCTCCGACCACGCTCCTGCGTCTTATCCAGTCACCACCTTCAGAACCACCTCTGAGACCAGACAACACACTGGTTTTTTTCTACCGTAATTCCTTATTGCCCAACAACCATGAGCTCCCAAATTCATCAGAATTATTCCAGCGAAGTGGAGGCTGTGGTCAACCGCCTGGCCAACCTGCACGTGCGGGCCTCCCACACCTACCTCTCTCTGGCTTCTATTCAACCAGGATGATGTGGCCATGGAGGGCAGGGGCCACTTCTTCCGAGTGTGGGTGGAGAAGAAGCACGAGGGCACTGAGCGTCACTTAAAGTTGCAAAACAAGTGAGGTGGCTGCATTCTCTTCCAGGTCGCGCTGAAGCCTCCCTGAGATGAGTGGGCAAAACTCAGGGTGCATGGAAGCCGCCCTGGCCTTGGAGAGGAGCCTGAACCAGGCCCTCCTGGAGCTACAGGCCCTGGTTCTACCCACAGACCCTCAACTCTGTGACTTCCTGCAGAACCACTTCTGGGGTGAGGAGGTGAAACTCATTAAGAACATGGGCTACACCTGACTCACCTGCGCAGGCTGGCTGACCCCCAGGCTGGCTGACCCCCAGGCTGGGCTGGGTGAGTGTCACTTCTACAGACTCACCCTCAAGCACGACCAGGAGCCTGTGGAGCCCAGAGGCCCTTGAGAGGCCCCTCTGCATCCCCTCGTGTCTGGCTTTTACCTGAGCCTCTCCCCAAAACTACTAGTCATTCTTTCAACCACCCTGAAGCCCTCTCCCATGTATTGGACCAAATGAAACAATAAAGCCTTTTGCAGCAAGGAGGAGGAGGAGAAGGAGGAGGAGGAGGGCGGAAGGAGGAGGAGGAGGAGGAGGAGAGAAAGAAGTATGTGGTACATATGTACAATGGAATATTGCTTGGCCATAAAAAGAATAAATTCTTCCCATTTGCAACAGCATGAATGAACCGAAAGGGTATTATCCTAAGTGAAATACGTCAGTCAGAGAAAGACAGATACCATATGATTTCACTTATATGTGAAATCCAAACAGTATAAACCAACAAACAAAACAGAAACAGACTCATAAATACAGAGAACAGGCTGATGGTTGCCATAGAGCTCCAGTGCAAAAGAGAGAAGGACACAGGTGTGTGACTGAGGCCTCGCCACCTGAGTGACAGAAGGACTCTCAGAGATGAGTCCACAGGTTTCTGTTTGAGTTATTGATTGAGGCAGTTGCGAAATGAGACAAGTATTAATCAGGAGAGTCAAAAGAAGCAGTCTTCCATCAGGAGTGCCCTGCAAAACTGTGAGATGAGAATGTGGCTGAGGGTGGAGGTGCTAGTTTTATTTATTAGCAGGCTGCCTGGCAATCCCAAGTTGGTCCCAATTCTATGTCCTCAGGGTGACAGTCACAGAAAATAAGGTAGAGCTACTTTCCTAAAAGTGAAAAATATTCACAGTATAATTTTGCCTTGCTTTAATTTAAGCTATGCTGATTTTAAAAACCCAAACAGATAAATCCCTGAAGAATTCTTGACTTTATAATACATCTCGCCACAAGATGGCCTTAAAACGTAAAGTCCCGTTGAAGTACATTTTAGGCAGAGCTGGACTTAACAAAAGGAGAATTCATCTGCAGCGCTGAGCAGCACATCTGCTATGTAAAGGCAGGCAGCCTTGTAGTTGATCCAAAGTCATAAATAAAAGAAGCTGCAGTCATTCTTCACCAACATTATTCAATCGAGTAATCTAGAAGAGCACTCTCAACAACAATCTTCCTGTCAGTGGCTACATTATTAGAAGGCGGCTTTCCAGTTTCCTGTGTGTTGACAGGAAGCTGATCCCCTGAAGTAGAAAGAATAACACAGTGTATACCCACGGGATCATTCCTTCAGCCCCATTAAATATTACTCAGGGCCAGTGTGTCTACACATAGCTACTTCCTCTGCAGTGGGAAGGCTGAAGTAACAGATGGGCATGATTTCCAGGAAAGTTCTAGAACCGAGTATTTAGATGATGATTTGTGAGCACTTAGGAATTAGGAAGTGATCACTCAGAGTCAGCCTGGGTTCGCTAAATAAATTTTTAAAAAAGTTAAATGGTATCCTTTTTTAAAAAAAATTTTTTTTAGAGGTACGATACCAGTAAAGTTGAGAAACCCCATAGATGAAACGTACTCGGATTCTGACGATGCATTTGCAAATGCAATTCTATGGATTTATATTTTCTGTACAAAATGATAGATGAATAGATTCATGTGATCCTGAAGGGAGAGCCCTCATAGTATATCACAGGGCTCTCTCCTACTCAGCGCTTTAGCAGTGTCTCTAGAATAAAGTTTTAGAAAACCCTGTTATCAAAAACACATAGTCTTGCAAAGCTGGAAGGCTAACACGTTAGACAGCAGAATCTACATTTAAACGTTTCAGTGGGACAAAAGAACCCAAACAAACAAAATAGAGTTTATAAGAGATAAATATAAAATTTTGCTTCTGGGAATTTATATTAAGACAAAATCTGGCTTAATGGAAGACATGTGACAGATGACTAGGTGTTTTGGTTGGCCATGGGTTTTATTTGGTTGGTTAGCGAGTCATGGATTTTTAAAACAGCAACAAAAGCTAATAGATCCTTGGCCATTAATATTTATTTTCTCCTTGGTTATCAAGGATTCTTATTTTCTTTATACACTTCTGAATTTTCCAAATTTTCTACAATGAGCATGTGTTATCTTTATGACTAGGGAAAAACTACTCTTAGTATTTGAAAATATTTGAATGACTGTCTAAGGAAGTTGGAGCAGGCTATTCTGTATAGGTGTAGAGGCTGGCAGTAGGAAAAATGGCTTGAAGTTAAGAAGACAACTTTAGGCTCACTGTCCGGCTCACAGTGGAGTGAGTGCCTATCCCCGGAAGTGTCCACCTAAATGCTGGCTAACTGCAGAGGTGGTGTAGCATAGCACCGGGGTTGAAAGCTCTTGCTCTGACAAACTTCCTGGGTTCAGATCTCGACTATGCCACTTACTGTTCCTATGGCCTCAGAGAGCAGTTCCACTCTGTCTCCCTCTATGGAAGGTACATGATGGTAACTGTACTTACCCATGGGATTGGGAAGGATTAAATGGGTTAATCCATATGAATGGTCTTAAGACAATAACTGACCTGTGCACAATAAACAGTAGCTATTATTATCTGTCAGGAGTGACAGGGAAAGGATTTCTGTTTTGCTTGAGAAACTGAACTAAGTGATTATTAAGGGTTCCCTCCAATTCCAGGATCTTAGTGTTCCAGGTGGGAGATCACCCTTCCTCGGTGGTACTCTCTTATCACCTAAGCCTGAAGTCCTGAACAGCACCCTCACCTGGAATTAAGTATGGTTGGGTGATCTGAGGCCTAACATAAGTGGCTCCCTGTAGGGCCTTTTTCTTGCATTTTATCACCTGATTTTAAAGCTGGGGGAAATAAGATATCAAGAAACGCTTATGGAGAAGGCTCTGTGTGGGTTGCTTTTGCAAACATATCACTTAATTCTCATAATACTCTCTGATACCTGGATCCGAGCTTTTACTCAAGATTAGAGAAATCTGCTTTGGTGTTTTGCTGAGAGCTCCAGGCTGGTCCTTTTACATCCCGGATGGCCTTCCTGCCAGGCCCAGACTGAGGGAGGTGTTTCAGTTCACGGCAGCACTTTTCTCTGAGCACTTCCATACTTCTCCCGGCCAACTCCACTGCTGGGAAAAGCTTCGCATTTTACCTTCTCAACTTTCCCCTTTTCCAAGTTGTGTTTCAGACAAATAATTGTGGTCATTGCCTAAGAAAACCACAGTGCACTAATATGTGCAAAAAAAAAGCAAGAGGCAGGATTTTCTGAGTGCTTACCAGGGACCTGATACATTATTCTTTTTAAAGCCACCAACCCCAACCCAAAGCCCTTCTCATCTCTCGATTGACAGAACCAGAGCAAACCAGGGCTTCTAGGAGGAGGTGAGGTTTCCCGGAAACAGGAGGTCAATCTCTTCCCCTCTCCATTTTTCATCTGTATATGCAGTCTATCCTGGCCACTAGGGACCCTTAGGGTCAACAGTCCTTTTCACTTGTCACCCTACTATAATGGCAATACCTATGAGAATATCTCATTCTTCAGCTTTTACTTTACATCAAGAGACCACGGCTAAGATCTGAATTCCCATTAACTTCTCTTGGTATCTTATTTTCCCCAGCTTTATAATCAGGTGGCATAAAAAGCATAAGTAGAATGCTGAAGATGGACTACCAGTCTCATAAAAGCTGTCCCCAGTTTGTTCCCCAGAAACAGCAGCTCTAATCCCAAAGCACTTACTACTTCACAGGGCAAATAAACATGACGAGTCTCTCATCCCAGAGTGCCCTGAGGATTGCTGAAGTGGATCAGACTCAAAAGGTGCCCCACTCCCATCTGAGAATTCCCACTTCCTTCCCTTTCCAATCGTTTACTCCTGCCCCACCTTACTCTCCTCCCTCACTCCCACACCTCCTCCAGGTAAAAGTGGGGGAGGCATTCTTCCCCCAAATGTGCACTGACCTGTCCCCAGCTGAGTTCAGTGATAAATCAGTCAACAAAAATTTATTGAGTACCAGCTCTGTGTAAGGCTAGATTAAGCCCCTTTTGTTACCTATCACCTGCATAGATCATTAAGAATGAGGGGGGAGGGAGGAAAAGAATGAGGAACATGGGGAGCACTTGAGTCTTGCTCCCCATATATGTCATCAGTTTAGCTCAAACTCTTCTTTCCATCAGAAAGAAAAAAAGAAAAGAATGAAGAACATAACATTTTGAAAACATTTCCTGTAGAAATGCTGAATAATAATGATAACTAATAATAATCCATCAGCCTAAGCAGAAAGCAGACTTTACTCAGATGGATAAAATTACCTGAGGAGTACAATGAATCTACTGAATAGAGTGAGTCAGCACCCACACACTTGTGCTATTTGTGAAAGTGGCATTCTTTATTCAGCTTTGAAGTCACACCTGGTATTCAAAGCCTATCTGTTTCCCAAACACAAGGCCCTTGCATGCTTTTCCTTTTTAATATACATGTAGCATTGTCTTTTTCGCTGGGATAATTTCAAGGTGTGGGCTCTTTTCTCAACAAGAGCAAGTAAGAGGAAAAATGTCACTGTGATTTTATAGTGTGTTCAATTTATTGATTCATTCCTTCCTCGACCATTGCTGCATGCCTGCTGTGCCGAAGGTATTAATTAATGCCAGGCACTAAGATAGCGGGGTTAATAAGACAGAGTTGTGCCCATGAGTAGCTCACAATTTAGAGAGCACCCACACAAATGATAGCAATTTAGTGTTACAGGTGCCACGACAGAAATTTGTAAAGTCATTATAGTAGAAGCCCAAAAAGCCATTAGAGCGCGTTCTCTGTGAAAGGTCATAAAAGACTTCATAGAGGAGATGGCAAATGGCAACTTGGCCACAAGGGTATAACATTTCAGATTGCCATTCAAACATCTGCTTTCTATGCATTCTGTCACTAGGTGGCTAATCTTTCTAGATACAAAAGAATTTATTTCTGGCAGTAATGATAGACAAGCTTAGGAGGTGTGGTATTGGCTTGATCACATGTGTGAAATGGTTTTCTTTTTTACTGAATTTATTGGGGTGACATTTGTTAATAAAATTATATAGATTTCAGATGTACAATTCTATAATACCTCAACTATGTATTGTATTGTGTATTTACCACTCCAAGAGTGAGATGTTTTTAACTGAGGTTTGTTGTTTGCATATTATTCTACAGGAAAATTCACACTTACTGTCCATCTTTTCTGGTTCTCCACTGGCTTACCTGCAAACAAAATAAAGCAATGGTTGTAATTTATTCTGTAAAACTTTTCTGGCTCAGTATCTATTAAAGTTGCACATTCTACATTTGTGCCTTCACTATTTAAAATATATCTGGTGAAATTTGAATAAGCTTTGTAGTTTAATTAATAGTTTTGTACTAATGTTAATGTCTTTATTTTGAAAACTAGAGGCCTGGTGCATGAAAATTCATGCACTGCAGTGGGGGGGGGTCCCCTCAACCAGGTCTGCCCCCTCTCACAGTCCGGGAGCCCTCAGGGGTGGGAGGCAACCCGGCGATCAGGGGAAGGCAATGCCCCCTTCACACCTCTGCTGCTGCCACTGCCGGCAGCACAAGCCTTGGCCGGCCCTGGTTACCTGAGCTTTGGGTGGCTCTGGGCGGCTGAGCAGTTGACATCCAAGGCTTGCCTGCACCTTGGGCCAGCCCTGGGCAGCTGAGGGGCTGAGGGTGGGTCCGGCCGCAACTTGTGCCTGCCGCCCTTCCCCCCCCGCCCCCAGCTGGGCTGAAAGGACTGGGTGCCGCCATCTTGTGGCTATGGGCACTTCCATCTTTGTGACAGTGTGATGGTCAATTTGCATATTCCCTCTTTATTAGATAGGATTGTACTATGGTTACTTAGATGTAAAAATTGGGGAACTTGGGTGAGGGAATAGATGGGAAAGCTCTGTACCAATTTTGCAACTTTTTAGTCAATTTAAAACTAGTTCAAAATAAAAAGTAAATAAGTACATATGTGAATAAAAATTAGTATGCACATATGTATGTATATGAGATCAGTACTATTCCATGTTCTCCACAAACTATTACCAATCAAACTAAATATGAAAACTGAAATCAAGAAATTAGAAATATTTATAACAATTTAACATTTCCACAATATTTAAGTACATGATCATTTTCCTAGAAATGTAATTTTATTGCTGGCAGAATTCCTCTTGCTCAGGGGAGTTCAGACTTTAGTCTATTAAGACTGTCAACTGATTGGATGAGGCCTACCCACATTATAGAGGTAATCTGCTTTACTCAAAGTCTACTGATTTCAATGTTAACCTCATCCAAAAAAAAAATTTTACGTAAACATCCAGAATAATAATGTTTGACCAAATATCTGGATTCCATGGTCCAGGAGTGCAGTCACTATAGGACCATTGCTCTGATTTCCCATGCAAGTAAAGTGATGCTCATGGTGATGCAACACTCTGCATTATATGGAGCAAGAAATGCTGGATGTTCAAGCTGGATTCAGAAAAAGAGGCACTCAATATTTAATTGTGAACATTCACAGGATACTGGGATACTCCAGAGAATTTCAGAAGGTTAGTCTATGTTTTATAAGTACAGTAAAACCTTTAACTGCATGGACCATGAAAAGCTATTGGTTGCTCTGAAAGAAATGGGCATGCCTCAGCACTTGATTGTCCTAGTATATAACCTGTATTGTGAACAGGAAGCCACTGTCAGCACAGAATATGGAGAGACAGAATTGTTTCCTATAGGCAAAGGTGTCAGACAGGGGGCATTCTGTCTCCCTATTTTCTTAATCTGTATGCAGAACATATACAAAAACTGAGCTTTGACTCAAAGGAAGAAGGAGTGAAAATTGATGGAAAAAATATCAATAGCTTAAGATATGCAGATTATACCACCTTACTGGCAGAAAGTGGCAATGATTTGAAACGATTTCTGATGAAAGTGAAAGAAGAAAGTGCCAAAGCAGGACTGCATTTGAACATCAAGAAGACAAAAATCATGACTACAGAAGAAATACACAACTTTAACATTGACAATGAAGACACTGAAATTGTTAAAAGATTTAGCTTACCTTTATTCAGCCGTCCATTCAAACAGAGACTGCATTCAAGAAATCAAGAGAAGGCTGAGACTTGGAAAGGCTCATCAAGAGCAAAGATGTGTTGCCCAGCTGGTGTGGTTCAGTGGTTGAGCATTGACCTATGAACCAGGAGGTCACAGTTCAATTCCCTGTCAGGGCACATGCCTGGGTTATAGACTCAATCCCCAGGGAGGGGTGTGCAGGAGGCAGCTGATCAATGATTCTCTCTCATCATTGATGTTTCTATCTCTTCCTCTCTCTTCCTCTCTGAAATCAATAAAAATATACACTGAGTGGCCAGATTATTATGATCTCTGAACGCATAATAATTTGGCCACTCAGTATATATATATATTAGAGGCCCAGTGCATGAATTTATGCATGGGTGGGGTCCGGCCAGCCTGGCCAGGGGGAGGGGACATGGGCGGTTGGCCGGCCTACCT
Organism: Plecotus auritus; assembly: GCF_963455305.1. NCBI lineage: Eukaryota > Metazoa > Chordata > Mammalia > Chiroptera > Vespertilionidae > Plecotus > Plecotus auritus. The sequence continues at coordinate 155,109,889 of NC_137782.1, forward strand.
GCTGGTCGAACTCCTGGTCGAGGGGACAATTTGCATATTAGCCTTTTATTATATAGAATATACACTGAGTGGCCAGATTATTATGCATTCAGAGATCATAATAATCTGGCCACTCAGTGTATATTTTTTTAAAAGAACAGGATGTGTCATTAGAGATCAAGGCTATGATTATCCACACTTCTCATATTCCCAATCGCTATGTACAGATGCAAAAGTTGGAGAGAGAAGAAGGCTGGTAGAAAAAAAATTGATTGAGTTATGGTGTTGGAGGAGAGCTCTGTGGATACCCTGGACCACCAGAAAGACAGCCAGGGCGTCCTAAGAGCAAATTAAGCCTTAAGGGAACATTGCTTGAGGGAAGAAGTGACAAAACAACAGAAGTTGTCTTACTTCAAGTACATTATGAGAGGGCAGGATTCTTTGAAAAACAGTAATGCTGAGAAAAATAGAAGGCAGCAGAAAAAGAAGTAGACCAACTATGAGATGGATTAACTCCATAAAAGAGGCCACAGGCATGAATCTACAGGAGCTGAACAGGGCTGTTGAGACATGACATTGTGGACATCACTCATTCACAGGATTGTCAGGAGTCAGAGCCAACACAATGGCATGTAATATGTACACATGGCCCAGCCAAGTTAATACATAAAATCAATCATCACATAGTCCATGACAGATTAGAAAATTTTACAAACCCTTCACTGAAGATGATTTAAGAAATACTGTACAAGATAACTTTTAATAGTCTACCAAATCGGTGCATTAATTAAAAAAACATTCAGACCGAGAATGCTCATTTCATGTGGGAACAGGGTAAAATATTGGAGCAGTGGCCTGGCTAGAAGGGGAAAGGATAGAATCACTTTTTTATTCTCAACGATGAGCCTAAGCCATTAAAATCTACCTTTGCCCATTGATACAGTTTGTATTGCTCTAATTCGGAGGTTCCCAAACTTTCTCAATTCACAGCATCTTCATGTCTCAGTCAATTTTTTTCACAGAGCCCCTAGGCCAAAAGAAATATGTATGCAATAGTTAGGTCCTAATAACTTAGCTGTTTGGGGAAAAAAACACATCAATATACATAAATTGAAAGAAAAATATTTTAATTTTATTCTTAACCACTGTTGCTTATAGAAGGGTGTGTAAGCTGCACATCATCTCGAATCTTGGAAACTGTGTAGACACCACCACCTGCACATCTTGCTCCACACTGACTTTCAGTGGTACTTGCATTTGATAACCACAGCTGAAAACCCCACTTCTCAAAGATAAGACATCTTTGAAAGGAATGGAGAGCAATCTAATGTTGAAACTATAAATCATCTTGACCTCGTAGTTCATTCACTTGGCATCCACCCGATGTCAAGTATTACCATGTACTCCTTGACATTTAACATATGCCACAGCGCCCCTAGGAGTTTGCTGTGATATCCTGGGTACCTGGACCATAGTTGAGGACTCATGGTTCTATTCTTTTTCTATTTTTGATTCCGATCCCTCATTTGCAAAATTATAAGCATCTATTTTAAGTGGCTAACACTCAAGAAGCTGTGTTCTTCCCTCCTCTGTTCTTTGTCTATGGTGAAGGTTATCGAAGACTGGAAGACCCCCAAAGGCCAGTCATCCCAAATAGGTGCCTCCAGAGAGCATAGCAAAATCTTTGGCTCTGTTTGTATATATAAATAAGAAAACCGTTTTCAACTATGTTCATTTTCTAACAATTAGATCAAGACTGGGAGCAGTACAAAAATATGTATAATTTTGTACCTTGCCCACTAATTTTTAATCATTCTCAATCACATCTTAATCTAATCCTGATTTTTCCATTAAATTGTATGATTTAATTTACCCTAAATTCCTGTCATTGTAGTCAAAAGTCCCTTGGATAATGTAAGAGGCTCCGATAGGAGCCCACTGGGGCTTAAGCATAGCTCAAAATTAAAAGCCTATTTCTTTCATCTGGGTCAATACCTTCTCTTCATTATTACTGATGTCAAGATCATCAAAATATGAACTACTTATCCTGTTTGGCTGCTGTCAACAGTTGGGAAGATGGCCTCCTTCTGTCTAGTGTTTCTAGCTTTTTCCTGGCTCATTTTCCATAGGCAGAGCAAAGGGGAGAGACAGACACATATATCTCTATCTTCTACAAGACTGTCTCTTCCCAACAATAACAAAAAGGCTCGCTCACTCGTTCTCGCTCTCCTCCCTTTTTATGAAAATCTCTTAGTTTCTTTTATCTTCTATCTACTGCCAGCTACCCACAGTGGATACAACCTGCCTCTGATATCAACCTGCTGTCTTGTAATGGAGACTATATTCCCTTTCCATGGAGAAACCCAAGCTTATCAGAACATTTTAAAAAAATATGTTTATATTGATTTCAGAGAGAGGAAGGGAAAGGGAAAGAGAGATAGAAACATCAATGATGAGAGAGAATCATCGATTGGCTGCCACCTGCTCACCCCACGTTGGGGATGGAGCCCACAACCCAGGCACGGACCCGATGGGGAATCAAACGGTGACTTCCTGGTTCATAGGTCCACACTCAACCAATGAGCCACCACAGCTGGGCAGAACATACTTCTTAAAACCGCTTTCCTAGTGAACAGAACATAATTGTAGACAGTGGCCTAGAGTGGTTTTGCGCACAGGGACAGGTATCTGATGGCAGCCCTCCACGGCTGTTCCCATTTCCCCAGCTTGATGTGGAACTTCCCACTTCTTTCTTGCTGGAACTTTTCTGTGAACCAGATGTCAGCAAATATATTGGATCCTTTATACTTTAATCTGTTTAACATTTGAAAGTGTTGAAAGAGTTAGGCACATTATTCATTCAACTATAGCTACTTTCTACTTTCTGATTACCTGGGGGAGGGGAGCTCTCAACAGGATACCTGTTTGGAGCAGGTATCCCAGAAGCCACCTCGATCGCTGTGTTTAGAATCCAGCTGGCACACAGCCTTCGTGGGAAGGCTGATGCTTGGTGTTCAGGAAAAGTTAAAAGCCTAGGAAAATACAGGCCCCCAGGGGCCAGAACAAAGCAGCTGAATGATGGTTCCTTCTGGGAGAAGAGGTAGGAGTTTTTTCTTGCCTTGCTCCTGGGGATAGAAGTGAAGTCAGAACTTCTTTGCAACAGTGAGTGACTAATTCCTCATCAGAGGGCCTCGTGCTTTTGCAGAGCTAATTTCATGAGTGGTAAATGAAGGGTCTCTCCAAGTGAGAGCTGATAGAGGAAGAACCGGAGAAAAACCGCATCCCTAACCATTACACACATTGGAAAACGGGAGGACATTTTTAGAAGCAAGAAGAGAAACCGGGCCACCCCCAGATCTTCAGACACATTTTTTTCCTTCCTGACTCATCGGGTTAGGAAAGCCTGGTGAGAAGGGATTAGGAAGCAGGCGAGGGAGCCTGCCTTTTCTGGCAACATGGGGCATTTTGATTTCAGATTCTGCTAAATCTTCAAGAACAGACACGGTGTGCTAGTGTTCTAGGCTGGAGGCCAGCGGCAGTTCAGCTGCAGACGAAGCGGGTCAGATGGCTGGTGCTGTCAGCCAGAGACCCAAGGACTTTCCTGGGGCTGCACCTCTCGGGAAGTTTGAAGATGTCGGCACAGGTTTGCCTTCTGAAACGTGCAAATGTCACCAGCCGGGAGTGGCAGATGCCAAGAGGCGGCTGAAAACAGATCTCCATCTGGTAATGGGTTAGGCTTCCCGGGACACAGATTAGAATAGTTTGAAACAAAGTGACGGAAGCACCGGTTTGGCTTTTCAAATGTTGTTATGGTCTCTGGGTCATTTCCTGCCTTTGGAATTTACTTCCTTTCCAGGTTCAATAAAACCAGATGATCACAAGACAGAGGTTGGGATTTTTCTTTGCCTCTGGCCCAGTGGAGGGGCAACTCTGTGACTGTGAACTTGAATTTCCATGGTGGTTTTAGCCTCCTGTGCTCCTGTCTGCTCACGCTGAGCCCGGGAGGGTGGAGCCTTAGGAATGGAACAGTAAATTATGGACGGGAGCCACCTCCAGTTGAGTCAGCTGAATCCCCTTGTTCCTGAAAAACAAAACGGGAAAGAGTAGATTGGGATGGGTGCACATGATACTTTGTGGAGGGGAGCTCTTTACTACAGTTCCCCATGTAGGAATGCAGCCCCCCTTGAAGGAAGGAGGCTGAAACCAGCTCCACATGGCCCCACCCTTGACTTGCTGGAGTCAACCAGCAGGCCAGTTAGGACAGTGACATTTGCTATACAATGACCTGCTTTGTTTTTATTTTATTGACTAGAGGCCTGGTGCATGAAATTTGTACACGGTGGGGGGGGTCCCCCTCAGTCTAGCCTGCACCCTCTCCAATCCAGGACCCCTCGGGAATGTCCAACTGCCGGTTTAGGCCCAATCCCGAGGACAGTTGGACATCCCTTTCATAATCCTGGACCGCTGGCTCCTAATTGCTCACCTGCCTGCTTGCCTGGTCACCCCTAACTGCCCCCCCTGCCGGCCTGGTTGCCCCCAACTGCCCCCCTCTGCCAGCCTGGTTGCCCCCCCTCTGCCAGCCTGGTCACCCCCAAATGTCCCCCTCCCCACCCCCCCGCTGGCCTGGTTGCCCCCAACTGCCCCCTGCACTGCCTAACCGCCCCACGCAGCCTGCTGTTCAGTCATTTGGTCATCCCACACTAACCCCCCTGCCGGCCTGGTCATAGGCAGCCATCTTGTAAGGGTGTGAGGGTCAATTTGCATATCACCTCTTTATAATATAGGATATTTATCTCCCTCAGAAAAGAATTAAGGTAGCAACAACTATCTTCTTTGTAGCATTTTTATGCTCATTTTGGGGGGTACTTTGAAGCTGATGTGAGTCTTTATTGTAAACTAGAGGCCTGGTGCATAAAATTCATGCACGGGGGGGGGGGGGTGTCCCTCAGCCCAGCCTGCACCCTCTCCAATCTGGGACCCCTTGAGGGATGTCCGACTGCCCGTTTAAGCCCAATCCCGGATCTGGCCTAAACGGGCAGTTGGACATCCCTCTCACTATCCAGGACTGCTGGCTCCCAACTGCTCACCTGCCTGCCTTCCTGATTGCCCTTAACCGCTTCTGCCTGCCAGCCTGATCACCCCCTAACCACTCCCCTGCCAGCCTGATTGATGCCTAACTGCTCCCCTGCCAGCCTGTTTGCCCCTAACTGCCCTCCTCTGCCGGCCTGGTCACCCCTAACTGCCCTTCCTTGCAGGCCCGGTCACCCCCAGCTTCCCTCCTCTGCCAGCCTGGTCACCGCTAACTGCCCTCCCTTGCAGGCTTGATCACCCCCAACTGCCCTCCCTTGCAGGCCTGGTCCCTCCCAACTGCCCTCCCCTGCTGGCCATCTTGTGGTGGCCATCTTGTGTCCACATGGGGGCAGGATCTTTGACCACATGGGGCAGCCATCTTGTGTGTTGGAGTGATGGTCAATATGCATATTACTCTTTTATTAGATAAGATAGAGGCCTGGTGCATGGGTGGGGGCCAGCTGGTTTGCCCTGAAGGGTGTCCCGAATCAGGGTGGGGGTTCCCTTGGGGCATGGGGCGGCCTGGGTGAGGGGCCTGTGGTGGTTTGCAGGCCGGCCACAACCCCCCCGGGAACCCAAGCAAAGGCCCTGGTATCTGGGATTTATTTATCTTCTACAATTGAAACTTTGTAGCCTGGAGTGGAGCCAAGCCTCCTGCTTGCTCCGTGGCTGCAGCCATTTTTTTGGGATTTATTTATCTTCTATAATTGAAACTTTGTAGCCTTGAGTGGAGGCCTGGGCCTGCCAGGGTGTGCGGAAAGCTTGGCTTCCTCCATCACCGGGGAAACCTAAGCCTCCCTCCTGCTCTCTCCATGGCTCCAGCCATCTTGGTTGGATTAATTTGCATACTCGCTCCTGATTGGCTGGTGGGCGTGGCTTGTGGGTGTAACAGAGTGATGTTAATTTGCATATTACTCTTTTATGAGATAGGATTCTCCCTGCAGCCCCCAGTATGTCTTTGATACCCCTGTAGTTCTACAATGCAGAGACCCCCGACCCCTCAGAAGCCAAAATGAACCCTCTTATTCCAAGGGCTATGGGATCCAGTCAAAACAATGCAGAAGCTGCTGCCACTATTGTGTGTCTAAGTCTGAAAGGTTTGTCTCTCTAGAGAGTGATCCACAGTCACATGTTCCTTCCGAAAAGCCAGCTCGTGCAGGCCCTGTTGTCTAGAGGAAGCCTGTGGAGCCTGTTTGAGTCCAGAGCCCACCTCTCTGAGTGATCCGAGTTCACAGCCTTAGAGGAAGGGGTCATCTTTGCCCCACCCTGTCATAACACTGCTAACCTGGCAGTAAGTGTCCAGTCGATGCAAAGGAAGTGGCAGCTGGTGATCAGCTTTTGTCCTGGGCTACCCATCCCCAGAAACAAGAACCAAAATTCCCCCACCCCCCACCACCTTGACAGAAAGCCAGGTTATTACTGTGCTCAAGAGTGAATCAAACTGACCTTTCCAAAACACTGTCTCATCGGGTATCCACAGAAATGGTCTCCTGTGACATTCAGAGCAATGATTCCAACAACATTTAAGATGTTCCAGGGCAGTGGTCGGCAAACTCATTAGTCAACAGAGCCAAATATCAACAGTACAACGATTGAAATTTCTTTTGAGAGCCAAATTTTTTAAACTTCTTCTAACGCCACTTCGTCAAAATAGACTTTCCCAGGCCGTGGTATTTTGTGGAAGAGCCACACTCAAGGGGCCAAAGAGCCACATGTGGCTCGCGAGCCGCGGTGTGCCGACCACTGTTCCAGGGGAAGTAAGTACCTAGGAAAAGAGTTGGCTCTATAAATAGGCAGGGTCAGAAACACCTGAAGGGTATGATTTCCGAAGCACCAGGAAGTCTGCTCAAGGGCCTCAACTTTCCCCCACTAAAGACTGCTCTGGAAACCTACAGCATTCTGTTTCCAGAGTGTAATCCAGGGCTGGTAACTTTGTAAGTCATTGCATTTAAACTTTAATGGATCTGATTGTACAGGTGTGTCAGGGGGGCAGGAATTTGCATTTTTATCAAACTCACCTGCAGATGTTGGTGCAAGTGGCCTATGGCCCACACTTTGGAAAATTGTGCTGCAGAGAATTGTGAGTCATTGTCACATTAGCATGGATTAACCGGTGATGTGGGATAGCACCACACCTGAATTCTAGGCCAGGCGTTGGCCCTCTGTGGGCAAAACAAGTTCATTCTCCACTACAGAAAGCCTCGGGACCAGAAGGTGACCTCAAAAGGTTTATTCGGGGGCTAGTTTCTAAAATATGGTCCAAAGGCCTGCAAAGTATGCGGGTTGGCCCAAACGGTCAGAGGGGCCAGGGCTTCTCCGGCATGCCCTGCACATTCCCTGAAGCTCTGCAGTGCAGAAAACCCTGGACACAAGGAGGAGCCTCTTGCCCCAGGACTGCAGTCTGTCTTGGGTGTCTGAGGTCTTGGGATACAAGGACACTATAGTAGATTCATCTCCTTTCTTTGCCCTCAGTCATTTACAAATAGGGAAAAAGGAAAGGAAGAAGAGATTTATTTAGTGCTTTATATGCACTGTCTTTTAAATTCTCAAATAACCCTAGTCTCGTTAGTCTCCTTTTGAAGATGAGAGAATTGAGATTCAAAGAGATTGAATAACTTGCCTAAATTCCCAAGGTCATATGGCTCCTGAATGCTTGAGAGCTGAAATTTGAACTCTTGCCTGTCAAGGTACAAGTTCCATGTTCTTTCCACAAAACTATTCATAACCAAAAGTTTTGCTGTGGCCATTCTGAAGGCCTAGATGTTTCGAGACCCACAAAATAAGCTTACCTCTCCCTGGCCGTTATGCACATCTGTGACTCACTCTGTTTCAGAATCTCCCCACATCCTTATCTTTATTGCATCCCTGACCTCCAACCCCTCAGCCGTGCTCATTTCTTATCCCCACAACTTCTTGACCCCTAGGGGTAAAATTTGCTGCCACCTCTGCTGGGCCCAGGAGGACTTTTCTGGTCTGCAATTATTCTAGTCATTGACTTCAAGACCAGTGGTTTTCATGGCTTGAGAATCCCCAAATGCTTAAGAAGCGTTTGTGTACTAAAGCGAAACCCCTCCTCTCCCCTTCTCCCCTCCGCTTCCCTGATCTCTTCTCAAAGGGCACAGATGTAGGAAACCTGAGTCAGCCGGTACCCTTCTATTAGTCAGCCCCCTCAAACCTCAACTTCCTAGTAACAGAGATTATTCTGGGATGCTGAGCACCCCCTAGTGGGAGTAATGGAGAGAGAAGAGAGATTGCTTTGATCTGTTCTCAATAACCCACGCACCCCCAGCTTCCACCCCTCCTCATTGGCCTTTGCCTTCCAGCGCAATTCACTGTTCTTGGAATGACTCATTGTTCCCACGATGATTGGGCCTTTTGCTCCATAAAGCCCTCCCTGAGTTTACCGGCATAATGAACTAAAATTAAGCAGAAGGCAATTCAGGCAGAACAGTAGGAAAAAACTTCCTATGGCGACAGGGCTTGAATCCCTGTAATTCCTTATAAGGCAAACTGAGTAAGCCCTAACTGCACTGAGCAAAACAATAGAGAATATCTTGGAAAGATGTTTTTGGAAGAGGGGGCAGGGGGTGAGGGAAAGGCTACTTTCCTGATTCAAGATAAATGTTAATGCCCATATCTGACACACTTACCTTGATTTCAAGGCATGACATATTAATGCCTGGTGCTATGTCTTATCGCTCCACATTTCACCATTTTGAAATAAACAGATAAAGCCCCACCCATCCCAGCAGAGGGACAATCCATCTGTAGTTGTGGGACATTCTGAACATTTGTCACTATCCCTCACTCTTTTTTTTTTTTTTTAATTGATTTTTTTACAGAGAGGAAAGGAGAGGGATAGAGAGTTAGAAACATCGATTCAGCTGCCTCTTGCACACCCCCTACTGGGGATGTGCTCGCAACCAAGGTATATGCCCTTGACCGGAATCGAACCTGGGACCCTTCAGTCCGCAGGCTGACGCTCTATCCACTGAGCCAAACCGGTTAGGGCTATCCCTCACTCTTAAAAGACCATGACCATAACCCCCATGACAGGGGATGAGCCCTACTAGTATTACGTTTCAATCAATAAACCATTTTCTGAGTACCTACACTATCCAAGGCTCAGGTAAAATTGATCTTATACATTTTCTGTCCACATCTAGTTTAGCCCTCCATCCAAAGAAGGGCTTTAGTAAAAGATGGGGAGAGCTAACATATTTGAGTGCATGCACTAAGAATTCTTCTGGGTGTATTCACAGTCCAAATTTTAGTTCAATCGCTGATCATCTGCTCATGGGCAGGGGTCAGCCAATCTGATCCTGTGGCCCAATGCCTGTCCCCAGGGGATGCTACAATTACATAGCATGCCACCTCTGTATGACTTTAATTGCTATGGTCTTACCCGTTCCTGGGTTTGAGTCATGGACTCATTAGTGCCCGTTCCCATTGACCTTCTCTGATAGTTCCCTGGAACCCTGATCATAATGCTAGCAATCCCACTGCAGGGTTTTCTCTGCGATGGCTCCTGCCTCATTTTGAACCTAGTTGATTAGACCAGTGGTCGCCAACCTCTCGCACCTCACAGACCACCAGTGGTCCACGGCTTAGACAGTCTAATCTCAGAACTGCTTACAATGTTAAGCCTTTTCATCTTCTCTTTCAGAGCCATTTGATGATGTTCATCTCTGTGACAACCACAAATTTGGGAAGCATCTCTCCCCTCAGGCACTTCCATTTTTGTGTTCAGATTGGCAGCCTTCCCAACTCACCAGAGGCCTCACAGAATGAAACCCGCTGTGGAGGGTTAGAGGGAAAATTGGACCCAAGTGCACTGGGCATCTGGGAGAAAGAAGAAAGGTCAAGGATGCTTCAGCTTGGTGGGCCTCTCTGACCAAGGCTTGACAGCAGAAGCTGGGATTCCTTCCTGCATAACTTGGGCTTGAATTAAAGGCATTTTTTTAGTCTGAAGACCTCTGGCTTCACTCTGGATGGAACACTCAAAGGGCAGAGTAAGGTCCCCAGCTGGCAGGAAGGACACACTGACCCCTGGCCCCAGTGCCTTGGCCAGTCGGGGAAGAAGACACAAAAGCTGTGGTGACTTAGCTGAGCCACCTGGAGTGCTTCTGTCAGTGTAAACTGTCCTCATCTGTGTCCGCTGGCCTTGACTTTGTGAGAAAGGGTGGTGATGTGTTTATGTGCTCCGAGGAGAAAACTTCCTGGAGGGAGAATGAGAAATAAAAGTAATAAACCCAACTAGTGGCTGCTTTGGGTGGCTGGAAAAGAAGGAATCCTCAGACAAGGGGCCCCAGCTCCGACAGACAGAGATAAGGGAACTTTCACTACTTCTGTTTCTATTTTAGGAGAAATAAAAAGCAAATCATAAATCTAAAGATGAAGGTCCATTCATCTGGGGAGAGAATTAAACAAGCTGTTACATTCCAAACAGATATTAGGACTGCAAAAGTGAAGACTTTTAACCTGCTAGTGGGAATGTTTCTTTCCTGAAAAATCACCAAAGATAAGGTTCCAAAAATTACTTTTCAGGCTGGTTAAGAAACATTCATTTGGGCTGTCTGTAGTGAGCTGGATTCCTAGCACTGGATGCTTTCTAAGAAAAAGTAAAAGGTGAGCAACAAAGCTATTATGGGAAATTCAGGAGTGTGATTTGTTGATAAAGGTGAAAAGGGGGTAATTCAGCTGATCCAGAGCTGCAACAAACAGAAAGCAATGGTTTTGCAGCGTGGGAGGTACCCAGAAGGGATGGTGCCCCTGGTTCATGCCTTTAAGAGACTAACAGTGAGCTCCCAAGGCAGTGCTTGTGGGCAGGGGACAGGTCTAAGCTGTCCGCCAGTGCCTGCAGCTTTAGATATCCGTATGCATTATCTGCTACTATCCCCAAGGGAAGAAAGTTTTGTGCCAGCTGGAAAACTCCCAGAAAAGACAGGTATGTAACTCTTGGATGATGTCCAAGGAAACCAGGTGAGGGCTTGAACTCTGGCCAGAGAAGCAGGGTGTGTACACCTGGGGAAGCTGGGTGGGAGTCATTAGACTACACTCAGGCAGGGGAGCATGGGGTGTGGCGTGTCCATGAAGAGTGGGTGTGAGCATTCCAGAGCCTGGACACTGTTTATGGAAGATGCTTCAGTAAATACAGAATATGAGTTCCTCCGGCTGTCCTACAACCTTTTCTCCTGCTGAGTTTCTGGTTCTTTTGAAGCTACAACATAAAGTTCTCAATAAAGTTGAAGCTGAGACATAGATGGGACACAATGGCCAGATCTGCAGCACAGAGCCAAGGAGACAAGGCAAACCCTTGGACTTGAAGTAGGTAGCTGTGCTTCTGAATCACAGCAATGGGAGTTAACTCCATGTCTTCATCCACTTAATTTTCCTTCTCACTCTCTGGTGTCCTTTTGACCTTTTACTTTCCTTCTTGCTCTTTCTCCCACGGATTTCCAGTGGTCAGCTGGAGCCACTTTGGACCACCTCCCAACTCTGTGTTCAGCAATGCCACAAGGCAGCTTACCACCAGCCATGGTGCGAGTATTTATATTACAGAAAGAACAAATGCTATAACCTTGAGGTTTATTTCTTTTTTCTGAATAGCCAATTGTTAAAACATTTACCAATACACCATGCCTGTAACTGAGTTTTTACATGGAAGAGGGGTTGGTGAACTGAAGGGGAACAATGTAAGAAATTTGGGAGGCAAATGGCGAAGCCAAGCATCTAGAGGAAAGTGGTGGGTCGCCAAGATTGGTTCTGCCCACACTCCACCCCAACACAAACCTTGGATTCCATACTTAACAGTTGCTCCATAAGAACCTGCTCTTGCCCTAACCGATTTGGCTCAGTGGATAGAGCGTCGGCCTGCGGACTGAAGGTCCCCGGTTCGATTCCGGTCAAGGGTATATACCTTGGTTGCGGGCATATCCCCAGTAGGGGGTGTGCAAGAAGCAGCTGATCGATGTTTCTCTCTCATTGATGTTTCTAACTCTCTATCCCTCTCGCTTCCTCTCTGTAAAAAATTAATAAATTTTTTTTAAAAGAAAACAAAAAAAGAACCTGCTCTTGTCTCTACAATGACATGTAGACATTGTTTTCTGTTGATTTAGGGTTTTTTTATTTACCTTCCCACTTGAACATTTTCTTGAGGTTTATGGTGCAGGGTATAATAGGTACAGCTGTTGGTCCTTCTACCACAACAGCCATTGAGGAGTAGCAGCCATGGCTCTGGGCTACCCCATGGCCATAGCCTCAAGTAGGGCCACAAGGTGACCAAGAATGTGAGCAAGCTGAGGCCCAGCGGTTGCCATGGGCACCTCAGTAAGCATACCAAGTTCATGCAGGACATGATCTGAGAGGTGTGTGGCTTTGTCCTCCATGAGCAGCACACCATGGAGCTGCTCAAGGTCTCTAAGAACAGGAGGGCCTGAAATTCATCAAGAAAAGGGTGGGGACACACATCTGTGCCAAGAGGAAGAGAGGAGCTGAGCAATGTTCTTGCAGTCATGAGGAAGGCAGCAGGCAAGGACTGAGCCCTATCCCTTCTGTGGGTAATAAAACTTGTTCAGGAAAAAACCAAAACAAAAAAAAACAACCTAGGTCCAGAGTATTTTTCCTATTATGGATTTCAAGTATGTTCACATAAATTCACTTCCTCTTTTGCTCTTCCAACCACTCATATAATAGTATTAGAGACCTGGTGCATGAAAGTCATGCACGGGGGGTGGGGAGGTCCCCTCAGCCCAGGCTGTACCCTCTCCAATCCGGGACCCCTCAGGGGATGTCCGACTGCCGGTCTAGACCAGCAGTTGGACATCCCTCTCACAATCCTGGACTGCAGGCTCCTAACCACTAACCTGCCAGCCTGCCTGGTTGCCCCTAACTGCTCCCCCACTGCCAGCCTGATCATCCCTCACTACCTCTGCATGCTGGCCTGATTGCCCCTAACTGCCCCCGCCTCCTGCCAGCCTGGTTGCCACACGCAGCCTGCTTGTTCAGTCATTTGGTTGTCCCTCAGGCCGGCCCTGGGCAGCTGGGCAGCCACCATCTGAGGCTTGCCTACACCTCGGGCTGGCCTTGGGCGGCTTGGGGGCTGAGGGGACTGGGCACCACCATCTTGTGGCTGTAGGCGCCACCATCTATGAGGGTGTGGCAGTCAATTAGCATATTCCCTCCTTATTGGCTGTGGGCACTGCCATCTTTGTGAGGGCATGACAGTCAATTAGAATATTCCCTCTTTATTAGCTAGGATGTGTTCCCCTTCCCCTGTATGTGCTTCCCATTAACCTTTGTCTTCAACATCTCATCTCTTCCAAAAATATCCCTGAGCTGAATAATTATCACTCCCTCTAGAGTACAGTTTTTAAACTTTAATGTACAGGCAAATCACCAAGGGAATCTTATTAAAAAGCAGATTTATATTCAGTAGGTCTGACTGGGGCCTGAGATTCCCCATTTCTAACAAGCTCCCAGGTGCTGCCACTGGTCAGCAGGTCACTAATTTAGTGGCAAGGCTCCAGACTGGACATGTTAATCCATCTGCCTCTTCTGCTTGAAGAAGTCCCACTACACCTCTGGAAGGGACAGTCTTCAAGTAAGATTGGACCAGTAGTGGAATCATAACCAAACAACCAAATCTATATGCCAAGTAGAGTTAGATTCTCTTTCAGGAATTTGAACTAGAATGCTATCCTAGCCTGGATTCTCCACAAAGTAGAGCCTGAGATAGAAGTTTGCACATAGTCATTTATTTGGGAATCCCAGAAAACAGGATGGGAGGATATGGGGAGTGAGAAATAAAAAGGAGAAAAAACAGTACAAGGATGTGTGATTGAACTGATGATCTCAAAGGGCACCAGGTACTCAGCCCCGTGGGACCTGCTAATGGGCCTTCAGAAAGACATCTCATTTACTGTCTCAAACATTTATCCAGCCTTTCCTTTATGAAAATACTGATTAAATGCTTCATAACCTTTATTTTCCAGTTTCCAAATAATGACTTGATTCCTTAGCATTCTCTAAAAGTCACCAATAAATTTTACTTTAGTATGATTATGAACTCATGGATGATAAAGATTACATGTAAAGTATTTAACACAAGTTACATAGCAAGTCCTCTGCAAACATTAGCCATTGCTAGTACCACTCTTTTACTATTAATGCATTCTCATGACTTTTCCTATCATAATGGACCTGCTTGCTCATATAGAACAACAACACCCATTGACTTCTTTGGATTTACTTAAAATTCCCAATCTTGGCTTATACCCACCCACTGTAACTGGAGAGCCAGTCTGAAACCCTATTGGGTTTGTTCTGTTCCAGGGGTGTGCAAGCTAGGGCCTGTAAGCCAAATCCAGCCTACTACCTGTTTTTTCAAATAAAGTGTTTTTTTTTGAACACAGACACATCCATTCATTTACATATTATTTATGGCTGCTTTAGAGCTACAACACCAGAGTTAAATAGCAAAGCCTGAAATATTTATAGTTTTGTTCTTTAAAGAAAGGTTGCCAATCCCTGGTCTGTTCTACTCACAGACTATGTACCAAGTCCATGCAACAATCTCAGAATGGGTTATTGATCATCAAGGAGACCAAGTAAGGGTGGGAATGAATCACTGTCACCTCTTTCCATTTGAAAAACAATTCCAAGTACTATTAGTAGAGAGGGTGTTAATTCAACCGTTTAAGAGCTGTGCTTTATATTATCCTTCTCTGAATCAGTCTAGTTATATAGTCCATCATTTGGCAAAAGTCCATTCAACAAGCAAAACATTAATAAACTTTTTGCATAAGATTATTAGCTTGAGGCAGTGCCCTCAGCGGTCCCGGATCTGTCTCTTGTTTCAACAGTGTTTGGACGGAACAGACCCCAGGGACGCCCCTTCTTCCAGCCTCCGACCACCCTCCTGCGTCTTATCCAGTCACCACCTTCAGAACCACCTCTGGGACCAGCCAACACACTCGTTTCTTTTCTACCTTAACTCCTTATTGCCCAACAACCATGAGCTCCCAAATTTGTCAGAATTATTCCACCGAGGTGGAGGCTGCGGTCAACTGCCTGGCCAACCTGTATCTGTGGCCTCCCGCACCTACCTCTCTTGAGGCTTCTATTCAACCAGGATGATGTGGCTCTCTAGGGTGTGGGCCACTTCTTCCATGAGTTGTCAGAGAAGAAGCTCGAGGGCTCTGAGCATCTCTTAAAGTTGCAAAACCAGCTCGATGGCCACATGCTCTTCAGGACCTGCTGAAGCTTCCCCAAGATGAGTGGGCAAAACTCAGGACACTGTGGAAGCCTCCCTGGCCTTGGAGAGAAACCTGAACCAGGCCCTGTTGGAACTGTAGGCCCTGGGTTCTACCCACGCAACTCTCAGCCCTGTGACTTCCTGCAGAACCACTTCCTGAGTGAGGAGGTGAAACTCATCAAGAAGATGGGCTACACCTGACTCACCTCCGCAGGCTGGCTGACCCCCAGGCTGGGCTGGGTGAAAGGCTCACCCTCAAGCACGACCAGGAGCCTTTGGATCCCAGAGGCCCTTGAGAGGCTCCTCTGCATCCCCCTGGTGTCTGGCTTTTACCTGAGCCTCTCCCCAAAACTGCTAGCCATTCTTTCACCACCCTGAAGCCCTCTCCCATGCATGGGACCAAATGAAACAAGAAGCTTTTTGCAGAAGAAAGAAAGAAAGAAAGAAAGAAAGAAAGAAAGAAAGAAAGAAAGAAAGAAAGAGAGAGAGAGAGAGAGAGAGAGAGAGAGAGAGAGAGAGAGAAAGAGAGAGGGAGGGAGGGAGGGAGGGAGGGAGGGAGGGAGGAAGGAAGGAAGGAAGGAAGGAAGGAAGGAAGGAAGGAAGGAAGGAAGGAAGGAAGGAAGAAAGAAAGAAAGAAAGAAAAGTTATTAGCTTGAAAACAAGGCTGTTGCTAAAGGAATCTTCCTGTTATTAAGGGATTTTATCAGACTACTCTAAAAATAAATTAGCCTTTCAAGTAAGAATAAATGTAGATAGAATTTATCACTTTCATTTTCTCCACAAATATCTTTGACATGTTAATAACCACCTAATGAGGACAGACATTAGATGAATATTTATGATGGCCTTGGTTGATGAATATGATTCATGAGCTATGCATTTAGTACTGGATTCAGAATGGAGTCATGAGATATGGTTCGTCATTGTGATTGGATACACAATGAATGACCACTTTATATTAGACCCTCCACAATGAGAAAGCCCATATCCACATAGAACTTTCAGCTTCTTTTGTGAAATAGTCTTTCCGAGCAGAAACACAGGAAGTTACTTGAGAAGCCCAGCTCTGACCAAATAACACAAATACTTTTATCATGTTCAGAGGTCAAGCTTCAAAAGCCTTCTGAAAACAGCCCTAAGCCCCAAAGTACAAAAAGGGTGAGTGGCGAGGGAGTGTTTTGTTAGTGTTTTTTGGGTTATGAAAACAATATAATATTTTAAATTTTTTAAACAAAACTTCCCTCTAGTCCTGGGCCCTAATACATTGTTTTCATTTTTAAGTAATCTCATTTAGTCTTCAACCAAATGCATATCCATGTTCACATACAATTAACTTCGATGAGAGTTTACCTATCAGGAACAATGATTAAAACACGCACAAGGCTTATCCACAGGATGATCATCACAGAGGTATCCATAACACCATGTATGAGAGCTTCCAGTGGCTCTCAAGCTTCGCTGTACATTGGCATCTCTTGGGAATGTTTTTTAAAATACTGACGTTGTGGCCCCACCTGCCAAACATCCTAATTTAATTATTAGCCTGGGGTGAGTTCCAGGGTTGGGTATTATTTTAAAATTCCCCTTGTAATTCTAAAATGTTGATTTAGCCAGATGCCTTGATGTTACAGGTCAAATACTGAGGTCCAGGAGTGCATTTCAAGCCTGGGCCCTTTCCCCAGCTCAAAACTTCCTTAAATCACAGTAAATGAACAGCTAGTTGAAGACACTGTATGAAAAAGAAAATACTAGACTTTTCCTTGGATGAGCAGGTGGGGATGTATTCCATGGTTCTGAGAATAAGGATTTAGCCTCTTTCACAGCATAGAACCAAACTTTCTTGCAATAGTCAAGATCTACCACGATATGAATATGGGCTGTGATATCAACGCTTAATCGGAGCTGTACCTTTGGCCTAGTTAGTAGACAGTGTCCAGATGTTTGGGATTGTGTTCTCTCAGCCATCCAGCCCTCAGTTTAATATTCAACAGGATGACCGCCATTATTTAGAATTCTCCCAAGGGTGCAGGCTCCAAAACTGAAGATTTGATATGCTCCCTCTTTACTCTTTTCCATGTGGTTGGAGTTTAAAATGCTTCTATGTTGTCTCTTTCCTTTGGGAATTTCCTCTGGAGCTGGAGATTAATCATTATGCAAATATTAAAGAGTTTGAAAGTTCGAGAAAGGAAGGGAATTTGTTTAAGCAACCCTGTTGTGGTAGTTTAAATGAAAGATAAACAGCTGTTGTGTTTTGACCTGCATTCCAATTCTACTGAGCAGTTTGTGTGATATGAAATGATATTTAAGTCTTCTCTGAGATGTATGTGTACCTTTGCCAAAACCTCTGTGTTCCCATAAGTCTCCAAATGTATCGACCACCACCCAGCCTATATGCACTCCCTCTCAGACCGAAAAGGCCGTTCTGGGAAAAGACAGATTAAAACATTTCTCTCTCTCAATGTTAGTCTGACTGAGATGTTATTTAGATTTTTTAAATAGCCTAAATGCCTGGGGTGATCTGAAAGGAAATGCAGCAGAGTCTCATGTTGCCTAATAAATAGGGCAAGTCATGCTCACTCAGGCACAGCCCAAAGGGAAAAACAAAGTCCTCACTCTTACCCTGAAGGTCAAAACTCTTTGGCTTCACTTGTCATATTCGCTCTTTCTATGCCCTCATGGATTTCTAAACAATGGACTGCTAGTTAATAATTCTTTGTATTAAAATTTCCCTGCTTAAATCACTGTGTACTTTCTCCTGATCTGACCCATACTGATACCGCCCTTCTTAGACACAGAGTTCCCCAAGAGCAAAGGACATTGCTACAGGGCTGGGATGAGACAAGCAAGGCACACAGATTCGTTGACTTATAGAGTCATTCAAGTGCAGGGTGGATGCCTGAGGGTGGGTGACTCCTTGAAGTCTATGTCCTCCATCCCTTGTTTACCTCCCCCCCAGTCCAGACCCTGGTGTGTTGTTGTTGTTTTCTTTCTCTCTTCTCCCCTCCCCACCCCCGCCTCCAGAGTTTAGCTTAGCACATTCCAGAGATACTAGTTAGTACTTGTTATGGGCTGAATGTTGTGTACCCCTGCAAAATCATATATTCATTCAAGCTCTAATCTCCAATGTGTGAGTATTTTGGAAACAAGACCTTTGGGTGTAATTAGGTTTAGGTGAGGTCATGAAGGTGGGGCCTTCATTTAGGGATTAGTGCCCTTTAAGAGGAGGAAGACAGAGATATCTCTCTCTCTCTCTCTCTCTCTCTCTCTCTCTCTCTCCATGCATTCACAGAAGAAAGGCCATGTGAGCACACAGAGAGGCCAGGAAGTGGGTCCTCTCCAGGAACCAAATCTGTTGGCTCCTTGATCTTGGACTTCCCAGCCTCCACACTCAGAAAAATAAATGTCTGTTGGTATTTTGATATGGCAGCCCAAGCTAAGACAGTGCCTAATTAGCATTTAGTAAAAAGCTGAATTACCTTTTCTCTCTCAGGATCATTTCTCTAAATTCAGTTCAAGAAAAACAGTTAAGCCCAGCTGGCATAGCTCAGTGATAGAGTGTCAACCTATGAACCAGGAAGTCACAGATTCCGGTCAGGGCACGTGCCTGGGTTGCAGACTTGATCCCCAGTGTGGGGTGTGCAGAAGGCAGCCAATCAATGATTCTCTCTCATCATTGATGTTTCTATCTCTCTTTCCCTCTTTCTTCCGCTCTGAAGTAAGTAAAAATATATATTAAAAAAGAAAACAGTTGAGTCTAAAAATAGTTTAGCATAGTGTTCAAAAGTCAGATTTTGAAGTCTTGTATACCCATGTTCAATCCTAGCCCTTCCACAACCCTGATCTAGTTACTCTCTGTTCCTCGGTTTCTTTATAAAAGGGATGGGGAACCTTTTTCTGCAAAGGCCATTTAGATATTTATAAGATCATTCATGGGCCATATAAAATTACCAGCTTAAAAATTAGCCTGCTATATTTGGTCACACAGTTAATTAACTCACCCCTAATGCCTTGACAGGGCCAGACCAAATGATTTTGTGGGCCTCATTCAGCCTGTGGGCCAGACGTTCCCCACCCCGATCTATATAGTAGACATAATAATAATGTCTAGTTCATAAAACTGTGGAAAGGATTAAATAAGATAATACATATAAGGGGTTTAGTTCAATGCTCTCAAATATTAGCTTGTAGGATTGATAGTAGGCTAAAATTACTCCCCATAAAATTAACCCCAAATACCCCCTAAGTCTGAGTCACAAAATGAGGAAATAAGAACCAAAAGCCAGTATGTCAGTAATTAGTCTTTTGAAAGGGTTTCTAAAGTCAGAAAAGTTGAACATTGCTTCTCTTTGTCCCAAAAGCCAACGTAAACCATGTTTAGGAAGGAAGGTAAAAAAGCATAGCAATGGCATCGATCTCCTTTCCCATGAGAGGAGATTGGATTAGAATTAATATTCAATCTGTTCTTTTTTGTTTCCACTTCAAAAAGATGTAACTTTATTCAAATTCTATTCAGTGAGAATATTTAGTGCCTCTTCCACATTCCAGGAATTACACTAATTAGTGAAGATTCAAGCAGCTGAAGGTCTTAAGGCATAGAGATAAGCATGTAAACAAAGCAAAGGTCATTCTGAGTGATGGTGGGTATTGTGGTAGGCTGAAAATGGTGGTGGAGCTCACTGGGGCTCTGTAGGAGGGAAAGGGCAGGGACCAGGCAAGGTCAGAGAATCCTTCCCAGAGGTTATATCCCTATTGCTATTGCACCTCGGAAGTAGAAAGGGAAAAATGGAAGGCATTACTTGAATTTTTTCAAGTGACTAGAGCAAGATGGTGTTTTTGTCAGAAGCTAACTGTTAGTGTATTTGGTCATTTGGAACTACTAATATTGACAGTAGAGCTACCATTCGTTGAGTAGCTACTATATACGAGGTATTCTATATGCCTTAATTAATTTTCAATTCAATCCTTCTAAAAACCCTGGAAGATAGGACTCATTATCAACATTTTACAGATAAAGAAATTGAGACTTTTAGCCAGAATAGTGGGGCTGACGCCACCTTCCTCAACTCTGCTCTTGACCTGCTACTATGGACTTTGCCCAATTTCTAGAAATCTGTTTTTTGCTATTATACAAAAAACATGCAAGACCTATATAGAATATTTCTAAACCTAAGCAAACTTGACCTAAATTTCTTCATAAAACACTGGCTATTATAATAGGCCAGATTCAACCAGCTTTTATTCACAACTGAAAATTGCATTTTAACAGAAAAATAAATGTGCTACCCAAACCCAATCGACTTATTATATCACCTCTCTAAACCAGTTCTGCCAGTTTATTAATTGCAGCTATAGAGAATAACACAAGAAAATGTCCTTGGATTTTATAGCATCCTTAGCCCAATAAGGAAAGCTCCCAGCACAAGCCGGACACAGCTCAGGCAACCACCAAATGTTGCTTCTGACTTCCTTCCCTCCTCTGGTACAAACAGCAGAAACGAAACAGGGAACTGGGCAGGCAGATCAGGAGAGAACTCCTATCCAAAGACAACAGGATAGAGAATTACAGGCTTATCACCCACAGTCATGGTTCAGAGCCCTCTCCAAACCACCTCTTGAGAGATGCTGTTGCCAGTTAGTTTCATCCAGGAACTGACTTGGCCCAGAGCCTTCCATTCACTTGTCCAGAAACTCTGCATACCAGAGAGGTCATTCCCAGCCAATAGATATACTCTCTATCGTCCCTTCCATGAAGCCCAGAGAGAGAAGAATAGCCAGGGGGCAGTTGGAAACTGGGTCTAAGATGGGAAAAGTGGGCTGCATAAAATGGGAGCCCCAGAACAGCTTTATAAACAGCCCCAGGGAATGGCTTTCAGGTGGGAGGGAAGCAGGTATGTCTATCATGATGAATGGACATAGATTCCGGTGCCCCCAAAAAAGAATGTGAAAATACATTTCCTGACTTGGGTAGGAATAATAATGAAATGACGAGATGACTATATGCTGAGCACTCTACCTGATACATAGGAAGTACTCAGTAAAGAAGAGCTCCTGCCCTGGCCAGAGTGGCTCAGTTGGTTGGAGTGTTGGCCTGTGCACTGAAGGGTCACCAGTTTGATTCCCAGGCGGGCATATACTCAGTTTGCCAGTTCGATCCCCAGTTGGGGTGCATACGAAGGCAACTGATCAATGTTTCTCTCTCACATCACCGTTTCTCTCTCTCTCCCTCTCCTTCCCCCTTCCTCTCTACAATCAATGAAAAAAAATATTCTCAGGTGAGACTTTGAAAAAAAAAGAAGAGCTGCTGCTATTATTATCATTAAGATTTTGCTCTTTATAATTAAGACTAGTTTGTTAAGGATGTGATACAAGTGCAGCATGTCCATGTATGTAAGGGGTGGCAGAGGTGGGTATTGTGGTAGGCTGAAAATGGCCCTCCCAAAGGTACCAGGTTCTAATCTCCGGAACTGGCAAATATTACCTTATTTGAAAAAAAAAAAAAAAAAAACCACAAAAAACAGTTTGCAGATGAGATTAAGTTAAAGATCTTGAGATGGAGGTGACTATCCTAGATTTTCTGGGTGGATCATAAATGTAATCACAAGTGTCCTTTTAAGAGAGAGGAAGATTTCACAGAGGGGGCGGGCAATGTGAAGAGAGAGCCGAGGGAAATTTGAAGATACTGGCCTTGAAGAATGAAGTGACGCATCCACAAGCCAAGGAATGCCAGCAGCCACCAGTAGTTGGACGATGCAAGGCACAGAATCTCTCCTGGAGTCTCTGGAGGGAGCCCAGTCCAGTTAGTACCTTGAATTCAGCCCAGTGATACTGAATTTGGCGTTCTGGCCTCCAGAACTGTGAGAGAGTAAATTTCAATTGTTTTAAGCCACCAAGTTTGTGGGATAGCAGCCATAGGAAACTAATACAGTTACTAAGTGGCTTTTCATCCTATGCAAGATTCATCAGTCAACTGTTGTCCATCACGAGTCCTAGCTAATGAGTATTTATTAGATTGTGCATTTCCAAAGGTATAGACCACACATGCTGATAACCCAGTTTTGTGTTGGTTTTTTTTTTTTGTGGTTTTTTTTTTTTTTTTGGGGGGGTGGTAATTAAAAAGCCCTGATTTTCAGCAGATGCCAATTCCTGTGATATCAATACTCCCACTGTGGCCCAATTTCAAAGGTTTAGCATCTGACTTGCACAGTTCCTCAGTATTTAACCATCGGCTCTTGCACATTGGAAGGAGCCAACTTCAGCACATCCCTGTAGAGGTGCTCTAACCCATGGGAAAATTTCTCTCAAACTGTATTGAGCATTACTTTCTTTCTCCTTGATAACTCTGAAGAGGACTTTATTGTACTGTAATTCCTGAGAATCAACATGGGGAACATTAATTACTGTTGCACTGTGTGTGTGCAGAGTTGCCAATCAACAGCATTGTGGTGGGTGGCTTCCCACCCTGCAGGGCTGAGAAGGAAAAGGCAGAACAGAATGTCCAATCTTCGTTAGTTGTATGCTTTTATTCCTTAGGGAGCTCTGGAAAGAATCCAGCAGAGACTACTGCCTTCCTTAGGTAAATTTACTGCGGTATAAATAGTAATAGCAGTGACAGAAATCATCATCATTTTCTTCCAATGGAATAAGGCTTTACAGTTTTCAAAGGGAATTGGACTTTCACCTTGAGGAAAATAGAATAGAGGCTTTATCTCCAGAAACAAATGGAGTGTGTAAAATTCAGTCTTTCTATTCAGCCCCACGCTGCTGACTTCTGAACAGCATTCCCGTTGTATATATCCGGGGCTTGGGAAATTTTCCTAGTTCCCGGGAAGAAAGTTAACTAAAACATATGACATCTCTGGCAAGAATCACAATTTCACACAAAAACTTTCTTGCAATAACTTCCTCTGCATATTGCTTCCCCCGGTGGGATCACTGTCTCCAGGGAAAGCTGGGGTCTGAAATGACAACTCTGTTTAACGAAAGTGAGAGCTGAAGGCTAAATCCAACAAGCCCTTTATTCCTTCAGGACAAGCCTTCATCTTAAGATCCCTTTTCATGGATAAGATAAACTCTTCCAGATTCTTTTTCTTTTTGTTTTTAGACATGAAAGCATTTTATAACTCAAGGGGAAAAAATAAATACAGTTACTACTCCTACAACACAACGGTGTTTCCTGTAGACAAAATATTATAGACTATTTGTATTATAGAGTATTTATTTATGAAATTGGAGGTGGGGGTGGTCACTGGAGAGAGGCCTGGCAGAGATTGGTGGTTATGTGTTTTGTGCCTGGATTAGATTAGTTATGAGAATCTATGTTTTCAAAGTTGAAATGTGCTATATAGCCATATATATCTATATATATAAAAGACAAGCAACTGGAAAGACTGGAATGACCAGTCGTTATGACGTGCTCTGCAGCAGGCCAACTGGTCCAATGGGGGCGGGTCTGTTTGGCCAACCTCCTGCAGCCCCCTGCCAGCATGGCCCCTGATAGCCGCCCCCCCACCCCCAATCGGGAGCAGGGCTGGCTGACCAACCTCCTGCATCCCCTCCCCACCGCCGGCCAGCCCCGATAGGCCCCAATCAGGGCAGGTTGGCCGGACCCCACCCGTGCACAAATTCATGCACCGGGCCTCTGGTGTAAATATATATGATACATATTCCTGGAAGTAAAAGCAGGACAGTTATCAGCCACCCTTGCTAGTAGAGGAAAGTAAAACTATGTCCACATTAAAGAGCGAGGTCACCACTTGTGTTTCAACATGGTCATGGTGCCTGCCCTTTCTGCTACCATATGTACAAGTGCCAGGATCTGAACCACGGGCTGCCTGATGCTGCACTTCAGAGATGGCCTACACAGAACAGATTTTCAGAACACATCTGTTGATCATCACAGTGATGAGATGGTATTAAAACATTGGACAAACATCTACTGGAGACAACATGTTCACTACCTACAGGAAAGGGAGAGTCAGAGCTAAGAATGAAGGACTAGATTTATGAAGCTTCAGTCCCTTCAGCCACACTGAAGAGTGACAGGGGAGACAGTTCAAGTCCTCTAATTGACCCATAGGCTTTGTGTATAAAGATGGATAATTTGCTGTGAGCTTGAAATAGGAAAACCAATAAGCAGTCCTAATTTTGCTACTGTATTGATTATTTTGCTTGTGAAATTATCTACACTTTGCAGAGAATTCTAAGTGAACCTTTGCAGTGTATATTTTCATGAGCTCAAAAGTTACTTCCTTCCCTCTACTGCAAAGTTATGAAAACAAAAATGTCTGCCTGTAAATTTTAACTAGCACTTTCACACAACTGAGTGTGTTCGAAATCCTCTAAAAAGATTCTAATATTCAGATGTCAAATATACAAAGAACTAAGAAGAAGAAAGAGATAGAATGGAGACATAATCTACAAATACTCCAGTAATGCCATCTCTTAAATTAGAACATTTAACTCCAACTATTACTCTAAGAATTTCATGTTCTTGCTCTTGAATAAAATTAGTAACAAAAAAATGAGATAAAAAGATAATAGCAAAAAATATATATATCTGAAGAAATAATGATTTTTAATATTCCCAATCCATGAAGAGTGAGGGGAACATGGGTTTTGGATTAAGATATAGACAAATGATTTAATCCTGATCGTCCATTTAAATTAACCTTGGGTAATTTACTTAATTTTTTTGAGCCTTAGTTTCCCCATTTCTTAAATGGAATAATTATAGCTAATGCATAATATTTTTGAGAAGATATACAATAGAAGTGCAATAATTCAAATTATCATCCAACATATAAGATCAGCTGTGTGGTTCTCTTTGAGGATCTGAGTGGCTATGGATTTCTGTAGCTGATGTGAGCCAGGGGATGTGCCTGTTTTGAGAGGCTGGAAGGCTCCCTCTCTCCCGTTCTTCATTTGTACACTTTTGTCACCAGCACAGGAGTCACCTGGCGGTAGGTAAGCCTTCACTAAGATGGTTTGCATCACTCACATTCTAATTGGATGGAGAAAGTCCCAGAATTCTTGTGCTGCCCCTCAACAAGGATTCATCCCCAAGAAAGTCACGGGGCCGGGGGGTATCATGGCAGCAAAAGGCCTTGCAGCTAACACCCTAGGTTCTTTTGGTAACTTAGGTTCACACTCTATCTGTCTTGTCCTGAGAGTCAGAACAGCACAGTGATAAGGAGAACAGGTTTTGAAGTCAAACAAATCTATTTCCAAAGCCTGGCCCTGCCATATGCCACTTCTAAGCAACAATTTCCTAAGCTGTAGATGATGATCATTATTGTACCTACCTCATGGGTCATTACAAGAATTAATACATTAAGGCAACATATATTGAGTATAGTGAGTGCTGTCTCCACACCGAGACAGCACTCTAGCCTTTACTAAAGGCTATGTGTATAATTTAACTAACTCATCTCTCACTTCAACTCTGTGAAGTAGTATTATCCCCATTTTATAGATGTAGAAACTGAAGCACAGTTTCCATTGCTTGCCCAAGGACCCAGAACTTGGGTCTATGTCCATGTTGTTAATGACTAAGTAACCTAAGAATAAATTAATTAGTGCATGTACAATTTTTTAGCATGGGTGTCTGGCGCTTAGAAACCAGTCCATATGTGGTAGCTAGTGTAGTATATGTAGCTATTGTGCATCTGAGCTTTCTTTGTGAATTCCTGTTTGTGTTGCTACCTAAACCTCTGTTGGGTCTGGTCACAGCATTTCTAGTCTGGCTCACACATAGATAAACTCACAGTGCAGATTTTGGGGGTCCATTCTGGCTCAATTCTCTTAAGTCACTGGAAATTTCAGTGGACAGCTGGGTGGATTGGCCAACAGGATCGGCAATAATTGTAATTCATCCTCTGGGTAATTTAGCATTGACCTCACCAAACCATTGAGAAATCTGTTTTACTAGCAACTAACTTCAGAACTGGTGAATCTTGGCAAAAATGTGGTCATCATTTGGGGTAATAAATTTTTCTATGTCATAATGATCTATGTGAGTTATAAAGTTGGTTACATAACTTGAAAGGAAATTATTTTATGTTAATGGTATGTGGGAGCAGGAGGAGAGCGAGGAGAAAGGAAAAGTTAGAGGGTTAATGGTATAATTCTGTAAATATCTCAAAGGAGGGAAGAGAAAACCAGATGACAGAAAAAGAAAATATTAAGGCAAATGCAATTGCATTCTTATTGGATATGTTTTTAATTATCATTTAACCCATGTGTTGTAGCTTTTCTGGAAAAGCAACTATCAAAAGGATTATAAAGTGATTCCACTCTGCATCAACTGTGTTTTGTAGAGGGTGGAATAAGAGTTCTCTGGTACTACCACCAGATGGGCTGGAATTTAAAAACAAATTGTTTTTATTTATTGATTTTTGACAGAGAGGAAGAGAAAGAGAGAGAGAGAGAGATTTGTGGTTCCACTTAAATATGCATTCACTAGAGGCCCGGTGCACGAAATTCGTGCACTGAGGGGAGGGGGGTTGTCCCTTAGCCCGGCCTGCACCCTCTCCAATCTGGGATCCCTCTCACAATCCGGGACCGCTGGCTCCTAACCACTTGCCTGCCTACTGGCCTGATTGCCCCTAAGCACTTCTGCCTGTCAGCCTGATCACCCCCAACCACTCCCCTACCTGGATGATTGATGCCTAACTGCTCCCCTGCTGGCCTGACTGCCCACAACTGCCCTCCCCTGCTGTAGAGGGCTGCCTGGGAAGGCACATGGGCATTGCTTTAAATTGTTGTCAGCTGAGCCCGAGGCGACTGGCAGAGCCACGTCTCGGTTACGCCCTCCCCAAGAAGGTGGGGGGCGTTATCAGTACTGACTTTTTACCTTTGTCCAGGTGCCAGGGAGTGGGCTTTGATATGCAAATCCAGGCAAGCACCAGGAATACTAGGGCCTACACAAGAATGCAAATAAGCTCCTTTGGTCCTAAGTTTTGGTGACACTTCCTGGTATTTGGGGGTATAAAATAAATGTGCTGCAGTCGCAGGAACGACACGTGGAGGCAGAGGAGGTGCAGATGGTATTCTTAGAGATTTGCACCCTTCCACTGTTGGCTGTAAGGCCGTGACCACATCCCTCTTAAACATTCTTAAACTCTCCTGTGCTGAATCAAGAATTAAAGTAGGAATAGGAATTTTCTCTGGACCTTCTGTTGAGTATCGTTCACGCAACTGCTTTCTGATCTTTTCCCACGGTTCATCAACAAAACTTAAGAAAGAAATCAAGAATCTGACTACACTTAACAGAGCATCCTTGAGCTTTGAGAATAGTTTTAACGTTTGAGGATTACCCATACTTTACACCTAGCTAGTTCAATTCAATTCACAACAATCCACTCCTCTTCTTACCTTATTCCTTTAATCTGTGGTGCGACACTTCTAGGAGTGACCCCCTCACTTATTGCCGCCGTACTCAGCGGCCCCACGTTGGGCGCCAAATGTAGAGGTGTTCTCTCTTACAGCACAGAAAAGGAACGGGTCCAATGCTGAGTGGAGGAGCTGGGGATTAAGAAATAAAAGAAAAAAAGAGACCAGATAGAAAGATAGAAACAAAGCTGGGAGCCAGGTGGGACGCCATCCTCTCTGATGGAGAGGCAGAGACCCCAGAGCCCAGGCAGCACATTCATTTTATACCCCCAAATACCAGGAAGTATCACCAAAACTTAGGATCAACGGAACTTATTTGCATTCTTGTGTAGGCCCTAGTATTCCTGGTGCTTGCCTGGATTTGCATATCAAAGCCCACTCCCTGGCACCTGGACAAAGGTAAAAAGTCAGTACTGATAACACCCCCCACCTTCTTGGGGAGGGCGTAACCGAGACGCGGCTCTGCCAGTCGCCTCGGGCTCAGCTGATGACAATTTAAAGCAATGCCCATGTGCCTTCCCAGGCAGCCCTCTATACCCTGCCGCGACCCACCTCCTCCACCGGGACCGGCCTCCTCCGTGCCACACAGAGCCATGGGACCCACAGGCCTCACCACGCAGGGCAGCCACCGGGCCCTGCCTCCACTGTGCGCACGGCCATCTTGTGACGACGTGAGGGCGTAATGCCACCTAGGCTATTATTAGTATAGATTGGTTGATTCTTATATGAGCCCTGATGGGGATCAAACTGGCAACCTTTTGGTGCCTGGGATGATGCCCAACCAACTGACCCACACTGGCCGGGGCTGTTATCATCTTTGACTGGTTTCTGTGTGAATAAATTTCTGTGGCCTAAATGAGGAAGCTTATTCAAGGTATTATCCAGTTGTTTCTTAGAGGGATCTTTTTTTCCCCATCCATGTTATATGCATCAATATTGTTTACTTGGCCGGAAAAAATTCTAGAATGAAGAAATGACTAGGCAAAATTAGTTGAGTAAATTATCTGATCAGTTCAGAAATAAATAAATTTAAAAAAGGGTTCAAAGCCTTTTCATGCTTTGTCTATGAGTTCAGGTTATTGCTACAACCCTCTCATTTGTTTTAGCTATGAAGACATGGCCATCCCATTTCCAGTTTTTCCCAGGAACTAGAACTATATTTTGAAGTATCAACAATTGGATTTAGAAAATTACTTTTGTACAAATAGAACTCGTATAGAGCTAGTTATTCAAATATCCAGTGACAGCATAATAAAAATTTAGGACCTTTATTTAAATGCTGCCGTTTCCTCTTCCCTAAAAGTAGTTACACACACTTAGAAATGGCTCTCTTTCATGTCTTTAAAATAGCATCTAACATCAAGACCGTAATTTATTAAGAAGTAGCTTGCTGATCTGAAAGTGCTGATGTAAAATAAGGAGCTTGTCACAGGCTTTTCATAGCCACCTCAAAATGGCAAATGAAGATAAACTGCAGAAATCAGGACTAACGTTGTAATCAGAAAGGAACCTTCCCACAGACTGAAACAAACTTGGAAAACAAATGAATGGAATATTAAACAATAATGTCCGAGTAATATTACTTGTTCCCCTGTGATTAAAGCCTGCTGAGCACCATGAGTCAAAATGTAAACACATACTGGTTATGTTGGACCTCACTGGTTTATACATTTCTGGTCAACCACAGCTGCCTCAAATTTACTGTTGAAAAGGTGTTTGGGGGAAATTAAACCAGCTACCACCTTCTTAGATGCATGTGATATATTACTCATAATAAGCAATTCATGTGATAAGAGTAAGCATTCTTATAATGTTCTAATGACTTTTCTATATTCTGAAAAATCCTATCTAATAAAAGAGTAATATGCAAATTAACTGTCACTCCGCAACAAAAATGGTAGCGCCCATAGCCACAAGATGGCAGCTACCAGTCCTCTCAGCCCCGCTGGGGTCCCCCCGTCTCAGGGAGGGCTGCTGCTGAGAGCCTGCAGAGTAAGCGGCCTGGCAGAATGCTGCCCAGAGGCCCTCCTGACCCCTTATAAAAAACAAAACCAAATTCACTCTCCACGGCCCGATCCCCTCCCAGTGGCGGCAGCCTGGGGTCTCAACCACTGAGTCACACCAGCCAGGCAGATATGGAGAAATCTTAAATGTTTCTTTTTTAAAAAAATATATTTTATTGATTTTTTTACAGAGAGGAAGGGAAAGGGATAGAGAGCTAGAAACATCTATGAGAGAGAAACATCGATCAGCTGCCTTCTGCACACTCCCCACTGGGTATGTGCCCCAACCAAGGTACATGCCCTTGATCAGAATCGAACCTGGGACCCTTGAATCTGCAGGCCCATGCTCCATCCACCTAGCCAAACCAGTTAGGGCTGTCCAATATGTTAAAGAAAAAACCCTATCTAATAAAGAGGGAATATGCAGGGGAGGGCAGTTAGGGGTGACCAGGTTGTCAGGGGAGGGAGTTGGGGATGATCGGGCTAGCAGGGGAGCAGGTAGGCATTGATCAGGCTGGCAGGGGAGTGGTTAGGGGGTGATCAGGCTGGCAGGCAGAAGCGGTTAGGGGCAAGCAGGCAGGCAGGCAAGCAGTTGGGAGCCAGCAGTCCTGGATTGTGAAAGGGATGTCTGACTGCCTGTTTAGGCAGTCGGACATCTCCCGAGGGGTCCCAGATTGGAGAGGGTGCAGGTTGGGCTGAGGGACACCCCCCCCCAGTGCATGAATTTTGTGCACCGGGCCTCTAGTATATGTATAATATATAATCCCCTTATTCTTTTTACTTAACCACAAAATATTCAAGAATTTTCCATTACTGTATTTGTTTAATTTTAAGTTCTGAATTTTTATTTTAGTTTCGTTTTTTGTTTTTTAAGTTTTATTTTACTATATTTAAATCTTTAATAATCTAACTGGATTTTAGTTTTATGTATGGAATGAGGTAAGGAAGCTAATTTCTTTTTTTCCCACATGGAAAGTTATTTATCTTATCACCCTTTTTAAAAAGTTCAACTTTTCCCCTTAATATCCCCACAGTATCTCCTCTTGCACATAAGAGTCCCATATGCTTGCATTTATTTCTGAGATCTCTGTTCTATTCCATTAGTCTGAGTTAATGCCAAATTATCACCTTTTTTTGTCTAAGCTATTTTAAATTATTCTTCCTTCTGTGAAGAGTCTATTTTTTTTTTCACGTTTTCTAATTTTTGCATGTTAATCTTATATTCAGAAATCTTAACACACTCTAATTAGTTTTGTCTATAGACTCTCTTGGATTGTCTGTGAAGATAATGTATGTTTTTAACAAATTCTAATTTATTGTCTTTCTTTCCAATATTTATATGTCTTTGTGTGTGTGGGGGGGGGGTGTTTTGTTGCATTGGTGAGGACATTGGCATAGTTTTTTTTATTTTATTGAAAAAATTGTAAGTTTTCTTAAATTAAAATCTGAATTTTTAGATGCCTTACTTTTCCTGAGCTAGCAGCTTTACTAATGCACTACTCCAAACATACAGACAGGAGCTCCCTCAAATATACACCAAGAAACACATGGTATAAATGAGAGGAGTCTAAGTATGGAATCAGCTAATAATCGTAAAGTTAATGTTTATTCAGTACTATTTGCCAAACATTGTGCTAAGCACTTTAGAAGAATTCTTTTATTTAATCAGCAATCATAATGAGACAAAATACCAGTATCCCAGATTATAACAATAAATGGTTTGAAAATCCTAGTGGTTGATTAAGAATTAAATCCTTAAATGAGAATAAAAGGTATTATAGAGGTGATTTCTTGACAATTTGTAAAATTAAAATTTTCCTAGCATTAACTGTCTACTGGTACATACTAATCAGCTATTGCGAGTGTTTACAGTCAAATTCCAAGTGATTTTTCTGCTTTCTTAGTCATTCTTATCAGCTTTTATATGAAACTTCTTTTTGCAGGTCCAATTGAAGACAAAAAAGATCAAACCACCTTTTCTGTACTTTAAGTTAATTCTCACTAAGGTATCCTGTCCTCAGAAAACCAGTCTAAGTCCCAAGGGTTTTCTATGATTCAGATCTTACATTGGTTCCTCAAAGTATAACTACCACACCCTGAAGATGCAAATAGGACGTGAACTCCACCTTCAAACAACATGCAGCTGATTAAAAGGGGCATATAAATAAACCATAGCAAATATAATGTGCAATATATCACATAATAGAGGTAGATAGGATGGAGGCCCAAAGGAGGAAATAGTCCATTTTCACAGAATAAAAAAGGAAAGTTCTAGATAGCTTCATAGTAGCATTGACACAAAGGGTAATATTTCAAAGGTAGATGAATATCTGTGGCTTTCAATAGTTGCTCAATTTACTTGTATGTTCAATCTACTTTTTTTCACAAGATGATTTTTTTAAAAATGCATAGGATTCTATATCTAATTCACCTACTCTTCCATACTACTTCACTTCCTATTCCTCACATTCTGTTTCTCCCAGCACTTACCTTGACTTCATTTTTTTCTAAGTAATCAGATTGTTTCACCAACAACATGAAAATTCTGTCCAAAATACTTATGATGCAACTCAGTGATGCCATACCTCAGTATATATCTCTCACGAGGAGACATGTACAAGAATGTTTATTCCTGCATTGTTTGTAAGAGAAAAAGAATGGAAACAATTTAAAGATCCATCAATAAATTGAGGATGGATAAATCGTGGTCTTTTTATACAATAGAACACCATACAGCAGTTTAAATGAACTAGAAGATGTGTATCAACACATGTCAAGTGAGAACTTGAGAAGAAAGTATAGAATGTATCATTTAATACAGATGGAAAACATGCACAATAACACTATGTGTTGCTTACGGATACATATATAGTATAAGTATAAAACATGCACAGAATTTAAAACTCGAAATTTAGGATAGGTTTTACCTCCGAGGATAGCAGGGAAGGAAAGAGACAGATTGGTTACAGGAATTTTAACTATATGTGTAAGACTTCAACTTGGGAGGAAGGAAGAGAAGAGAAAGGAAGGGTGGTTGGCACCTCCATGAGACTCTTGCAACTCAGAGATGGCCCTTTACCTCCAAAAAAGGCCAAATAATAAATTGGAACTTGCCTGAAAGTATTTCCCAAGTTCAGAGGCTATGGAAGCCAAATTATTCCTGAGCCTCGACACTCTGATATATCAAGAATTCAACATAATATTCCAGGTAAGAATTGACCTACCTGTCAAAGCCAGTTGATTTTGTTTCATATCAATTATTCATGGGTTTAATCCTTATGTCAGGTTGTAGCTATTCCCAAGGGATGCCTGTGGATTCCCCAAATCCTGCCAGGTCTGCCCTTCCATGACAAGTTCTTCCCCACGCTTGGGCTTTTGCACAGCTGGTTCTTCTCGCCCAGAATGCCCTCTTCATGTGCCCAACTTGTCTGATTTTAGGTCTCAGCTGAAGGTCTTCCTTGACCACCCTCCCTGAAGTAGAGTGCCTCTTGGTTTCACCATCTCTGACCTTTGTTTTCCTTCACAACATTCATTACAGGCTGTACCAGTTTACTTTTCTGAAATCTTGTTTGGTTTGGTTTAGTCTTGTCAGTCTCCCCATAAGAATTAGAATTCCTTGAGGGCAGGGGCCAGGTCTGTCTTATTCATCACTGTATCACCAGCATGTGGCATGCTGGAACTTAGGGGGGTGTCAATGAATATTTATTAAATGAGTGAATGGATCTCTGGCTTCCTTGATCCAGACTTAGCTCATTTATAAGATGCCAATTTGCTTTGGCCTCTCTACTTTGCTTTCTGCCCTAACCAGCCACCAACCTTCTCCGGCCCTGTATCCTGTTTCACTCTCACCCCTGCCTGGCTCAGCCCTTCCAGCCTGCTCTCTCCCCTCAGGTTACACAATGAACAAAGTGTTTGTCTTGGAGCTGTTTCTCTTGCTGCCTCAGTGATCAGCTAAAGCTGTTAACCTCAGCTGCCCTTTTTTGCCTCTACTTGTAAAAAAAACAATAAAAAAAAAAAACCACACCAAAAAACAAAACAAAACAAAACAAAAAGCCCAAACCACAGCTGCCTTGGAATCCTACAGCTACTCTTGAGAACGAGCTGGCTGTAATGATCAAATTTATAGAAGGCACACATGTTGACAGGGTGGCTAATGCAATGGTGAGTCAATAGCACAATGATCCTCACAGGCTGGTCAATCACACCGCGCTGGAACATTATTTTCAAGCTGGGTTCCCACTTTAAGGGTTCCCCCTTAAATATGGAAAACTTAGAGTATGTCCAGAAGAGGGTGATACGTCTGTGAATTGTTGGACTAGGAATGGGACTGAACACAGACTCTGGAGCCAGACCAAGTGTGAATCCTGGCTCTACCACTTACTATGTGGTATTTGGTAAACTAATTCACCTTGTGACTTGGTTTTCCCAACTGTAAAATGGGCTAATTATAGTGCCCATCTCATAGGCCATTGTGAGGGCTAAATGAGTTGATACATGCAAAGCACTTTACATAGTATTAGACATACATTAAGTGTCCTATGAGTGTCAGATAATATATGGAGAAGGATTAAGAAATCGGTACAGTATCTGATTCATTATTCTTCAAGTCTATTTAGAGAGTGCTCTGAGGACCAACAGCATTTGCTTCACCTGGGAGCTTGTTAGAAATGCAGGGTCTCAGCCCCCACCCCTGACCTACTGAATCAGAGAGGGCACGCCAGGTTTAGAGCGGGGAGAGACATAGTAAGATGTCAATTCAATTTAAAAGCAAACATTAACTTTTCCATTCTTTTTTCTCCTCTCCTGTTCCCTCCCTCATCTATACCTCATCTTTTTCTTCTCTGTCTCTCACTCTTTCTTTTTGTTTTCTTCTCTTTTATCGTATACTTTAGAAAGGAAAGACACAGTAGCCAGAGAGAAGCAGCAAGGAGCTTGGAGTGTGTGTCCCCTACCAAATCCAGCACCATCTGGACTGCCGCCCCACATCCCACACACTAAGGAAGCCCCACACTGAAGCAGCCAGTAGAGCTATCTCCCTTCACCCAGGAGAGAGCAAAGAGTCAGAGGGGGGCCCCCAGGGCGGGAGGAGGGGGAGTGGGCCACTGACTCCTTACCTCTCTGGCCTCTGAAAGGAAGAACTTCCCAAAAGGCAGAATGCCAACTTGAGCAGCTAACCGTGCCCTGCACTGGTGTTCAATGGAATGTCCTCACCCTGGGCCGGCTCCATCCACAGGGAGGGGTAGGAAGAAACAGGAGGAGAAAAGATCTTTAGGCTGCCTGGAGGCCCTCACACTGAGGCCGCCAGAGAAAGGATGTGTTCGAGTCCCCACTGAGAAACTAGCCCCTGGAACCCAGGCAATTCAAAATGGCCCAAAATGTCCACCAGTGAAAACTTAGTCTCCACCTTATGAAAGATTGTGACACAAAGAAGTTGCTAAATGGATTGCAAACATATGCCAAGGAAATGTGGGAGAGAGGTTCCTGTTTGACCCTACTTTGAGAGCAAAATATAGCTTATTTTGAGGGGTCACATTAAGAGAGTTTCTGGATGGAATGGGAATGCTGTGGAAAAGGTAAGACCATTAGAAAGGAAAACAGGTTCATCGTGCTGATGTGATGAAGGGAATATGTTGTCATATACATATTTCTAAAGATCATTTTCTGCCCAGCCTGTGTGGCTCAGTGGTTGAGCATTGACCTATGAACCATGAGTTCATGGTTTGATTCCAGGTCAGGGCACATGCCCAGGTTGTGGGCTGAATCCCCAGTAGGGGAGCATGCAGGAGGCAGCCGATCAATGATTCTCTCTCATCACTGATGTTTCTACTTCTCTCTCTCCCTCTCCCTTCCTCTCTGAATTTAATTTTTAAAAATATATATTTTTCTAAAAATATCATTTTCTGTGCACTTGGTTTCCTAATTAGAGTGAGTATAAGATACTTGGTTTCCTAACTAAAGTATAAGATACTATGTGACTTTTTCTTTCAGTTTCCCCAAATACTAGTAGAATCTAATAAATTGCAGTGCATGCATAGTCTATGCTCCATAAAGGCATTGCAGGATTTGCTAATCTCACCAGGACTTAAACCCATTTGACAGCAGATGATTAATAGCATTAATATGAAGAATGTGTATGGTCTCTTTAATCCTCATCTTTCTGTGTTGACCAGGCATGTAACAGGAAGGCAGCAGGCGAGAATTGTTAGGAAAAAGTGTAAACAGATAAGGATTAAACTCTAATTTGCTTTGTGAGTCCCGCTCTTAAGCTATTTAGCATTTACTAGGGTTTTAATTTCCTTGTCTGAAATGAAGGTGGAAGACAGTAGTTATCAAAGCAAATGAAATGATGGGGATGGGCATCAAAGAGACAACTGGGCAGAGATGCATTTCTGTCGAATTTCCTGGAGAGACCCCTGGTCTCATATTGGCAGTCACAGGCTTCCCAGATTGTCCCACATAAGGAATTTATCCTTAATTACCTACTTCATTTTCTTCATTTGAAAATGAAAAAAAAAAAAAAAAAAATGAAGGTGGTCCATGAGGCCTGATTGAATATTTGGAAAAGATTCTGAATCCATCAAGGTTCACAGTCAAATCACCCTCCATTACAACTCTTAACCAGCACCCTATATAATAAAAGGGTAATATGCAAATCGACCGAATGGTGGAACGACCGGTTGCTATGACATGCACTGACCACCAGGGGGCAGATGCTCAACGCAGGGGCTGCCCCCTGGTGGTTCGTGTGCTCCCATAGCGGGAGCACCACTCAGCCAGAAGCCCTGAGCCAGGCCCACGACTGATGAGCACAGTGGTGGTGGCGGGAGCCTCTCCCACCTCCGTGGCAGCACTAAGGATGTCCGACTGCCAGCTTAGGCCCAATCCTTATGGAGAGTGGGCCTAAACCATCAGTCGGACATCCCCCGAGGGCTCCTGGACAAGGAGAGGGCACAGGCCGGGCTGAGAGATGTCCCCCTGAGTGCACGAATTTCGTGCACCAGGCCTCTAGTTTAAATATAGATGGAATTACATAGAACTTCCGGAGTGGAGGGATTGTGAGGAGCCAAACCCTGGCTTTAGGATGTGAAGGGATTAGTAGTGGGGGTGAGATTTGGAAACAGCCTGGAGCAGCTATCCAAATATATGTATGACATCCAAGCAGCAAACATCCCTCTCTGCCAGGCAAGGGAATGGATAGGTAGTAGGGAAAAGAATGGAATAAGAGCTGCCATGATTCCCTATACCCTAGAGAGACCCACACAAAGTCACCATATGTTTTAGTCCATTCTACAACAGAATACCATAGACAGGGTGGATTACAAACAACAGAAATCTATTTCTCACAGTTCTGAAGGTTGGGAAGTCCAAGATCAAGGTAGCAGCACATTCAGTGTCTGATGAGAGCCCACTTCCTGGTTCATAGATGGCAGTCTTCTTGCTGTGTCTTCACATGGCAAAGGGGCAGGAGAGCTCTCTGGAGTCTCCTACAAGGGCTTCATGATGATGTAGTCATGACAGTTCCACCCTCATGACCTAATCACCTTCCAAAAGCCCCACCTCTAAAGACTAGCACCCTGGGAATTAGGTTTCAACATATGAATTTGGGGGACACAAACATTCAGTCTATTGCATCATACTTGACAGAGTAAAAGAGGTTCATTTTCTTCCAAGACTCCTCATTACTAAACCAAGGGTCAAGAACAAAAAGTAAATACAGTACTTATTGTTTTAAGATTACATTGTGGCTGAATGTTGGCTCAAAATCAGGCTGCTGTTTCAGTGTCAGAATGGTAGCAAGAAAATCTGGTGCCAAATGTGAAAGCTTATTATATCAGAAGTGGAGTAGGAAGCAAAGAATTAACAGGAACATGTGTAACACATATGCCCCCAAATCTTCAGTTATCTCAAGATGAATATGTTCACTGAAAGCAGTGGTTTGGGTGGGCTACCCCATATTTGGGGGCTGCATTAAGTAACAGAGTGAAGAGGAAGAGAAAGGAAATAGTAGGATCTTAACAAGAAGGAAATGAGCCAAGCAAAGGGAAAGAATCTCTAGAATACATCTGAAGTAAATCTATGTAGAAACCTTAAAGCCACCCAGCTAGAGTGGCTCAGTGGTTGAGCATCAACCTATGAACCAGAAGGTCACGGTTCAATTCCCGGTCAGGGCACATGCCCAGGTTGCAGGCTCCATCCCCAGTGTGGGACTAGTAGGAGGCAGCCGATCAATGATTCTCTCATCATTGATGTTTCTATTTCTCTCTCCCTCTCCCTTTCTCTCTGAAGTCAATAAAAATATACTAAAAAAAAAAAAAAAAAAAAAAAAAAAAGGAGGAGGAGGAGGAGGAGAAAAGAAACCTCAAAGTCCCTTAACCCTTTGGGGAGGAGAACTATTAATCTAGGCCCTACTTGGTTTATCATTTACATTTCTGAACTTGGCCAAGTGCAAGTTCAAAACGTTCTTGTATTTTATGTTTTGATAGTATTATTAAAACATCAACTTATTGAAAAACAAATTTCAATGGAATAAGATAAAGATCATGTAAAATCAAGTACAACAATAAGATACAGATTAATGTCTAATGCAAATGTTTCCAGCCCCAAATGAAGATTATTAACTGCCCCAGAGATGTTATTCAGGTAAAGAAAGTTGAGCCCAAAGATGTAACTCACTTCATTGGTAGGGGTTCTTGAGGTGGCTTGTGGGAATAAAATCAAACAAATTTTCCATCTATAGCAAGGGTAATTTACATTTACTGGGCTCTATTTACCAGGCATTGTTCTTGTCCTAACTTATGGCTTGATTCTGAACTATTCATTTCAAAAATAATAGCAGTTTCTCTAACAAAATTCTATTCATTTTTCTCATGCTATAATTGCAGAAATTTCTTTACTCTTGAATTCCATTAATTTCCATGAATTATCGTTAAATGCATAGATTAAACTTTGTTGAGCCTTTCTTCTTTATTAAAATGTTTGTCCATCTAATTCTGCCATTCTCATTACGGGATTGTTAATTCAAAGATACTTGTTCTTTTGTGTTTGTATTTCGGTTTACTCTTTACCCCTCTAAAGTTAATCATTGGGGACTTCGCTTTTCCAACTTTAAAATGAGTTCCTGCACCAAATGAGCCTAATGTTAAGAAAACATTTCAGCACATATAATGAAAGTTATCTATTTGCAAAAAGAGACAATACGCTAACTTCAAAGGTTTTTGTTTGTTTGTTCTTACATATAAGCTATAAAATAATAAGAAGTAAAATTCAGTCACATTTCCTCACTGAGGATCAATCCTTTTGGAGTCTTACAATTACTGAAATCAAACCATTTACTTTTTAGTGACACCAAATTCTCTAATAAATAAGTTTCTGTTGAGTTTTACATTTTCAAACTAAGAATAGTGTTTCAGATTTTTTTATATACCCATTCAAATTTGTCAAGTGATACTGGGAGCCCTATGTATTACATTACATTACAATGAATCATTGCCACCAGGCCAACAGGAAGTAACAAAAAGCCAAGAAACAATGTGATTTTTTTCAGAGTTGACTGAAGGCTAAACATTTTTAAATATAGCATTTCTTTCTTTAGAGTAGATAAGAATTGCAACATATATAGGTGTGTATACTATATACACACATAATACGTAGCACATATTATAAATAAGCATTTGCATGTAAATGTACATATATGAATATACACATAATAGTTAAATTCCATCAAAATACCTTGTTCTTGTATGTGTTACAATAAAAAAATCTGTATCTTAAAAATTTGAATTTAAAAAATCATAATAAATAATCTTTATACATCATATCTAATCTGCATTTAGTATGGAATTCTCCACATTTTAGTATGACTTTTCTTACTAAAGTTAAATTTTCTTTCCATTTTAACACATCACAAAAGTGATAACATTATGTCCTGCATAAACCTCTGAAAGCTTCTCAGAACAAAAGATAAACTAAGAAACAAAAGAGAAAATGAGTAAATTGGTTTAAAAATCTACAACCCTCAAAATGAGCTCTTAAAAGTGATATACTCTTTATAATCTTAGTAAATTACTATGTTGTAACTGATCCTTCTGCATTGTGTTTATTAACATTGAAATGTGTGACAGTTTAATTATTTCCAGTCCTGCAAGTTATTTGCAATAAAATTAAAAACTCATTTCTCTTTTGCTTTTTTTTTTTTTCAAATTAAGAAAATTTCATTATCCTTTTCTCTATCTCCTCTCATTCTGGTAGCATCTACAGACTCCTAACACTGGGCATGTGCTATCTCAGGCAAACACATCCCACATAAAATTCAAATAAAGGAAGGGACCTCCTGACCCTCTCTTCCTGTCTTACATTATTTTAAAAATATGACTCAGGGCTCAGTAGTTGGCATTTATTATGGCCACTAGCATTTTTTTTTTAATTTTCAAAGAAATCATCAAACATTCGAGTTGACTATATTTAAACTACAGAGTCATGATATTTTAGGCAACAGCTTAAAAGGTTACTTTTAAGGTGTGAAAGGTCACTTTACTTCCAAGGTTAAGTGACTTGCTCAACATCACACAGCTCAGGAAATAGAAGGCTTGCACGAGAACTCGGGCCCATTCCCGGGTGGGTTATCCGGAATGTGTGCACTATAAAATGAATACAGATAATGGTATCATGATCTTTATTGCAGAGAAAATGAGACTCACACTCTAAAATACCATTCAGCTCCATAGGATTCCAGGCTATTCTAGTCCTGCTCTAAATGAATAGGAATTTGTAGATTTATAAACAAAGCCAAATTTTCAAATAAGGGAATAAGACAAATGCAGCAGCATAGGAGATCTGTGTGCTAAAAAAAAAAAGAATGTGCCCTTTCTTACCTCAGAAATACTACATATACATTTTCTTGACTTGAGAAGTCAGGCTAAATTTGATTAAGCTCATTTCTACATATCACATGAGCCTATCACTAGTATGAAAGAGAGTGGAAACTGAAAGAAATGCCACATATTTCATGGTGTGATTCAGTTTTTCTGCAAATGACACTTCCTTTGAAAAGGCATAAATTTGGAATATGCCTTTTGGAAAACGCTTCCTTTCAGTTTTCAAATGTACTTGTGATGTAATTAATCTAATCTGCATTTCAAAGCTTCTGGAGCTGAGCTTACCACCAAAACTAAGCATGAGATCCCCTTTTATAAACCAAAATAAAGAGCAGTATATTGAATTATTAGATAAGCTTTTGTTCTTTTCTTCAAATATTTGCATGAATATTCAGACTTTGTATGGATGAAGCTTTGAAATATTCAAATTCCTTGAACTGTTTCATTATTTAAAGTTCTTATTTATTAAATCCTGTAGGATTCAGTTCAGCTATTCTTTCTTCAGTAGAGAGTGTATACAGAGCTGAGTGTCAGGTGATGTTGGAGATGCGATGATGAGCAAGACAATCGTCAGAGATATCACACATCAGGAGGAAGACATACAAAGCTGTAAACCACAAGTGACAGAGTGTCTAAAGAGAAAGAGACACCTCCCAGCTGGGGGCTAAAGGGAACGCTGCAGAGAGAAGCTGGCATTTCAGATGGGCCCTGAGGGGCCCACGTGAATTTCACAAGTAAGAGCCGTGAAATGAGGGGGCTGGGTTTCAACATAACTCGGTCTCGTTTTCATCTATGAAACCCCTTTTAGATATAATAACCCACTCAGTCATCTTCCCAGCTATGATGTTAGCTCCTCTGGTCTAAACCTTGGGTCAGTCCCGCCCCCTACCTGGGAAACACATTCTTACTGTCTCAGGAGCCCCCTTTCTGAGGCATGGCCCTCTACTCCTTCCCCAGAGACTCCCTGTTCAGCAATTCTGGGTGTCACACGTAGTCCTAAGGACGTAGCACAGAGAAGCAACCACAATCTCATTAGAACCCCCAACCCATACCCATTCCTCCCGCCCCCAATGTGGTCATGTGACTCCATCCCCACTTCCAATGCTTCCATGACACCCCAAATAATAGTCCTTAACTTGGAGTATAAGACTTTTCTGTCCAGCCTCATGTCTCTCCTCTCCCTGGCTTACAGCAACTTTGACTTTTCATAGACCACACACACACACACACACACACACACACACACACACACACACACTCCTCTGCTGTATTTTGCTTCTATTTCACTTGAGCTTCTCCCTCCCCCTGGGTTGCCAAAAATAGTTCCTCCTCATCCTTCAATCTTCAGCTCAAATTAATTATTTTCTTGTGAATAGCTTTTTGCTCTTTCTAACGTATCTTTCTGGACCAAAACCATTACTCAGATCAGCACAACATATCAGTTTTGATGTTTTACCCATAAAACAAAGGATTCTTCCTCCTTGGTAGGAGAGAGAATGGAGCAGGGAAAAAGTACTGATGCTACAAAGATTTATATTAGAGGTTTTTAGTGGGGGGGGGCAGGGAGAGTATCCAAATCACAAATTTTGGAACAAACACATCAAACTATTGCCACATTAACTATCTGGCTTCACTGGGAAATACGGATGTGGTCTAAAATAGGAATGATAAGGGATCACAGCAAGTGTATGAACAGCACAATTTTGAAAAAGGAAAGAAGATCCATAGGATGTGTAATTAACTGGCGGTGGAGAAGATAAGAGGGATAAAGGATGGGTACGATTCTGAAACCTTCAAAACTAGGAGAAAGATGATACCTGTGATGGAATTTGGAAGGCTCAAAAGGGGAAAAATTTGATGGGACAACAGGGCATCGACTGGAACATACCATTACCAGATTTCTAGCTCTAGAACTTGGGGTCGGGGGGAAGTTCTGTGATACAGATAAGAACTCACTTTAGAGATAATTGAAGATTTGAAAATGGAGAAGATTAAAGAACAGAGAAGGTAAAACTTCATGATCAGCTACCTAGAAAATCAGCTGAAAAACTACTATAACCAATGGTGCAAGGTCAACATGCCAAAAAAAATCAACAAACCAATCATTTTAAAAATAGAAAGTGTGATAAGAAAAAACAGATTCCATTCACAATAGCAACAAAAATTAAAAAATATCTACCAAAAAACAAACCACTAATAGGATATGTATAAGAACTACAAGAAAAAGCTATAAAACCTAGACAAAGATATGAATAGTAGAGTTTAATGTTGTCAAGATAACAACTGTCCCCAAATTATCCATAAATTCAATACATTTCTAGTACAACAAGAATTGATCAATAGTTCAGTGGAAAAGAACAGAAAACCCAGAAATGAGCCCATGTATTTAGAAATTTAGCATGTTATAAAGGTGGCATTTCAAAACAAAAAGGGAAAGAATTAACTCTTCAAAATCTAGATA
This sequence comes from Plecotus auritus, assembly GCF_963455305.1. Classification (NCBI taxonomy): domain Eukaryota; kingdom Metazoa; phylum Chordata; class Mammalia; order Chiroptera; family Vespertilionidae; genus Plecotus; species Plecotus auritus. The sequence continues at coordinate 155,152,921 of NC_137782.1, forward strand.
GATTTAGGAGAAAAAACACACAAAAATACTATCAAACTAGTAAAAGAAAATATATACCGTAGAAGATCAGGTTTATGGCCTTGGGAATAGGAAAGTTCTCCTAAAATAATACACAAAATGCAAAAGCCATAAAGAAAAGGATTGAAAAAGATCAATAAGTTTTAATTTATCAAAACTTTGTTCAACAAAAGAAACTCTAAATGAGATTAAAATTCCTGTGTCAGCCTGGCTGAGAACATACATAGCAAAGGACTTGTTCTTATATGTCCTCAGGAAAAAGACACATAAAATAGAAAAATGGGCAAAGAGTATGAACAGGCAATTCACAAAAAAGGAAACACAAATGGCAAACATTTAAAAAGATTCTCAATCTCACCAGTTTTGGAGGAAATGCAAATAAAAACAAGGGGCCACCATTTTTTCACACATTTGATTGACATCAGATAAGAAAGATGGATATCGAGTGTTGGCAAAGGTGTTGGAAAAGAGGTGTTCTCTTATACCATTGCTGGGAATATAAGGAGGTCAAGTTTTCAGGCAGTAGTCCTTCCAACTGTCACTGCTTCTATCTTTTGACTCAGCAAGTTCACACCTCCGTATCCACCCTAGAGAAATACTTACAGATGTACATGAAGGAAGCTGGCACCAGGTTGCTCACTGAAGTACTATTTGTAGTAGTAAAAACTTAGAGCAACCTAAAGGGTCATCCAAAGGAGGGCCACTGAAATAAACAGTGATGCATCTGAGTTCAGCTAGAGCATGCAGCACTTGAGAAGAATTAGAACACACTGACAGAAAAAGCTCTGAGACAGGGTTAAATTAAAAAGAAAGAAAACAAGCTGAAGAACCATTCATACTTTATATAATCATACCATTTAAGTCAAAGAGAAATTCCTTTTCTCTCTTAATCTCCATGTGTACACACCTATACACATTACATATATATGTGTGTGTGTGTGTATATACACACACACACATATATATATATATATATATATATATATATATATATATATATATACCATCCAGATAAATACTACAAATATATAAGAACCCAAAGAGATAAAAAGATGCACTCCAAATTGAAACCAGTGTTTGACTGAAGTGAGAACCTGAAATGGAAGTGAGAGGAGGGATAAAAAGAAAAGTATTTTATTTACCTCTAATGTGTGATTCCTTTTTAAAATCCCATGCAGCTTCACGAATGCAGATAATCACTGGCACTTGGAAAAAGCCCTTCCCTTTTGTCAAGTCCTGCTCTGGGTCAGGACGGGGCCCCTGTGCTACATTCCAGACTAGCTGCATTCCTGGCGAGGCCGTGACTCAGCCCAGTGAGCCCCAGGCCAGGCCGGGTACAGCAACTCTGGGTCAACATTCACTTTGGGGGGCCATGGACAAGTCAGTTTCAGTTCCTTTCTCTTATCAACTCAGTTAAGGAACATTTCCTTCACAGTGCAGTGAGGTTGGGGCTGTAAGCTCGTGGCCACACTATAGGCTGCCTCCTGGCAGCGGGGAGGTAGAAAATGCAGAGGAAATGCTTGTCGACTTTGTGCACTGCTCACAGCAAAAGGGCAAGCTGGGGATCGCATTGCTGGAAATTTTTTAGTGCAGTCAAGCGTTCTTGCCCATCTGGCAGCCTATGTTCAGTTTTCCTTGCATTTCTGGGGGGTAATTGTACAGCAGAACAAAAATGACCCTTCACCCCGTGGAGGAGGCCCTGGAAAGATGATCCATAGACGACAATAGATTGAATTGGGAAGGGGGACCCAAATGCTGTGAACAGCCTCCTAAAAACAATGCCACGAATAAAGACCTTACTTGCTAGTGACGTCTGAAAAGGAGAGGAAGTCAGCATGTAAAAACAGCTGTGTAAATGATAAAGCTTACAGGGTGCAACCCACCACATCATACTACTTCCTAAACACGGAAGTTCCACCCCCTTTCTCCTCTGCAACCCCCAAATAATCTGAAACAATATTTTAACAATCACCAAACTAGGGGAAAGGCAAACCATCTTGGGAAGGAAAAAATAGCAGCTGCTCTAGATACTTTTATTTTTTTTCAGAGTTTGGCTAGGATTGTTTAAGTTATTTTTCATTTTCTTTTCTTCTTGGCTGCCTTGACAGCCCTTCAGGATTCCAGCTGCTTCCAAGCACAGCTCAATAAAGACCATTTCAGACGAGTTTCATATTCCTCAGATTCCTTAAATTTCTTTCTTCACTTTGGGGAATGAGGCTGAAAAGGACAAAGAACAGCCCAGATTGCACCGTTTCCTATGTGCCTCCCTTTCCAACAAGAACAGAGAGGTGGTTCTGGTTGGGAGGTGGGCGTTGGGGTCCTCTGGAACAGTGGTAGGACTAGCGATCTTTAGAATAGGCCCCAGCAGGACCAAAGGCTGTTTGAAAACTTTTTTACTAAGGAGGGGAGGAAATATAGAAAGGAGACATCCGTGTGCTCAGTCATCTAAAAAGCCAGTGAGTGTACTGCGAGCTTCATTCATTCACCAAATGTCTATTTGGCACATATGCTGCACCAAGCTCTGTTCTAGATGCTGAGGGCAGAGCGGTGAAGACAGCCAAGTGTCTGATCCCTGTAGGAAGTTTCTGTGCCTCCCAGCTGGGTGCATGCTGTTCCTTCCTTCCTTTGGGCTCTTGAGTCTCTTCCTTCTGCCATTCCTTCTCCTGCATCCTTGGTTTATTATACCCTTCATCTTGCCCCTTTCTAATCACATGTCCCTTTGTAAACATCAAAGGGAAATAAGCAGGACCGGGGAGCTGATGAAAATGAGGCCTATGACTCATGGGAGGATGTTTTTCTATTTTTCATTTATACGACTCTCTTCTCAGAAGAACCTAGGCGCCTTCTTATTATGAGACTAACTTGCCTCCTCTTTTTCAGGGATTCCTTACTTTGGCTCTGATGGTCAAAACTTACTCTCAGCCATCCCCTGGTGTTGCCCTACAACTCACCTGGGTCCTCAGAGTAGCTTGGCAATCATTTCTTTTTCCCTAAGGAGCTTTTTTTTTTTTTCTTCTCTAGTTTGTTTTTCAACCTTCATTTAGACTATTTCAGAAAAATGTCTACCCTCCTCAGAGTTCCCTTCCCACATCGCACCCAACCTCCACGCTCACATGATAAGCCTCAATAGAAAACAGTGTCCATTCTTCATAGAGAAAACAGAAACCATTAGAAAAGGACTCCCTCCATTTCCAGTCACTTCACCTGCGATAGCGTGAACATCTGTGTCCCCCCCAAATTCACCTAACCCCCAATGCAATGGTATTTGGAGGTGGGGTCTTTGGGAGGCAATTGGGTCCTGAGGGTGGAGTTGTCATGACTGAGATTAGTGCCCCATAAGAGAGGCCCCAGCGAGCTCTTTCCCCTCCCCCACGTGAGGGCACAGTGAGAAGATGCCAGAAAGTAAGCCCTCTCTCGACACCGAATGTGCCTGTGCCTTGATCTTGGATTTCCCAGCCTTCAGAACTATGGGAAATACATTTCTGTTGTTTATAATCCACCCAGTCTATGTATTCTGTTAGAACAGCCTGAATGAATGAAGAGCCAACTACATGAGGTTATCTGCACCTGCATGCATTTTCTTCACCCCTGTGCAAAGAAAGGGTATTCTATTAAAATGAGCCCCTGCACCAGAGCTATGGAATCCACTGGGTTCAGTCTTCTCCAGGAGAACATCCCATCAGTGATCCCCTTCTCCACCATCCCCTCTGCTGGATCCTTTCCGGAACACAATCCCCTGGCCTTTCCTCATATGAACTTCCTACTAAACCTATCCAGAAACTCACCAGAGGATGAATAATTTTTTTAAAGAACTAGGACAGGATCTATGAATTATCCTTCTATCTCTCACCTTCTCCTCATCTTGTGTTTTCTGAAATATTTGATCAATTTTAGTCCTTTGAGTGAAATTTTTCTTTTGCCAATCATACTTTTCATTCCCAAGACTTCCTCCTATTTCTGATCATTCTCTTTATGGTATTCCTGCTCTTGTTTTAGGCAGGCAGTACCTTCTCACATCTCTGAAAATACTAATTAGAGATTATGGTGTGTTTTTTTTAAAATAAATATCCCTCTGTTCCCTAAATTATTTCTCTATCAGCTTTGTGCTATCCTCATCATTACTAGGCATGTGCTGAAGAGTACACATATATATTGCAGCTCACACTCCTGAACTCCAGATTTATATCTTTCATTGCCAAATGAACAATTCTAATTTGACATCCTAAAGACACCCCAACTGAACTCATATTTTCCGAACTTGTTTTTTTTTTTATTTCAAAGTACTGCCATTTACTCAGTTACCCAGGTAAGAAACCTAGGAGGAATTCTTGACTGGCTCTATTTTCTTCACCTATAATCAAACATTAATTCCTAATTATTCTGTCTCATTAATATCAGTCAATGTTGTAGTAATGTTTCTGCTTTGTTGCAGAAACATAGGTGGTGCAGTTCCTGGCATCTCTCCATGCATTTAACCACTCTATCTCAGGGAAGGAGGAATGATCCATGAATATTTGTATATTTTGAAAGGACAAACTGGACATGTTAGTTCTAAGCCACCTTTCAACCTCTCGCTGCAGGGAAGTACACATTCTAATCCTCCAGATGTAGCATTCCCCAGAGGGTACCACAGGTTGGGTTCCCTGGAAAGCAGATTCTGAGAAAGAAATTAGTGTGGAGGGGGACCAGAGTTTGCCACCCCTAAAAATACCTTTTGGGATATTGATTTTACACTGGTTATGTTTAAGAAATAAGAGACTCAAGATAGAACCTTTGACCCTGCCCTTCCCTGCCTGAAAGAATTCAGATAGAAAAATCTGCTTAAAGGAAGTGAGCTATTCACTTTAGCTATTCACCTTGGCATATATGAATGAAGTATGGCAGACAGGGAGGATCCAAGCAAGTCTGCTGTTGGACTCCCTTGGGTCCCATTGTTTCTGGGTGACCCAGCATAAGTTTGTGCCTTCTCATCTACCTATGAATTGTCTACTTTCCCTTTGAAATCTTAGACCCCTGCCTCCCTCCACTTAGTTCAGAATAGTGTATAAGCCTCAACTGCCCAATGTGTCCTCAGGTCACATATTCTTATGGCACCCCCGTGTGTACATATGCAATAAAGTTGGTTATTTTCTCCTGCTAATCTGTCTCACGTTAATTAGATTATTAGTCCAGCCATTTATATTATGACTAGAGGCCCGGTGCATGAAATTCGTGCACGGGGGGTGGCAGTACCCTCAGCCCAGCCTGCACCCTCTCCAATCTGGGACCCCTCGGGGGATGTCTGACTGCTGGGGGATGTCCTGCAGATCAGGCCTACATTGGCAGTCAGACATCCCTCTCACAATCAGGGACCACTGGCTCCTAACTGCTTACCTACCTGCCTGCCTGATCGCACCTAACTGCCCCCCACTGCTGGCCTAGTTACCCCCAACTGCCCCACCTGCAGGCGTAGTCACCTCCAACTGCCTCCCCTGCCAACCTGGTCACCCCTCACTACCCCCCTCTGCCAGCCTGGTTGCCCCTCACTGCCCCCCCTGCCAGTCTGGTCACCCCCAACTGCCCCTCCTGCAGGCCTGGTAGCCCCACACAGCCAGCTGCTTGGTCCTTTGGTCGCCCTCACTAACCCCCCTGCAGGCCTGGTCACCCCACACAGCCTGTTTGGTCATCCGTTTGGTTGTTTCGGATGCGATGATCACTTAGCCTTTTATATATATAGATTAATTAATGATATATTTGTATTCATAGCTAAGATGTTACTACTTTGTTTCATCCTACTTGTTCCTTTTATTCTCTGTTTTGCCTTTCTTTGGCTTAATTGAGAGGATTTTTTATTTTTATGTTTTCTCTGAGTATTTATGCATTCTATTGTTTATACATACTTTTGCTATTCTCTTAATAGTAGCCATATGTACCCTTGACTTGTTTCAGTTTAGTATAAATTAATACTTTTACTACTTTGAGACAAGACATCCTAGCCAGCCACCCTATGAGAGGTCCTCAGCTTCCTGATCTGTTATTTTGTAGTAGACGTAAGTCCTCACTATTTATGGAAACTGACTCTTCTCTGGTTCTCTCCTCCTTCTAAGTTCAAAAGATCCAATTTCTCCTGAAGTCAAACCATCCCCCTTCTCTTGGATCCCTTCCCCTTCCAGATAATTGATTCTTATGCCTCCTTGAGGTTTTAGGAAATCACCACATCTTTTTTTTTTTTTTAAATATATTTTATTGATTTTTTACAGAGAGGAAGGAAGAGGGATAGAGAGTTAGAAACATCGATGAGAGAGAAACATTGATCAGCTGCCTCTTGCACACCCCCTACTGGGGATGTGCCTGCAACCAAGTTACGTGCCCTTGACCGGAATCGAACCTGGGACCTTTCAGTCCACAGGCCGACGCTCTATCCACTGAGCCAAACCGGTTTTGGCAGGAAATCACCACATCTTAACCATCCCACTAGAGAAGAGAAAAGTACTTCTCATTTTCCATGATAAGCCCATAGACAAGAAAATAAGATATGATTTCTTAATCAACTTATCCTGTTATACCTACTAATATTATTTGGGTTTTGTGGCCTTGACTTAAAATCTAGCCATAATTAATCACACTATTTCCATGGGAAATTAATTCCAAGTTACAAACACTTATCCTTTAGTGAACTTTGAGAACCCAATATATTCATTATATATCTGTATATATTCTCCTGCTTCTCTTTATTTAGGGAAATTCAGAATTGCAGAGACCAATGATAAGGCTCATCATGATTACAGGCATACTCTGGTCACTCTGCTTTAGGGCTTTGCTTCAATAATAATGCCTACAAAAGAGGTAAACATGAGGGAACATAGGATACCTTACCAAATGGCTAAACTTTGGTCTGGCTGTCTCCGTCAGGACACAAACAACATAGAGATAGAGAGAGGTCATCATTACAGAGCTGCCACCTCCCTAAGGGACAATCCCAAGTTAAAAGTGCAGGCATAACCACAGATGTAGGTACGGTTTAATTTAGGTAACTGTGTTCTGAGTGCTGTGGCACGTAGGCCAAAGAACCACGGGACAGTGGCCTGGTTTAATAAAACGTGACGAAGGTCCTGTAGGGAACTCTCCAGGGACAAAATGGTGGTAGTTTTGACCTACCAGTAAACCACAGCAGCTGCTGCTTAGGCTAAAAGTAACCATACTGACCCCTAAATCTATCTCATTCTGTGATACCCAACTTCCCATCCTGAGGAGAGACAATGTAGTCCAGACCTCTCACCATTTCCTATGCTCTTTAGCTGTCATCCTGGACTAGTACAGACTAACCTATTACTCTGAGGTTTCAGGTAAGGTGGTTACCTCAAGTACCCAGCACTTTTTACATGATAAGCTAAGGGTACATTGAACGCAAAGTAATTTTCTTTTTCCTTCAAAACCCTTTCTTATTCCAGAGGAACAACTTTTGTTTTTTAGTTTCCTTGGACCACCATTCCCATGTCCAGTCCAATAAATACTGAAGGCAGAATGATAACAAGGTGTATTTGTATGTGGTTACATTGTATGTCATAAAAGAAAATGTTAATCCAAAATATTCTGCAAGTTTGGCCCGGGATTGCCTCAAAACTGGAAATGGTCTATAGGACAATTCCATAGTCATAAAATGAAATTTTAAAATCTGCTTTTCCCCATAAGAGTTCTTCCACACTTAAATCATTCAAGAGCTGATTATCCAGAATGTGTAATACACAAACCAGTTATATCTTCTTTCCCCTTCTGCTGCCTAATTTTTGGTCATTTCACAGCTCATTAGTAGTCTCTCTCTGGGAAAATAAAAGCAAATGTAGCTCAAATAGTATTTTTAACTTTCTATGTGAAGTTTTTGTAGGGAGGGTTATAATTACTGGTTAACATACCACTTTTCTTTAATAAATACCTAGTTAGGCTCCACTGAGCACTAGGGAATAATTTTAAAAGTTTAAGATGTCCCTGCTCTTAAGGCTCTTACAATATAATTGGAAAGACAAGGTGTGTGTATAGTCAAATATTAATGCAAGGCAATATATCCTATATAATAAAGAGGTAATATGCAAATTGACCCTCACGCCCTCGCACAAGTTAGCCGCCGCCATGTGGTCACAAGATGGCCACCACAAGATGGCCAGCAGGGGAGGGCAGTTGTGGGCGACCAGGCCAGCAGGAGAGGGCAGTTGGGGGAGACCAGGCCGGCAGGGGAGGGAGGGCAGTTGGGGAGGACCAGCCCTGCAGGGGAGGGCAGTTGGGGGCAACCGGGCCAGCAGGGGAGCAGTTAGGCATTGATCAGGCCAGCAGGGGAGTGGTTAGGGGCAATCAGGCAGGCAGGCAGGCAAGTGGTTAGGAGCCAGAAGTCCTGAATTGTGAGAGGGATGTCTGACTGCCCATTTAGGCCAGATCCCTGGGATCGGGCCTAAACTGGCAGTCAGACATCCCCCAAGGGGTCCCAGATTGGAGAGGGTGCAGGTTGGGCTGAGGGACACCCCCTCCCCCAGTGCACAAATTTCATGCACCAGGCCACTAGTATTTAAATAACGACATAAAAAAGTATGGTCATCCAAACATAGTGTGTAAGAGAACTCTATAGACTTAACATGATTTGAAAAAGAAAGAACATAGTATGGACTAACAAGATTGTCAAGAAAATTCTCAATTAAGTAGTGAAACTTGAACTAGATATCAAAGAATGAGTGGAATTTCAACACAGAAAAAGGGGGAGGGGGGAAGAAAATCCCAGTATTCCAGGGTCCAAGGCCCATATATACAAGCATACAGAACATAGAAAATAGTATAACAAATTTGCCTTCCACACACGGCTTTGTCAAATATTTACTTTTTGCCATATTTGCTTCAGAGCCACTTAAAAACACACATAATAATACAGATTTGGCTAAAGGCTTCTCCATATACTATCATTATTTTTCTTCCTCAGCAGAGGTAACAACTATCCTGAACTTGAAGTTTATTATTATCATGAATATTTTAAAATGTTTATCATACATGAAAATAGGTAGTATTATTTCATGTCTTTAAACTTAACATAAATGGCAGCATATTTTGTATTTCTTCTGCCACTTTTCTTTCACCTGATATTTTACTTTTTGAGACTTATATGTAAATATTCTAGTTCCTGCTCTAGATCTTTTTAAATTTATTCATTTTAGAAAGAGAGGAAGGGAGGGGTTGATGGAGGGAGAAAGAGAGAAAGAGAGAGAGAGAGAGAGAGAGAGAGAGAGAGAGAGAGAGAGAGAGAGATTGTTGTTCCACTTATTTATGCATTCATTGGTTGATTCTTGTATGTGCTCTGACCTGGGATGGAACCTGCAACCTTGGTGTATTGGGACAATGGTCTAACCAACTAAGCTACCCAGGATAATTCATTTATTTTAACTACCAGGGGATCAGTACATGAATCTGTGCAACTTGAAAGGAACTGTGGGCCATGAGGCTGTGGTGGGCACAGAGGTGGGTCTCCGCCCATCCTCTGCGACCCAGCCTGGCCCCTCCCACTGCAGCCCCTGGTCCCCTGTCTGCCGGCAGCCCCGCTCCCGCCGCTGCGGCTCCCACGCAGGGATGGTGCGGAGCAATTGGGGCCAGTGCCAGCAGCGGGTGCGAGCGGCAGCTCCGGTGCCAGCTGCAGGTGTGAGCAGGGCCAGCGCTGGCAGCAGGTGCAAGCGCCAGGTGGGACCATGGCGCGCAGGAATAAAGAATTTTAAGTAACCACCAGAGGCTCACCCCAATGACAGTGACCGGTGCCCCCACTCACCTGCTCCCCCATCCCGCCGTGGCCAACACCTGCCATGTTCTGCACACGCCCACTAGTGGTCAGCGCATGTCATAGCAACCGGTTGTTCGGTTGTTCAGTTGTTTAGTTGTTCTGCTGTTCAGTCTCTTTGCATAGTAGCCTCTTACTACATAGGATAATATAGCATTCCACTGTGTAATCATGTGACAATTTACTTATCCATTCTCAGGTTGACAAACATTTAGGTTGTTTCCAACTATTTTCCAGTTATAGACCATACTTTAATGACCACTTGTTTACATGTCTCCTTATGCATTTGAGGGAGTTTCTTGGGTATACATATATGGAAAAATGGAATTGTTAGATAAGATAAGGATATCTTTAGCTTTAATAATTATTGCTAAATTGCCTTCCAATGTGGTAGTACCAATTTATTCTCCACACAGTAGTGTATAACAGTTCCCACATCTTCCTTATCTTTACAAGATGATGACTACATCATTGGCATGGAACTGCCAGGGTACCCTGAAGTTGGTTCCTTCTCTACACTGGCTGTCTGTGTGGGTGATGAACCAGCCCACCCCAAGCTAAGAGAGCATATCAACCCTCTGGAGAAGAGCAAAGAAAGGAATGGGGTGGTGGTTGAGGAGTGGGTGCACATTTTATTCCCTTTTGCATCCCCAATATCTAGTACAACCTGAAGTGCAGTGAGCAAGGCTCAGGAGATGTGAAATTGGAACTAATTACCAACCTTGATGATTGGTATCTAAGCTTCAGTGTCCCCATGTGTAAATTATGGATGATAATACTTCAAGGAATCATTCCAAATATAAAGTGAAATATAAATGTGGAAACGTTCTTGTTATGAAAGTCAGTGACATTATTTTCATTGTGAATGTATAAAAAATGAGGTCAATAAACATTTTCTGCTCCTGTTAAGTGGAAAACGTTTGCTCCTCATTGCTCTACAGGCTTAGATTCTCAGAGATGTCATGATTCCACAATCTTTATTTATATGACACAAATTTACATGGTAGTCTAATCCCCTCTTTCTAAATCTGTCACCATCTTTGCAATGGCTCCTCCTTAATGCCCTTTCATCTACTCAAACTCAACAGGCCTAAAAGTGAACTCACATAGATTCCAAATTTAGCTTCCCCTCAGGACTTCCATATTTCCATTGTTGGCATATTAGAAGCATGTTTATTGGCCAGGTGTGGTATTATCAGAAGAGGAAGAGAATTAGGCCAGAGAGATTAATTAAGAGGCTTGCACTACATAGCAGAAAACAGACTGCGTTCAGATTTGCAGTTATAATCCTCCCATAGTCAACACTAAACAGACTGCATTTGGAAAATTGAACTTGAATATAACAGTAGTGCCAGAGTTTAGAAAGATATTAATACATTAAATGCATCCATCTGAGGGGTCCAGGTGAGCTATATGAAGATCATGATGAATGAGAAAGATTGAAGGGGATCTGGGAGAACTAAGAGGAGGCACAATAGCAGAAGAAAGAATATGAATTTCATAGTTAGTCAGCAGTGACCTCCACAATGACAAATCTAATGACACTCTTCTGTCTCCCTCCTTCTTAGTCTCATTGACATTTAACACTGTTGATAACACTCCTTCTTTGCTTCATTGATCCAATTGTACTAGTTCAGCAGACAGTAAAACTGAATTAGAAATGCAAGATTCTTATATGTGGACACATCTGTGAAGGATAAAGAGGAAAGGGAGGGAAGAGTCTCACATTGCAATGCATGTCTTAATGCCTGTGATGGGAGAAGCAATGGAAAGTCTCCGTCTGCAGGGCAGCTCTGAGAAAGGCTCAGTCAGGTCAATGGGAGACCTGAGCAGAGACTGCCCATTAGAGGACACTGCATTGAGTAAGAATGGCTGGCAGAGCCCAGTCCCTGGCTGGGAGCATGTGAAGAGACTGAGACCTCTGCAGGAATGCTGTGATGAATCCCAAAGGCATGGTGGCTGGAGGTTTTCAGTTAATTACACTCTTCAGAGCAGGTGCTTCCTTGAAGGGAGTCCTGAGTGGTGCACTCCTATGGCTGCCATGCCATTTCCTTTCCACATACTGTACTGGATGCCACCTTCCTGCCCTCTTTTGCTGGATGCTCTTCCTTTGCTCACACTCTAAACAGTGGGGTTCTTAAGGAAGCCATTTTCTGCCTGTTCCACATACATCTTCACTATGAGAATTCATCTCAACCCACAAGTTCAAGTAATACCATTAATGAATGTTGATGCTAACTCCCTATGTTAATTCAGGCCATCATTTTCTCTCACCTGGACTACTGCCAGGGCCTGCTAACTATTCTCCCATCTCATCTTCAGTCTTTCCATCAGCCTCCAATTCATTTTGCACTGCAGCTAATAGGACATTCCTAAGGCACAAAGAAGATCATACTACTCCTGTGCTGAAAACCCATCAATAGCTCCCTTTTGTTCTCAATAAGAGATTATTTAACATGATTTAAATGTCCCTTCATGGACTGGTCCCTGCTTACCACTCTAGCCTCATCTATTGTTCACCCCAAACACAGCACCTTTCATTTCTTTGAATGTAACATTTATACCCATGGTATGGAGTATATCTTCTTGCCTGGCTAATTCTCCGTCTTTTAAGTCTCAGCTTAGGGGTCCCTCCCTCTGTGAAGATTTCTATAACCTGCAAAGACCAGATTCAGTGCCCTGCTATGTCATCCTGGGGACTACCCGATAAAAGGCAAGTAGACTCTACAGAGGGCAGTTAAATATCACGGTGCTGAATATTAAAAATGTAATAAAAGGAACAATATTTTCCATATCAGGACTTCTCTTGGATATACACTGCATGAGATAGAAAGGAATACTATGTAAATAGTTATGTGTGGGTGATAGTTCTCCCAAGGGCCACGACAGGCAAACATTCTCAATGCAGTCACACTCCCACCCCCATCCCCAGCCCAACCCCAGGCATTTGGAAATATGTGAGGTCATTTTTGTTGTTGATGTCAGGATGGCTGGGAGTTGTCTTGACACAAGGGGGTAGGAAGGCTAGAATGCATGGGGACAGTCCCAAAATGCTAATAAAACCTCCATTGAGAAACACTGTACTAGGAAGTATGCAAATCTGGGAGCAGAGCTGAATTGCTCAGAAAAACAAAGAGGAAACTGATAGCTGACATTGGAGGACTTCCATCTCCACCCACTCCCTTTGCAGAGCTCCACCTCACCTGTAAATAAATGTTGGGCACATGCTTTTAAAAATATTGGTTTAAAGAAAAATTTAAAATATGTATTGGTTTAAAAAGGAGTCAAATTATTAGCCCAAGCAGCACCTACTATCTCCTGGCTCTGCTTCCCTGCATCCAGGATTTATCTCACTGCAAAGGAATTACCTGAGAACTTGTCTGAACCCTTAACTTCAGTTCAGGGACCATGCCCTATTGTATCGCCTAAACCTAATACAGTTTGGCACATAATATATGCTCAATAAATATTTCTGAACTATGACTCATTAAACTTAAAAATTAGCCCTGACATATTTTCCAACTGTCAACCCTACATATTTATTTATCATTAATTTTGTTTCCAGTTGAATACATCAAATGTAACAGGTACAAAAGAGAACCATCTACTTCGATCCAGTGCTAAAACCATCCCCCAAAGAATCCTAGTTCCTTTTATTATGGCAAATGTTATCACCTTTTTGGGATCCTCCAATTATGTACGCCAGAAGTCTACATGGCACCCATGTCTCTGCCTGCTTCTTCAAACCTGTTAATCCCATCTTCCATTTACCTCCTAGGTTCTTTTCCCTTCTTTCCTTCCTCAGCATTTCTGGCTTTAATTCAGGTCTCTTATATACATACTAGAGGCCTGGTGCATGAATTCGTGCACGGGTGGGGTCCCTCGGCCAGGCCAGCAATCGGGGCCAATTGGAGCTGTCTCACCCAGTTCCTATCGGGGTGATCAGGGCCGGCCAGCCATGGGGTGGGGGGTGGGGAAGGACTGATCAGGGATGTTGGCTGGCGGGGAGGGACCACAGGAGGTTGGCCCACCCTAGGAGGTTGGCTGTGGGAGTGCACTGACCACCAGGAGGCAGTTCCTGCATTGAGCATCTGCTCCCTGATGGTCAGTGAGCGTCATAGTGACCAGTCGACCATTTGGTTGATTGGTCGTAACGGTTGCCTAGACTTTTATATATATAGACTAGCAGCCCGGTGCATGATTTTGTGCATGGGTTAGGTCTGGCTGGCCAGCCCTGATGGGGGCCGGCAGCAGGGAGGGGATATGGGCGGATGGCCGGCAGGCCCCACCCCCGATCAAGGTGAGGGGCGATCAGAGGCGGGGCTGGCAGGGGGGAGGGGGCCGAGGGAGGTTGAGGGGGGGCTATCGGGGCCCTGATCCGGCCAGTTGGCCACCGCAGTGCACATCATAGCAACCGGTCCTTCTGGTTGTTCTGATCTTCCATTGTTCCAGTCACTTGGCTTTTACAGGCAGTCCTTGGGTTACATCGGACTCGATGTACGTCGTTTCGTGGTTATGTCACCATCCCCCATTTATTTATTAAAAAAAAAGTTCCGTCATTTCGACGTATGTACATAGGTGCTTTATGTTTTTTATTATTTATTTACCACGATTAAAGGTCAGGAATTGTTGTCTTTTAAATTTTTTTTACTATTTCACTTCCTTACTGCTGTGTATGTGCTCCATGTGAGTGACGTAGGTGCTTATGTAGGTGGGTTCCGACTTACGGCGAAAATCACGTTACGTAGTGCCGTAGGAATGGCTCTGCGACGTAACCCGAGGACCTACTGCATATATATAGATCGTTGAATTTGCTTTCTAAACCATCTCTCCATTCCCATCCCTACCTGCCCTTAAAACATTCTAAAATATTCAAACTATTAGTAATTAATACCTTGTGGGTTTATTATGATGCCAGGCACTACTGTCTTTTGCATGTATTTTCTTTTTGACTTTTTATGACAGCCTCAGTTTGAAAGAATTCCCAAGGTCATTCAGTAAAGCTACAGAGACGAGATTTAAACACAGGTAGCCTGGCTCAGAGCTGTGCTAACTAGGCTATATAATCTCCTGGAAGCTTCTGCCATATTGTTCCACATACATGTCTATGTCTGATTCTGCTCCCCGGCTGGGTGGAGAGGAGATGGATGCCCTGGCTGCTGTGAGTCAGTCCCCTTTGAGCCAGGGCTTGCTCAGTATTCCTTTCCCGGCGCCGCTGGTGTACTGAAAGTGAGCGGTGGTTATGTTGCAGGTGAGTGGCGGCTATGAAACAGGGAGTTGGCGCGGAGACAGAGGAATCACTAAGCTACATATCTCTGAGAGATAAGCGGACTAAAGAGTGGTTTGGAAATGTAGGCAACTAGCTACTACTGCCCATTTTAGCCTTCATGTTCCCCCTCCTGTGTGATGCTTACGGGAGTGGGTGCTTCACCAGGCTGCAGCTAAGCGGCCAGCCTGGAGGACGGCGCCTCCCCCTCATTTGTCTGGCCAGCTCCAATGCATTCTTCAAGCTTTAGCAGCATTCCTGTGTCTTCCTGTTTACATTAATGTCCTTCCTCAGTGCTTCGCACAGATTTGTGAGACTGCAAACATCTTGAGGGCAAGGATTGTGGCTTTTCTTCTCCATATTCTTTACCACTTAGCATAAGAGAATATTTAAAAAGTATACTATAAAAGCAGAGTATAGACTAGTGGCTAAAAGTCTGGCCTTCATGTCATACGACTGCTGTTCAAATTTCAGTTTTCTGTTTTACCTTGAGCTCCTTAATCTGCCTGTGTCTGAAAAAAAGTGCAGATCATAATACTTACATCAGCAAGTTGTTATGAGAATTAAATAATACATGGAAAGTAATTGACTCCAGTCCTGGCACCTTGTAAGCACTTGGTATGTTAGATATCGTTATTTTTCTATTATTAAGATGATAATTTACTAGCACTATCTTATAATGAGGCAAATTGTTTTGGAAGCAGTGGGTTCCCTTTTACTGCAGATACAGTAAGTCCTTAGGCACTTAATATGCTCCTAGGTTCTTGGAACTGTGGTGAAATGACATACAATGAAACCAGTTTTACCACAGGCTAATTGAAATAAAGAAGAGTTAAGTTCCTACGGCATCTCATCCACGTCATAACAAAATGATGTGGAATGAATCCATGGACCTGCCGCATCCGAACAGCAGTAAACATAGGAGAGATGCTGTGAAGTAGTTTTTATTTGAAAGGATTAGATGATTTCTAAGGATGCTTCCAATCATAGAAGAGGGAAGCTATTTCTCTGACTCAAAGAAAGTGTGATCATTAGTGTTACTTCTAGCAAAGTGAGTGTTGGAATAGAATAAAAAGGACATCGGATATGGTTGTATGTACATATTACAAAGAACATAATATTTTATGTTTTGTGAGCAGTTAATTGCACAAAACCTTTTATTTATGTTGAAACCCATATGGCAAATCAGGCCCTTACATGGAAATCCATCTCTTTTCAAAAGGACTAGGTTGGCCCTGCCAAAAAGGAACAAACAAAACTTTAAAGACTGCCGCAGCCCTGCTGACATGTCTTTCCCCTTTGAAAGAAGTCTATTAGTAATGCAAATGCAAAGTTATCTGCACAGATGATAATCCTAGCAAACAAAACAGTGAAACCATTAGAACGGTCTTGTGCAGCATTCAGTCCTGAGAATCCTGAGAATTTGGCATTCCAGCTTTCAAAAGGCAGAGAAAGAGAGCGCAACTGATTCCTGTTTGGGATAGTTTGTTAGGTCTGCTTACCTGCATCCTGGGCTGATTATCCTGTTTAAAGAGGCCAAACAATTCTCCAAATATGGACAAGCAGAAGGAAGGCCTGCACTCTGGGCCCCCAGCAAGTGCCTTAAACAGGCAAAAGCAGGATCCTTGGCCATGGAATAACATTCAGTCAGGAGTTTAATTCTCAAGATACCGGAGCTTTAAGGTAGACCCATCTAGAAGAAATCCAATTATAAGTATTCATGGGGGAGCAATTCAAGTAATATGCTCCTATTACTGATACTTTAATTAAAAATTAGACAATTGAAAGGCTACTTGTATCATTGAATAGATGGTCATGTTTCAACATCTTTTTGTCCATAGGTACTCAGAGTAAACTTCTTTGGGAATTTGCTAAATATGCAGTCTTACTATAGGAGAAAGGATTGAAAAGATAAAAATGTATGAAGTTAACCATAAGCAGTATGCGTGGCTATTGTTTGATTGCATTTATTTTATCCCTAACAGGTTTGATGAGATCTAGCTTCTCAGGAGCCAGTAGGCATTAGGGAATATTAGTGGTCAGAAGGTGTGGTGCCTAAAAGGTATTAGGAAAGCATTTCTGAAGTAACACTCCAAAGTGGTATTGCCTAAGTGGCCATCCCCTACTTGATCAAATCTTCTGGAAAAGCCTAGTGGACAATTTAATGAGAACAGAAAATTAACCCTCCATACCTACATGATTTCTTGGACAGCACTGGTGTCCACATAGACTGGATGTAATGCTGGAAATCTGGGTCTTGAGCAGGGTGGGGCTTTGGGCAGGTAAAGAGCTTCCAGATCATCACGTGTTTACACTGCAGGTGCAGGAATGGGACTTGTCCATCCTCCACCCTCCGCCGCCTCTTCTTTGCAAGGTTGCTTGACAGCTTGCACAGTACCCGCCCAGAGCCTTTGATAATCCACTCGTCTCTGGTGAGGTAGTCAATCGCTGCTTTAGTTCTGTGCTCTGCGTGCCTCCCACGCCCTCTACACCGGCTGCTGGCGGCCGCTCTGCGTGTTTTTGCTCCTGGAGCTTCCCATGCCCTGCCCACGCCACACGCCTCCCTTCTTGCCCTCTTGCCTGCCCTCTTTTGCGTCCTGGCAGGCCGACACCAAGGGCCCCGAGGGTCGGGTATCGGGGCAAGCACTGCTCACTTTTTTTCAGGGGCTTTCCTCAGGGAAAACCCTTCCCCACAGTTCCAGTAAGTCTGTGGTACTCGGCTGTGTCCTATGTGTACCTGCTTCTAAAATTTGGGACATTGTCTGTCTTGCAAATTAAAGCTATTCCACCGGTTTAGTAGTGGGACCTGATCCAGCAAAGTCAAACATTGTCATCAAGGGAATCAGACATGGGTAGGAGCTACTTTCTGCCGGTCCTGCGCTTGGTCCCTGGGGCAGACAATCCTTTTCTGGCATCGGACCGTTGCAGCCCGGCACACTTCCGCACCCGGGAAAGCCGCGGCCACTCTGAAAGGGCAAAGCTCGGCCGCCCGCACCGCCGGGTAGGCGCGCAGAGCCGGAGCGCGCAGAGCCGGATAAGCGCGCACGGGCCGGGTAGGCGCGCAGAGCCGGAGCGCGCACAGGCCTGGAGCGCGCGGGGCCGGGAGCGCTCCCTCCGGGATCGCGGCTGCGCAGTCGGGCGGGAGTCGGGAAAAGGGGAGGAGGGTGGAGGAGCCGGAGTAAGGGGAGGGGGAGGAGCGGCGAAGGCGGAAGCCATGTTGGAGCTTCACCCGGAGCGAGGGGCTGCGAGCGTTCTCCTCTCCCCGTGGGTGTGACCGGGGTTCGGCGCAGCGCGGCTGCGAGGGGCGGGGACGGTTAGCCCGGTCGTCGCCGTCGTTGGCGGCGGCGGCGGCGTGAGGGGAGCGGCGGCTGCAGCGTGGAGCCGGGCGATTGTGACCTCCGGGGGAGCAAGGGTCCGGCCGCGGCTCCCACTCTCCGTGTGGCCCCCTGAGCGCCCCCCCTCCCCGGCCCGGGAGGGAGGCGGGGGGCACCCGGGCCCGCCATGAACCCCGGCTTCGATCTGTCCCGCCGGAACCCGCAGGAGGACTTCGAGCTGATTCAGCGCATCGGTAGCGGCACCTACGGCGACGTCTACAAGGTAAAGGCGCGCCGCCGGGGACCGGGGTCCCGACCCGAGGTGGGGGGGGAGGGGGGCGCGGCGGAGCCCGGGCGGCGGGAGGCGCTGGCGCCCGGAGCTGCGGGGGAGGAGGCGGAGCGGGTGTCCCGGGCTCCGCTGCCTGGGAACGAACAAAGGGCCAAATGTTTAACCCCGAGACCTCCCAGTCCTTACCTGAGCCCTGCCCTGGACGCGCGTTCCCCGGGAGGGCTGAGCGGGCGCGGGGAGCGGGCAGCTCTGCGTCTCGTAGCGCGCAGGGGCTGGGCGTCTGTTGCTTGGCAGGGTCGGTGCGACGAGCCAGACCGCAGGGGTTTGGCGTATGTCAAACCTGCGTGCTTCAGACGGACCTGGCCGGATCCGCTGTCCACCCACCAGGCCCCGGTGTAGTTGTTATTACACTGGGCAGCCTCCATCGACAGCCGCTCAATTTTTAGCCTTTTACCATCGGCATACCGGTTTCTTTTTTTCTCAGTAACGCCTTTCTTTGGTAAAAGCAATCTAGTTAGCATGATTTTTTTTTTTTTTAAGGAAAGAGAAACTTTTCTCCAAGTCCAACTGGACTTTGATGCCGTATTAAAATTGTGTTGTTGTTTTTCCAGTGATCCATAGGTCCCTGGAAAAACAACAACACCTGAATTAAATACTTCGGAGAGGTCCTGGTTTGATAAGGTTAGAATTCAAAGCCCATGAGTAAGTACAGCATTGCTGTTGTAGAGGGACCACTTCTAAATGTGGGAGATAAATCACTCCTCCCTGGCCAGCTCAACTCTTGGCCTCGCAGAGACTGCCAAGAAGCGAGGAGGATAGTGCCAAATGTGGTAGCAGTCTTGATTTAGTTGTGGATCTTCTTACTGGTAACCAAAGTGGAGCAACTCCTGTTTCACATAAACCTGAGGATGCACAAAGCTTAACTTGACTTCGGAAAGCTTCGTCTTAACTTGATTTTGCCCTCGTTGAAGCAATAGGTTTTTACTTTTACTCCACTGTCATGCATATTACTTAGATATTTAATACGGTGCAGCCAGTATCCTGCATTAGTCTTGGTTGGTGGATGGATTTGCTTTCCACCATCAGTTAATTACTTCCCCCCCCCCCGCAGACAGGTGTATGCTGCACACCTGCTATGTATAGGGTACAGGACATCAAAGCACTTGGGTTGTAACAAAGACAGACATGTTCCCACTTGGAGTTTATAATTTGGGGGGACAAGAACAGCATTAAACAACCGTTTATTTTATTGCAGTTTTATTTTGTGCTGCAGAGGAGAAAGGATTAAGATTAGGATTATGAGAGCATGGCACAGGAGGAATGCTCTCCTCTGGGGAGTCAGAGGCAGTGGGGAGAGGGAATTGTGCCAAATAGAACACATTCTTGTGAAGGCTCTGAGTCTTGAAAGGATGCCTGTGTGGCCTGAGCGTCCAGAGAAGGGAGGTCAGTGGTCGGCAAACTCATTAGTCAACAGAGCGGCAAACCGCGGCTCGGGAGCCTCAGTTTGCCGACCACTGGGCCTAGCTCATCATGCTGGCCTCTTAGATCTTGTAAGGAGGTCAGACTCCTCCTCAGGACAATGGAGAGTGAAATTAAGTTTGGATTTTTGAAAGATCTATCTACTGCGGTGTGGGGAGTGGAGATGAGGGGAAAGCAGTTAGGAAGCTATTGCAGTCGTTCATGTAAAAATAACCATTATTGTGTTTGGGAGTTGGTGGTGATTGTAAAAGTTGAAATGAAGGAATCCAGCTGGTAAAGGAGCCTACTTACATTCAGATGAAAAGTTACTAAAACTTTGCTAATGTGTAAGTCTTAGGTGGCAGTGTGTACAGTGAGTTCTTTTTCATTTCTTTACAAGAATAATTGGCCATGCCTTTACTATATTTAGAAAAAAACAGCTGTTAGTTAAGCCACGTGACTAAAAAGTAAACAAATTAAGGCCTGTAATTTCCCAAGAACGTCTATATGCAATACAGGTATAAATTGATTAATCTTGTCATCTTTTTAAAATAATGATAATAAAAACTAATATTTACAGAGTGCTTATTATTTGCCAGGCAGTGCTCTAAGGTTTTTCCATGTGTTAATTTACTAAATCCTCACAACAACCCTATGAAATAGACATTGTTATTAACTCTACTTTGCAATTGAGGAAACTGAGGCACAGGGAGGTTATAGTAACTTGCTAAAGCTGGTAGATGGCAAAGCCAAAATTCAAACAGCGTCAGAGACTGCATTTTTAACCAATAGGCAGCACTGCTTCTGTAAAGATAGGGCATGGGCAGGTGATGTATTACTGAATTTCCAGTGGAGAAACTGAGGCACATATTTAGTTGAGCATTTCACTTGTAGCCAGGCTCTGAGTGCCATTTGGATCTTTAAGTAGCAGTTGGCATACCTCGCTCCTGCTGTGCAGCCAGCTAGGCCTCACTATTGTAATCTGCCAAGTGGATATCACATGATGGATGCCCGATTCCTACCTGTCAGACTCTTCCATTACCAGGGGCCCAGAGCGGAAAAACTCCCTGTAGTTTTTGGCATTAGAACCACTGCTTGCTAAATAACCCACAGTTTAAATTATTTGTATTTTTGCCTGTAATCATATTTGTGCTATAAAGCGAACATTTTTTTTTGTATTTGTTTTGCTGTTTTAGATTTTTCTTATTTATATAAATTGCATTGATTAGAGAGGAATGCATTAGAGGGTTTGTTTTTTAAAAGCCAATATATATAATTTACTCCTTAATTTGTCAGCATCTAGGTGCTAAAAATGGATTAAGTAAATAAGTTAGAGACCTAATTATTTATAGTCATTCTTAAAAGGTTGGTGTTTTAAGGGATTTTTATTTTGAAAACGATCCTACTCCAGTGTAGTAATATGCTTATTATATTTCAGGTGGCATGGTTTAGTTAAAAAGCATTGAACTAGGAAGTGGAAGATCTGGAACTTATGAGCTCTGTGGCCTTATAAAATCATTTAGCTTCTCAGGGCTGTTTTGTTGTGAAGGTATTACCATCATATGCCTTTCTGCTTATGGTGTTAAATAAATGAATTGAATTTTACTCAACAAATAAGGTTTGATTTTTTTCTGGGTCCAAAAAATGCAAATATGTATTTCCTCTGTGCTGTCTTAAAGTACATGGGGATAGAGTTGTGTGTGTTTTTAAAGAAGTAATACTTGCCTTTAACTATGTCCTGTAACTGTGGGCTTTACTAGTATCTGTCAGTCAGATGAAATATCTGTAGCAAGGATTTCCTAGGGACCTAGGGGTTGACAGCTAAAGAGAGCTCTGTGGTTGGTCCTCAAGGGGCCTGTGAAGGCCTCTGAAATCAATAGGCTTAATGTTGTATGTATACATATTTTTCTGGAGAGATGACCTAATAGCATTCAGTACATTCTCAAAGAGGTCAGTGATCCCCCAAAAGAATGACCTGTAGGTTTGTCATTTGAAAGGGTTTTCTTGGAGAAATTAGGTATTTTTTTGTTTTTTGTTTGTTGGTGTTTTTTGTTTTGTTTCGTTTTTACCAGATCACATTATCAACATTGATATGATTTTCACATGCATTATGCTATTTTTTCTCACGAAATTTTCC
Source organism: Plecotus auritus (assembly GCF_963455305.1). Taxonomy (NCBI): domain Eukaryota; kingdom Metazoa; phylum Chordata; class Mammalia; order Chiroptera; family Vespertilionidae; genus Plecotus; species Plecotus auritus. Next base: position 155,175,187 of record NC_137782.1, read on the forward strand.
AGTTTCATTTGTATAATTCCTACCCTAAAACTCTTTATGTCCTGATGTCCTTCTGCATTAGTGCTAGAGAGACACAGAGGATACTAAAGCTGGAGGTAGGGCAAGGCAAAGGATGTTTGGAAGGACCAGTGTCCATGTGTTTCTCGGGAAGTATCTTACCTGGTTGCATGACTCTAGCCCAGTCCCTTGTGAACGACTCCCAGGTGTCTCAGCCGCGGGCTTTCTCCTGAGCTCTGGCCCATTGTCCAGCTAACCTCCTCACAGACCACGTCTTCCTCCAAGTGTGCCTCTCTTCATACCCCTTTCTGTCAAAGCCCCAATACTGACAACTCAGTAAGTTTTGAAGCCTTGGAATCATCTTTTACTTCCGGACTGGACTTCATAGGCATTTTCCATAGTGTGGCCGGGATGCTCCAGGGAAAGCAGTACTGTGCGTATAGTATTAAAGACTGAGAAGTCCTGTGGCCAAGAAACCTGTTAAACTTTGCTTTACCCAGCAAGCTTCAAACTCACTTGACTAAGGATTCTTTGCAATGTTTATTGCTTGTCCTTAGAACTAGTGCCTGGTAGGACATGCTTTGGAAATGTTGATACTTATTTTATCTATGTATGCTTGGAGGCCATTTCCTCTGAAGCAGAGGCTGCAATGTTGCTAAGCTCCAAAGTAGTGTTCACATGGTAGTCTATATAAACAGACTTGGAGTCAGTATGAAAGCTGACAGGAGAAAAATTGAAGATTGGGCAGTGAAACCAGGAAATTAATTTGTATGTTCAAGTGTTTAGTGAATTATATATTGGCTTATTTGTAACTGCATCTTTCAAGGTGCTATGATAATATCATCAAACACTGATTCTTAGATTAGTGTTTTATAAGAACCTTTCAGGAAAACTTAGTTCTGAAACGGCACTTCTGATGAGGGTCATGAAGACCTTAAGCATTTAGAAAAAGAAAACACGGTTATTTGGGGTTATGCTTATTTTTACTTCCATGGAGAACGAAGTCTAAAGGGTATCAGAGGAAATGTCCCTAAACTTTGGAAAGATTGCTTGAATATTTAAGGCAAATTAATGTAGAATTTTTCAACATCAGTATTATTGGAGATGAAAAGTGATGATGGAACAGACTATGGGATAATTTCTATACAGCATTTAAAAAAACACACACAGCTAACCTGCAGGTTATGTGATTTTGATATGGATCTGATTCCCTGAAGGAATTACTTAACTCCCAAGATTTGATCTGTGTATATATTAAGCATATATATTTACTTAGGAAAGAAAATCTAATGCATTATTTTGTATTGAGAATAAATAGTTGGTAGTTCTCTCTTGAGAGTACATTGAATAACCATACTACATTGAATAGTTATAATATGAACGGAAATGTATTAGGGACTGTGGGTGGAGTAGCAAAAATGACAAGACTTGGTACTAAGAATTTACAGGAACATAAAATGTGTACCTACTCTTAGTTATCATAGTTTAAAATCAAAACTGCGGGAACCCCTTTCACTTCCCGCATGGTTCAGGGTTCAGGTTCTGGAGGAGGCCTCACACAAATGAAAGAGACTAGAAAAATATTAATTTGGCGATATTGGGGACCAGGGGGGAGCCCAACTCTAGTGGGAGGACTATACTTTGCTCCGGCCTAGCGATCCCCTTTTATTAAGACTATGGGATCCACCCATAGCTCTAGGCAGGCAATCCCAATAATAGCCAATCAGCAAGGATTTACGTAAGATTCAAAGGTGGAGGTTGCTTTAGCTATCATTGTCTCAACTAAACAGTGGGTGGTTGGCTCTGACCTTTCAGAGCTTCAAGGTTGACCAGCCTTCTGGGTTCCTTGTCCACACCTCTCTGCTAGTGAAGACAATGCGCGGCTTCCAACATATCCCCCATTTGTTTTCCTTAAAAATTCTTGCATCTGCAGACTAGAAATAAACATATGAGAAGAAAAATGAGACAAGCAGTAGTGGTTATGCTGAGAGGCAAATGAATCAGTCTGTAGTAAGTTTCTGGGCCAACAGTTTTTTGAGTCCCAATTTCAATGTCCAACAGTTCCTTATGTGTACATGTCAGCAATGATATGCTAGTTCTGGATGGTAGACAGACGGTGGCAATGCAGGTCCGACCCTCTCTGGTTTGGTCCTGGGCAACCTGCTGCGACACACAGCTGCTGACTGCTAGCATAGCAAGGCGTCTTCAGCGTCTTCCATTTCTGGACTGTTTCTCCTCTTGTCTTCATGGCTAGAGCAATCCGGTCAGTTTCTTTTGGGATACCTTGTTGCAGGAATCCACATGGTCTTGGAGTTGTTTTCTGGAAATATACAAACATATTCTCGACCAAAGGTTAATAAAAGAAATCTTTTTTATAAATTAGACTTGGGATCCTTTTTCATTTTTGCCCAATTTTCCTTTGGCTTATTTTGACACCATGTGTGTTTCCTGGGTGTCTTGTTATTAGCATTACAAATGAAAATTAATTTTCAAAGTAAAAATTTTCTTGATGTAATTTACTTATAGGATATTTCTCCACATATGATATTTTTCCACTATCCCCCCTTTTTTGATTTAAATATTAGGAGGCTTTTGGAAATTTTTTTAATGCAGTCTTGATAACTTTAATCTGAAATAAGGTTTATTTTTTAACTTTACTTGTCCTAGGTTATGGACAATAAATGACATTAACCAAATTTTTGCAATTAGTCTTTGAATAACTTTACATAAACTTTGTCAAGGAGGCAAAAACAGAAATTACTTACTTCAGTTTATGAGGCCAAATTTATTGACTTTTAATTACAGTTTTTCAGATGTTTGAAGAAAATCTCTATTTCCTTCCAAAATAATTCTCAGGCTACAGAGTTTCACTTAAGAATCTTAGTCCTTCTTTTTTACAATAAGCAACCTACAAGACTGCTGCTTAAGATTTGCTCGTGCATCCAAATAGCCATGTCACAAGAAATCTCATTACAGTAAACTTGACTATTTTACTGTCAGATTAATACTTTAACAACAATCTTAGTTTACCCTGTAAATATTAGTGGAAGAGATTTCAAAATTTTTGAATTTATCCTTTTTATTAAGCTAGAGTTTTATTTTTAAAGAGTATCCCCTTTGGCTAATTAGCATATACAGAGGGATCATGGGAGGTCTCAGTAACTTTATTCAAAGGGAGGGGTTGGCCTTTGCTGTTTCAGGATGGCGGCCCCCAAGGGAGCGGCTAGCCATGTGGCCAACATGGCGGCTGCCTAAACTGTTAAAGCCAAAACTGTACTGCAGACAAACAGAAATCTCACTAGCTGTTTCTGGTGGCTTTATTAGAATTTAATTGTTTATAATTTAAGTAGGTATCTTTAATTTAAAAAGCAAAGCAAACTTAGTAAATATTTACGTCTGATTCACAAGGTGCAAAAGCTGCCCCACCTTCAGCTTAATTAAAAATGCAGGTGGCTATGGGCTTTTTGTCATTTCAACTTTCCGCCTTAAAATTTTGCTATTGAATTTTAAGAAATATTTAGTTACTTATTTTACCCTTCTTAGAGGCCAAAACCTTCATAACATGTGTAAGTAAAATATAGTTATTAATTTTTATTTGATAAAGTTTTCCGTGCAATTTCAAGTATATTAGTTGGGTTAAATTCAAAATATTTCCTGTAAGAAGAGAGAATAACTTCTTGAAAACATTTTAGGGCCTGTTAAAATGTTCCCAAATTTATTATCCCTCGGTTACAGCCTTGAAGTTTAACTTAGAAAAAACGATCAAACAAATATCTATATATGATTTAAAGATTATATACTTTTTATAATTATCTTAAGATATCAATTAAATTTAAGTTGGTTATTATATTAAAAATTTCAGTTGGGATCACAGAATTAATACTTCTTATTTAAGTAGACCAACAAACAACATATTTTGAATTCCTAATTATTAGAGAAAACATATTTTAAATGTCTATATTTTAGGCATTTAATTACCACAACTATATAATTTCTCCCAATTCAATTTGAACTTTAAACCTTTAGAGCTGGCCAGTCAAATATGTAGCAGTTCTTGATTAGTAACACTTTTAAGAATAAATTTCAAAAACACAATAATTAACTTTAAACCGATCAGGTTTTTTCTCTGCCGGGGGAAGTCGAGTAGCAAGCCTGCAGGTATTCAAATGCAAAAATTGTCCTTAAAAAATGGCTACTGGCGGGAAACTGGATTACCTGTCATTCTGGGGGAAGGGCGTCTACCCCTTCCTCCATTAACAAAGGGCGTAGTCAGTGGCTTTTCCTGGGCTATTTGATCTTTATAATTAATACATTATTTATCTATATTTCAACAATTTCTTTGAGATTCTAGAGTCAATTATAATTATTTTAAAGCATTTACTTTGGATACATTCTTTTATAACAATTCACTGATTTTCTTGAAGGCCTTAAAAGTTAGCTTTTTAACACCCTTCATTAGCATTTTAAAAACTACTCTTTATTATGGAAATTCGAATCCTATTGCTGTAACTAGCTTGAATTTCTTTCCTTTTGGTCAAATCCGCCATTTTTCTTAGAAAAAAAACACCAGTTTTGGGTTTTTCATTTCTGTAGCCCTTGCAAAGAGTCAAGTCCAATATCTAATATCCGAAATCGGACCGTGCACACTTTGTCCCAAACTAGCTTTTCCCTTTACAAGTGCACAGATATCCCATACACATTTCTAAATTTTTAAAGCTTTTTCATGGCGAGAAAGGAGACTTTAAATTAGCATACTGGGAGAGTGGCCTTCCATATTGGATTGCCATGTGTCTCACTTCCCCCACATCCTGCTTGCTCTGGGGGAATTTTTCAGTAACAGATCTGGCTGCGTATCTTTTCATGCTTAATAGATAAAGACAGATCTTAAATATTTTCTTTCTTTTTTGCTTTCCGAAGTAATTACTAGCACCCAATTTGGCCAAATTTTGCATTTCCCTGCGAGTTCTTCTATAATTTTTAAACAAAACTTTAAGTAATCTCATTTCGGGAGAGCAGATAGCCCTGCCCTCTCCTTCCACCTTTGAATTTCTCCGCACCAGAGGTGGTTTCGGCAGCGGAGTTTCATTTCTTATTGCAGATTTTAGATTCCAAATACAAATTAAGATTTTAATTTGAACAAGAAACCACATTCCTTAAGCATGCAAACCAAAAGTCTATAATAAAGTTTACTTTATAACCTAATTCTGCCCCATTAGCCTGGCTGAAAAAGACATTCCCACCCTACTTACAGATCTCCACTTCTGCAGCTAACCTGGGCTTTGTGTGCAGTGACGTTCCCTCACCTATATGTTGATCTTTTCCCCACCTTTTCGGTGTATTTTTTCCCCCCACCTTTTCGGTGTAATCTCCCTCACCTTTCCGGGGAAATCTTCCTTTTGCTCTAGGCAAAATATCATCCCCTCCAGGGGTCCCATGTCGAAGGCGCCAGTTTGTAGTGTCCCACGTTTGGGCTCCAGTTTGTATCATCCCCTCCAGTTTGTCCCACGTGGTTCAGGGTTCAGGTTCTGGATTCGGGTTTTGGAGGAGGCTGCACACAAATGAAAGAGACTAGAAAAATATTAATCTGGCTATATTAGGGGCCAGGCGGGAGCCTAACTCTAGTGGGAGGACTATGCTTTGCTCTGGCCTAGCGATCCATTTTATTAAGACTATGGGATCCACCCATAGCTCTAGGCAGGCAATTCCAGTAATAGCCAATCAGCAAGGATTTACGTAAGATTCAAAGGTGGAGGTTGCTTTAGCTATCATTGTCTCAACTAAACAGTGGGTGGTTGGCTCTGACCTTTCAGAGCTTCAAGGTTGACCAGCCTTCCGGGTTCCTTGTCCACACCTCTCTGCTAGTGAAGACAATGGGCGGCTTCCAACAAAAACATTGTTGATTTTATCTTTTCTGGCATTTTAAATCTCTTACTATTTGAGAGATTATCTACATAACTGACCTCTAGCAGAGCAAGGTTAGTGCTGGGTTCTGGAGTCAGACTGTGTAGTTTTACCACCCTCTAGTCTAGCCAATTACTTAATCCTTCTCTCTGTGCTTCAGTTTCCTCAATTGTAAAATGGAAATGCTTAGGGAAGTGTTTGGGGCAGTGCCTGACACACAGTACTCAGGAATTGTTAATTGCTGTCAGTATCTGGTATTATTTATTGTTACATATTTTCTTGCTTCTGTCCTAACTTACTCTGCTCCTCATGCTTCTGCCTCAGGATTTTTGCATTTGCTGTCTGTGCTTGAATTCTTCCCTCCCCCAATCCTATCCTACATAATAAAAGCCAAATATGCTAAGTGTCCGGTCATCCAATTGGCCATTCAACCAATCAAAGTGTAATATGCTAATGATATGCTAAGGCCACTTAACTGCTTGCTGTGACGTGCACTGACCACCAGGGGGCAGATACTCTGACCGGTAGGTTAGCTTGCTGCTGGGGTCCGGCCATTCGGGACTGAGCAAGATGGGCCAGACACACCCTGGAGCCCTCCCATGGTCCCTTCCTGGCTGGCCAACCTCCCACGTCCCTCTCCAGCCCCTATCATGCACCATTGAGGTCCCTCGGCCTGGCCTGTGCCCTCTCACAATCTGGGACCCATTGGGGAATGTTGGAGAGCCGGTTTCGGCCTGACGGCTGAACAACCACTTGCTATGACACGCATTGACCACCAGGGAGCAGACGCTCAATGCAGGAGCTGCCCCCGGTGGTCAGTGTGCTCCCACAGGGGGAGTGCCACTCAGCCAGAAGCTGGACTCACAATTGGTGAGCACAGCGGTGGTGGTAGGAGCCTCTCCCACCTCCACAGCAGTGCTAAGCCGTCAATTGGACATCCCCCAAGGGCTCCCGTACTGTGAGAGGGCACAGGCCAGGCTGAGGGACCCCCCGCGAGTGCACGAATTTTATAATAAAAGGCTAATATGCAAATCATCTGAATGGTGGAATGACTGGTTGCTATGACGTGCACTGACCACCAGGGGGCAGAAATTCAATGCAGGCGCTGCCTCCTGGTGGTCAGTGCAATCCCACAGGGAGAGTGCCGCTCAGCCAGAAGCCAGGCTCACAGCTGGTGAGCGCAGCGGTTGTGGCAGGAGCCTTTCCCACCTCCGCAGCAGTGCTAAGCTGTCAGTTGGACATCCCCTGAGGGCTCCCGGACTCTGAGAGGGTACAGGCCAGGCTGAGTCCCCCCCTCCTCCCCCACCGAGTACACAAATTTCATGTACCAGGCCCGTAGTATTTATATGGTTTGTTTCTTCATTTCCCTTGGGTCCCAGCCCAGATGTCACCTTTTAAATATGTCTCTTTCTTACCACCCTGTAAAACACAGCACCTTGCCCTCACTTTCCGTTTTTACCAGGGATGAATCCAGATTTTGCAAGGGCCTGAAGTTTTTATAGTTTGGGGAGCTCTCATTAAGAAAACAATAAAAAAAATTAGAGATGACAGTGAATATTTATTTCGAATGAGAAAAGATACCCCCAACAAAATGCTGCAATCCTTTTCTTCTGAGATTTCTTTAGACATTTAATCAGAAATGCTCATAAAATGTTTTCTGATAACAATCTGATTGCTTCTCTCCACCTACAGTATTCTATGTCCCGATAACTTTTTTTTTTAAAATATATATACTTTTTATTTCAGAGAGGAAGGGTGAGAGAGAAAGATAGGAACATCAGTGTTGAGAGAGAATCATGGATCGGCTGCCTCCACACTCCCCCAATTGGGGATTGAGCCCACAACCCGGGCATGTGCCCCTGACTGAAATCGAACCCAGGATCCTTCAGTCCACAGGCTGACACTCTATCCACTGAGCCAAACCGGCTAAGGCGATGTCTCAGTAACTTTCAAAACTCACAGAGGCCCATGCACGTGAGGGGACCTGACCTTTAAGTTTTGTTAGCTTCATAGAAAATTTGCTCCTTACTCTTCCCAATTTTCATTATGGTATGCATCACCCCATATTTATTTCTTCATTGCCTTTATCTCTGCACGAGAATGTGAATGCAGGAAGCTGGGGTTTTTTATTTTACTGTATCGTTAGAACCTGAAAGAATGCCTGATACATATTAGACCCTTAGTAAATATTTGTGGAATGAGTAAATGAACTGACATGAGGAAAAAACTTGTGCTACATGAGTTTAGAGCAGTGCTTTTCAACCTTTCTAATGCCGCGACCCTTTAATACAGTTCATGTTGTGGTGACCCCCAACCATAAAATTATTTTCGTTGCTACTTCACAATTGTAATTTTGCTACTGTTATGAATCGTAATGTGAATATCTGTGTTTTCCGATGGTCTTAGGCGACCCTGCTAGCGGTTCTCAACCTGTTGGTCGCGACCCCTTTCACAGGGGTTGCCTAAGACCATCAGAAAACACAGATATTTACATTACGATTTATAACAGTAGCAAAGTTACAATTGTGAAGTAGCAACAAAAATAATTTTATGGTTGGGGGTCACCACAACATGAACTGTATTAAAGGGTTGCGGCATTAGAAAGGTTGAGAACCACTGGTTTAGAGGAAAGAGATACTTGTTTCTGTTTGAGAGAAATCACAGCAAGTTTTGTAGTGGAGGTGGCATTGGACTTGACCTAGACCACTGGCAGTCGTGGGTATAGAATGAATTAAGCATTGTGGATTATTATTCAGCTTAAACTAGGTCAGGAGGTTTAATGTAAGTATTTTCTGCAAATTAAGCAATGCTCATAACTATTATTATGTACTAGAGGCCCAGTGCATGGATTCGTGCACTGGTGGGGACCATTGGCCTGGCCTGCGGGGATCGGGCTGAAACCAGCTCTCCGACATCCCCCAAGGGGTCCTGGAATGCAAGAGGGCACAGGCCAGGCTGAGGGACCCCACCAGTGTACCGACTGGGCCTCTAGTATGCATATAAGATCCTTGGTTAATCTCTTCCAGCCCTTCCCCCAACCCTCTTCCCTCTGAGATTCATCAGTCTGTTCCATGTTTCCATGTCTGTGATTTCCACTCTGGTGTTGAACATCTGCCCCCTGGTCAGTACGCATCATAGCTACTGGCCAGTCGGCTGGTCACTTAGGCTTTTATATATATACTAGAGGCCTGTTGCACGAAATTTGTGCATGGGGGGGTGTCCCTAAGCCCAGCCTGCACCCTCTCCAATCTGGGACCCCTCAAGGGATGTCCGACTGCCCGTTTAGGCCCGATCCCCGCAGGATCTGTGGGATCGGGCCTAAATGGGCAGTCGGACATCCCTCTCACAATCCAGGACTGCTGGCTCCCAACTGCTCACCTGCCTGCCTTCCTGATTGCCCCTAACTGCTTCTGCCTGCTAGCCTGATCACCCTCTAACCACTCCCCTGCCAGCCTGATTGATGTCTAACCACTCCCCTGCCAGCCTGTTTGCCCCCAACTTCCCTCCTCTGCCAGCCTGGTCACCCCTAACTGCCCTCCCCTGCAGGCTTGATCACCCCAACTGCCCTCCCTTGCAGGCCTGGTCCCTCCCAACTGCCCTCCCTTGCTGGCCATCTTGTGGTGGCCATCTTGTGTCCACATGGGGGCAGGATCTTTGACCACATGGGGGCAGCCATCTTGTGTGTTGGAGTGGTGGTCAATATGCATATTACTCTTTTATTAGATAGGATAGAGGCCTGCTTCATGGGTGGGGGCCAGCTGGTTTGCCCTGAAAGGTGTCCCGGATCAGGGTGGGGGTTCCCTTGGGGCGTGGGGCGGCCTGGGTGAGGGGCCTGTGGTGGTTTGCAGGTCGGTCACGCCCCCTCGGCGACCCAAGCGGCGGCCCTGGTACCTGGGATTTATTTATCTTCTACAATTGAAACTTTGTAGCCTGGAGCGGAGCCAAGCCAAGCCTTCTACTCGCTCTGTGGTCGCAGCCATTTCTGTTGGGATTTATTTATCTTCTATAATTAAAACTTTGTAGCCTTAAGCGAAGGCCTGGGCCAGCCAGGGTGTACAGAAAGCTTGGCTCCCTCCATTGCCGGGGAAACGCAAGCCTCCCTCCCACTCTCTCCATGGCTGCAGCCATCTTGGTTGGGTTAATTTGTAGACTCGCTCCTGATTGGCTGGTGGGCGTGGCCTGTGGATGTAGTGGAGTGATGGTTAATTTGCATATTACTCTTTTATTAGATAGGATGAAGATACTGTCATTTTAAATATATGTACCTACTGCATACTACTTTTTTATGTGACTAAATGTAGCTTTTAGGAAGAGAGCTTTGTTCCCTAATACCAAAGGCCTTAGATTCAAGAGATGAAAATCATGTTTTCTGCTGTAGCTTTGTTTCTTACTATCCTTTTTGTTGTTGTTCTGGAAGATGCCACACTTCAGAATTCCAGCTGCCTTGACCTGAGATTATAGGTTTGGGTTCCTGTGATGTATTTCCTATCTTAGTTCTTAAAATCTGAAGAAGAATTTTAAATTTGACCATAAACTTAGGTATGTTCAAATAAGACATTTGTTTGTTTAAACTCTTCATAGAAACTTGAGATGGTAAGAAAGTTCTTTCTGATAAAAAAAAGTCTTAAATTATTGACGGTGGATAGAAGTTTACCAAGATTCAAATTTCTGTTTGAAATGACTAAATGCATCACTTGCAACAAACACTGTTGTTTTTTTCATTGAAATGACAGATCCATTCAGTTCATTTTCAAGGAAATGTCAAATATGTAAGCATGAATAATCACAGTTTGTCAGTAAAAATGGTGTTCTGTGGAAAAGTGGCTAATGCAGTTTGCAACTGACAGTCACACATGCTGTTCTTGGAGACAACCATTGCACTTTGGTATGCAGCATTTCATCAAATAGAATATTAAAATGACACGCATTCAAGGGTCAAGATCTAGTACAATTAATTTATGTGTATGCCCCAACAAGGGCATTCTTAAATGAAACTGGCTTTTCTTTCCCCCTGAGTGCATGGCAGTGAGGAATATGGTGACTTCTAGTGCATCATGGGGCTGCCGCCTTGATGTGTACTAAGACACTAGCAGTTGGACCACCCTTGCTTTTGCACTATTAGTGAAAAAATCAACCCCGTTAAAGGGGGCACATGACTTTTTAGTATTACAAGCAAAATAGTTTTGACCTTTCAGACTCTCAAAAAAAAAATCCCAGAGATCCTCGGAATTGTGCTAGAAGATTACATGGAGTAAGCCCCGATGAGGTAAGTGGTGACGGGCCAGACAAAACAAATAGAAGACATGGAAAAGGGGAAACCAGATGAAGCGCGTCTTGCAGAAATATTTGACAGCTTTGTGGAGAAAAATGGGATGGAGAACAATGATTCAAAGGGGACTTCACAATGTTAAGCCTGATTGAGGAGCACATTATAGTTACTTTATAAATATTGGTTCAAATAAATTAATAATTGCAGAATGATATCCATTACCAATACAGTGAAGTTGAGAAGGGGGAGCTGTGATGAAGTTTGGATGTTTTATTAGGAAATAAAGAGGTATCTGTGAGATTTCTTTTCATTATTTCCTTGCTGTGGTTATTCTTAAGAAACTCTAATAATATTTCCCCCCTGTGGAGAATAGCAATTCTTTAGCAGTGTGTTTTGAACTAATAGAAACTGATAAGGGTCAATACCTTTCTCTCAGCTCTTACTGAGGGAATACCAGGAGGATGTACAAAGATATGTCCTGTTGAAGAAGAGTCTTACAGGTTGGGAGGGTGATTGACATAAGGAATCAGTGAGGGGAACAGGACTGTGGGCTAGATTTTTCTTTTTTTTATGGCATAAAGTTTTAAAATGTTTCTTGTTTTATTCTGGTTATGATATATGTACATTTTTAAGAAAGAATAATGAGATGATAAGAAAACCATTAAAATGATAACTCCCAAGAGAATACTGTTAGTATTTTGATATATTTTCTTGTAGACAAATATGTTACAAGGCTTGTATATTTTTAAAATTAAATTATAGTTTATTTACTGTGAAATGCATAGGCCTTGTGCGGTTCAGTTAGATGGGTTTTGATATATATAACTGTGTAACTCATGTCCTTATTAAGAGGGAACATTTTCTTAACCTCAGAAAGTTCCTTTGTGTCCTTCTCAGTCAGTAAGGCATCCCCCATCCTGTGCAGTCACTGTTCTGATTTCTATCACTATAAAAGCTATTCTAGAACTTCCTATAAATGAATCACAAATGCCTTGGCGCCTTTGACAATACATGTGTAGATATATTCTGGACTCTGTTTTGTTCTCTTGAGCTGTATGGCTGTACTTTCACCACTATTTCTCTGACTTTCTTACTGTAGCTTTATAGAAAGCCTTGAAATCAGGTAGTGAGTTCTTCAACTGTTTTCTACTTTTTGCAGTTGTCTTATCTATTCTAGGTCCTTTGCTTTTTCTGTATAAATTTTAGAATAAGCTTTTCAAATTATATAAAAAGCTCCTGGATTTTGTTTTAACATATTTTGAAATAATTATAAACTCATAGGAAGTTGCAAAAAGAGTACAAAGAGGTCTCTGCACCCAATATTTATCTTCCCTCTTGTGTCATCTTTACATAGCCATAGTGCATTATCAAAACAAGGAGATTGATTAGCACAGTGTAATTAACTAGCCCATGGGTTTCACCACTTTTCCTGCCCCCATTTTTTTCATGTCTTTGTGCATGACTTTGTGGCATTTTATCACATAGGAAGCTTACTGGGATTTTATTGGGATTGTGTGGGATCTGTAGTTTAGGTTTTGGAAAATTGAGTTCCTAACAGCATTGAGTCTTCTGATCTATGAACACGGTATTTTTCTCCATTTATTTATGTAGGTCTTCTTTAACATCTCATCAATGTTTTACCTTTTTTATTTTTAATTTATAGATTTTACCTCTAGCTTTTTCTACTAGTATTTTAATAAATATATAACTACTTAATATATATATAACTAATAAAATATAACTATGTTTTCAATTTGTATTAAAGTCCTCACTATGCTAGTGGTGTCTGACTTCCTTTGACTTAACCTTGTATATTTTTAGCTGTGAGCATATGGACTCCTTTTAAAATTGGCAGAAGTGAAAAGAAAACGGGAAATGACTATGTTAAAAGCTATGCATTTAGCTTTCTTATCTAAAGATTAGAACAAAGTCTTTAGAAACCTATTTTTATATGTGAGATATATGTGTGTATATCTTGCAAAATTTATGTTTTTAAGCTTATTAAAGAAAAACTAGAGGCCTGGTGCATGAATTCATGCACGGATGGGATGGGGCTGGGCAGGTGTGGGGGGAGGGGCCACAGGCAGTTGGCTGGCTGGCCCTGACCCCGATCAGGGTGTCGGGGGGAAGCCAATCAAGGGCCAGGCAGGTCAGACGGAGGGGCCGCAGGAGGTTGGGGGGGAGCCAATCGGAGCCCCGATCAGAGCCCCAATCAGGCTGGTTGTCCATCACAGTGCGCATCATAGTGACTGGTCATTCCGGTCGTTCCATCATTCCAGTCACTTGGCTTTTATATATATAGATAACTTAAGATTCTCCATCCTTAAGTGAAAAATAAATAACACTGTACTAGATTGTTTATAAAATCTTAAAGAATTTTTTTCTGATTTTAAGGGGTGTGTGTTCTGGTTGAAACAAAATATGCCTAAATGGAATAGGCCTTCTAAAGATCATTTTTAAGGGAGTGTTTTTAACAATTAAAAGAACAATAACATGTTATAAATATGATAAAGAAAATCAGTGTAAGTGAAAAATAAACCAGGGTTAATCTGGTGAAGACTTCCCAAAAGAGTATATTTTGACCTGGGACTTAAAGCAGTACTGTGTTTGTATTTGTAGAGAGTTATGAGGAAAGCCATACCAAAGAGTAGATGGGGATAAAAGTACTGCTGTGGGACCAAAATAGCCAAAGAGGTAATAGACAACCATTCTGCCTAAAGTAACGGTTTATATTGGGAAATGTGAGATACAGTGTTTCAAATATCCAAGATACAGACAAATGCCAGTTGAAGAAGTAGACTCATTTGATGTGTAGTATAGTACTTCCCAAATTCATTAAGGCCTATCTTGTTTTTCTAACCTGCTTTGGTTACTATTTGGATGTATTCAGTGAGTTTTCTTCTATTTTCCCCTTTCCCCCTTCTCCCTCAATTGGGTTAAAAGTTACACATTTTATTTTTATACTTTTGGTCATTACCTTAAAATTTAAACATGCATAATAAAGTTAATATCTTTCAGTTTTCTTTTGGTCAGTATATAGACTTTAGAATGCCTAATTTCAATTCCTGCCTTTTTATTCTGTGTTGTATCTTATTTTGATTATACAGTGTTTTTAAATCTCCCAGATTAGTGTTCATTATCATTGTTTTATACACCTCTGGCAAGCACTGATCTGTTTACTGTGTCCATAGTTTCACCTTTTCCAGAATGGCATATAGTTGGAATCATCCGGTGTGTAGCCTTTTCAGACTGACTTCTTTTACTTAGTATTTATGGTTCCTCTGTGTCTTTTTGTGACATGATAGCTCATTTGTGTTTTGTTTATTTGTTTTTAAAATACATTTTTATTTCAGAGAGAAAGGGAGAGGGAGAGATGGAGACATCAGTGATGAGAGAGAATCATTGATCGGCTGCCTCCTGCATGCCCCCCATTGGGGATGGCGTCTGCAACACGGGCATGTGCTCTGAATAGAACCAGGACCTCCTGATTCATAGGTTGATGCTCAACCACTGAGTCATACCAGCCAGGGCAGAGCAAAAGTTTTTAATGAAGTTTGGCTTATCAATTTTATTGGTTGTACCTTTATATCTTAAAACTCATTGCCAAACACAAACCAAGGTCACCAACATTTTCTCTCATTGTCTAGAACTTTCATAGTTTTAGTGTGAGGTCTGTGTCTAGATTCATTTTTTTTAAATATATTTTTATTGATTTCTGAGAGAAAGAGAGAGGGAGAGAGAGAAACATCAATGGTAAGAGAGAATCATTGATCGGCTGCCTCCTGCCTGCCCCCCACTGGGAATTGAGCCCACAACCTGGGCATGTGCCCTGACCAGGAATTGAACCTGAGACCCTTCAGTCTGCAGGCTGACGCTCTAGCCACTGAGCCAAACCGGTTAGGGCATCATTTCTTTTTTTACATGTGGATGTATGTTGTTCCAGTATTATTTATTGAAAAGGTCATTCTTTCCCCATTTAATTGCCTTTTGCTTTTATCAAAGAGCAGTTGACTATATTTGTATGGGCCTACTACTGGGTTCTTTTATTAATTTGCTAAAGCTTCCATAGCAAAGTGTCATGGACTGGGTGGCTTAAACAACAGAAATTTATTTCCTCATAGTCCTGGAGACTAGAAGTCTGAAATCAAGGTTTTGGCAGGGTTAGTTTCTTCTGCAGCCTTTCTCCTTGGCTTATAAATGGCTGTCTTCTCCTGGTATCTTTACATGGTCTTCCCTCTGTAACTGTCTGTTCAAACATAGATGGCTAGAAGTTATTAAAAGGTCGTAGCATGGAGTCAGGTATAGCAGACCACTGGAGGGGTAAAGACTGGGTCCACTGAGTCCAGTTAGGAGGATGTACTTGCTGTCTGCAGAGTGGTTTTTGGAGTTGTTGGAATGGTTGGCAAAGAATCCTGGTTAGTGATTAATGATTCAGAAGGTAAGAGGGAGATAGTGACATCTTTTGTAGTATCCTTCCCTCCAAAGCCATATCATTTTTATACTTTTCTGGGTGTATCCTTTAGTAGTTATTGAGCATCTGTGTTGAGCTTTGTAGCATGGCTGATGCAGAAGTCATTCCTCTCTTCAAGGAGGTGACAGACTAGATTAGGGGATAGTACTATGTAATTTAATTACAGCACTAAGTAATATGGAGCATTTGTGAGTATGTAATGAATTATGTGATGCTTGATAAAAGTTTAGGAGATCAGATAATGATTACAGCCCATGGCTGAATAGGGAAGGCTTTTTAGAAGAGACAAGAAGAAAACTGGGTCTTGAAATGTGGTTTAGATTTAAATAGGTGAAGTGGTTGGCATTGTAGTTGAAGTGAATAGTGCAGAATGAAGACCCAGTGGAGGAGAAATAAGCAAGAAGGAAACATGCCAAATTACATCAAATGATATTTATCCTATCTAATAAAAGGATAATATGCAAATTGACCATCACTCCAGCGCACAAGATGGCTGCCCCCATGTGGACACAAGATGGCCACCACAAGATGGCCAGCAGGGGAGGGCAGTTGGGAGGGACCAGGCCTGTAAGGGAGGGCAGGGCAGTTGTGGGTGATCAGGCCAGCAGGGGAGGGTAGTTGGGAGGGACCAGGCCTGCAGGGAATGGCAGTTGGGAAGGACCAGGCCTGTAAGGGAGGGCAGTTGGGGGCGACCAGGTCGGCAGGGGAGGGCAGTTGGGGGGGACCAGGCTTGCAGGCGAGGACAGTTGGGGGGGAAAGGCCTGCAGGGGAGGGCAGTTGGGGGTTACCAGGCCGGCAGGGGAGGGCAGTTAGGGGTGACTAGGCTGGCAGGGGAGGGTAATTAGGGGCAATCGGGCCGGCAGGGGAGCAGTTAGGTGTCGATCAGGCTGGCAGGGGAGTGGTTAGGGGTGATCAGGCTGGCAGGCAGAAGCGGTTAGGGGCAATCAGGCAGGCAGGCAGGTGAGTGGTTGGGAGCCAACAGTCCTGGATTGTGAGAGGGATGTCCCAGATTGGAGAGGGTGCAGGCTGGACTGAGGGACACATACCCACCCACCCACCCACCCCCTAGCCCCCCACCCCCGTGCACGAATTTCGTGCACCAGGCCTCTAGTTGGTGAATAATGGGAAATATTGGATATTAATAACTAATTATGATAATAGCAAATTTATGGAGTACTTACTATGTACTGGGCATGGTCTTACTACTAGTAAGCACTTTATGTGTATTCTCATTTTAATCCTTATTGCCTTATAAAGTGGGCATTGTTATTTCCATTTTACAGATGAGGAAACTGAGGCACAAAAAGACAGGTCAAGAATAGGCCCAAAGTCATGCACCTAGTAAACGGTAAAATCAGGATTTGAATTCAGGCAGTTCGCACTCCAGAACCCATGCTTTGTAGTCACGATGTTTTGCTCTAGAGTGGTAGGTGAGACCAAAATATGTCTTGAGAAATTGTCTCCAGGGTGTATGTTAAATATGATAGAAATAAGGGAACCATTGAAGATGTTTGAACAGAGGTGTAATAGCTACTTGATGGCAGGGACAGGTAGCTGTGATGTAGGGTGAATTATTAATCCTCAGTCTGATATTTCAGATTATCTGGAAGATGGTGCACCAGTCTTAAGAGTGAATGGTAATGATATGAATTCCAGGGGTGGGCAAACTTTTTGACTCAAGGGCCACAATGGGTTCTTAAACTGGACCGGAGGGCCGGAACAAAAGCATGGATGGAGTGTTTGCGTGAACTAATATAAATTCAAAGTAAAGGAGCGGAGGGGAGAGCAAGAGAACCGGATAGAACAGCCGGATCCAGCCCGCAGGCCGTAGTTTGCCCACGGCTGAATTAGACTAATGACGACAGGGAATGTTTGGGGCATAGATGGTCTGGAGCAGCCGCGGAGCCGAAAGAGTGGAGGGTTCTCTTGGTCTCCCCTCCGCTCCTTTACTTTGAATTTATATTAGTTCACACAAACACTCCATCCATGCTTTTGTTCCGGCCCTCCGGTCCAGTTTAAGAACCCATTGTGGCCCTCGAGTCAAAAAGTTTGCCCACCCCTGGTCTGGAGAGATTGGAAAGCTGAGTGAAGCAAGATGTAGAGTTAGATTTTGGATAGATTGAATGAGATAATATATTTAAGTAGAAAAGTGTCATCCCATTCCTCTTTAACCTATCCTACCCTCCACTCCCCCTCCCCCCAGAGTGGTAGACTAGCGGATTTAAAAGGCCCAGTGTAGGGATACATATATAGTGAAAAAGGAAAGAGCAAACGTGAGGGCAAGAATTCTTCAATGATGGGAGCCAAGAGAAGGGGCATCTTTTGCTGTGCGTTTTCAAAGGAAGAGAAGCTCTTAGCTAACATCCTCCTCACTTTAGTATCCAAGGAATTCAGGGACTTCAAGAGTCATGATTTCAGTCTTCCTTTTGAGGTATGATATATGAGTGAATGAATGAACTATGCCAAAACAAGACCTATGCTGTAAGTACACATGTATGTGAAAGTTAAGGTCTTTAGGAAAAGGTTTGCTTTTACAAGTTACTGAATACTTTCTAGTTGAAACAGGTAAGAATAATGGAGTAAATAGAGATAGTGGTTAGCCACAATTGTTATCAGAGTTTTCTTTCAACACGTGCATCATTAACATCATTTTTGGGATTCGTGTTTTCCTTTCAGTGCCTCGGGAATAGGTACTTATCTGCCACTGTCCCTACACACTCGTCTTCTTCCATGCCGTTCTTAGGTGACAGAGTTGGCAGAAACAAGAAAGTGTTGAAGGCACCAAGGGATAGGAAACCAGACGGACAATGTCATTATAAAAATGTGTTGATCTTTCCCTTCTCTGTTCCTTGGTACATCTGTCCCCACCCCATGCTGCACCACCCTTCCTCCCTTCAATAAAAACTCTAACCCCAAACCTTCAAAGAGCTTTGAGTAGAGATTATGAAATATAAAGCCTTTGGTAGAAACAGACCACATGCAGAGTTATGTTTACTTTTTGACTGTCATCCAGCTTGAATAGTAATAAATAAGTCATTGTCATTTTTATTTCATAGTCATTATGTTGGCATTTGTCTTTTAGGGATCTCGTGTTTCTGGTTAGTGCTATGATGTTGATTCACTAACACTACTGGAATCTGCTAATCATATAAGATGTTTTGATTTGGAATGTTGAGGGGTTTTTTCCTTCAGTAAACTGGTTACATGAGGTTGGACAAGCTGTGTTTTTTTTTTTCTTTCAAAAACCAAAATTGAAGGTTTCTGTTAATTACTGGGCAGAGTTGCTATTTTTGCAGTCAGCTTGTATTGTTTGTGTTGAGATTTCTTTAGCTGTTTTTTATCATGCTAAAATGCAGTATTTGAATTAAAGTTTGAAGAATATTTCCATACCATAACCATTATTTTTATAAGTGATCATATGAACGGTCTGAAATTTAAATTAGACTATGTTTTCTAAAATTTTAGGCAAAGTATTTTAAAATATAACTTAACTTATTTTGGTGGGCTTTATAAAAGCCTGAAAACTAACTAACCTTAATGGGATCTAATTTTTTTAGCAAAGTGTTTTGCAGAACTTATCCATTTACTTGATATGATCAGTTGTTAATACATTTTTGTTTATCTGAGCAAAATTTAAACTCCTCTTTGAAAACTCATAACATTTAAAAAATTTTTAATTGTTTATTTAATTCCTTAGATTTTTTGCATAAGCTTTATTTTAGAAGAGTTTTAGATTTATGAAAAGTCACAAAAGTAGTTGAGAGTTTCTTTATACACCTCACCCAATTTCCCCTTTTGATAACATATTACCACTAGAGGCCCAGTGCACGAATTCGTGCACGGGTGGAGTCCCTCTGGGTGGCCTGTGGGGATCGGGCTAAAACAGGGGTGGGCAAACTTTTTGACTCGAGGGCCACAATGGGTTCTTAAACTGGACCGGAGGGCCGGAACAAAAGCATGGATGGAGTGTTTGTGTGAACTAATATAAATTCAAAGTAAAGGAGCGGAGGGGAGACCAAGAGAACCGGATAGAACAGCCGGATCCGGCCCGCGGGCCGTAGTTTGCCCACGGCTGGGCTAAAACCTGCAGTCCAACGCCGCCTGCAGCTCCTACCTGCCACAGCAGCACTCGCCAGCCATGAGCCTTGCAGCTGGCGCCCTCCAGAGGGCAGTGGCCTGTGGGATTGGGCTGAAACCGACTCTCTGACATCCCCTGAGTGGTCCCAGATTGCAAGAGGGCACAGGCCAGGCCAAGGGACCCCACCAGTGTACAATCGGGGCCGGAGAGGGGGCCGCAGGAGGGCTCCAGGGCATGTCTGGCCCGTCTCTCAGTCCCAATTGGCCAGACCCCAGCAGCAAGCTAACCTACCAGCTGGAGAGTCTACCTCCTGGTGGTCAGTGCATGTGATAGTGACTGGTCAACCAGTCAACTGTCTGCCCCCTGGTGGTCAGTGTACGTCTTAGCGAGCGGTTGAGTGGCCTTAGCATATCATTAGCATATTATGCTTTGATTGGTTGAACCGACAATATACACTTAACATATTAGGCTTTTATTACATAGGATAAGCTAATCTAGCTTCAAATGGATCTTTATTGAGGTTCAGCTACTCATCTTTAACTCCCTTTCATAGTCCCATTCAGTACCTATTTTCAAGCCTTCAACTTCATTTACTGAAGACTGCATTTGTATGTCTTCATTTGTTTTTAAAAAATTAAACATAAATTCAATTAATCACGCATGGATTGAACACTTATTATATATATAAACTGGCCCTGGGTATAAAAATATAAATATGACAGTTTGGGAGCTCACAGCCTCAACAGGGAAAACAGACATACAAATAAGCATATATAACAGAGCGATTTGTTTTAGAAATATATTTTAAGTTCTATGATATGGAATGAATACAGATTCTGCCCGAGGATGCCAAGAAAACTTACAGTGTGGAAGTGACCTTTAAGGTTTTTATTTTCTTTTTAAATGATACTTTATGGAGGTGTAATTGGTATTTGGTAAACTACATATATTTAAGTTGTGTGGTTTAATAATTTTGCATATTTATGGTTTGGTTTAAATCTGTCATCTTGCTATTTGTCTTCTGTTTTTCCCATCTGTTCTTTGTTTCCTTTTCCCTCTTTTTGCCCATTCTTTTCAGTTGAGTATTTTTTATACTTTATATCATGTATTTTATTACCTATACTTCCCTTTTGTATTTTTAGTGGTTGCCTTAGAACTGATGGTATATATCTTTAATTTATCTGTCAACTTTCGATTAATTTTATACCACTTCATGTGCAGCCTAAGGACCTAACAACAGCATAGTTGCGTTTATCCCCTTCTGTGCTTTGTCCTGTTGTCATGTGCAAGGTAGGACAAAAGTAGGTTTACAGTTGTTCGTATGGAAAATAATACAATAATTATCAACAATAATACAAGAATCAATTGTTTTGCATACTCATAGCTGTAAACCTACTTTTGCCCCACACTGTATTTTACTTGTACAAGTTATAAGACCCATAATTCACTGTAACTATTTCTGCTTTAATCAGTCATTTATCTTTTAAAGAGATTTGAAAATTAAGAAAAATCTTTTATATATTTATTATTTCTGGTACTTTTTAGTCCTTTGTTGCAATACATGTTTTTGTTAAGTACCATTTTTTGTGTTTAATAGATTCTCTTTAGTATCTCTTTCAGTGAAGTTTGATGGTGATGCTTTTACTGAGCTTTTTTTGTATGTCTGCCGTCTTTATTTTTGAAAGATCTTTAAAAATTTGGTATATAATTTAAGGTTGACTCTTTTGCTTTAGTACTTTAAGATGTTTCTTCACTATATTCTAGTTCGCATTGTTTTTAACTGAAAGTCCTTTATTATTAATTTTGTTCCTTTGTACTAATATATGGCGTTTTTGTGAGGTTTTTTGCTTTTAATAGTTTTCTTCACTTTATCCTTTTTTAAGCATCTGTTATCATGTGCCTTATTGTTTTCTGCATGTTTCTTGTCTGGGAGTTCATTAAGGTTTCTTGGATCTGTAAGTTTATAATTTTCATCAAATTTGGAAAAATTCCGACCATTACTCAAAAACTTTTCTGTTTACCTATTTATTAGGCCACTTGGGGTGGTTCCACAGCCAACTGATGCTTTGTTCATTTTATTCCAGTCTTTTTTTCCTCTATTTCATTTTGCATAGTTTATATTGGCTATTTTTTAAATTTACTAATCTTTTCATTTGTGGTGGTTAATTTGCTATTATCCAATCCAGTGTATTATTTTTTTTATCTCAGTTACTTTAGTTTTCATCTATTAATAGGACTTGGGTCTTTTTTATCTTTCATGTTTCTCCTTAACTTGCTCAATCTTACTTTCACGAACATATGAAATATACTTATAATATTTTATTATTTTAATGTCCTTATCTAATTCTATTTTTGGACCTGTTTTTATTGATTAATTTTTCTTCCCATTTTATGGGTTATATGTTGCTGCTACTTTACATGCTCAGTAACTTTTATTCTAGACATTGTGATTTTTACCTTGTATGCTGTATCCTCATTAGTATTCTTGAGCTTTGTTCTGTGGTACCATGACGTTACTTTGGAAACAGACCCCTTTGAGGTTTGTTTTTAAACTGAGTTAGGTGAGAATAGAGCGGTCTGTAGTTTAGGGCTAATTTTCCCAATGCCAGGCAGTATCCTGCAGGGTACTCTGGCCCACTGCCTTTTAAAGTACGAAGTTTTCCAGTCTGAGTGTAGGAGTAAGATCTTTACCGCGCCGCTGATGCACATTGGAAATGGTTTTCTCCTCTCCGGTGTTTCTGCTCACACACACCCAGGGATCAGTACTGAGATGGAGATGGACTCTCTACACATCTCTGAAACCTGTTCTCTGTGTCGTTCTTTTCTCTCCAGTACTTACTTGGTTTCCCCGTGTTCCCAGCTCCATCTCCTCAACTCAGGGAGACCATCAGATTCCATCTGCCTACCTGCACTGAGGTCTGGAAATTACCCCTAGGCTGTCAGCTGGGACAGTTGTAGAGCTCTGTAGGGTTTTGTTTTTCTATTTTCAGGAATCACTGGATGTTCAGTGTTTAAAGACATCGGTTTAATGTGTTGTTTATTTTTTTAGTTTTTTCAGAGTAAGGATAAAACTGGTCCCTGTTATTCTATGTTGGCCAGGCAACATACTTTTGGAAGCTAAAAACCACTGCATTACTCATTAGTTAAAGGGAAAATTGCACAGTATTTATGCCAATGTAAAATTATCAAAACTGTGTATATAGATAAAGCAGGACTTGTGGTCATAATTTACAGTTGTAAATTTATGTATTAAAAACAAGAAAGAACAAAAACTAAAATGATTAAGCATTCACCCCCAAGGAATTAGAAAAAGAACAGAGTAATCATAGGCACTAGAAGGAAGGGCAGAAATTGAAGAGGAAAAAAAAAAAAAAGAGAGAGCTAATAAAACCTGAAGCTGGGTATTTGAAAAGAGGTGACAAAGACAAACTTTTGCAAGATCACCCAAGAAATAAAAAGTAAAGGCATAAATAGTATTTATTTATTAGTATTAGGAACAGAAAGCAAATATATAACAGGTATTTAAAAGCTTCTTAAAGAAATATTATAAGCAGCCTGTGCTAATAAAAGTGAAAATCTAGATGTGTGGATTGTAAAAGTCAAGACAGACTGGAGTTGTCTGTTGAGTATTCCAAAGAAGAGATGATGGTGGCTGGACTCTGGGGCACTAGGAGTAGAAACAGAGAAGTAAAGAAATTCAGTAAAACATACTGTATTTTTCTGTGTATAAGGTGCTATTTTTTTCTAAAATAGTTAGACTGAAAATCAAGGGGCATCTTATACACGGAAGTCAGCCTAGGAGGGAGCCACGAGGGTGTGCAGCTGCCCATACCTTGTCAAACAGGTTTCCTCCAGTCACGGGCCTTATTGTTACTGACGTCAGCTGATGCCGTAATTGGAGGTGGAGGTGGAGAGTGCACAGATGCAACAGGTACCAGAGTGTTCTGAGCCCATAAAGATGTCAAAAAATAAAAAGATAAATACTGGTAAGCAATTGTCCTACTCTGCAAAATTTAAACTGAATGTAATCAGCTATGCAAAAGAGCATGGAAATAGAGCTGCAGAGAGACACTTTGGACCTCCTCCCACTGAGTGTATGATCAGTCAGTGGAGAAAACAGGAAGAACAACTCCTTAAGATGCCAAAAAAGAAGGCGGCCTTCAGAGGAAAACCGCAAAATGTTTAAAATACTGATTTCTTAATTTTGGGTTGGAAAAGTGGGGGGCGTCTTATACATGGGGGCGTCTTATACACGGAAAAATACGGTAATTCGGTGAATGGAGAGGTGGGGCATGGCAGGGAAGGATTCAGATGTTGGGTTGTAGGGTTTTGCTTGGACAATGGATGGTATTGCACAATGGCATTACACAATGGCATTACACCTGGAGAGTAGCAGGGTTTTGAGGGGAAGGGTTGAATTTGAGGTATATGGGGAACAAGTGGGATTGTCTAGTTCAGTGGTCGGCAAACTGCGGCTCACGAGCCACATGCGGCTCTTTGGCCCCTTGAGTGTGGCTCTTCCAATAATACCACGTGGGGTGCGCACGTACAATGCAAATGAAACTTCATGGCCCATGTGCAGAAGTCGGTTTTCGGCTCTCAAAAGAAATTTCAATCGTTGTACTGTCGATATTTGGCTCTGTTGACTAATGAGTTTGCCGACCACTGGTCTAGTTCAGTGGTCAGCAAACTGCAGAGCCGCGGTTTGCCACTCTGTTGACTAATGAGTTTGCTGACCACTGCCTTAGGGAAAAACACTTAAAAAACATTTTAATAATGTACTAATATCTTTAACCTGAAGTCAAAACTTCTGGGTAAGGGTAATGCCTTACGCAGTGGTCGGCAAACTCATTAGTCAACAGAGCGGCAAACCATGGCTTGCGAGCCGCAGTTTGCCGACCACTGGTCTAGTTGGTTATATGGGTCTTGAGCTTAGAAGAGAGGCCTGAGTAAATTGTCTGCTTATGTTGCCACAGGATTGGGTTCTTGTTTTTAAACTCACCAGCTTGTTTTTCTTTTTGTGAACTGCCTTTAGAAGTTCCCAGAAATATAAAATACCTTTTTAAAAAATCAGATTAAACCCTCCCCCATATAAATATTATTTACCCAGCTGGATCTTAGATAAGAGAACAAAGGTCTCCACTTAGAGCATTCTCTAGTAATAAACACTAAAATGTATGCTTGTAACCGGGAGCCGCCAGCTTTTTGGCCCTGTTTCTATGTAAGTGCTCAGCTTCCTCTGAGTGATGGGGCCGTGACTTTGATTCTTATTCCCCAGAAGTCATTGCCAGGCTTATCTTGCCTTGCTCCTCGGCTGCTGGGACAGCCTTTACTAGAATGTAGCCTTTTTGTCTTACCTTTCACTTAACAAGTGAAGTTCCTAAAATACTTAAAAAAAATGAGCCACTTTCACTTACTTTAAAGAGGTGCTAAATGTAGACTTTTCTTCCCTCTCCTTCTTCCTAAACAAAACTCCCATCCACCCCAGAGATAGAAGCAAGATGGTTCCTGTGGCCTTTTTTATTCTACCAGGGAGAAGAGAATATAGAATATGGCAGATGGACATTGGATGTGGACTTTCCTCTTATGCTTTCATTCTTGGCTGGATTGAAGGCTCCTGTTGACCACTTCCACCCTACCAGTTTTAGCATAATCGCAGCCTGACCTGCATTGAGCTGGCTATTATTAGAACCTTGATCTGCATTGTCAAAAGTATTTACTACCTGTCACAAGTGTTTACTTCTCTTGCCGACTTCTTTCTGACCTGTAAAGTGCCACATAACTTGAACAAGGCGAACAGTGTGCTTTTTGCTGCATAGTACATCGTGAATCTTCAAAGTGTGAGGTGATATCTCATTTTAGTTTTGATTTGCATTTCTCTGATGATTGGTGACATTGAGCATTTTTGCATGTCTATTGGCCAACTGCATATCTAATACAGTTCTTACAGTTTTTCTTTTCTTTATGTAAATACTAAGTATGGGAGTCCACAGGGCTCCACAAATCTAAAAAGTGTTTCAAGACAGATTTATACTGTGGCTGACCTAAACGTTGCCTCAGTAGACCTTACTTTAAGAATTTTGTGACCTTTTACATTATAGAAATAGAGATCGATTTTCCTCCAATAGTAAGAATGGTCTCTAATAAGAAGTAAAGACAGAGCACTGTTTCCGGGCTAGTATTTCTGCTAAAATTGTTCTTTTTAAAGGTGTTTTATTTACCCTGGTAGATTTGTAGCTTGAAGCTAAAGCACATTGTCTTGAGTAAAAAATATTCCTAGAGAAAAAAACCAAGATGGCGGCATAGATAAACACCTGAACTTGCTGCCTCACACAACCACTTCAAAACTACAACTAAAAGACAAAATGGACATCATCCAGAACCACAGGAAAGCTGGCTGAATGGAAATTCTACAACTAGAAGTAAAGAGAAAAGTGACTCAGAGGAGGTGCGGAAGTAAAGTGCAGAGGTATGGAGGCGCACGCGTGGTAAGGGTTGGCAACTGAGTACACTGTTGTCTTTTCAATCGGGAGGGAGACACAAGCTCCCAACTGTTCTGAACTCCAGTTCCGGGCGAGACTCTGGGGACCCAGACTCATACGGGGAGAAACTGGACTGTCTGGCATCGGGCAGAACTCGAGGGCAGCTTTCTCTCAGAGGTGCTTGCAGCGATTAACGGGGGACATGGAGACCCCGGGGCCTCTTAGGGCAGGGCTGAGGATCAGCCATAGCTGTTTGCTCTGCCCTGTTGATTCCCTGAGACCCCACCCCACCCAAGCTGTGCACAGAGGCTTTTGCATATGAATGGCCTGGCCCTTTGAAATCTAAAATTACCTAACAAACTGCAGCTGGGTCAAAGAGCCCCAGAACTTCCAAAAGAAGGCCCAAGGCCCCAAAGCAGCTTGCACTGCTTCACAGCTGGGCCTAATCTGGGAACCCCAAACAAAGAAGAGGAATCTGCAGATCTCTCCTTAGCTCCTGCTGGGTGGCCTCAGGCAGAGGCTAAATTTGCACCTCCTTGGAGATCTAAGAGCCAGTGTACCCAGTGGTCAGAGTGGGACCATTCAGATTACAACTCCTCAGATCCATAAGGGACACACTCAGTGGGCAGACTCAGTGAGCACCAAAGTCCCACTGAAGTCTTGCCCCATAAGGATGTCTCCAGCACAGAAGTTCTTCCATTGTAGACACAGCTTATCCTCACAGCCAATTGGCCTGGAGGTCGATTCCTCCCAGTGATACCAACAACAATTAAGGCTTAATTACAACAAGACTGTGCACACAGCCCACAAAGAGGTGCATCAAGAGTGTCCACCTCAGGTAACTGGGAAGGCTGAGCCACTGGGCCCTATAGGACACCTAGCACACAAAGCCACTCGATCAACAGAGGGAAGCAGCCAAAATGTGGAGACAAAGAAACAGGTCACAAATGACAGAAATGGAGGAAAGCAAATGACTGGATATAGAGTTCAAAACCACGGTTATAAGGTTTTTCAAGAATCTTCTAGAAACCGCCAATAAATTTAGTGAGACCCTTGAGGATATGAAAAAGGACCAATTAGAATTAAGCATACACTGACTGAAATAAAGAATAATATACAGAGGTCCAACAGCAGATTAGAGAATTGCAAGAATCAAGTCAAAGATTTGAAATATGAAGAAGCAAAAAACACCCAACCAGAAAAGAAAAAAGAATCCAAAAATATGAAGATAGTGTAAGGAGCCTCTGGGACAACTTCAAGCATACCAACATCCGAATTGTGATGCCAGAAGAAGAGAGAGAGAGCAAGATATTGAAAACCTATTTGAAGAAAAAATGACAGAAAACTTCCCCCACTTGGTGAAAGAAATAGACTTACAAGTCCAGGAAGTGCAGAGAACCCCAAACAAAAGGAATCCAAAGAGGACCACACCAAGACACATCATAATTAAAATGCCAAGAGCAAAAGACAAAGAGAATATTAAAAGCAGCAAGAGAAAAACAGTTAGTTAGCTACAAGGGAGTACCCATACGACTGTCAGCTGATTTCTCAACAGAAACTATGCAGGCCAGAAATATTCAAAGTGATGAATAGCAAGAACCTACAACCAAGATTACTCCACCTAGCAAAGCTATCATTCAGAATTGAAGGTCAGAGAAAGAGCTTCACAGATAAGAAAAAGCTAAAGGAGTTCATCACCGCCAAACCAGTATTATATGAAATGCTGAAAGGTATTCTTTAAGAAGAGGAAGAAGAAAAAGGTAAAGATAAAAATTATGAACAACAAATACATATCTATCAACAAGTGAATCTAAAAATCAAGTGAATTAAAAATCTGAGGAACAGAATAAACTGGTAAATATAGAATCAGGGGCATAGAAAGGGAGTGGACTGACAATTTTCAGGGG
Source organism: Plecotus auritus (assembly GCF_963455305.1). NCBI lineage: Eukaryota > Metazoa > Chordata > Mammalia > Chiroptera > Vespertilionidae > Plecotus > Plecotus auritus. The sequence continues at coordinate 155,203,292 of NC_137782.1, forward strand.
AAGGAGGTATAGGGGGTACGGGAAGAAACTGGACAAAAATCGTACACCTATGGATGAGGACAGTAAGGGCAGAGGGTGGGGTGGGAACCAGGTGGAGGGGAGCTATGGGGGGAGGGAGGGGAACAACTAATAATTGGAACAATAAAGATTTATTAAAAAGTTTAAATCAATGAGTTAACAGTAAATATAATGACCAAAAAAAATATTCCTAGAAGTTCAGAAACAAACTATAAACTGTCTTTTATTCTACCTAAAGGGACTCTGGAGTATTAGTATAACAATACTCATAGTTGCCTCCCCTGGTTTTCTGGTATTTTGATATTTAAGCATACATAGAACCTACACAGTAAGCACAATATGTATCATCCTGAACTTTTCAGCAACTGTAATAGATGCTATACTTTTAAGGTTTTAAATCAAGCATATATTTCAGGAAATATTTTGAAGCGTTATTGAGATCTCAGTCCTTCCCCTCACCCCCCCTCCATTTTTCCCTTTCCCTGTCTCTCCTCTAACCAAGTGGGAAGAATTATTTGATAATGTGTTTTCCAGATAATGTGTAATATAGCATGTTTGGGTTTCTGGTATTTTTTTGGGTTTCTACCCCTGTCCTAACGTTTCAGCTAAGTCCTAATATTGTATTAGGATACACAATGTCAATGTAATCAGAGCATGTTCTGAATTAACTAGTACGATTAACTACATCAATCTCTACTGTTGGATAACAGGTTTACATAAATTGGTAATCCTAAAACAGATAAATTTAAAAGATGTTTTTTAACTTTATAATAATTATTACTTGGTTTGCATAAATGCCATCTTTCTATATACTTAACTGTGAAACTCCTTTTTGGTTTTAAATGTTTTGAGAGTCACTTCACTGAGTTAAGGCAGTGGAAAACAAAAGGTGCAAAAATCCCACTCTGTATCCTTGGTCTTAGATCCACATTGAAATTGTTTAAATTTTTAAATAAGTTTTTTTCTGATTATGAAAATATTTATTTATCTGATCATATTTAGAAAACAACATCGCAGCAAAGAGAATAAGCGTTGCATACCTTGCTGCAAATTTAAAATGACATTTTATGTATTTATGTGGTAAGTTTGATTAATAATAAATAATAGTTGACACTTAGCACATAGGATTTGCCTGCCCTGTTCTAAGCGCTTTGTAAGTAATGACAAATTTAATCCTCACAACTATAATGAGGTAGTTTACCTTATTCATTATTTTCATTTTAGAGATGGGGAAATTGGCATATGGAGATTAAAGAACTTGCCCAATGTCATACAAGCTAATAAATGTATTATGTGTATCCATATGACATCCAAATGACAGAGCTGGGGTTCAAACTCAGAATATATTCATAACCACAGTGCTTTATTGCATATATATATATATATATATATATATATATATATACACACACACACACACACACACACACACACACACACACACACTAGAGGCTCGGTGCACGAAATTCATGCATGGGGGGGGGGTGTCCCTCAGCCCAGCCAGCACCCTCTCCAATCTGGGACCCCTCGGACATCCCTCTCACAATCCAGGACTGCTGGCTCCTAATCACTCACCTGCCTGCCTGCCTGATTGCCCCCTAACCACTCTGCCTGCCAGCCTGATAGCCCCCTAACCGCTCTCCTGCTGACCTGATTGATTCCTAACTGCTCCCCTGCCGGCATGATCGTCCCCAACTGCCCTCCCCTGCCGGCCCAATCACCTCCAGCTACCCTCCCCTGCCAGCCCGATTGCCCCCAACTGTCTTCCCTTGCGGGGCTGAGGGGACTGGGGGGCTCCGGCTGGATGAGGCGGCACTGAGGGGACTGGGTACTGCCATCTTGTGGCTGTGTGCACCGCCATCTTGTGAGGGCGTGGCAGTCAATTAGCATATTCCCTCTTTAGTAGATAGGGGTTTATATTTGCATGCATACCTGTATTATTTTATCTGCCTATTTCATTTTAATGGAATAAGGCAGTGGCCGGCAAACTGCAGCTCGCGAGCCACATGCGGCTTGCAAGCCGCGGTTTGCCGCTCTGTTGACTAATGAGTTTGCCAACCCCTGGAATAAGGGTTTCTTAAGGGATTCTAGTTTGCCCCTGGATTAAGGGACAAACAGATAAAAGTAAAAGGGGGAAACGTTTACTTTTTAATTTGTGCTTTTTTACTTGTTATTTTCTGTGAGATGTTTAATTTTTTAATTAAAAAATAGATTTTTAAGGAGACTAGAATTGTGAATACATAGATACTTGCTCCACATTGTGACTTTCCCATTTCTGGGGGAATAATTAGAGATGATTATCTCAGCAGCATTTAATGGATCCAAATTCTATCTGACTCACAGGAAGTTCTCTTTCCAGACCAGACTCAAGAGACTTTGGGAAGAGGATATAACACTGACCAAGGGTGATAGAAACTTATTGTCTAGTTTCTTACTTCAGCCTTTAAAGACCTTTGTGAGATTATCTGAGAAACCACAACTATCCCACTAAAATGTGGTACCTGCAGATAATATTCATTAGTACTGGTGAGGTCAGTGCAGTTCTCGTCAGTGATCCGGGTCCCTAGCTGCTGCCATGCCTGTCCGTTGAGTCTTGTCTTTGGCCTCATAAGCACATTCTCCTGTCTTATTCTCTGCTCTGGTCTTTTTTTCCATAATGTGAGCTTACTAGAGTAATTTCTTTTCCTGCCCATCTGGCCAAACTCTTGTATAATTTATTTGAGGATATGTTGTCTTGATACTTAGCAACCTGAGTGAGCTCAGGTCCAGCTTTATTGGAGAGCAGTGGCCCTGCTCCATTACGGCCCTTCCTTCGAGGACTGTTCTAGATGCTTCTGGATTGAAAGTGTAGCAGAAAACATAGCTGCTTATTCCTGAAAATAATACCTTAAGCAAATATAATGTGGTTCTGGTTAATTTTGGCTCTGGACAACCACAAAGTAAAAAAACCTGGGATAAAGTAGAATTTTAACCATTTCTGTCCATTTCCATGAGTTAGTATTTTAGTTGAAACGGTCATCATTTCAGGTCTGCTATAATTTTGCCCTTAGATGTCCCTCCTTCTGCTGGACCCACTTCAGTTTATCCTCTGGGGTTACCACAATGCAACTGAAGTAGAAGTCCAGCAGCAGCAGGAGCAAAGGAGATGCTGTGGAAAGGGGTTGGGAACAAAGGAGAAATGTGGGAAACGTGGTATCCATATTGGTCATTCTCTTGTAATAGCTGATGAATTCGTAGTGAAAGGAGGAATAAAGGAAAAAAAGTTGTATATGGTATAATAACATAAATTTTTTAAATATATATTTATTGATTTCAGAGACGAAGGAAGAGGGAGAGAGAGAGAGAAACATCAATGATGAGAGACAATCATTGATCGGCTGCCTCCTGCAAGCCCCCCACTAGGGATCGAGCCCACAACCTGGCCATGTGCCCTTTACTGGAATCGAACCTGGGACCTTTCAGTTCGCAGGCTGATGATCTACCCACTGAGCCAAACCGGCTAGGGCATAAAAATGTTTTTAATAGCATTGCTAGGAGTGCTTTGTAAAAATAACATTCATAATTTGATGAAGCTAAAGTTTGTCTGTTTGTCTTATAAATATATTTAACTCTGGAATTTTGTGTCAAAAGAAAGGCATATGCATGTCCTTTTCATTTCACTGATTTTAGTAAAAGATATAAATCCAGTCCTCAAATGCAGGCACATTTTTCAGTAAATTGCTCACTCAGTTCAAATCTAAATATAAATAATTTTAAAATAAATAGGAAGTTTGCTGCTACATACATTTTTTTTCATGGATAGATTTGATTACTACAAGCAAAAGTGGGGTTTTCAAGTGGCTAGGTTTCATGACTGATATCATTAAAGGGTATATTTTTCTGTAAGACAGAAATTATCTGAAATAAGCAGATTTGGGGAAAAACAAAGGCTTCTAGTGAGAAATATTTTATTGAGTAGAATAGTTTGTGTGTTTTTATAATATAATTAATCTGGACCATCAATTATCTTCCTAAATAAATATTGTTTATTTTTAATAATATGGTCAGTTTGTGGTTTTATTTTTATTTCACCATATTCCTAGGTGAAGCCCTAGGTGATTTAATTAAAATACGTTTTCTAACAAACCCACTTACCAGTTTCTCCACCTCAGAGCAAATTAAGAGGTGGGGTGCCTTAAGCAGCACACTGACAGTGAGGTAACCACTGACAAGCTGATGAGAGAGGGGGAAAAGCAAAACTCTTCCAATTGAACAAGAACAGTCCAGGTTTATTTGTAGAAGTGGTTCTTAAACTTTGGGTTATGGACACCTTCGAGATATCTGATGAAAGCTGAAGACTTTGTGCCCAGAAATCTGCATAAACATGTATTAATTTGCGTTCAGTGTTGGGATTCTTGGGCTCCCTAAGTCCCACCCATTCTCGGGCTCCAGGTTAAGAACCCATGATTTAGTAAAAGGGCAAATAGCTTTACATACCTCAGTAACCTTTAAGAGCATGACTTTAGGACAGTTTATAGATAATTGACAATGCTGAGTTAACAGAAAATGCAAAATTTTGTGCTGTACACTTAATGAATATATATTTCTTCTTTGAATTAAAAATGTTCATTTTCCACTTAACATTTATCCCATTATCTGAAAAACTCAATCTGCATTCCTGATTAGTGAGGTATTATTCTGCATTTGCACAAAATAAGCTACATCTTGCATTTAATTTAATCAGTGATATCCTGGAGCCTTACAGTGCTAGTGAGATTGTGAGCATCTCTTCCCAGCTCCATATTCTGAGATGTCAAGTTGATCTTCCATAGTGGGAGTGTTTATATTGCTGAAGACCTACCAGTCAAAGCTTGCTCTGCCCTCATTCACCCAGGTTGGTTTTTAAACACTTACTAGCAAGTAACTGATTTTAACTACTCATTCAGCAAACATTTTGTTTTTAGTGCCTGTTGTGTTTCAGACATTGTCCTAGGCGCCAATGATACAATAGTGAATAAACAGAGATTACCTAAGTGAATGTATTTTTCTAAATCCTAAATTTCCTAATAAAGAGGGAAGAATTGAGAGTTTCTTAATTGAACAATGGTGGGAAATGTGGACTCAAACAAAAGCAATTGGGTTTTCTTACTGTAGAATCTACAGAATCTTTTAATATGCTATTGTGCATTGTCACTCTCTAGGAAGAGAATATAGTAGGAATTATTTTCAGTGCCTAACCAAGGAATGCTCCCCACCACCCCAGGATGTCTTTAACACCTTTCAGAAATACTATTCTGCTACTCCAGGGTGTTAGGAACTCGTGAATAAAGGGCAGTACTCAAGGGATGTAGGTCAGAGGATGGCCAGGACTTCTGAAGACAGACCTTTGCACCATCTGTTTATAGGGGGTTCATTTGTAATTTGTGGATTGGATTATTTTATTGATGGTGTCCTGAACCATTCTATTGTATTTTTATTTCTAATGTATAAAAGAAAAAGCACAGTTCTAGTTATACTGTTATTAATCCTTTAAAAAATGCTTTCTAATCTGCAGTTTCTTATTTGGGGAGACAAGTGGTATGTGCATGTGAACTTCTGCCAACACCTACACCCTGCTGCTAGATTTCTCCTCAGCACTGGCCGTCTCCTCCTCCAGAGTTTGTCCCTTTAACGGGAGTCTCTGAAACCCCATTAATCTACCACCTCATTCTCATCAGGCTGCATCACAGCCACCTGGGTAGTTATTAAAATCATAGCTTCCTAGGTCTCACCTCAGACCTATTGATTCAGAATATGTTACGTGTAAACCCCAAGAGTCTGTCATTTAAAGCACATCTACAGGTGACTTTTTGATTGGATGGTTTAATTTCCACATTGAATTGTTTAAATTCCTTTTTTGGTAGGTCTGTATGGTATTTCTCGGTGTAGGAGCTATTGGCGTTTTGGCTGGGATTATTATTGTATGGCACTTTGCAGGCAAAACAGGTCATTTAAAATCCTTGGCTCCTGCCTATCATCATCCCCTGTTACTGGTACAAACCAGAATGCCCTCACACATTTCCAATCACCTCCTTGCTACTTTATGGGGGCAATATCCTCCCTAATTAAGAATCATTGCTATGTACTATTTTATTATTCTAGATGTTGCTCTTATATTTTGATGCATGTTTTTAACCTAAAACTCCAAATTACTCACTAATTCTAAATACTTCCCAGACAGTACAAGGTCTTTAGAACACATTAATGTCAAGCACACCTTCCCATTTACATGCATTTTGTTCAATATTTGTTCTAGCTTTTTAAAAAGATCTAGCTTTTGCCCTAACTGGTTTGGCTCAGTGGATAGAGCGTTGGCCTGCAGACTGAAGGGTCCCAGGTTCGATTCCAGTCAAGGGCATGTACCTTGGTTGCGGGCACATCCCCAGTAGGGGGTGTGCAGGAGGCAACTGATCTATGTTTCTCTTTCTTTGATGTTTCTAACTCTCTATCCCTCTCCCTTTCTCTCTGTAAAAAATCAATAAAATATTTTTAAAAAAATAAATAAAAAAAAAATAAAAAGATCTAGCTTTTAAAAATTGCATAAATTAGACATTATTATTGCTTTCTATAATTATCAGTGTATGTTTTTATCAACCCAAGATTGTCGATTTATTTTCTTTTTATTTCTTGCATTTTAGACTTTATTTCTGATGCTCTTTTTTTATCCTGAAATATACACTTAGAAAAATGTATTTTATGCCTTTTGTTGGTAAACTCTGTTTTTGTGTGCCAAAAAAAAAATCATTTTTTGTCCTGTTTTTTGAATGATGTTTTACCCAGAAATATAATTCTAGATTGACTTAAAGTCTCTCAGTACAACATTATTCTTTTATTGATTTTTCTGAGAAGTCTAATTGTTCCTTTGTGGATAATCTGACTCATTTTCTCTGCTTTATTGTAAAGATCACCTCTGTGTCTTTGGTGGTTTGCAGTTTTATATGATGTGTCTGAGTGTGGATTTCTTTTTATTTATCTTCCTTGGGACTTGGTGTGTCTCCTAAATCCGAGGCCTTATGCCTTCTATCTATTCCGGAAACATTTCAGTCACTATCTCTTGAAATACTGCTTCTTTTCTATTTCTGTTCTTTCCTTCTGAAACTTTAATTAGGTTTGTGTTAACCTCTTTCAGGAGATGATTTTGTGAAATTTGGTGATTTAAAGATGTCTCTTAACCTCTCTTTTTTATCTTCTCTTTGTCTCTCCTTGCTGTTTCAAATCTGTCATTTTGTTTACTAATTCTGTCTCTGCTCCAATTAGATTTTTAAATGTTAAAGATTATATTTTTTATATCTAGAAATTCTAATAGGTTCATTTTTTTCTATCTGCTAAGTAGTTTTTGTTTCTGGCCCATGTATTTAATGCCACTTTTTAATTCTGTAAACTTTAAAGTGTACTTAATTGTAAATTTTTTTTTAATCTTTATTCAGATTATTACAATTATTTCTCCTTTTTCCCCCCATAGCTCCCCTCCACCCCTTTCCCACCCCACCTTCTGCCCTTACCTCCCCCCCACTGTCCTCATCCATAGGTGTATGATTTTTGTCCATTCTCTTCATGAACCCCCCATACCCCTTTCCCCCTGAGAATTATCAGTCCACTCCCTTTCTATGCCCCTGATTCTATTATATTCACCAGATTATTCTGCTCCTCAGGTTTTTAATTCACTTGATTTTTAGGTTCGCTTGTTGATAGATATGTATTTGTTGTTCATAATTTTTCTCTTTACTTTTTTCTTCTTCCTCTTCTTTAAGAATACCTTTCAGCATTTCATATAATACTGGTTTGGTGGTGATGAACTCCTTCAGCTTTTTCTTATCTGTGAAGCTCTTTATCTGCCCTTCAATTCTGAATGATAGCTTTGCTGGGTAGAGTAATCTTGGTTGTAGGTTCTTGCTATTCATCACTTTGAATATTTCTTGCCACTCCCGTCTGGCCTGCATAGTTTCTGTTGAGAAGTCAGCTGACAGTTGTATGGGTGCTCCCTTGTAGGTAACTAACTGTTTTTCTCTTGCTGCTTTTAATGTTCTCTCTTTGTCTTTTGCTCTTGGCATTTTAATTATGATGTGTCTTGGTGTGGTCCTCTTTGGATTCCTTTTGTTTGGGGTTCTGTGGGCTTCCTGGACTTGTAAGTCTATTTCTTTCACCAGGTGGGGGAAGTTTTCGGTCATTATTTCTTCAAATAGGTTTTCAGTATCTTGCTCTCTCTCTTCTTCTGGCACCCCCATAATTCTGATGTTGGTACGCTTGAAGTTGTCCCAGAGTCTTCTTACATTATCTTCAACTTTTTGGATTTTTTTTTTTGCTTTTTGCTTTTTCGGTTGAGTGTTTTTTGCTTCTTTGTATTTCAATTCTTTGACTTGATTCTTGTGTTCCTCTATTCTGTTTCTGGGTCTCTGTATAATATTTTTTATTTCAGTCAGTGTATGTTTAATTTCTAGTTGGTCCTTTTTCATATCTTCGAGGGTCTCGTTATATTTATCGGCCTTTTCTAGGATATTCTTAAAAAGTCTTATAACGGTGGTTTTGAATTCTATATCCAGTCATTTGTTTTCCTCCATTTCTTTCGTTTGTGATCTGATTCTTTGACCCCGCATTTTCACTGATTCCCTGAGTTGGTAAGGTAGATATTTGTGCTAGGTTTCCAATATGGCCCAGTGGGTCTGCTTCCCCAGTTAACCTGAGGTGGACACTCTTGGTGCACCCCTTTGTGGACTGTGTGTACAGCCTTGTTGTAATTAAGTCTTTATTGTTGTTGGTATCACTGGGAAGAATTGACCTCTGGGTCAGTTGGCTGTAAGGATCAGCTGTGTCTATGCTGGGAGAAGCCCGGTGCTGGAGACAGCCCTATAGGATTAGACTTGCCAAATGGCAATAGCCTCTGTGCTCAGCTTGGATGGGGTGGAGCCTCAGTCTTGGCTTCCTGTCAGCCCCGCCCTGCGCGCACGTGCGCTTTCAGTCCTCCGCCTTCCCCAGCTCGAGTCTCCGCCTGAGAGTCCAGACTCCCCCCACAAGAGCGTGGGTCCCCAGGGGCTCGCCTGGAACCGGGGTTCACTGCAGTCAGATCTGGGGCACAGTGCCATCAGGAGCCTCTGACTCCCCTCCACCAGGGAAAGCCCGCGGCAACCTCCGCAGCCCTTGTGCACACCGGCGCGGGCGCGCTTTCAGTCCTCCGCCTTCCCCGGCTCCCGAGTCTCCGCCCGAGAGTCCAGACTCCCCCCACAAGAGCGTGGGTCCCCAGGGGCTCGCCTGGAATTGGGGTTCACTGCAGTCAGAACTGGGGCTCAGTGCAGTCAGAATCCTCTGACTCCCCTCCACTAGGGAAAGCCTGTGGCAACCCCCGCAGCCTTTGTGCGCACTGGCCCGCGTGCGCCTTCAGACTTCTGCCTTTCCCAGCTCGAGTCTCCGCCCGAGAGTCCAGACTCCCCCCGTAAGAGCGTGGGTCCCCAGGGGTTCGCCCGGAACTGGGGTTCAGTGCAGTCAGAACTAGGGTTCAGTGCCGTCGGAGGCTTCCTTCCCCCTTCCGCCAGAGGAAGTCAGCCAGGCTCTCAGCCGCCCTTCCTCTCTGCGCGCACAAAGACCCTTTGCCGTACCTCCAATTCTCTGTGAGCTTTTCTCCTTCCTTCTAGTTGTAGAATTTTCACTCAGCCAGCTTTCCTGTGGTTCTGGATGGTGTCCGTTCTGTCTTTTAGTTGTAGTTTTGAAATTGTTGTGCGAGGCAGCAGTTTAGGTGTTTACCTATGCCGCCATCTTGGTTTCTCCCCCACTTATCAGATTCTTAATTGTAAATTTATATTATGTATCTGTTGATACCAAAATGTGAACTTCTTGCAAGTTTAATTTTGTTGTCCATAGCTTTTGCTATTCTGGTGGTTTATTTCCTTTTGGTTTGATAATTTTTTTTATCTGATATTTGGCTACTACTAGTACTTAGGAATCTCCTAGGGCCATGGTCGGCAAACTGCGGCTCTTTGGCCCCTTGAGTGTGGCTCTTCCACAAAATAGCACGGCCTGGGCGAGTCTATTTTGAAGAAGTGGCGTTAGAAGAAGTTTAAGTTTAAAAAATTTGGCTCTCAAAAGAAATTAGAGCCAAAAACCAACTTCTGCGCATGGGCCACGAAGTTTCCGTGCGCGTCCGCACGTGGTATTTTGTGGAAGAGCCACACTGAAGGGGCCAAAGAGCCACATGTGGCTCGCGAGCCACAGTTTGCCGACCACTGTCCTAGGGCATGAGCTGAAGGTGTGTTTCACGACAGAAAATGTGCTTCTCTTTCTGATAGATGCCCAGAAGCAGCTTAAGTTCATTTCTTGGCTTGAGGCTCCTGGTCCTTGCAAGGGTGTAAATTTATACTCAACTGAGAATAGGCTTGTAATCATGAATTTTCAGGGGACTACATTCCAGTGAAGGCCTGGTTCAAAGAGTTTTTTTATTTGCTGTCTTTGTCAATGGGACACACACACACTCACACACACACCACACACACCCCCACCCTTCACTTGAAAGGTGTGGCCTTTCAAGGGCATTCCTGGTTTTATGCAGTAGTCTCAATTACAGCTTTCACCACATCTGATAAAAATCAAAAGTCAAGTGTGTAGATTCCAAGTTTAAGTTAAGGTCATGGCTTTAGCTCTTGCTTATTCTGATTTTTTTCAATAAAGCCATTGAACATTTTTTTTTTTTCCGAGCTAATTACTATTTTTCTGTTTTTGCCTCCTGTGGATTTCTTGTTGAGTTCAGCAGTGCATTTAAAAGAATATTTGTTGTGCCGAAACCGGTTTGGCTCAGTGGATAGAGCGTCGGCCTGCGGACTCAAGGGTCCCGGGTTCGATTCCGGTCACGGGCATGTACATTAGTTGCGGGCACATCCCCAGTGGGAGGTGTGCAAGAGGCAGCTGATCGATGTTTCTCTCTCATCGATGTTTCTAGCTCTCTATCCCTCTCCCTTCCTCTCTGTAAAATATCAATAAAATAAAAAAAAAAAAAAAGGAATATTTGTTGTATCTTGTCTACCATATCTAAGTATTTGTAATGGAAGGAACATTCATTTCTAGTCTAACATTTTCAAAAGCAAAACCTCAGGTGATTTTTATAGACACTGGCCGTTTCCTTCCTTCCTTTCTTTATTTTTGTTTTTAATCCTCACCTAAGGATATTTTCCCATTGATTTTTTCAGGGAGAGTGGAATAGAGAGGGAAAAACAGAGAGAAACGTTGATGTGAGAGAAACACATCAATTGGTTGCCTCCTGCATGGGCCCCAACCAGGACCTGGGCCAGGGAGGAGCCTGCAACCAAGGTACATGCCTTGACCAGAATTGAACCAGGGACCCTTTGGTCCACAGGCCGATGCTCTATCCATTGAGCCAAACCTGCTAGGGCTCCTTTCTTTGTTTTTATTATTTGACACTCTTACAGATGTCTCCATACCCCCTCTCCTTTGCCTGCCTCCACCCAGCCCGCCCCCCTGCCCCCCGTTTCCCTTTGGCTATCACCACAGTGTGGTCTATGGGATGTCTATGGGTTATGCATATATGTTCTTTGACTAATCCCTTCACTTTCTTTAATCCAATGCCCCACTCCCAACAGCTGGCACTCTGCTCCATGTATCTACTACCTCTGTTTCTATTTTTCTTTTTGGTTTATTTTGTTCACTAGAGTCCACATATAAGTGAAATCATATGGTATTTGTCTTTCTCTGACTGGGTCATTTCACGTAGCATTAATACTCTCCAAGTCCATCCATGCTGTCACAAAAGGTAAGATTTCCTTCTTTTTTATGACAGTGTAGTATTCCGCTGTGTAAGTGTACCACAGCTTTCTTATCCATTCATCTACTGTTTCCAGTTCTTGACTATTGTAAATAACGCTGCCATGAACAAAGGAGAGAGAGAGAGAGAGAGAGAGAGAGAGAGAGAGTATTCTTTCACACTGGTGTTTCGGATTCATAGGATATATTGCCAGAAGTGGGATTTCTGGGTCCAAGGCAGTTCCATTTTTAATTTTTTTTTTAGGAAAATTTTTCCACAGTGGCATTCCCACCAACAGTGCACTGGGGTTCCCTTTTCTCCAAATCCTCACCACCACTTGTTGTTTGTTGATTTATTGATGGTAGCCTTTCTGGCAGGTGTGAAGTGATATCTCACTGTGGTTTTAATTCGCATCTTTCACACGGGAGTTTGAGCACTGTTGGGCTAGAGATGCAGCTGCCTTTGCTTCTGGATGGGAAGTTGGCATTTGGTTACCTACCTGGCCCCTTGTACTTTCCCAAACTCAAAGCCACTGTTACGTTTTATTCGTATTAATTAAATTGCCATTTGTAGTCTACCAGTTTCTGTTTAATGGTGTTATTGATACAGAACAAACCCATATTGAGTTTCAAACAACTGAAATTTAGACTTTGAAATATGTTATTGATATGTTTTCTTTTCTCACTCAGATTATTTTCCACATCTATATTCAATCATTAGCTAAGTACATTCTTTTAAAAGTTAGGATGATAGTCTCAATCTGTTTTTCTTTTAAAAATTAGCATGATATAGTCCTAGAAATTTAGATCTTTAATCATCTGATTTTAATAAACAAAGAGCCATTCAATTTAACTCAAGAAAAGAGAGGCTATTGTGAAAGATACATGTGCTGTGGAACTGGAAAGTTGTCAGGACCTCAAGGCCGCTTTGGAAGTCTGTTCCTTCCTTAGGTCTCTCTTACTCTCTCTGCCTGTGTTGTGTTCCCTGCTCTTATTGACTGCCTTCTCAGTCGTATCTTTCCTGTTTCTTCAAAACTTCACTTTGCCCAGGGTCCTGCTAGCTGAGGCACTGGCACAGTTTTATGGCATCATTTTCTCATTGGGTTACATTGTATGGTGTCACTGTTTCCCAGAATTTCCAAGTTCATACTTTTTGAACCTTTATATATAATATAGTTGTTCCCTAGCCACACACGACTATTACATCAGAAATAAAATAATGTTTGGGATCTGTGGGCTGATAATTGTGAAACACCAATGAAAGATATCAAAGAAAATCTGAATAGAAAGTAGTGTTCATGCACTTCTTTGCTTGAAGACTCTACAAGCAAAGATGTCAGTTCTCCCCAAATTGTAACTACTGATTTAATGCAATTCCAATCAGAATCCCAGCAAGTTTTTTATAAGTATACACAGGCTAATTATCAAATTTACATGGAAAGGCAAAAGACTAGAGTAAAGCAGATTCGGAAAAGAAAATATTGGAGGAATCACAATATCTGTTTTTAAAACATTACTATAAAGCTACAGTAATCAAGGGTGTATGTGGTATTGGCAAGGGATCGACATAGTATCTATGGAGCAATATAGAATCCAGAAATAGACCCACTCAAATATAGCCAGTTTATTTTGTCAAAGGTGAAAAGGTAATTCATTGGAGGAAGGATAGTCTTTTCAACAAATATAGGATGTCCCCCAAAATGTATACACACACTTTGAATAATTATAAAGGCAGTGTTTATTAAACTATATTTCATTTTCAAAATTGAGCTATCGGCTGTTAATATGTAAAAGAAAACAGTGATAAATTAGGCTTCATCAAAAGTAAAAAGTGTTGCTCTGTGTATTAGTTTGCTAGGGCTGCCATAACAAAATGCCACAGGTGGCATGGCTTAAACAATAGAACTTTTATTCTCGCACAGTTCTGGAGACTGGCAGTCTAAGGTCGAGGTGTTGGTTTCTCCGGAGGCTTCTCTCCTTGGATTGTAGGTGACTGACTGCCTTCTTGCTTTGTTCTCACATGGACTTTCCTCTGTATGTGCACATCTCTACTGTCCCTTCCTCTTCTAATAAGAACACTAGTCCTGTTGAATTAGGATTCGCCCATATAGCTTCATTTAACCTTAATGACCCTTTAAAGGCCCTATCTCAAAACACAATCACATTCTAAGGTGCTGGGAGTTAGGATTTCAACATATAAATCTGAGAGATGCACAGTTAGTCCATGATACTCTGCAAAAGACACTGTTAAGGGAATGCAAAGACAAGCTATAGACTGGAAGCAAATGTTTGCATATCATATACTTGACGAACTTGTATATACTCACAAAACTCAACAATATGAAAATAAACATTTTAGTTAAAACATGGACAAAAAAAAACTGGAAGACACTTCACCAAAGGGTGGCAAATAAGCACATTAGTAACCATTAGTCGTTAGGGAAATGCAAAAACCACGATGAGATACCATTAAACACCTGTTAGAAGGGCAACAAAAAAAGTACAATACCAGCTACTGGCAAGGATGTGGAAGAACTGCAACTCTCATACATCGCTGCTGGACATGAACAACGGTGCAGCAACTCTGGAAAGAGTTTGACAGATTCTTATAAAGTTAAACATATACCCATCATCTGGGTAATTTTGTAACTTGTACACAGCTATTTATAGCAGCTCAATTCATATTTGCCAAAAAGTGAAAATAGCCAATATGTCCTTCCAATGGTAATGGATAAACTATGGTATATTCATACAATGGAATACTACTCAACAAGAAAAAATGAACAAACTAGTAATACATATAGCAACTTGGCGAAAGAAGACAGTCTCAGAAATAACATAGTGAATGATTTAATTTTTATGAAATTCTTGAAAAGACAAAACTATGCTGGCAGAGTTCAAAATAGGATTGCCAGGGGTTGAGGTAAGGAAAGATAGAACTTTCAAGGGAGCTTCTGTTTCCAGACAATGGTGGTGATGGTTACACATATCTCTGCATGTGTCCTAACAACTAGAACTATATTTTCAAAAGTTGATATTTTTTTCTAGTTATAAACTAAGTCCCAGGGGTGTAACATACAACATGGTGACTATAGTGAACAAGACTGTAGTGTATATTTGAAAGATACTAAGAGTAGATCTTAAAAATTCTCATTATAAGAAAACAAAGTTGTAATTATATATGATGTGATGGATCTTAACTAAACTTATTATAATCATTACCTGTTGGGGGGGGGTTGTCCCTCAGCCCAGCCTGCACCCTCTCCAATCTGGGACCCCTTGAGGGATGTCCGGCTGCCCGTTTGGGCCCAATCCCACTGGTATCGGTCCTAAACGGGCAGCCGGACATCCCTCTCACAATACAGGACTGCTGGCTCCCAACCACTCGCCTGCCTGCTTGCCCCTAACCACTTCTGCCTGCCAGCCTAACCACTGCCCTGCCAGCCTGATCAACGCCTAACTGCTCCCCTGCCAGCCCAGTTGCCCCTAACTGTCCTCCCCTGCAGGCCTGGTCGCCCCCAACTGCCCTCCCTGCAGGCCTGGTCACCCCTAACTGTCCTCCCCTACAGGCCTGGTTGCCCCAACTGCCCTCCCCTGCAGGCCTGGTCACCCCTAACTGCCCTCCTTTGCTGGCCTGGTTGCCCCCAACTGCCCTCCCCTGCAGGCCTGGTCCCCATCAACTGCCCTCCCCTGCAGGCCTGGTCCCTCCCAAATGTCCTCCCCTGCAGACCTGGTCCCCCCAACTGCCCTCCCCTGCAGGCCTGGTCCCTCCCAAATGCCCTCCCTGCAGACCTGGTCCCCCAACTGCCCTCCCTGCAGGCCTGGTCCCTCCCAAATGCCCTCCCCTGCAGGCCTGGTCCCTTCCAACTGCTCTCCCCTGCTGGCCTGATCGCCCACAACAACTCTCCCCTGCTGACCATCTTGTGGCGGCCATCTTGTGTCCACATGGGGGTGACCATCTTTGACCACATTGGGGGCAGCCATCTTGTGTGTTGGAGTGATGGTCAATTTGCATATTACCTCTTTATTATATAGTATGTCATATATACATATATCAAATCATTATCTCGTACACCTAAAACTAACCCAGGGCTATGTCTCAATTTAAAAAATTTTTTAAATACCCAAGTTGATACACTTTATTTCATACATAAATAATTAAATAAAATTTAGTTCCTTCGTTGTACTAGCCACATTTCAGTTTATCAATAGCTGCATGTGACATGGGGCTACTGTATTGGACAGTACAGATACAGAACATTTTCATCAACGCAGACAGTTTTACTGGACCGTGCTGCTGAACAGCAGGCTTCTGTTTTCCGATAGAGGGCTAGAAAGTCAATACTTCCGATTCTGTGGGCCATTTGCTCTCTCTCAGCTCTTCAGTTCTACCATCGTATTGTAAAAGCAGCCATGGCCCTAATACTTAAATGAACATGGCTGTATTCCAATAAAACCGCATTCATAGAAACAGTCATGTCTGCCGATCCTTGTTTTTGAGATTTGATATGTCTATTTCCTTTTTTCATGTCAGCTCAGAGTTTCTTGGTAGAGTGACCTTATAATTTATCATAGTAAATAAAATTTTAATTGTAAATTTGTGAGTGAAAGTGGCCACTATTAATAGGCATAAATTGGGAATGTCTTGGCCAAACCAGGGATGTATGTCACCCTGGCTATCAATCTTCCTATGAATTGATTGCCCTGGTGGTAGGCTTACTAGTACTATACCTAGTCCACGTAACGGTGGAAAAGCAAACAAAACTATTTCTTCAGCAGCGGCTGTGGGTTAGCCATTTTCCTTTGAAAGGTAGTATTTATATGGGAGACACCCTGAAGTTTGGCCTGCCCAATATACTAAAAATAGCCTGTTTTCTGTCCCTGTGCCTTGCTCATGCTTTTCTTTCTATGCCCTCTTTCCCATCCCTCTTATGTGTTTGTTCTAATCCAGCCCATCTTTCAAACCTCTGCTTGAATGGTATCTCCTTCATAAAACCATCCCTATAATACCCCTTTCAGACTTAGAAGTTGGTATTTATACTTCATAAAACTCAAAGGGCTCAGAGCCTTAGACGAGGTCCCAAAATCTGGCTGAGCATCAGAAGTGTCTTGATAGCTTTAAATATAGATTTCTGGGGTGATGAAAACATTCTAAGTATTAGATAGTAGTAATAGTTATATAACTGTTAATATACTAAAAACCACTAGATTGTACATATTAAAAGAGTGAACTTTATGATATGTGAATTATCCTATATAATAAAAGGATAATATACAAATCGACCCAACAGCAGAACGACCGGTCGCTATGATGCGCACTGACCACCAGGGGGCAGACACTCAACACCGGAACTGCCCCTGGTGGTCAGTGCGCTCCCACAGGGGGAGCTCCACTCAGCCACAAGCCGGGCTGACAGCTGTGAGCACAGCGACAGTGGTGGGAGCTTCTCCCAGCCCTAAGGATGTCCAACTGC
The DNA here is from genome assembly GCF_963455305.1 of Plecotus auritus. Taxonomy (NCBI): domain Eukaryota; kingdom Metazoa; phylum Chordata; class Mammalia; order Chiroptera; family Vespertilionidae; genus Plecotus; species Plecotus auritus. Next base: position 155,220,544 of record NC_137782.1, read on the forward strand.
GGCTTAGGCCGGTTCCTCATGGGGAGCAGGCCTAAACCACAGTCGGACATCCCCCGAGGGCTCCTGGGCTGTCAGAGGGATGTCTGACTGCCAGCTTAGGCCTGATCCCCCAGAGAGCGGGCCTAAGCCTACAGGTGGACATCCCCCGAGGGATCCCAGACTGCAAGAGGGTGCAGGCTGGGCTGAGGGACCCCATCTCCCCAAGTGCACGAATTTTCGTGCACTGGGCCTCTAGTGTCCAAATAAAGGTTTTATAAAAGTGTTATATTTAGTGAAAAATTTAAATTCTCTGACAAGGAATTTGAATGTTTGTCTTTAAAGCATTGGTGTGTATGCCTGAAGCATTTTAAACTCAAGAACATCACCTGGTGCCCTAACCGGTTTGGCTCAGTGGATAGAGCGTCGGTCTGCAGACTCAAGGGTCCCAGGTTCGATTCCAGTCAAGGGCATGTACCTTGGTTGTGGGCACATACCCAGTAGGGAGTGTGCAGGAGGCAGCTGATCGATGCTTCTCTCTCATTGATGTTTCTAACGCTCTATCCCTCTCCCTTTCTCTCTGTAAAAAAATCAATAAAATATATATTTTTAAAAAAAGAACATCACTTGGAGAGCATGTGAAGAATGGTGGACAAGTCTGTGACGGTGGCAGAAGAGGTCTAGGTCAGTGGTCGGCAAACTCATTAGTCAACAGAGCCAAATATCAACAGTACAACGATTGGCATTTCTTTTGAGAGCTGAAAACCGACTTCTGCGCATGGGCCACAAAGTTTCAATCGCACTGTACGTGCGCGCCCGCACATGGTATTTTGTGGAAGAGCCACACTGAAGGGGCCAAAGAGCCGTATGTGGCTCGCAAGCCACAGTTTGCTGACCACTGGTCTAGGTCCTTAAGAGTATTTATCTTCAGCTTTCTGCCCTGAACAAGTCTGAAAACTTTTGTTATTGACACTGGATTAGAAAATTCTAACTCTACACATGGTGATATTTTACAGTATTTATCTTGCTCATGTTCTTTTTTTCTAATAAATTGCTCTAGGTGATTTAAAAAAAGACTAGTCGTTACAGGGTATTAGAGATAATATTTTGAAGTTTACCTCAGTGTGTAACCTTGACCATAGTAAATTTAGAGACAGCTAACTATGATTTATTTTAGCCAGAAAAGCAAGATTCTTGATGACTCATGTGCTTTAAAAGACCTTTTATTAATAAGCATATGGATTTTGATGTGTAAAAGTCCAAATTTGTTTTCTGAGCATTTAAATTCTTCCCTTCTTTTTGTGAATATTCTTATTTCTGTCAAATAAGTTACATATTGGAAAACATTTCAGAAGGCAAAGATTTTAGCTGTCTTGTTTTCTGATTGACTAGAGAACTATAATTTTAAAACTGTTGTTATCCTTTAGAAAATTTTGGACTGATTTAGATTTTAAAAAACTCAAAAGTCAGGCCTATAGTAAATATTGACTTTAATAAACTGTCATAGTTTTGTTAAATATGTGCTGGTGTTAACTATTAATAAATCTATTTTTAGAAGAGTGTAGTGTGTACAGCAACCATTTTGGACAGACACTTTGTGTAACTTATGTTGTCAATAGAGAGTGTGCCCTCTTGTGGTCAGTTGGGAACAAAATTTCATCTATAAAAATAATCCTAGCTTTCTATTGGTTCACATTTTCTCAGCTATTTCATAATGAAATAACTCACATTCTGAATTTTCTTTCATAAACAAAACAAAATCATGACAGGATTTTTAAATGGAGAATTAAGAATTTGAGAGAGTAGTATCTTGTCTTATTTTATTTGGACAAGTGCTAAAAATGATGTGGATTAAAGGATGGTATATTAATATCAGGGAGAAGCCTAACAGAGAAAAGATAACGAAGTGTAAGAAAAGGCAAGTAGTATTGATTGTATTTGAGAAGATTTATGACTAACATTGATGTGATATGCCTGAATATTTTACAGTTACACTCTGCCCCCTTTACGAAATGTTTCCAGAATGATATTCTCATTTTCTTTTTTATTGGTGTGTGTGTGTGTGTGTGTGTGTGTGTGCGCGCGCGCGTGTGCGCACGAATGTGTATGTATATCTCATCCTGCGGAAGGCAAAAAATACTTACCTAGCACTATCTATTTGAAATGTCTATCTCATTTAATGGAAATTAAATTTACTTTGAAATAACAGTTCATATCTGCTTTGCACTGCCTGTCATAAGTTGGCATCATAAGTGTTTATTAATTATGGGGATTTAAGGAATTAATTTTCCCTGCAAATTTTATTTTAATTTTCTTCTTAATTTGTGTAAGAGATCTTTTAGTACCTTTGTTGTTTTCTGAGTTAAAAGGTTAAATTTCACATTTCAGCAATGGCTGGGTCCGATATGCAGCTACCTTTCTGTATCCTTGGCTGATATTTTTAATGCCCCAGTATTCTTAGCATTCCACTGTTGGTGCTGTTATCATCCCTTGTGAGTGATCCACTGATCTTCACCAATTCATTAGTTATGAGTGCTTCAACTAAGAATAATTCTGGTCACATGAATGGATCTTTCTGTGATCAGAGAATCACATGTATTGGTCTTTATTGGTTGATATGAAAATTAATTTATTAAGTTTTAGTTTATATTTCAAATATTATACGTTATAATAATTTAAAAGTTCTTATGCAATTAAAGAACATTTTAAATTGACAAAAAATTACTGCCATTTAATACAACTTGAAAGACAGTTTCTGTCTGTAATTTTTAAAGTGATTTTTAATATGCGGCTTATAAAAATACATTTGGTTTGTATTGAACTGCAGTGATTTGATTGTGCCATCAGGTGTGTTTAAACAGATACACAGGGGCTGTTTTCATGGTTATATAATTATGTTAGCTTTTCATATTTCAAGGTTTTTAAATTAACAAGTTTAAAAATAGTTAATAAATTAAAAATGTTAACCAGGCTGAATGAATGGCAATAGAGTGTAATGCTTTAAAGCTCAGACTCTGGAGTCAGACTGCCTGGGTCGGGATCCCAGCACTGTCAATTACCCGCTGTCACGGCCTTGGCAAGTTCTTTAACTTCTCTGTGCTTCCGTTTTCGCATATGCAACACGGGAATAATAGCAGTACCTATTAATGAATTAATACAAAAACACTTAGAATAGTGCCTGGCACATAATAAGGCTTATGTGTATATTAGCTATTAATATCATTATTGTAAAATGTATGCTTAAATTAATAATGAAATTCATTGTAAAGAATATAGTGTTTGTTTTGTAAATGTAAATCACTTTTGCAGTTATCGCTTTAAAAAATATTTCCATGTAATTGAAAATAAACAGCTAATGACATTTTGTAAAATTTTTAATGAAAACTTTTTTCCACAATTTTCTTTTCTTTTCTTTTCTTTTTTTAGGCACGGAATGTTAGCACTGGTGAATTGGCAGCAATTAAAGTAATAAAGTTGGAACCAGGTAAATTAATTGAAATTTGATGTTTCTTATTGCTGTATGCAACTAGATGTCTTTAAGTCTTATTTGAATGATGTTTCATTAGCATTCTCTTATTGTTCCCAGTATTTTCTGGGAAATAGAAGTGGTATCTACTCTTTCCTACACCTCTTTGAGACCTGCAGACGTTTTACTCAGCCTGTCCCTAAAAAATAATTAATAATTGGGGGAAGGGGAAAACTCCTGAAGAGACTTTGTTCCTTCCAAACTCAATTGAGCAAACTTGTCACACATTGACAGTGGTGTTTCCCGGTTAACAGTGTCCTGCGGTGAGGGGGCAGTGGTGCAGTGGAAAGAGGGGAACTGAGATTTGGGTGGTTGTAGTCCAGTTCTTTGTGTCCCACACTCTTGCTCTGTGAACTTGGGCAAGTAACTTCACTTCTTGAGTCTCACTTTTTTCAATAGACCTAGCTCTCACATTTTGTCTTAGTAGTTACTTTCCAACTTTATTGTAAAGCCTCTAGGACTACTCCATGTTTTTTTGTCAGTTTCAACTCCATTCTACCCCTGAATTCCTCCCACCTCCTGCAAAGCCCATAGCTTTCTGAGTTAACTATACACTATTGTTTATCCACTCTTAAAAACCCCATTTCTCCTTTTCTTTCCTGTCATAAGCAAGTAATTCTGTTAGTGTCACAATTGAGTTCGAGAGCAATGACACTGCCTTTCTGATGGCTTCTTCCACTACAAACTGATAATATGAATGTATTGGTAAAATAGGTTTTAGCTTCAGTATGACAGAAATCCACTGAAAATATTTTTGAAGGTGGGGGACTTCTTTGTCAAAAGGCCAGGTCATAAAATATTTCAGGCTTTGTGGACCACCTGTAGTCTCTGTATACAGTTCTCCCTCTCTCCTACCTCTCTCCCTATTAAAGTGGAAAAACCATTCTCAGCAAAGCAAGCCACCTGCTGCTATACTTTGCTCACCCCTGATTTAGATTATCAGTAGACTTTTTAGAAGTGCCATTAAGATGAAATTTGAAGGATGTGTTGACTATGATCAAACCACACTGAAATATAATGAATAAAAAAATGCTTTTTCAGTTATACCTATTTACAGATTTTAAATAGTCTAATTTTATTCTAACATCACAAAATAGTTTTTTTTTTTCTCTGAATCCCCTACTCTTCAGTTTATTATAAGAAATTTAATGGGATATTGAAATTGGTGAAATCTGGGATTAAAAAAATTAAAAGTTTGGCATTTGAATCAGGGCCTTCATTTTTAGTTATTAATAAATAGTTACTTCATGGGAATAGTCTCTAATCAGATCATCCTTCAAATCAGTTTAATGCCTTCTTTCTCAGGAAGTCTAGTAAATACTCAGTAAATATTTATTGGATAAATCAAATTAATGAAGATGTGAGCCTAAGAAGATATCTTAGAGATGGGTTGGTTTAAACCATGACGGTTTGGTAATAAATAACTAACATTTATTCAAACTTATTTTGTGCCAGGCCCTGTTCTAAGTGCTTTACATTTGCTGACACATTTAATCCTTATATTATTCTCTTTTTTAAAATAAGGAAACAAAGCACTGAATGTTTCAGTTTCTTGCCCTAGTTAGTGGCAAGCTGAGATTTGAACCCTGGCAATATAGCCTCCTCTTTCACCACTCTTAGAAGTCGGTAGTGGTGTGGGAATTGTATTATCAGGTTTAGTTGGATGTTTACTTAATTACACACACACACACACACACACACACACACACACACACACACACACACACTCTTTCCTAGAACTACCGTAGTATATGAAAAATCTTTAGAGGTAGAGCCACCACTTAAGAAGCTAAGTGAGTTTTATTCACATCTAATGAGTACTAAATGAATTTCTTGGGGTAAGATGTAAGTGTTTCTTCAAAACCAGTATATTTGCTCAAATTGGACATCTTTTGTGGCAAAATTGATGCATAATAAACAAACCAAAAGATAAACCAGCAAATAAACATCTTTATGAAGAGTGTAATGTAATCAGTTTCATTAGCAAGCTGTTCTTCCCACTCTGGAGTACAATGGAGACAGTAATCTCAAGTAACTAATGGAGAGAGTGAAAAGCTGCCTGGCCATTTATCAGTCTGGAGTAACAGACAGACCAAGTCTCACAAACAGTATTTCTCCCAAGAATGGTGCAGCTGGCAAGTGTCCTAACAACTCCTGTCTTTGAGTGGCTTGCTTACTCTCTGAGAAACTTTGTTCTAAAAAATCATGGACTACCAGAAACTTGGCTATGTGTAATTAAATCAGCAAGAATCAAACTTCCCCCTCTTCCTTGTCATTTTGACATAGAAAGGCACTCCTGATTTACAGCCGAGATACACAGCTTCAGATAGGGGTTTCTGGACACAGCACCTACCTCTGTCTTAACTTTTCTGTTCCTGAGGAAAGAGGACCTTGGCTTCACTTTTGGCAGTCTCGTCCTAAAGTAGTCCTTTAGGACTAGGACTAGACTCAGCTTTGCTCTAACCCTACTAAAAGGCTGCTTCGTTTAAATGTCACCCAAACCCCACTCTTCCCAGAATCTTACTAGTATAACTCGTATATTTTGTTTTGTGAGATGGCCCAAGGTTTCTCTGGTGTGTGGTCTTTCTCATTGCATTGGGTCAGTGAACCTGATCTTATCAGATTACAGATTTGTTCTTGTGGTCTTCAAGCTGTTTGGACTAGCACCCTGCCAACTCTTGAGACTTATTTAAGGGAAAATTAAAGATGGAGAGAACTTGCTAATAGAATAGAACGCACATCTGTATACTCTCAGGCTTCACTTTCAGGTTCTTACAAGGTATTATAATTCTCTATATTATAAATCTTCAATCTTTTTTTTTCTTCTTATGTTTCAAAGTCGGAATTGTAGAGTCTTAAGGAACTTTTTCGGTCATCTATCTAGATGGTTGTCAGATGTTATACAGCTTTCAAAACGTCTGTCATAGAAAATACTGGTGGCTGGGAGCTATTGTGAACATTCTCTTAAGCCTAACACTCACATTTCATATTGCAGAAAAGTAGACACAGTATTTATAATTTGCTCAAAGTCTCACATCTTTTTTTTGGATCTGATTCCTCTGATTGTCGGCCCATTGTTCTTTACTATTTTTTTACCTTAAAAAAATTGATAATTATATTTTGCTAGAAGCTTGTGAGAGGAGACACCCTGCCTCCTGCCGTATGAGGAGGCACCCCGCGGGGGGCTGGGACCCGTGCCTGACTCGCACAGCACCAGCTGTCGTGGGAGTCAGGCTGGACCAGCGCCACAGGGGGCCGGGACCCATGCTTGACTCGCAGTTTCCCCCAGCCCCCTGCCTGTGTCTGCTCCGGGGCTTCCCGAGCCACCGCCCCAGCTCGGGCAGGCCCCCCTGCCTCTGTCTCGGTCTCCGCTCCAGGCCTCACCTGCGTGCGCAACCTCCTCCTGTCTGGTCATGACCCGTTACAGAGTCCCGGCCTAATTTGCATATTCCGTGTGTGTGTGTGTGTGTGTGTGTGTGTGTGTGTGTGTGTGTGTGTGTATTTCCATTAGAGCCGCATTTATTAAATTGTAGGGCAAAATTTTTAAAGTGTGAAGAGATACAGTAAGACCTCATTTTACAGTTTTTTCATGGATCTCCAAAACTATCCTAATATATAAAAACCCAGGGTCCATAATGACCGACCGAAGGCTCGACCGAACACTGGAAGTCAGTCCTGCAGTTAGTGCTGGGTTGCCACGGCTGGTGCAGGTGCAGTGACCCAGCACTGACTGCTGAGGGAGCTGTGACTCAGGCCCAGAGAGAGGACCAGAGAGAGAGGCAGGGTCTAATCCGCAGCCTCCAGAGCAGCTGTTCATCAGCCATTGCCTCTCTCTTTCTCTCCAGGCTTCGCCAGCAGCTGAGCCTCTGTTTCTCTCTGGGCCTCTGCGGGGGCTGCTGATCAGCCCCGCCTCTCTGATCAGGCCCACAGATAGGCCCAGAGACGCTGACTGGCATAGAAACTGACCAATCAGAACCAAATTTGGGTGAACTGTGAGGAGCCAATGGCTGCCTAGGAGGCGGAGCTTTTGACGCTGACTGGCATAGAAACCGACCAATCAGAACCAAATCTGGGTGAACCAAATTGGCCGGCAGGGGAGGGCAGTTGGAGGCGAGATCAGGCCAGCAGGGGAGGGCAGTTGGGGGCAACCAGGCTGGCAGGGGAGGGCAGTTTGGGGCAACCAGGCCAGCAGGGGAGGGCAGTTAGGAGTGACCAGGCAGGCAGGGGCAGTTGGGGGCGAGATCAGGCCAGCAGGGAGGGCAGTTAGGGGCAATCAAGCAGACAGGCAGAGGCAGTTAGGGGCAATCAGGCAGGCAGGCAGAGGCAGTTAAGGGCGATCAGGCAGGTAGGTGGGTGAGCGGTTAGGAGCCAGTGGCCCCAGATTGCGAGAGGGATGTCCGATTGGAGAGGGTGCAGGCTGGGCTGAGGGAACCCCCCCGCTTCATGCACTAATTTCGTGCACCGGGCCAAGAGTATTTTATAAATCTTCTTTCCTTCTTTGCAAATCTTCTTTTCACATTAGTCCTGAGAGGCAGGAGAGGAGCTCTCTCCCCTTTATTTTCATCTTAGAGTGGCAAGACACCAGGGTAATGATTTATCTGGCTCCTTTTCCTGTCTCCCTGGAGTACTTCAGTAGCTCCCTTACCACCAGTTGTTTACTCAGTGCTGTTCTGTGTTTACTGCCATCACAAGAAAGTTGGTGTTACATCATTTATGATCATTACTTTGCAAGGTTAATCATGCATTGCTTGGCTACACTTTAATGTATTTTTGAGCCAAAACATAAAAATAAATAAAATTTAAATGTGTGTGTGTGTGTGTGTGTGTGTGTGTGTGTGTGTGTGTGTGTGTTTTAGAGCCATATTATGGGCCTGAGGCTGACTATACTGGATAAATTAGAATTTACACATTTAAAGATAATAATGCTCAAAAATAAACAAATAACAAAGGACTCTTTAGTACATCTGCAGTTTCTTCCTCGTTCCCAACCCTTTGGGTCTGTTTAGTGACTTGACTTTATGAATATAAATACACAAGTCAGGATAATCCCCCATCCCAAGATCCTTAATTTAATCACATCTGCAAAACTCCTTTAGCCATAAAGTAGCATCCACAGGTATCAGGAATTGGGAACTAGATACTTTTTGGGGTCATTATTCGGTCTACTACACATAGTTAATATTTATTGAATGCTTAATAATGTCATGCTTAAGAATTTTGCATGTATTAGTTTCTATTTTTCTCTCTGTTTACTTGGCTTATTCATTATCTGCTCTATATGTAGGCTTGCCTGTTTTTCTCAATTAGGTTTTTTTGTTTTTTTGCCATCTTCTGGAAGAGGTATTCTTCACTTTAATGTCTAAAAAATAATCTCAGAATTGGGAATAATTTTTAGATTATGTAGTCTAATCATTCTGTTCTACAGTATCCTATGAAGTATTCTAAATTGGGGGAGGGAACTTGTTAATTTATTCTTTTGAATCTTTTTCCCTTGAGCTTTGAAGAAAGTTCTTTAAATCCACCATTAGGCTCCTTTGTATTATTAATCTGTTAAACTCTGCTTTCTTTATTCCTACCCAAATCTACTTACCTTTAAAAATTGAGTTTTAGATTATTTCTTTGGATTCTTTCCACCCATAAAAATGTTGAATTTAATTTGGCCATTCTTGTAATCACATGGAAATGACTTAGTAGGAAAAAGATAATGCACTTTGGATCAACAACATTTAATGGGAAAGAGGTAATTGAAGGCTTAAAGCCACTCAGAGGATTCAGTAGAAAGCTCAAGAGTAGCACATACTAATTGCATAACTGGATGAAATTAAACTAGATGCAGACATATATGATTTAGAGTCATCATGGAGAAGAATAATGAGTTATGGTAGATTCACTCAGGCAACAGTTTTATTAATCACATATTAGGTGCTAGAGATACAAAGATGATTAAGGCATGCATAATCCTGTCCTAGAGGACCTAATGTTCTAGTGAGGACGTAGACATGCAGGCACATTTGCAGTGTCATCAGGGCAGGGATATGTGCAAAGATAACTGTAGAAGTTGTGATGCTTACGGTTGTAACAGAAACCACAACTCAAGGTGGCTTAAGAATGCAGGGAATTTATTGATTATACTAGAGGCCTGGTGCACAAACTCATGCATGGGTGGGGTCCCTCAGCCTGGCTGGTGATTGGGGCCATGGGAGGTTGGCCGGGGGGTTGAGGGGGAGGTTGGCTAGCCACCCCAATCCAGGCCGATGGGCCCGGCCAGGGGGAGGGACCGCGGGAGGTTGGCTGGCCTCAGGAGGTTGGCTGTGGGAGCGCACTGACCACCAGGGGGCAGCTCCTGCGTTGAGCGTCTGCCCCCTGGTGGTCAGTGCGTGTCACGGCGACTGGTTGACTGCTCATTCGGTTGTTTGGTCACTTAGGCTTTTATATATATAGGTACAGGTATATCTAGAGGCAGCCGAGGTAGCTCATTTACATCATCATATGCTTTACTCCGTCTCCTGTTTCTCTTCAGTGTTTTCTGCAGATCAACTTTATTCTAAAGCTGGTTCCCTTTGAGGTTGTGCGCTGCCTGCTAAACTCTCAGAGCTACCCATGGAAAGAGAGCTGTTGTTATCTGACCATCAAACTAAAGTCCTAGAGTTCACTCTGACTAGGTCAACTTTGATCTCATGTAACCCTTTCACAAGATTGTGGGAAAGTATAGTTAAGAGGCAGGTGAGAAAGCAAAATTTAGAATTTTCAAAAAATTTAATATAGTCCTGAAAACTGGTATTAGTCTCATTTTGGCTTTATTATTTTTAACTTAGATTTCTTTTAATGTACTAAAAATCTGGGATTCTTCATGGTGGGAATTGAACTTAGAAGAGGATTTCAGTCCAGTGATTTTCTTCTGAAATTTTGGAGGCATAAAAATTTCCTAGTCTCCTTTTGGAGGTCTTCGATTTTGTGTACTCTTCATTACAGAAATTAAGAACCTGACATACAGTCTGTTCTCCATTACTCTTTTCCTTGTAACGGGGCAGTGAGGTGGGTTGATAATGGGTCCAGTGGTTCATGGTTGGGCTACTTCAATACCCGTGTTATATTTACAATAGGAAAAGACCAAGGCCAGAAATGTCAGGGCTTGCCCTAACAACCGCATACTTACGATTTGAAGGATACTTTGAAAGACTTCTGTTTTTTACTTTGCCTAATATACATCTAATCAGGCTCTTCAAGCATGTAATACTTTAAAAACTGGAACACTGATACAAAGCTACTTTAATTTAAATGTAAGCACCTCCATTTGTTCTCTTTTTGCATGGTCTCTGGCTCACCACATTTGTATTCACTGCAGTTCTTTTTCTCTCTGTGACAAGTGTTCATTCCGGAGCCACGGCATGTGACCCTGCTATAGCATTGCCAGATCTTATTTTGAAGAATTTGGGCAGGAGGGAGTTGGAGAAGAGAGATTATTTGCTAATAGTCTGACCAGGCTCAGCCCAGTTGGAACAAGGCTTTGGAATACAGGCTAAGCCTGTGTTTGTGGGCCACCTGATAACTCAATACTGCTAGGGTGTAGGCCTCTTGGCCCCACAAGAGCTTGTGGAGGTACATTTGACACTCTCGGTGTATTGGGGTTCCTGTGTTAGGGTTAGTGAATTACCAGTAAGCGCTATATAAGCATTTGCTATTATTACTATTATGCCTTAGAAATAATCATCAGATAATTCACTAGAAAATACACATTACTTTTTCCTTTTTACCAAATAACAATGTAATTTTAGCACAAAGAATTAATCCTTTTTGAAGTTAGGGCAGGAACCCTAATACACTAAGAGTGTCAAATGTATCTCCACAGGTTCTTTGTGGGGCCAAGAGGCCTATACTCTAGCAATACTGGGTTATCAGATGGCCCACAACAGGCAGGTATTTTTATCCCCATTTTACAGAGGAAGAAATTGGCACAGGGAGGTCAAATAACTTGTCCAAATTCACACAGCTTAGTAAAGGACATAGTTGGGATTTGAATCCAGAAAGTCTGGGACCAGAGTGTATGCTTTTAGTTACTGTATTTTACTTTCTGTCAGACAAAGACTGAAATTGTCATTAAAAGTATTATCAATAACATTAATTATGTTTTGAAATAAATGAACATTTTGGAACTTATTTAACCTATTAAATATTCAACATGCCTTTTTTTAATTGTAGGTGAAGACTTTGCAGTTGTGCAGCAAGAAATTATTATGATGAAAGACTGTAAACACCCAAATATTGTTGCTTATTTTGGAAGCTATCTCAGGTACATTGTCTCCTTTTTGAAAAGCAGTCATGATTCCAGCACCTAATACATTTAACAAAATAAAGTTAACTCTAGTCCATGTTTTGTGCTTTTTTTCCCATGCTTTGAAGATAGAATTATATGAATGGAATTTTTATTTACGATCTGTTTATGCTAATTCTGTAACTAATATGAGAGTCTGCAATTGTCTGTTGTACTCTTGGGGATTCTGGATGTGGTTTCAGTGAGGAAGCTGACAGAAAAAACTTACTTTTATGGTTAGTCTTCCTGTAATAGGATAGAGCTCTAAATACGCCATTCTGTTGCCCCTTTCTTCTAGACTTGGGTGAATTTAGAAAGTCAGGATCATTTCTTCCTATTATGTTTTTATTAAAAACTCTTTTTCTTTTGTGCTTTTAGCCTCAGAGTATTGCATCATCTGTTTCCTTCATTTTGTCCAAAGGACTAGGAACTATAATTATTTCATTGACTTCTTACTTTTCTAGGTCTTTGAATGAATTTAGAAAGACTGAATTTGTCACCTTATTTTGATTTAGCAGGACAAGGCCAGGTTCCCCGGGTCATATTCCAGAGGGGATGACCTCAGGGTCAAATCTCATTTTTCCATTCATTTCTGTATGCAGCTGAGTTCAATACTGTGACCTGGTTTATAAGGTTCCTTCCAAAGGGAGCATCAGTCAGAGAATGTTTTCTTACGTATTTAAAAAACTATTCAGTTTTGTTTTGGTATATTATAGGATGTGTAAGGATGTAACTTCTTGCAGCTCCCATTCTCATGATCCATGTACAAAACACTTTAACCTTCAGATGTAGACACAGCACGTGGAAAACACTAGGCAATTCTTGTCCTCTCTTCTTTCCGGCTTGTGAAAAGCCATGGGGACCAGCTCTTCTTGATTCTAAGCACTCTGGGACAGCTTTGATTGCCCCACCTTCATTAAGGTTAAAGGATGGGTAATGGAGACTTTAGTTCACGTAGGGATAGGTTCTACCCCCCAGGTCAATGACTGTTACACGTTTTAAATGGGTTCTTTAATAGGCAGTTTAAAATTACTTTATAGTGAGTGGTTCAAATAGTAACCGAACACAGTTTCTGCATCAATTTTTATTTTATAAAACAAACCCAGTTACATAGCACAAACAAAAACCTCTTAAGAAAGTTAAGTTCATGAGACAAATAATTGATTGCTTAAATATATTAAAATCACCACATGAAACATTTTGTTTTACTGTTACTGTTTCTGACAGAATAACCTACCTAGATTCAATTGGGAGACGTTTTAGAAAGTCCCCCCCGAGACCTCCCAACTATTTAAAAATTAAAAAACAGAACAAAACATTTTTAGTTCCTGGACTATATAAAATCAGGCAGCAGGCTAGATTTGGCCCATTGGCCATAGTTTGCTGACCCTTTTTCTAATCTGTTTATTCTTTCAGCCACTCATTTGTTCACATATGGAACAAATATTCATTTGCCAGATATTCTTCTGTGCATTGTGAGTGTATTGGTGAGAGAGACAGACGTATTATTAAGGCAAGAGTCTTTCTTCTACATTAAACTTAACTTGCTGAGTTCAGAGACTTTCTATTCTGTCTCTGCCCCAAGAATAATGCATTTCTTCATACATTTTGTGATGAAATAATGGAGGAATGAACAAAGGATAATCTATTAAATCTTTGCAAATGATTTCTCCTATGACTATATGATTATGCTGTCTTACAATGTAAGTGTGAGAGAGAAATGCTATCTAAAGATAAGTGAGTGATAAAATTTAACATTATTTTGGAAAGATCTTTGTTGAGTCTAGATATAAGGATAAAGTTTACATTTTATCTGTTTTGTTGATGAGAGTGCTGTGAAAGTGATTAGAGATGTATTGCCATTCTGTAATGAATTTTCCACATAATTTTGGTATGAGCCTTCAAATTAGCATTGAACTTTTATAATACTGTCATCAGGTAGATGGGTAAACTGGGGGAGGGAAGTTTTTAACTAAAGGGAAATTTTTTCTCTTTTGGATGGGTCATCATTATGACATCTTTATATCCTACAATTGGTATATTTTAAGGATTAAAATCTTGGATAATTCATTTACTCATAGAAATTAGGTGTTTTTTTTCTTAGCACATTGTATTTATATGGTTTTTCAAGATTATAGAATACAACTTTAAAATATTTGTTTGCACAAATCATTTTAATCATGAAACTGTGGTACATGCTGTTTTTCTCTTTATAGGCGAGATAAACTTTGGATATGCATGGAGTTTTGTGGAGGTGGCTCTTTACAGGATATTTATCATGGTAAGACCAAAGTTATATTTTATAGAGATTAAATAGAATTTCTTAATATAAGTAACTGTACTGTATTAAAATATAAATGTTGTTTTGAGCAAAGTATGTTTTGTCATTATGGTATTTGGATACATAAAGATATTTCAGATATATATGGATGAAAGGAGCATTTGCTTTATAAGTTGGAAAATTATATGCAGTTGAATTATTAGCTAATGCTATAGAAGGAATGTTATATATAGTTAGTTCTTGAAATTTCAAACTCAGACTTATAGAAGACATGTAAAGTCCTTGATGGCTAATACTAAGCCAAAAGAATATCCAGTTGATAAGTGAATAGTATTAATGCAAAGATAGTCGATTTTGCTCTCATGTATTCAAGAAGCAGCAACTGAATATTGTCTTAGATGCTAGATAATGAGGATTAAAAAATTATTAGAACATTTTTCATTGGGATTTCAATGGAGTAGTATATAAGAGAGACTTTTAAAGTAAAATAAACAATTTTTACTGTTTTTTTCTGTTCTAGTTCTGTTAATGGGTTACTGTCACAAACTGTAGAGTAGCTTTTATACTTTTGCTAGAGGTGTGCTTTTTTTTTTTTTAAACCTTTTTTTAAAAATATATTTTATTGATTTTTTACAGAGAGGAAGAGAGGGATAGAAAGTTAGAAACATCGATGAGAGAGAGACATCGATCAGCTGCCTCCTGCACGCCCCCTACTGGGGATGTGCCCGCAACCCAGGTACATGCCCTTGACTGGAATCGAACCTGGGACCCTTCAGTCCGCAGGCCGACGCTCTATCCACTGAGCCAAACCGGTTAGGGCAGAGGTGTGCTTTTTGATAAATGTAAAATAAAATTATGTCAGTAATTCATGATGAATGTCAATTTTCCCGAGAAAATATTTTGAAAAAATTTTCTCAGTTTTTCATATATAGAACTTGAGGCTCATATATCTAATTTGGGGCCGCTTATGTAATTTTAGGGGCTGATTGTAATAAAGGAAATGTTAAAAGACTATTTGAATAGAATACTGATTTTGTTTCACTTCACTATATCTTGGTATAAAGTCATTAGCAGAGATTCCTATCATTGGAATTTGATTTTCAGCATAGTCTCTCCCAACGAATTTCTTTACTCTAAAATGATGACTAGTGAAAAAGAGAAAACTATTGAAATATCTTCCATAGTGGATAGATGCACAAGGATAAATATTTTTCAAATATTACAGTATGATTAAGCTATACTTATTGATGCAGAAAGGTGGCCATGATAAGTGAAAAGGGCAGGTTCCAGAACTATATATGTAATATGATTCCACTTATGCTTTTGTGTGTGATGCATAAATATATTATATGAAATGTCTCTGCGTAAAATTGCATGGTAATCTATAGGCCAAACTATTGGTAACAATTAGAATAAGTAAGAGGCCTATACTTTCCAAACTTCTCTGTTGATTGAAATGTTTTATAGTGAAATTACATTAATTTTATAGCTATAAAGTTAAAAATGTTGGCGGAAAATAATTGACTTTAAATGAGCCATAATACATGTAACATAACAGTTTTTAAAAAGCTTTTTATAAAACTAGCTAAACCTCTTGTCCATGCTTTCTTTCTTGTAATATTTAAGAAATAATATTGGTTAGTGAGCTATAAAATTATAACTAATTTCAGAGACTATGTCAGGTTTTTATTCGTTATATAAACATTTATTGCACAACTTTTTCATGCTAGGCACTGTTCTGGACATGGGATACAACAATGAATCAATCAGATTATTTAAAATCCTGCCCTCATGGAGCTTACATTTTAGAGTTATTTCTTAAATGTTAAACCTGTTGCTTAGTGGAACTTGTAAAACATTGTCAGTTTTGAAAAACATGCTTTGCCTAATTTTATTAATGTTAATTTTCTTCTCTGACAGTAACGGGACCTCTGTCAGAATTGCAAATTGCATATGTTAGCCGAGAAACACTACAGGTAAATCCAATGCTAATTAAAAAGTAACATTCTTCATTGAAGTTAATGTTTAATTATTGTGTATTATTACCTGTTAAGTAAAGTAGGATTAAATATTCTAGTTTGGTAAACTCTTGAATATTAACACATTTTTAATTGTTTTTCTAATAAACCCAAGTTACATCTGCATATCAGTACTTCAAAGCCTCAGTGTGATAATTTGAAATCCTGAGTTTTAAGTGCTGTGGATTTATTACTTTATGTTTTTATATTCCTCTTAATACCAAAGAAAGGCTTGAAAATTAAGAATTCTTGTGGTAATTGAAACTCATTCTGATCCTAATTGCACAGATACTTTTTAAGTTATTTCAAATTATTTGCAGAGTTTAGTGAAAATTACTTATCTTAGGAAAATGAATGGTTCCAACTGAACTTTGCCTTTTTCATTTTCTTGATTCTTTTGTTTATTAAGATAAATCAATAAAATAAATTGATTATCATAAGACTTTCTGTAATAAGTAAATAAAAAATGGAGAATGCTACTCAATGGATCATTTTAAATCCCAAAGAGCTCTGTAGTAAAATCTTGTTGATTTCTGTGTTTTGTGTTTTTGAAACTCCAGGGACTATACTATCTTCACAGTAAAGGAAAAATGCACAGAGATATAAAGGTACGTACACATTATATGTTTAACCTATTGTCCCTCTCTTCATTTTTAAATCCTCTGATCAAACTGTTGACCAGAATTGTCTGGATTTTTCTATTGGATGAATTTGTTATCTGAAATATGTTATTATAATAAAATTGAGTATTGCTTTTAAAGGTTTTATTTTTTATAGCAACTTTATTGAGATACAATTCACCTGCCATAATATTCACCCTTTTGAAGTGTACAATTGTGGGTTAATGTGCAGTCTTCTATTACTTCCCCCTCTGTTTGGGGCAGGAAGGGGTTTCCTAGTATTTTTCCCCCATAAGGTTATAATTACATAATTGATGGCACCCTGGACTAAAGAGGCAGCTTACTTTTGCTTCCTCATTTAAAAGTTGCAGAAAAGACAAAAATAAATAAATAAAAGCCTGCAGTACCTTTTGGAGACAGTATGTATTTCTTCCTCCTTCAGAAGTTTGAGCTTATTGAAAATAAAGTGGTTAATATCTTTGAACTTAGGTCAAGAAGCAAAAGTAGCTAAAATGCTACTAAGTCATTGTAATGGAAACAACTCAGGTTTTTTTCTTTCCATATAGTGAAATCCCAGTTCTTCCCTACTGTGTCTTTGCTGTGAGTCTCCTTTACAACTGACACAGAACACTTCACAGAACACTTCTGGTCACCAAACATGGAGGTTTTTGGGTTTTTTTTTAATGAAATCCTGCTGCTTTTTTTTTTTTTTTTTTTTTTTTATTGATATTTTTACAGAGAGGAAGGGAGAGGGATAGAGAGTTAGAAACATCCATGAGAGAGAAACATCGATCAGCTGCCTCCTGCACGCCCCCTACTGGGGATGTGCCCGCAACCCAGGTACGTGCCCTTGACCGGAATTGAACCTGAGACCTTTCAGTCCGCAGGCCGACGCTCTACCCACTGAGCCAAACCGGTTTCGGCTAAACATGGAGGTTTTTTACAACAAGCAATTCTCTGTGACACCAGCTGGATGCCCTACACTCTAACTCAATTCGGGGCTCAGTCCCACAAGACTTCCCCTCACCCCTTTGCGCCCCTCTGCCCCTTCCCAACACACACACACACTTCAGATGCTGGTCCCAAGCTCAGGTTATCTGTGCTTCTGACCAACCAGCTATGGATTGGAGATTCCAAAGACCCCATCCTTGAGTTCTGTTAATTTGCTAAAGCAGCTCATAGAATTTAGAGAAATAATTAATGTTTACCAGTTTATTAAAGGATATGATAGCCCTGGCCAGTGTTGCTCAGTTTCGGCCCATGCACCAAAGGGTCATGGGTTCGATTCCCAGTCAAGGGCATGTACTTGGGTTACAGGTTTGATCCCCAGCCCCAGTTGGGGCACATGCAGGAAGCAACCAATTGATGTGTCTCACGTCGATATTTCTGTCTCTGTCTGTCTCTCTCTCCCCACCCCCCCCATTTCCCTTCCACTCTCTCTAAAAAAAAAAAAAAAAAAAATCAATTGAAAAAATATCCTTGGGTGAGAATTAACAACAAAAAAGGAAACTGATGAATATCCACATGGAGGGGATGCATAGGGCAAGGTCTGGGAAGAGGCACAGAGTTTCCAAGCACTTTCCAGGGCACACCACTCTGTCAGCACCTACTCATGTTCACCAACACAGGAGCCCTCCAAACTGTACTGCTGGGATTTTATGGCGGCTTCCTCACAGAGGCATGATCGATCATGCACTCCATTTTTAGCACTGCTCCCTTCTTCAGGGGATGGGGCGAGGCTGGAAATTCCAAGCTTGCAATCACGGCTTGGTCTTCCAGTGGCCAGCCCTCACCCAGGAACCGTCCAGGAGTTCACCTAGAGTTGCTTCATTAGAACAGGACACGCCTGTCACCCAGGAAATCAGGCAAAGTTTCAGATGTGCTGTGTCAAGAACTGGGGCAAAAGACCAAATATTGGAACAGAAGATGCTCCTGGTGCTCTTATCGCTGAAGAAATTATAAGGGTTTCAGGAGCTTTGTCCAGGAACTGGAGGCACAGACCAATATCTGTTTTCTATTATCTCACAGTCATGGAGATAGGTGACATTTTAATTTTGTGGGCCGGTGGCTAATTGTATCCTGAATGGTCCTAAGCTCTGGACAGACATATTAAGGATAGACAGCCTCACATACTAAGCAGCAAGGTTCAGTCTTACACCCCAGCACTGGTTCAACTGATGGATTGGAGTTTTGTTTTTATTTTTCAACAGGATATAGCAATGAAGTCCAAAATATAATACAAGAATTGAAAATGCCAGGATAAGGTGACATTTAAGTGCCGTGACAGTGTTTGATCAGTAAGAAAATAACATTTAGATGAAAACTAATATATCACTTTAATAGTTACATTCATATTATGTTAATAGCAGCTTTTGCAAGGCAGAACATTTTATAAGCATAGGCAAATTGCTTAAAAAGGAAATAGTAAAATTTTCTGTGAATATAATAATTTAACATTTAATTGGTCGTACACTACATGTTAAGTATTTCCAGGTCTAAGGCTGCCACTTGTGATTATTTTAATAAGTACAGTTATTATATGTGCTGCCTGATAAAATGTTTCCTAATTTAACTACAATGTTCTCACTTTGAAGGGAGCTAACATTCTGTTAACGGATAATGGTCATGTGAAATTGGGTAAGTAAATTAAAATTTTGTCATGCAAATTTATTCCAAAACTAGTAAATTTCTATTCTCCTGTTTAGATGATCTCTGCCCTCTCTCATAAAAATTATTTGATCTTGACGTCTGTTGTCATTTGATTCATGTGGGGATATATGGGAATCTACTTGGCTATGGTATACGCTGACTACTTTGTAATATTTTAATGCTCGTCCATTAAAGTTAAAATTTTTAATATGGTATTAGAGAATATCTCCTATTTCTACAAATGAGTTTAATGAAAGTAATTAAAGATAGTTTAATGAAAATAATAATTAAAGGTTCTTCTCATGTTGCCTTAAATATTACTTTCAGTTTTCTTTTCTAAATGTTTCTCATTTTTTTAATAGCTGATTTTGGAGTATCTGCACAGATAACAGCTACCATTGCCAAACGGAAGTCTTTCATTGGTACACCATATTGGTAATTGTATTTTAATTGATAATTAACTTGTTGGTATGTGTTTTTTCATTATTAAATTCAGCATTTAAAAAATAGACAAAATAGTAAAACACTTTAGGATGAAAACATTAAGAAGTTCGTTAACAAGTTAAGTAATTTAGGCATATATGCTTGTGGCTGGATTACACAGCCAAAGAATATTCTACCATGTTAACTTCATTAAGGTGAAAAAGACTGTAACGATTAATGTTTTTAGGGAACTTTTTCCAACTCTCCTGGAAAAACTGAACCCTTGCTTCTACCTTTCATGTATTTTCACAGATGTTTTCATATGTCTTTCTTTACCTCCATTTCCAGTCCATATTTTGACTAGTCTTCCAACATTACATTATTCACAGTACCCCTTTGCTCAAGACTTTTTGACATATCTTGCTTGCACACAAGATCAAATACATATTTCTTGGCATTTAGAGTGTTCCACAGTGTGACATCTCTCTGCCTCATTAATCTTAAATGCTTCCAGTTGCCTTCACAGATCCCTCTTTCTAGCCATATTAGTCTGCTAGTATTCTTTAACCATTCTATAAAAAAATTTTATTAATTTATTCAATAAATGGTTTCGACCATTTACTATGTGCTAGATATGCTCTTAGTCATTGTGAATATGATGGTGGTAGACCCGTGTAGAGCTTTCTTGTTCACACCATTACTGTAAAGTAACAGCAGCTCAGAATTCTTAACATTTCTTCAGCTTAAGTGCCAGGACTCCCCTGATGCCCTCGTAGTCATCAGCAGTGGGATGGCACTAACCTGGGTGACTCATTTTCAGATTTAGGAGATGATATATACCATTTTTTGTATCAATTTTTCTTTTTATCAAGTGGATGTATATTTTAGAAGTTAAGTAGTCCTAAAGGGCTTATAAAAACTTATCTAGTTGTGTATTCTGCCATCTCTAGTATTATCTGTTATTGTTTATAGACTCTGTTACGATAGGTGAAGATTTTAGCTCTCTTCATTCATCATCTAGTCCTTGCAGTGTACTTGCTGAGTTAATTGTTATATTATTACATGTGCTACCTTGAAAAGCTTTTTCTATATTGAATAATTTATTCATTTTTAATTTGTTAGTTTTTTTTAATCCCTGGCCAAGACTTCTATATCTTTTCACATTTCGCAGTCTATAACATGCCTCTATACAATTTTCCACATCATAAAGCCTATCAAATTATTTGTCCTGATTTTTGTTTGTTTTTGCTTTGTTTTAATTTGTCTTTTTTCTTATAATAATCTTTTTTTGGAGTCCTCTTATCTCCTATTCCAATCTGAATTGCTCATTTTCTAGGTCTTTTCGCATAGCTTCTCTCCCTGGGAATTTTTTATCATCAGCTTGGAAATTCATTTCCTGGAATCCAGATCTTCCTCACACATGATTTACTAACTTCTCGAGAAATTTGAGGAGTAAAATTTTTGAGACTGCATGTCTGGTTTCATACCTGACTTACAATTTGGGTGAATTTAGAATTTTAGATTAAGATTTTTGAAATATTGCTCTAGAGCAGTGGTTCTCAACCTTTCTAATGCCGCGACCCTTTAATACAGTTCCTCATGTTGTGGTGACCCCCAACCATAAAATTATTTTCATTGCTACTTTATAACTGTAATTTTGCTACTATTAATGAATCGTAATGTAAATATCTGTTTTCCGATGGTCTTAGAACCGCTGCCATAGAGCCTAAGACCATCGGAAAACACAGATATTTACATTACGATTCATAACAGTAGCAAAATTACAGTTATGAAGTAGCAACGAAAATAATTTTATGGTTGGGGGTCACCACAACATGAGGAACTGTGTTAAAGGGTCGCAGCATTAGAAAGGTTGAGAACCACTGCCCTAGAGGTTCCTTTTCTCTGATGCTGATGGAAGTGTGATGCCAGGATGATACATGGTCTTCAAATGTAACCCCTCCCCCTAGAATCATTTCTAGTGGTTTGATATTCCATGATGATATATCACAGAAAGTCTTGTGTTTTCTGTCATTTTTACTTTTATTTGTTGTACTTGGCATGTCAAGAGACAACGTTGTTGTACAACATTATTTCTTGTACTTTTTAATCAAAAGATTCATGTGTTTCAGTTCTGGGAAATATTCTTGTATTACTTCTTTGACAATTTCTTTGTTATACTTTATCCTGCTCTCTCTTTCTGGATCACATTCGTTATGTCTTGGGCCACTTAGACTAATCCATTAACTTTCTCAAATTTTCTACTACTTGAAAAAATATTTTTTGTTCTGCTTTCTATAAGATTTTCTCAACTTCTTAGTTTCATACTTTCATGATGGAGGCTTCCTTATCTCATAATCCTTATCTTCTGATTCACATTGAAGAGCAAGGCACTAAAAACTGATTCATAGCTCTGTATGCATGGAGGCACCATGTAAGCCTGGTGTTTACTGAGAACTGAGCAAGTGCAGAAAACCAGGAGAGGGGACGGGGAGACACATTGTTCTAGATCTAGACCAGCCGTGGGCAAACTACGGCCCGCGGGCCGGATCCGGCCCGTTCTGCTGTTCTATCTGGCCCATGGAGCCGAAAGAGTGGAGGGTTCTCTTGCTCTCCCCTCCGCTCCTTTACTTTGAATTTATATTAGTTCACACAAACACTCCATCCATGCTTTTGTTCCGGCCCTCCAGTCCAGTTTAAGAACCCATTGTGGCCCTCGAGTCAGAAAGTTTGCCCACCCCTGATCTAGACCAAGGGTGGGGAACCTTTTTGTGCCAGGGGCCATTTGGATATTTATAACATCATTCACAGGCCATCCGAAATTATCAACTTAAAAATTTGCCTGGTCTGTTTGGTCAAACCTTTAATTAACTCGCCCCTAAATGCCATGGCAGGCCCAGACCAAATGATTTCACGGGCGTTATACTGCCCGCGGGGCTGGACGTTCCCCATCACTGCTCTGAACAGACTTCAGCGGCCCCCAACCCCTGCTCTTTGTTTCTGCCACCTTTGGGTCTGCAGCCTCCCTTCCATTTCTCTTGGTCTTTATCCAGTTGGAATGGGGAAGGAGCAACTGCTGAGCCCTGAAGGCAGAAAGGAGGAATCTGGGAGACTAGCGTCATTATTTAGACTTCACATTTTCTAATACATATGTTTCCAACCCCAACCCAACTTTTATAAGTTTATAACCCTAATTTGTCAGCCTTTCTGGGATACTTAGGGGCTAAGAACCAGCTAGCTGTAATGTAGCCATCAATAAAGTAATAACTGGCATACTTTAATGTTCACTTTTCTTATAATAATTTGAATATTCATAGAGCTCCTTTAAGATTTACAAGATTTTAAGACCAAGTGTTTGAAGGTGGGGGATTTTTTTTGCTTTTGTTTTTTTCTAACTTCACTGACTTAACTTCCCTGAAATCATACCAGGAAGACAAATGTGCATATATAAGGCTACTTACTTAAATCACTATTTTGATATGTAAGAGTTAAGATGTGGCCCTGGCCCTGACCGGTTTGGCTCAGTGGATGGAGCGTCGGCCTGCGGACTGAAGGGTCCCAGGTTCGATTCTGGTCAAGGGCATGTACCTTGGTTGTGGGCACATCCCCGGTTGGGGGTGTGCAGGAGGCAGCTGATCGATGTTTCTCTCTCATCGATGTTTCTGGCTCTCTGTCCCTCTCCCTTCCTCTCTGTAAAAAATCAATAAAATATATTTTTAAAAAAAAGATGTGGCCCTGACTGGTTTGGCTCAGTGGATAGAAGGGCCTGCAGACTGAAGGGTCCTGGGTTCGATTCTGGTCAGGGGCATGTACCTTGGCTGCCGGCACATACCCAGTGGGGGGGGTGCAGGAGGCAGCTGATTGATGTTTCTCTCTCATCAGTGTTTCTGGCTCTCTGTCCCTCTCCCTTCCTCTCTGTAAAAAATCAATAAAATATATATTTTTTAAAGAGTTAAGATGTCTATCTCAGTTATTTTCAAAACTGTTGTTTAGGATTTGGAAATTTTAATATTTGAAAATTAATGTAATTATTTAAATTAGTCAAATATAAATTTATACAGATAAAATTAGAATCAGACTATAAGAAAATTAAAAGAAACAAAAAATAATAGTTCAGACAACTTGTCTATGGATAAATATTTTTTAAACTAGACACTTTTATAACTTCCCCATCATTATAATAAAACTGAAAAAATGATAATTAAATAAATATGAGTTAAGTGTTAAATGAAGATTTTTGCTGCCCCAGTAAATAGTTTTGGTCAAGTGAAAACAGTCAGAGGCCAGATTGTAGTTTATTGATGTAAGGAGGTAAAACTTATAGAATATTGCAAGATGTTATTTCTCTGGAATTTCGCTGTGTGGAGGGAAGAGAGATTTGAGATATGTTGTTCTGTCATAGTTGTAAAGTTTTACAAACCTTAATAGGAAGAAGTATAACAAAGTAACAAATCATCCATAGGGGTTTGGGATGGAGGGTCTTATGAGATGATGAGATCTGAGGAGAAATGGCCTTTTAAATATTGCATACTTTTTAGATATCAAGGCATGTAGATCTCAACTTAGATAGTGATGGTTCCATGTGCCTCTGGTGGGAATATGAAGGAAAATACAATAAACAAAAAGTTTTCTTTTCTGGAATATTTCCTTCAGGATGGCTCCAGAAGTCGCAGCTGTTGAGAGGAAAGGGGGGTACAATCAGCTCTGTGATCTCTGGGCAGTGGGGATCACCGCCATAGAACTCGCTGAGCTCCAGCCTCCTATGTTTGACTTACACCCAATGAGGTCAGTGCATCATAGTTGAAGAATCCTACGTTTTAA
Source organism: Plecotus auritus (assembly GCF_963455305.1). NCBI lineage: Eukaryota > Metazoa > Chordata > Mammalia > Chiroptera > Vespertilionidae > Plecotus > Plecotus auritus. The sequence goes on from NC_137782.1 coordinate 155,245,169, forward strand.
TTAAGGGGTTCTCCACTCCAGTATTATTTATTATGTCATGAATAAATAATATGCTTATTCTTGCATTTTATGCTTTACTTTATTTGTGAATAAGAGTAATAGAATTTACATTATATATTAATATGAAATCTTAAAATGCTGTGTAATGGTTTGTTGTTGATTTTTCAGAGCATTATTTCTAATGACAAAAAGCAATTTTCAGCCTCCTAAACTAAAGGATAAAGTGAAGTGGTGAGTATCTTTGTGTTATTTACTTTTATAGTCATTCTTGAGGAAAAAATAATTGAAATTTAAAACACTCATTTTAAAATTTCTTAGGTCAAATAGTTTTCATCATTTTGTGAAAATGGCACTTACCAAAAATCCAAAAAAAAGACCAACAGCTGAAAAGTTATTACAGGTATTACCTTTACCCCAAACTGTCTTGTTTTCAAAAAATAAAATGTCATTCCATCAAGTTTCTAATAAGTGTTCTGTACTGTATTACTTTATTTGTATAGCATCCATTTGTCACACAACCTTTGACACGGTCTTTGGCAATCGAACTCTTGGATAAAGTGAATAATCCTGATCATTCCACTTACCATGATTTTGATGATGATGATCCTGAGGTAGGAACTGTTTTTACTAACTAGTATATACAACAGATATGTATAGACAGATGTTTAATTATCAAGTAACCTGCTTATTGAGTGGCCACCAGACAGATTTTAAAAGAAGTGATGTGAATTAACAGCCAGGAGAACTCATCCTCACTCCACCCATCCCCCAGAATATTTCTCTGACAGTGGCAATAACATAGAAAGATTTTAAAAGTAAAAGGAAAGAAAATAGAGGGCTGCTCGTGTAAGAAAAAACATAAAGGGAGAAAATTGTGTTTACTAAGTAATGAGACCATAATTCATTAACACTTTTAGCATTATTTCATTTCATTTATCTTATCCTTGTTGAAATAGAAGTTGAGGCAGATTTTTTAAATTACAGTTTTTCTCTGCAACAAGGAAAGCTAGCTGCAGCATTTGGATAGCTATTGAATTATTGAAATATTGCATTTTTAATATTTATTTATATTTAACTCAGAACATTTACTGGGAACCTACTGCAGATAAAACATATTTCTAATCTTGAGACTTTATCCCAGTGATGACCTGAAGAATTCCATTTTGTGGTTGCCTTTTTTTTTTTTTAATATTGACAAATGTATTTCATTCCCATTTTTACATAAAATGAAGTGTTTATTTTATATTTGATGGATTTTGTGGACCAGATTGTAACTTGATTATCTAATGCCACATGTCATTAATTTTGTTGTTTCCTAGCCTCTTGTTGCTGTGCCACATAGAATTCCTTCAACAAGTAGAAACGTGAGAGAAGAAAAAACACGCTCGGAGATCAACTGTGAGTATGTACTATACACATTTCATAACTTAATTAACAAATAAGATTTCAAGTTGTAGTTTTGTTACAATACTTTTGCTTTATTTTCTTCCAAGTAGTTCTTTTTACTAAACCTTTTAAAGGTAAGAGTTTTTTTAAGGCCGTAAGGATTTTATTCTCCTTGTTTCTAAGGAATTTTTGGAAGCGGCGGGGGAGGTGTGTTGTTATTGTTTGTGAAGAGGAATAAAGTTCCTAGAATAGGCAGGAGTGAATACACCAAGTCAGTGTTCTTAAACTTTTATCTATATATAAAAGCCTAAGTGACCATTACGATGGAACAACCGGTCGCTATAATGTGCACTGACCACAGGGGACAGATGCGCAACACAGGAGCTGCCCTCAGCCTGCAGGTCCCAATCGCCGATGGGGCCTGCCGGCCAACCCTCCTGGTCTTTCCCACCGGCCGGCAGGCCCCGCCAGCTCCCTCCTTGGAGCCAGCGGCCAATCTTCCAGGTCCCTTCCCTCAGTCCTCCCCCCGGCTGGGCCCTGGGCTGGGACGGGGAACCAGGGGTGGGTGGCAGCAGTTGTGGGTGGCGAGGAAAGGAGGAGGGGAGGCGGGGGGGAACCTGATTGGCCCTGATCACCGGCCAGGCTTAGGGATCCTACCTGTGCACGAATTTCGTGCACCGGGCCTCTAGTGTGTGTATAAATCACCTAGAGAGCTTGTCAAAATGCAATTTCTGATTCAGCAGATCTGGGATTCTTTGCTTCTAACAACCTCCCAGGTTATGTAGATGCTGATGGTGCAAGGGCCACACTTAGAGTGTCAAGAAGAGGTAGAAATCTGCAAACTGGCTTAATATCTGAATAACCCGAGAGCCTTTGAAAATCGATTTTCAGCCCGGCTGGTGTTGTTCAGTGGTTGAGTTCATGGTTTGATTCCCGGTCAAGGGCACATGTGCTGGTTGTGGGCTCGATCCCCAGGAGGGGGCGTGCAGGAGGCAGCCGAGCAATGATTCTCATCATTGATGTTTCTATATCTCTCTCCCTTCCTCTTAGAAATCAATCAAAATATATTTTAAAAAGTAATAATAATAAAAAATAAAAATGGATTCTGAAGCCCCACTTTTCCACAGATCCTGACTCAATAGGTCTTGGGTCAACCCAAGATTCTACCTTTTAAAATAGCTCTCCATGTAATTCTCATGGACAGCCAAGTTATGGGCTCCCTGGGATAGACCAGTCTCATGGGACCCAGTACCGTCAACTTAGCAATGATAAACTGCCCACAGGAATCTCGGGAATAATTATGCCTGAACTTTTTTTTTCTTCTTGGAAGCATCAATTCCCTATGACTTAGAATGCTAATTTAGTGCAATCAGGTTTGTGATAACACTTCTCTGTGAGCTGAAGATTTATCCTTTAGGGACCTGAACTCCAGAATGACCTTAGGGAAGGTCATTTAGGGAAATCAGGTAATGTGGTAACTTAAGATAACTGCATTTAAGAAACTATTCCCACTCTTTGGCTAGGTTAGTCACAATAACAATAATACATTTTATCCTTTAATTAAGATGAATCCATCTCTTTATCTTAAAAGCTAAGTGAGTTAAGTAGATGCAGACTCTATTATCAGTTAATAAAAAACAAAAAAGAAATGCAGAGATGAATAGATTTGCCTGTGGAATGGAGTCATACACTAAGTTAACAGCAAGTCCTAGATCTCAGCTTCCAGCCCAGTGGTCTTTTACAAACACTCCATTTCAGAAACCACCTCAGAACACTGGTGTGGCCTACAAACTGGAAGTCTTTTGTGAACCTTGCTTAGAAAATTTGGCTGGACTATGCACTGTATATTAAGTTCTTAGGCAAAGTTCGTGCTGGTGCTATCTGGAAATGCTCTGAAAAGGAGGAAACTCTTGAAAGAAAGCATAATGCATTGTGAAAAAAACCAGGACTGGGATTTGGTATTTTGTCAATGATTAGTTTGTATGACCATATAAAATTACCCTAAAGCTCCTGTGAAGCCACATGATTTAAATTTGCTAATTTCCCCCCAAAGCATTTTATCTAAAAATTATAACTTTAGTATATGATTATTCCCCATTATTTTTTAATATACAAAATTAATTACAGGATTTCTTTGTCATGTCTTTAATTATAATACAAAAAGGTGATTGGAGTTGTCTTTGTAGTTGATTTAGAAAACGTTGGATTGAGTACTATTGAAAATCTAATTTAAAGTACTTTTTATCTTGTTATCTGATTCTGTTTTAAAATTATATTTTCAGGCCCTTTTTGCAAAGTACAGTTATTTCTGGATCATTTTTTTACTAATTTATGTCAGTGAGTTCTCAGTCCCTAACTGCAGAGGCATCTATATGCTATTTGAAACTAGAGACCTATACCCCAGTTTTTTTGATATTGCCCTCCTTTTGGAAAAGGCCTACTATTAACAGAGTAAGCTTTAACTGCTTAGACTTTCTTGGACTTTTTCCGGCTAATATATTCTTTATTTAAATTTTTGGATTGTGATTAAGGTATGGTAGATAGTAAAATTAAGTGTGTTTTGCCATGGAGTAACTTTTAAAATAAGTGTATCATTAAGAATAAAGAAACAGATCATGGCTTTACTCTTTCTCTTTTTTAGTTGGCCAAGTAAAATTTGATCCTCCCTTAAGGAAAGAGACAGAACCACATCATGAACTTGTAAGTAGTGTAGTCTTGGAATGTTAACACTAAAAGTAAATGTTTTAATTGGTCTTTATGATACATTGGAACTGACTTAAAAAGCTAGTTATTAATATTTTCTAAAGCATTTGGGGAAATAAAAAGGTAAGTCATTCTGAAATTCAGAATAAATAAATCTGTGTTGCTGAGATTGAATATTTTCAAAATTATTTAGGAGAAACTTACTGGTTTTACCAGTCTCTAAATCACTGTTTTTAATGCTGGCTCTTTAATTTTTTTCATTTTTGTTTCTCATTTTGAGTAGCTTTTGTGTATGTATTTATTAGGATAAATGCTGTAGTATTAAACTAAAATGTTTGGTCAATAAAAGCCCATCTTCTCACTAAATTTTTGGACTGTCTTTTGAGTGTGAGCCAGTTTTTTAAACATCAGAGTAGAGTCACATCTGTTTGGAGTACTAAAGCTCAGGAGAGAGTAGGCATACATAGTAGATCAAGTTTGTCATTCATTTAAGGCTTGCTAACTGTATGAACTTCCTTTTCATGATTCTTTTTGTTAATGTTTTAGACTCCTTTCCAGATACATGATATATTAGATGTAGTCTTAGAAGCAAAATGCTTTGCAAGTATTTGAGATGTTACTATTCTATGGAAGAATAAAACATGAGACTTAAAAAATAAACAGAATTAACCCTAAATAATTACTTTACCAGAGCTCCAGCTTATGTTACTTTTTTCTTTCTTTTTAATAACAAGAAGAAAGTAACTGTTAATAAGTACTAAGGGTTGAAGTGGAAACTTCCTTCTTACATTTAAGTTAACCCACTTGACTAAAGGCACACAGAGGGAGTATTTAACCTTTAATTTTTGGAGTTATTTTAATTCAGTATACCAGCATGGAAGAACGGAATGTTAAAGAAAAATTCTTAAAATGATCATATTAAATACTGAAGCCTGACATTTATGTAGAAGATGGAAAAGGTTAAGAAGAAAAAGTAGTCATGATGTTTATTAATGCTAATTGTATTTTGTTAAGGCAGTTTATTTGCTCTTTCTCTTTTTAAGTTGGCATTGCATGTATTTAAGTTCTGCGCTAATTTAGTAACTGCATTATAGAGCAAATTTGTTGCAGCGTTGCTTTTTTAGAAACCTTTTAATATGATTTGACTTTGCATTTGCCTTAACAAAATTATGTTAGCAGGACTTACTTCAGTTAAGAAAGTTTCCCTTTGTGAATTTGTGGCTTTTAGTGTAAGTGTAAATAACTTGGGTTTCTTGGTCTCTGCTAAACAGCCCGACAGTGATGATTTTTTGGACAGTTCAGAAGAAATATACTACACTGCAAGATCTAATCTGGTATTTCTTATCTTCTGATTTTCTTGTCAGCATTGTTTCAGTCTTAATTGTTTGTTTTATTTTTTTATCAAACACTTTGTCAAATTTTAATGAACCAGTTTTAGCATTGTTTTATAACATCCTGCTATATTAAGTATTATAGCAATTTTTTCCATTACAAGTTAAATACATTTACTCAAATACATAATGTTACAATAAAAAATAAAAATATTTTTCTTTTTTATGAAAAAAATTTAATTTTCTGACTCAAATATGAGTTTTAATTAAATTTCCCTATAAAAATATCCAGTTTTAATGAACTAGGACCCATCCACATACAGTAAGTCCTCAGGTTACATCTGAGATCCGTTCCTACGGCGCGACATAACGCGATTTTCACTGTAATCAGGATCCACCTGCATAAGCACCTGCGTCACTCACGTGGAGTACATACACAGCAGCAATGAAGTGAAACAGTAAAAAAAACTTAAAAGAAAGACAATAATTCCTGACCTTTACTTGTGGTAAATAAATAATAGAAAACATAAAGCACGTGGTGTACATATGTCGAAATGACGGAACTTTTTTTTTTTTATAAATAAATGGGAGATGGTGACATAACCACGAAACAACGTACGTCGAGTCCGACGTAACCTGAGGACTGCCTGTATATACATATTCATTCATATATGTAAAATTATTTATATATTGCATAATTAGGCATATATATCATTTTAAGAAATAATTTACCCCTTACTAACAAAGAAAACAGTCTTAGATGAAATTATAGCTCGGTAGGTAGCATTATGTAATATCCGTTTTTCTCAGGCCAAAATTTGGATTATAAAGCCCCCTTGAAGTTATAAATATTAAGACTATCTTACCATTAGGGAAGAAAAGATGGGACATTAGCCCTGGTGAATATTAAATAAATAATACTTTTAATAGTTGCTATTTCTACTTCTGTAGCTGGCCAGGTTGCCTTTATACTTACTTCTAGATTTCACTTTTCTGCCTTTTCAGTCGAATTTTCCTTATCTTTTCTTCCTCTCTGCTTCAGTAACATATCTCTTTCAATTCTGGTTGATTTAAATGATTCTTAACATAAATCCTTAAATCTGTGCCCTCAAATATTTGTAGAACATAAAAGAGATTTTAGAAATAATTTCTAGCCCTAGCTAGTTCGGCTTAGTGGAGAGAGCGTTGGCCTGCAGACCAAAGGTCCCGGGTTTGATTCCAGTCAAGGGCACGTACCTAGATTGCAGGCTCCTCCTTGGCCCAGGCCCTGGTCGGAGCTCATGTAGGAGGCAACCAATTGATGTGTTTCTCTCACATCGCTATTTCCCTCTGTCTTTCCCTCTCTCTTCCACTTTCTCTAAAAATCAATGGGAAAATATCCTCGGGTGAGGATTAAAAAAAAAAGAAAGAAAGAAATAATTTCTCTTAGGGCAGTTGCTGTCTCGATGGACAAAAAATACTTGTACATATAAACTGTTAGCTATGCAACAAAATATGTAGTGGATTGCCAAAACTTTGCCAGGTGGTTACTTGTGGTGACTGTTGTTGAGGAGAGGCTAACATATCATTGGTATAATAGACATCAGAGAATAAGAAAAGCTTTTGGGTTAATGTGGTTTGTTTGGCTTCTGGGAGGGACTAAGATTGATTTCAGTATTGTGTAGGAGCCATTATAAGTTCTTCAGTAAGAAAGTGGATACATAAATACCTCCTGTGTTTCATGGGAATTAATGTAGAGACAGTCATTGGCACAGTTTTGAGAGATGGCAGATAGCTGAAATTATGAAGTGTCATACTACTGCTGTAATTATGGGATTAGCTCAAAAGAGGGAGATTGAAGTAATCAAAGAGGAAATGATTGATGGAACCATGAGATGTCCTGTGTTCCCCAGCTAGGTCTGATTAAAGAAAAAGGGCAAAAAACTGGTTACTGCTATGGGTGGATGTCTGTGTTTTGCAGTCAAAGGTAGAACCAGCCTTGGAGGTAGGGAAGAAGCAGTTGAAAAGCAAGAAGAGTCAGTAGATGCACTGTCACAAAAGAAAGAAAGATACATCAGATGGCCCAGAGAGACCAGAAAGTGTGAGGATTGAGGATTAACCGTCCAAGGAGGCAAATGAGAAGGAATGTCTGAAGAAAACACTGTCAATGATTTCTGGATTGAAAATTTCTCTAGAATTGGACATAAGTAGGCTAGAAAGACAGAAACGTGTTGTGGAAATAAAAGATTACAGAACCCAAAGTTTAGATTAATATTCTCCAGGTAAGACAATTACAGCACGAGAAACACAATACCTTAGAACAGTGATCAGCAAACTGCGGCTCTTTGGCCCCTTGAGTGTGGCTCTTCCACAAAATAGCACGGCCTGGGCGAGTCTATTTTGAAGAAGTGGCGTTAGAAGAAGTTTAAGTTTAAAAAATTTGGCTCTCAAAAGAAATTTCAATCGTTGTACTGTTGATATTTGGCTCTGTTGACTAATGAGTTTGCCGACCACTGCCTTAGAATTACAATACTCTTTTCTGTACCTGTGCTGAACTAGCCTAGTAACTTGAATAAGTTATCATGGCTCTGTTCCCTAGAACTAGCCCCTCTCCAAATAATCAGGAATTTCTTAAGAGCGAGGGAACAGTTGGTGGGATCTTGTGACAGAGGAGGGCATTAGGGACAGATAACTTGTGGTAGGAGAGTGAATGAAATATTTGTCAGATCCTGACATTTATAAAATCAACCTTTAAACGCACTTCTAATGATGATAAAAGCTAACACTTATCTAAGAAGTTTTTATATGCCAGACATTCTAAAACACTTTAAATACATTAACTTATGTCTTACAAATGAGAGAATTTAAGGTGCAAAGAAGCTGACATTGGTCTTGCCACTTAGCTAAATAATAGCAGATCTGGGATTTGACCTAAGCCGCCTGGCTCAGTAATTCATACCTAAACCACTATGTAGGTCCTGTATTGCAACCATGACCACTATTGGTCTCCAAAACATTTTCATCTTCCCAAACTACAACTCCTTACCCATTAAACAATAACTCTCATCCTCCCTTCCCCCAAGGCTGTGGCAGCCATCATTCTATTTTCTGTCTCTTTGGTTTTGTTCGTACTCCAGTTACCTTATATAATTGGAACCCTAGAACGTTTGTCCCTTTGTGACTGGCTCCCTTTACTTAGCAAAATGTCATCACATCTTCAGGATTCATCCATGTTGTAGCATTTGTCAGAATTTCCTTTTTTTAAGACTGAATAATATTCCATTGTACATATAGACCACATTTTGTTTATTCATTGATTACTGTGAATAATACTGCTATGAACATGGATTACAAATATCTGTCAAATCTGTGCTTTCCTAGGTATATAAATAGATTGGGACTTGTTAGATCACATGATAATTCTACATTTAATATGTTTGGGGAACAGCCATACAGTTTTCCATAGCAGCCACATCATTTTATAGTTCCTACCAGCAGTTCACAAGGGTTCCAATTTCTCTGCTTCCATCAACACTTGTTCTTTTGTGGCAGGAGAAAGGGAGGTTTTTGTTTTTGTTTTTTAAGTAATAGCCATCCTAACGGGTTTGACCTGTCCTTAGTAATTTCAGCCCCCGAATTTCATCAGTCCTAAATTTTAGCACTGCGAACAAGATTTTATGTCCTACAAATACTTGTTGCTGGCGCCTAGAAAGCACATGAGCCCAGAATGTTTGGCTGCCATCTTAGTGGGCAGTTGCCACCAAGATTACAGCCCGAAGTTCTTTAGGACCCAGAAAAACGTTTACTCCCTTGTAAAAAGCCTGCTGCCTAGAAGTTTGGTGTCATCGGTGCTTTCTGGTTGTTTTAAATGCTAAGTGTATTTATTTTATGATTTTGTAAATGAATTTTGAATGTAACACCTCAATTTTCATTACTACAATAAAATGATTTTTTAAAAAAAAATCAGGCAGCCCTGACCAGTTTGGCTCAGTGGATAGAGCGTCGGCCTGCGGACTGAGGGGTCCCGGGTTCGGTTCCGGTCAAGGGCATGTACCTGGGTTGTGGGCACATCCCCAGTGGGAGGTGTGCAGGAGGCAGCTGATCAGTGTTTCTCTCTCATCGATGTTTCTAGCTCTCTATCCCTCTCCCTTCCTCTCTATAAAAATATCAATAAAATATATTTAAAAAAAAAAGAAATCAATAAAATATATTTTTTTAAAAAATCAGGCAATGATAATACATGGAACCAGAAGAACAGAGCTTAATTTTTAGGCTTGTTAGTGCATAAAAAGTTCTTTAAATTTTAAAAGATGCCCAAGTTAAAAACAAAAACCTCATTATAATGTGATAATTAAATAGTAACAGTTTTGCCCATAACTATACAGATGTGTTTACCTGATCTGTCTTTAAATTAAAAGAATATTACACATCTGTTCAGCTGATGCCAATTTTTAAAATTTTGCCCAATTTTACTGTATATTTTGGCCCATTATAATGAAAAATATATCTAAAGTTAATTGTATGTGAAACACTATGTTAGTTGCTATGGAGGAACATGAATAGTTATATAATTATTACTCGGAAGAAACTTAGTCTACTTAAGGAAATAAAATATTTAAGTTAGAATTAAAAACATGTTAGGAAGATAATAACCAATTGATTGTTATCAATAATTATAATAAAAGTACTTTGAAATTATTCCTGAATTAGGTCAAAATTAAAGTCTATAAAGTTATATTTATTCTATAAAAGAAATAGTAAATGCCAACTTTACTTATTTTAAATCTGTTAAACTATCTATACTAATAATAGCCTAGGTCAGTGGTCGGCAAACTGCGGTTCACGAGCCACATGCGGCTCTTTGGCCCCTTGAGTGTGGCTCTGCCACAAAATACCACGGCCTGGGCGAGTCTATTTTGAAGAAGTGGCGTTAGAAGAAGTTTAAGTTTAAAAAATTTGGCTCTCAAAAGAAATTTCAATCGTTGTACTGTTGATATTTGGCTCTGTTGTCTGATGAGTTTGCCGACCACTGGCCTAGGTGGTAGTCACGCCCTCATGCCGTGATGCCCTCATGCCATCACAATCCATCACCAGGAGGCTGCATGTGCAGTGGGCGCACACGGGTGGGCGGGGACTTGACACTGGTGTGCGGCGTGGAGGCGGGACCTCCGGCTCTGACCTACCTCTTTGGAACAATCCTAGGAGCCCCCAGATGGGTGGGTGGGGCCTACCTCTTTGGGGCGATCGATCGTGGGGCTCCTGCACTGTGAGAGGGCACGGGTCAGGCTGGGGGACCCCCCCCACCACCAAGTGCACAAATTTCGTGCACCGGGCCTCTAGTTACTTATTACAGAATGTATGTTGTGTGGTCACTTTTCTTACCTAATATTGAAGACAACTTCTAAGGAGACCTCATTTCATAATTGCTCAATGGTAGGACATTCTCCAGAATGTCAAACCTGACCTGCTAGTGTTCATTTCCAAGCTTGCTGTACAGAAGTCATGTTACTCAGTTTGAGCTTCCTTAAAAGTCTTCTGGTTTTATTAGTCAGAATACTGACTGCTTGATCAGTATTCTGACTCCACTTCCTTTTCTGAGTTTTTAAGAAATAAAAAAAATAAAACTTTTTGAATTATCCAGGATTCAATTCCTTTTTACTCCTGTAAATTATCTACCACATTAAAAGGTATCTAACGATTTTATTTGTTCCACAATTCTCTCATTTTTTATGTTAAAAAGTTTTCCTCTTCTGCTGTGTTCTTTTTTCTTGGGTAAAATAAATTGGTGAAGTACTTTCTCTCTGTTTTTGTAGCCAACTGTATCAATTCTATTAACTTCCTGCTGTTTTCTCATCAGGTAGATAGACTTTATAATCTCCTGGGGGGGTATTAAAAAATCAATAATGTCTTCTTGATCATATATTTTCTTTTTCCAGTATTCTCGTCACATCCTTTTATTCTTTTTCATTCTTTTCTGGCACCATATTTTCTTAGAGACTTTATCCTAGGTTTAGGAATACACCCCCATTCATTAAAATGAACCACGGAAGTTTGGACTTTGTGGCTCAGAAAGATATTTTAATTGAGCTGGGTAGACCATCTTAAATTTTCATTGGGTTGAATCTGTACTAGGCTATTGCATGTTTTCAGTCCATGTTGTTACTTACTGACCTTGACTATGTTGTTAAGTATTGTCATTCACTAATAAGTTGATGCCTGATTTATGCAACTAATATTTTTATGTCTGTCCTAGCATGTTCAAATGTATTCTTATTTAGCTTATTTAGCCCATGTTTTACTCATCTAGGGTATATTTTGAGTGCCTTTCCAAGAATAATTTTGGTAGCGTTATCTGTTACAGAATAGCTTTCAAGTCCTTTTAAAAAGGGTTGTAGATCCGCTTTTCTTAGACTACCCTAAAGATAACATAAATAATTACTAACTTTGCCCAGGTTTTACTTTTTTTTTCTATTTCTTTTAATTTTTCTTGTCTGATTTACTATCTGAATTCCTACTATTTAATAGGTGCTTGGTAAATAATATCTGAATTAAAGAGGATTAGATAATTATTAGAAGGACTTGGTGTAATTTTTTTACTTGATGACATGGCCAGTACATTGTTTATGTTCCATGTTTGCTGAAACATAACAGAACCTGATTTACAGGGAAGGAATTTATAAAGAACAAGCCCCTTTAAGTCTCAGCTTTCCTGGGAGGGCTTCACACATGGCCCAGTGAATCACCAGCCTTGGTCTGTCTACAACCTGAACGATGTCAGTTGTTTTTAGACTTACCTTCTAAGTGCACTGATGGTCTCAATTTATTTTCCCCCCAATCATTATCATCAACTTGGTAGTTGTCACGTCTGCGTTTAAGGAACAGAAGTATATGCTTTGGGAAGCTGTCATTGATTAAAGGTTTAAGAGATTATTGGCTAAAGATATTGCTGGTCTGTAGAGGCCCAGTTATCTATAGCTGAAGAAAACAAACTTGAATTGGAAAGTGAATTGATTGAGAGAGTACTTCTCTTTACTGAATATCAACGTTTAAAAGTTCCGTATACAGTCATGACCAATTAACTTGTTCAGCATAATAATGTGTGACTGTCTCATGATAACAGTGATTTTATTCTATTAAGATCCATCATTACTAATTAGAGAATAGGTATCTCTTTTCATTAGAATTTCATGTGATACCAGTGTGACAGTTGAATAATCTCTTTTGTTTATGATATACTATCTTTTCTCTCACTAGTAAGAATATTTATTATTATGCGTGGAAGAACACAAACATTGAAAAAGACAAAATTGGATTTTTATTTTTATCAGATATTTTTTTTGACAGGTCTTATAATACATGTTAAAGTACTTTCCATTTAAATGTAATGTATTGCTTAGAATCCTCTCAGGATTCTAGGCTTAGTAGTATTGTGACCTAGAGTTATTTTCATGTATATATTAACTAGAGGCCCGATGCACGAATTTGTGCAAGGGGCTCGGCCCTCGCAGCCCCGACTTCATCCGGAAAGACATCCGGCCTAAATAGTATATTGCACTTTTATTGTTATGGATGAGGCTGAAGTGTTAGTTATCCTATATAATAAAAGGCTAATATGCAAATTGACCGAACAGAGGAACCAGTGGTTGCAATGACGCAAACTGACCACCAGGGGGCAGATACTCAATGCAGAAGCTGCCCCCTGGTGGTCAGTGTGCTCCCACAGGGGGAGCGCCACTCAGCCAGAAGCCGAGCTCATGGCTGGCGAGCACAGTGGCGGTGGCAGGAGCCTCTCCCACCTCGGCAGCAGCACTAAGGATGTCCGACTGCCGGCTTAGGCCCGCTCCCTGGGAGTGGGCCTAAGCCGGCAGTCGGACATCCCCCGAGGGCTCCTGGACTGAGGGTGCAGGCCGGGCTGAGGGACCCCTCCGAGTGCATGAATTTCGTGCACTGGGCCTCCAGTCTATTTATAGGAAAATAAACAAATAGCATCTGAACAAGCATTTATTTAGGGCCTAGTTAATATGTGCCAGGTGTTATGCTAGTCCCTGGGCTATAGGGAAGAAAGATGGATTTAACAATTTCTCTTTGTTTGAGGAGCTCACAGCCTGGCAACTATTTTTATAGACTTGTAAATAAATTAATTAAAATGCAGAGTAATTGCTGGAGGAGAACTATGTGTTAAATACATTGGAGCCTTGGAGAAGGTTGCAGCTATCTTACTTGACAGTCTTGGAAGGCTGCTTACAGCACTCTTAAGTATACTATATTCTAGTAAAAAAAAATAGTGTTAAATATTCCCCCTTTATTATTAAAATGGTGCTTGAGATACATAGGCTTTAAGAAGAAGGGGAGAAAGGAAACTGCTTTCCATTATTGTTGAAAAGCATTTTTTTTATTTTTTATTTTTTTTTTTTTGGTCTCAAGAAGGTGTTTGAGTCGAGCACATATATATTGTTTGTACCTTTAAATTTCAATTCTTAACTCTACAACATGCAGCATTTAGTGAGAATGTTTAAATAGTTCATGAACTGCCTTTATAATATTGAAGTTTTGCTACTTACACTTAACTCTTTAAAATATATTAAAAGTCCTAACATACAATTTATAATCTTTTGCAAATCCATATATATATATATATATATATTTTACTTTAAAAGAGTAACGTATTTTATTTCTTTAAAAAATTATTATTACCTGTATAAAGCAGTTGTAGCAATGTGTGAATGTATGATAGACATAATTATTGCAGCTCTTACAAAGACAGACCAAGATTTTTGTTGTTTGTTCCCTTCTGTAATCACTTTTGCTTCATTAGAGCTTGAGAATAAAGACTTCATTTGAACTTTTTCTTTCTAAAAGCTGACTTTACAAATGTTAATTATAATAGCAATATCCTTAAACGAAACTTGCATATATTATTTAAATGAGTTCCCAGAAAAATATTGAACTTACCTTTTATTGTTGGAAGTCCTACCATGCCTTCTTTTTAAGAACATATAGCAATACAGATTTATTTGAAGTCTGGGGTTTCTCTTTTAAAACTAATGTATATTATTGCATCGTGATTTGTAAGATACTACTGTTTTACTGAATATTTTGTTTTATACTGTTAGGATCTACAACTGGAATATGGACAAGGACACCAAGGTAGTTACTTTTTAGGTACAAACAAGTAAGTAAAGTTCTTTTAAAATTAAATTTAAATCAGGGATAATTAAGTTGCTTTAAAATATTATATTTTAATAATTATAATACTAAATAATTATAGTAGTAAAATAGTTTGTAGATATATTTCATAAAATACATTTAACTTTGTTTTACTGCTACTTTGCTAATCATTTAATCAATAATTGTTATAATGGGACAATCACCTTAAATTTTTTACATCAAGCTACTTTGTAGATCTCTAGAGAAAACTAAGTATATTCCAAATGAGGATAAATATATGTTTAAGCAATTTATTTCTTTTATTTGTAAAGACTGTCTGTTCCTTATAAAACTTGCTTTGGTATGTCTCTTAGATGTGTTGGCCTCTGAAAACAGCTGGAAATATTCACACTGTTTAGAAATCTTAATATTTTAGCTGGTAAGAGTCTTTTAAAAAGTGAACAGTAATTAAAATGTGTCTAAAGTCTTGAAAGGTAATTATGCAAGAAATAAACCCAAATTACTTAAGGCTACTCTGTACCACGCACTATCTAGGTGGTACAGCACAGTGGTGAAAAGGCAGCTTATCAGGTGTAACAATTTCAGTTGTTCATAGGCCCGAGTTAGCAAGGTATGGGGACCAGACTGCTATTCCCCATAGATTTTCTTATTATCCTCTCATCCCTTCAACCCTCCCTCGAAGGCCCTCAATAAAATGGTTTGATTCCCCCAAAAAAGCTAGTATTATAAGGAAATATTATTTAAGTTGCCAAAATCTCCCAGCAATGTAGATATTTTAATAATCAGATCAAAATAGAATTTCAAAATATAATTTCAATTGCATTAGAGAGTTGAGACATACACACACACCCTTATTTTAAGTTAAACAGTTGACAAAGGGTGACTAAAGACAAGTAGCTCAGATTTAGTGATTATACTGTAAAATCATGTCTCTTTCTTTAAATAAATGAATCATTTAAATATGTTTTTCAACACAGAAAAAAGGCTTTGAATGACAACCTAGAGAAATGCCTTAGTTTTTATTTAAACTGAACTTCATTTAAGTACTGTAAGGTGTTTTTTATTAAATTATTATTAGTAACTTTATTTATATTTCCTAAAATGGAAAATAAGTGTGAAATTCTCCTGGTAGAAAAATAAAATTCTACCTAATAATAACTAATTGCTTTTTATAGTTTGTCCTAATTTGTTGATAGACAACAAAGGAAAGTTTGTCTCATAGTGATTTAGCAAATGAAAAGTTTATGTATTTTTTATGTTATTTTGTCTAAATTTGAGGTCACTGGTTTTAAGGCCCTTGTTAGTAAATTTCGATATGTTTTAAGAGACAGGGTAATTTGGAAAGATATTTCATTTACCTTTCTTGGATTCATTTAAAATATCTTTTTAAATGGCATACTTGCAAAAATAACCAAAAAAAAATTATATATATATAGTCCATCTCTAAATGATTTTCCAGATTCCTTAGTTTCCATTTTCTGATTTTTATCTGTTAGACATTTTCATAGTATATCGTTACTTTGGCTAGGTAAAATATTAATAATTTGCCCAACCTTCATTTTTTTGATTAATTGGATCCCTGCTTAAGGAACTGTATTCTATATAACGAATTACTGGCAAGGTAGGTTGGCCAAAAGTTTGACCTTGGGCTGTGTTTCGTGTACAGGTACATATACATACATGTGACATGAGCATGGATGTAGCACTTCTCTTACTGTACTGATATGTCTGCTTTATCCTTGTGACTAGGCAGTGTTTTAAAACTCACAGGATTTCCTGCTTTCTCCATAGGTGATCAGGCAGACAGATTTTCATTTCTGGGTTTCTATGTATTACAGACCATGTGGCAACTATATAAGATAGTTGTTATTTTTTTAATAAATGCCTACATATTTTGACTTATTGAGTGGTTTTCTTTTATTATATATTATTGAGGTCAACTTTTCTGATCATTTAAAACCAACAAAGTATTATTTTTAAAGAAAGTTCTAAATTATTTGTGATTTTTTAATGTAGCACAAAAATTCTAAAGATAAATTCTCTTTTAGAAAAGACCTAAATAGTAGTGAAGAGAGTAAATTGAATTATACAATTCCTGGCACAATTGAATGTAGTAGTAGTAAAGACCAGAATTGTCTCTTTCTGTAAGCCATTAAGACTAAGAAATTTACCTCAGTTTCTCTAGTAAAATGGGGATTATAATAGTACCTTCTTTTGGGGTGAAATGAAATAGTCATTGTAAAACATTTGGCATATTTATGGTTTAGTAAGTACTTACTAGTTGCCCTTATTTGTAGTATTTACTCAGTAATTGTTGATTGTAAGATCAAGTGAAATAAGTGAATAAAACTGCTCTTTTGGTTTTAGAGAAACAGGGAGTGGTTTTGTTTCCAAATATAATCAGGGCAGTACTTTATAGATTGTTTTGAACCAGTTAGACGATTTTGAAAGACTTGAGTAGTCAGCAGCATGAATTCCCTAGTTAATTCAGATATGCTAAATATTTTTGGCAGTTTTGTGTGGTTTTTTTACTTCCAGATTATTTTCTTCACATGATCAGTTAAATCTATATTTGCATACAGTTCCATTTTTAAACTTATTCAAATTTTTAAATCATTTTAGGTTGATTTAGTAATTTAGTATCTGAGGGCATCAGTGTTGTTTTGTTCATTACTTTCTAAAAATTCCGTAATAGAATAATGAAGTGGACTAGTGAATAGTGACATTGTTTATTGTATAGGACCCAGTCTTGATGATTAAATCAGCATCACATTTTTCTCCAGTGCTCTCCAGATATAGTATTTACTGTAAATTAACATTTTAGCAAATTTAGCCATGTTTTATTTTCTCTTTTATAAAGCCTGAAAAGCAAATGTATTCTACTTTTCATTAATACTTAATGACATCTTTAACTTGACTAACAAAAAAGTCTTAACACATAGTAGGAGATTTATAAGTAAATGAATAAAAAATATAGATGGGTCCATGGCCATAGATTAGCCACTTTTTCATGTTCTCTTAGTCAGCTTTTTTCTCTTAGAGAACCTAGAAAAGTGGAATGCCATATAAGTTCAGTTACACAGGGTAACTAAAAATAAACTACATTTAAATTCTCCTCTTAATTATTCTCAAATCCTGATATTCCCTACTGGAAAAAAATGCTTCAAAAAATATTGTCATATGCTCAAGAAAATGTTTTTCTTTTCACATCTTTTGAAAGGATATGAAAGCCCACTGTATAGTTCAAAGATATTATGTTTAATTTAGTAAAATAGTTTAAAGCAGCGCTTCTTAAAATTTAGTCTCAGAATCCTTTTACAGTCTTAAAATACTATTGGGGACTCCAGTGAGTTTTTTGTTAATATAGGTTATAACTGTGAATATTTATATTATTAGAAATGTAAACAGAGAACTTTTCAAAGTATTTATTCTAATAGTAATATACCTATTGCATGTTATCATAGGTAGCATTTTTATTATTTAATTCACATGCCACCTTTATGGCACCGCCTTCCCAATACCACTCGATTCTTCTCATGAGAGTTAGAAGCAGCAAATAATTGCAAGAAGGTATTATATAGGTCAGTGTAATACAACAAACTTTGTTGAGGTCAACTAATAACATTTTTTATGAAGAATGCTCTTTTTTCTGAAATAAAATAATATTAGTAAGAAAAGTACTTTTTTTTTTTTCCTATCTCCTTAATGTCTGGCTTAATAGAAGACAGCTGGTTTCTCATGTCTGCTGCTAATCTGTTATGATATCATCTATATAAATAAAAGCCTAAGCAACCTTTACAGCCGGAGGACCAGCCGGTAGATGACGTGCACTGACCACAGTCAACCTTCCCCGGCTGGCTGGCCCCGATCGGCCGGGAGGGACCCCACCTGTGCACAAACTCATGCACCGGCCTCTAGTGTTCTTGATAGTCTAGAAAACTAGAGTTGAATTTTCAATGAAAGAATAAGAATGAAAAAGTAAAAACTTTAGTATTATGAAAATAGTGTTGACCTTGCAGACCTTCTACAGGAGACTAAGACTCCCAGGATCTCCAGACCACATTTTGAGAATTGCAGGTTTAAAGAAATGTTTAGTCAGTAATAATAAAGAAAACACTAATTGAATACTTACTATGTTCTAAATTACTATTCTAAGCATTTTACCTATATTAATGCATTGTATCTTCAGATATATGAACATTTGACATCATGTATATTGTAATTCCCATTTTCCTGATGTGGAAACTGAAGCATAGGGAAATCAAAGTGACTTATTGCAGGCCATGTAGCTTACAGTGGCCAAGGCAGGAGTCAGACTCGGGCTGTCTTTGCTTCACAACCCGGCATCGTTTTGCTAAACTGCCTTTAGGCAGAGATGCTCCTGCCTTCCTGGTGGTAGGCCAGAAAGAGCTTTGTGATTAAGGTAATACATTGACTGAAGTACCTCACTTCCTTTATCTGCAAAGTAGGATCCAGATTTAGAACTTGGTCGTTTTTCAAATTTAGATCATTAAGCTGGCCTAATTAAAATTTGATGGCTAAAATATATTCAATTAATTGCTTATACCAGCTTTCAATTTCTCTGGTTTTACATTTTGATAAATCTAATGGCAGTTTTTCCCCAATATATATAGGAAGGAAAAATGATTAGAAGGTACTACCTTCTAGCTTTTGAGAGAGTAAATTTTCTGCTGAATACTTTTGCCTTAGTCACCATATTTCTCTCTGTTCCATTAGTTTTAGGGAGACTATTGAGATTTTATGCTTGCAGAGTATAATACAGGAGACAGGCTGCATGAGCTTGCAGTGGAAAAAAGTAAAGGGACTTCAGAAATGCCATGAGTTCTCTCTTACCCTCCTGAGTAGCAGGTTTTATAAATTGCTCCTAATGATAAAACCCTCACACCTGGTCTGATACAGGCTTAGTCTCCCAAAAGTGTAAATATGTTTGCCAGTCCACCACTGGAGAGCAGATATTCAGGTAAGTGAGTGTGTTCTGTGGAAACAGAGTGCTACTACATTCATGTATTCACATCACATGCATGCGTGCTTCTGCAGAGAGAGCCAACATGTTGAGTTTCATTTTGTAGGATTGCCTGAGAGCATGATGTTTTTTTAAAGTGTGTCACCTTCCTTACTTTAAGAAAAAGAAAATGTAATTTCAGGTGTCACGTAAATATTCCAGGTAAATTTGAATCCTGGAAGCTCCTGACTATGACCCTGCAATTATTGTTTTGTCAGTTCTATTGTGGCATTTTGTGGTGGGTTGTGCTCTGTTGGAATTGGTATTTTTCAGTAACATTAGGGTTTATTTTGTTCATTTGAAATACATATATAGAGACATTAGCAACAGAAAATAGAGGTAGCTCATTAAATATAACTTGATGCTTTATGGTATTGAGATAATCATTGTAGCATATTTCTAGTAAATATTAAAAAAGTAATTTTTGCCAATAAGGTTAAAATGATGAAGATATATACTTATTGCTTGCTTAATTCACATTGCTTTTTTTTTTTTTTTTTTTTTTTTCCTTTAAGGAGTCTTCTGAAGTCTGTTGAAGAAGAATTACATCAGCGGTAATTTTACTTTTTGTTTTGTTTTTTTAATCCTCACCTGAGGAGTGAGGATATTTTTTCCATTGGTTTTTTTTAGAGAGAGTGGAAGGGAAAGGGAAGGAGAGAGAGAGAAACATGTATGTGAGAGACACATCGATTGGTTGCCTCCCACATGCGCTCTGACTTGGGGTGGGGATGGAACCTGCAACCCAGGTCCATGCCCTTGACTGGGGAATTGAACCCTGAGACCCTCCGGTGCACAGGCTGATGCTCTAACCACTTAGCAACTCCAGCCAGGGTGGTAATTTTACTTTTTAATTAAGCTTAAAATACTTTGTCACAGATGAGTCGTCTGTTTGTTCCCTTCTCTGACATGTAGCCTTAAGATCATTTTTGTTGTTACTGGTGTTTTAACTCTGTAAGGATGTAGAAGTAAAATTCTGTCTTGCAGTTTTCTAAAATTTCTTCTTAAGCTATTTTGGTCAAGTTCACTTAGTAACAATGGAACTATCCTTCTTTATCTTTAGAGGGCATGTGGCACATTTAGAAGATGATGAAGGGGATGATGATGAATCTAAACAGTACGTTCTGTTTTGATTTTTAGTAAAAGAGAAAGTATCATGTGCTCTGATTTCATAAGTCTGACAGCCTAATATTGACAGTAATTTTAATGTCATTGGTAATGTAGTATTATGAGTTGTAGCACAGCTTCTTTCCTTTTTCTGTTTTAGTTGTATTAGTCTGCTCCATCACCCTTAATAAAATATCATAGATTGGTGGTTTAAACAGGATTTATTTCTCACGGTTCTGGAGGCTGGGAAGTTGGAGCTCAAGCTGCTGACCAGTTTAATTCCTGGTGTAGCGCTCTTCCAGGCTTGCAGACAGCTGCCTTCTCAGCATGTCCTCAGGTGGGCTCTCCTCAGCGTGTACAGGCAGAGAGAACTCTCTCTCCCTCTCCTTACAAAGCCACTAATCCTATTCGAGTACGACTTGACTCTTAGGATCTCAATTAACTTTCATTACCTCCCAAAAGCACTACCATCTCCAGATATAATCACATCAGAGTTAGGACCTCAACATACAATTTTGAGGTGACACAATTCAGTCCATATTATTGTGCCCCTCATTCCCCAAAATTTATGTCCTTAACACATGCAAAATATAGTCATTCTAAAAGTCTTAGCTCTTTCCAGCGTCAACTCTAAAGTCATAATAAATCAATTCAGTTTAGATCTAATGATCTATGGATCACCTTCAGAATTATTTTTTCTCTCTTAAAGAGTATGCACGTTCAGAAATCTCTGTCCATCCTGTTTTATAAAATCCAAGGAGTTCCCAGCCTTCCTTTGTATTTGTCTCATCTCCATCCCCTTCCGTTCAAGCTGCCAGTGTTTGTGCTGGTAAAATCCCATAAATTCCGTATTGAGTGACAGTCCAGCCACACTCTTGGTGCTCTCTTCAGAACATGCTTTCTCATGCTATCCGTTTCTGAGGTAATAGGGATAGGCTGAGAATTTTTCAAATTTCAAGTGCTAGTTTCTCTTTTCTTGGCATTTTTTTCTTCAGTTCATCTCTTTTATTTCATTATAAGCAAGCCACTCCGTCAGCACTTTGCTTAGAAATCTCAGCTAAATATCTCATTTCATTACTTTGAATTTTTACCTTCCACAAAACACCAGAACATAATTCAGCCAAATTCCCTGACTCTTTATAATAAAGATCATCTTTCCTCCAGTTTGCAGTAACATTTTCGTTAAAGACCTGACCAGAGTGGCCTTTAACGACATTCTGTTGATGATTATTTATGTACAAGAGGCCCAGTGCACGAAATTCGTGCACTCCGTGGGGGTTCCCTCAGCCCGGCCTGCGCCCTCTCACAGTCCAGGAGCCCCGCGATCGAACGCCCCAAAGAAGTAGGCCCTGCCTACGTGGCCAGGGCTCCGCGATGGATCACCCCCACAGAGGGAGGCCCTGCCCACCCGCCTCAGCACCACTGGTTAGCATGGGCCTCCCTCTTTGGGACAATCAGTCACAGAGCCCCAAAGAGGGAGGCCTGCCTACCGGCCGGGGCTCCACGATGGATCACCTACCGCCGCAGCACCAGCGCGGGGTAGCCTGGGCCTCCCTCTTTGGGACAATCAGTCACAGAGCCCCAAAGAGGGAGGCCTGCCTACTGGCTGGGGCTCCACGATGGATCACCTACCACCGCAGCACCGCCGCGGGGTAGCCTGGGCCTCTCTCTTTGGGGCAACTGATAGTGCCCTGTGGAGGGAAGCCCTGCCCACCCGCCATAGCCCACTGGTCAGTGGCCTGGGCCTCCCTCTGCAGGGCAATCATGGGGCGATGGCTGGGCCCCTGACCAATCTCATTGCACCTGTATTGGCTGGCCTGGCGCCAGTGGCTAGCATAGTGTGGTTGTTCAGATGGTCATTCCACTGTTCAGCCGTTTGGTTGATTTGCATATTATGCTTTTATTATTACAGATTCTATAAGAAGATGGAAGCTTTTTCACAAGCTCTCCTCTTTTCTTTTTTTTACTTATAACCAGGCTTGCTTTTTAAAAAATCCTATGTAATAAAAGCCTAATATGCTGTGTGCAGTTGTCCAGTTGTCTGTTCAACCAATCAAAGCATAATATGCTAATGATATGCTAAGACTGCTCAACTGCTCACTATGATGTGCACTGACCACCAGGGGGTAGATAGTCAACAAGTTGCTATGACGTGCACTGACCACCAGGGAGCAGACGCTCCAACCAGTAGGTTAACTTGCTGCTGGGGTCAGGTCGATTGGGACTGAACAAGATGATCTAGACACACCCTGGAGCCCTCCCGCAGTCCCTCTCCGGCTGACCAACCTCCCGCATCCCTCCCCCAGCCCTGATCATGCACTGGTAGGGTGCCTCGGCCTGGCCTCTACCCTCACAATACAGGATGTTGGAGAGCCGGTTTCAGCGCAATCCTGCCAAGGCCAAGGGACCCCACTGGTACACGAATTCGTATACCGGGCCTCTAGTATCCTATCTAATAAAAGTAATATGCAAATTGACCATACCTCCGCTATACCCACAAGCCACACCCACCAGCCAATCAGGAGCAAGTATGCAAATTAACCCAACCAAGATGGCTGCAGCCACAGAGTGAGCAGGAGGCTTGGGTTTCCCTGGCAATGGAGGAAGCCAAGCTTCCTGTACACCCTGGCCAGCCCAGGCCTCCGCTCAAGACTACAAAGTTTCAATTATAGAAGATAAATAAATCCCAACAAAAATGGCGGCGGCCATGGAGCGAGCAGGAGGCTTGGGTTTCCCTGGCGATGGAGGAAGCTAAGTTCCTGGCCTGCCCTGGCCTCTGCTCAAGGCCATAAAGTTTCAATTATAGAAGATAAATAAATCCCAGATACCAGGGCCTCCGCTTGGGTCGCGGGGGGGGGGGGGGGGCGTGGCCGGCCTGCAAACCGCCACAGGCCCGTCGCCCAGGCCGCCCCACACCCAAGGGAACCCCCACCCTGATACAGAACACCCTTCAGGGCAAACGAGCTGCCCCCCACCTATGCACCAGGCCTCTATCCTATCTAATAAAAGAGTAATATGCAAAGTGACTGTCACTCCAACACACAAGATGGCTGCCCCCATGTGGACACAAGATGTCCACCACAAGATGGCCAGCAGGGGAGGGCAGTTGGGAGGGACTAGGCCTGCAAGGGAGGGCAGTTGGGGCCACCGGGCCTGCAGGGAAGGGCAGTTGGGGGGGGGGGAGACCAGGCCTGCAGGGGAGGGCAGTTAGGGGTGACCAGGCCTGTAGGGGAGGGCAGTTTGGAGCAATCAGGCTGGCAGGGGAGCAGTTAGGCATCAATATGGCTGGCAGGGGAGTGATTAGGGGGTGATCAGGCAGGCAGGCGAGCAGTTGGGAGCCAGCAGTCCTGGATTGTGAGAGGGATGTCCGACTGCCTGTTTAAGCCCAATCCTACCGGGATCGTGCCTAAACGGGCAGTTGGACATCTCTCGAGTGGTCCCAGATTGGAGAGGGTGCAGGCTAGGCTGAGGGACACACACCCCCATGCACGAATTTCATGCACCGGGCCTCTAGTGTGTGTGTGTGTGTGTGTGTGTGTGTGTGTGTGTGTGTGTGTGTGTGTGTGTGTGTGTGTGTATATTGATTTCAGAGAGGAAGGGAAAGGGAGAGACAGAGATAGAAACATCAATGACAAGCACACCGAGTCCTTGGAGGCATAGGTTTTCCTTTCTACTTCACTACTATGTGACCGTGGATCAGGTCCCTTAACCTCTCTGGGCCTCATTTTCCTCATCAGAGAATTTATGCTCTATCATCTTTTAAGTTTTGTAAATGTTTTAGAAACTACAGTCCTGAATTGTAATGAATCTTAGCTTCAGTCAAATCAATTCTGTCTATAATTTCATAAAGCATGTATATTTTGATGAGGTTCATCAGAGATATTTCATATCTAACGGTAGTAAAAATATATATTACATTGTGATATATTTTATAGTATATATCATTTTGCTGTTTTTCCCTAAACCAGTGGTTGGCAAACTCATAGTCAACAGAGCCAAATATCAACAGCACAATGATTGAAATTTCTTTTGAGAGCCAAATTTTTTAAACTTAAACTTTTTCTAATGCCACTTTTTCAAAATAGATTCGCCCAGGCCGTGGTATTTTGTGGAAGAGCCACACTCAAGGGGCCAAAGAGCCACATGTGGCTCGCAAGCCACAGTTTGCCAACCACGGCCCTAAACCAATTACTTGTTTCACATTAATTAATTACCTTTCGATTGATATAAATTGTAATTGTAGTTATCTTTCCCACTTCTTATTACTGGGTAGAATTTGAAATCAAGAAAGCTTATCTACTCGGTTACTTCTGAATGATACTCCATTCAGCATAATTTGAATATTTAACAAAATATTTTAGAAAATGCCCAGTCTTAGAAAAAAGGAACTTGTTATACAATTTTTTCTTCCATAACTTTGAAAAATTAATTATAGTTTAGTAATGATTTTTTTAATAAAATAAAGAGTACTAATTCTAAACTTTTATATTTTTATAGTTCAACCATGAAAGCAAAAGTTCCACCTCCTTTGCCACCAAAGGTAGGCAGAATTATTTTTCAATTTGAAGTTGTTTGTGTATGTATGTGACTATTTGATACTGTATTAATATTTATTCTGTAGCTTATTTTCACTTGGGACCCACAAAAAAAATCATGAAGAAGTTACTAATTAATCATGATATAAGTCGATAATTGTGTTATTATTATTTCTCTTTTTTAATTATCCAACTTGCCACTTATTGTTTATTCTAAATAAGTTCTAGAAATTTGTACATGAAAATAATTATATTAATGAATTAGTAGTATTTCACTTGGTTTAGGAAACTTACTTTTTCCTAAAATATGTATATATTTTTGTATTTCAGAGAGGGAGAAAGAGAGATAGACACATCAATGATGAGAGAGATTGATTGTCTGCCTCCTGCACATCCCCTATAGGGGATTGAGCCCGCAACCAGGGCATGTGCCCTGATTGAGAATCAAACCTTGACCTCCTGGTTCATAGGTCAACACTCAACCACTGAGCTACGCCTGCCGAGCAACTTACATTTTTAAATAAGATTTTGTTCCTCAAAATCTACAATCTAGTAACTGATGCCCTGAGAATGAGTAAAGAATAGTGTTTTATCCAGATATTTAATTTTCAGAAGGTACTTTTAAATTAAAAATAGGTCAGTAATTTTCAATTTTCTTATCAATGAAATCCTTTTGCCAAACAAAAGCATCATAAAATAATAGATTATTCCAACAGATGAGAGGTTTTTTAAGATAAAAGGAGTTAATATAAATTTATTTTATAAGCTTATGCATAGCAAGTTTTAATTATAGAAGGAACTGTTTATAAAGTGAGCTGTTGATTTTATAGGTTTGAAATCATGGGTTATAAATGAGAATTAGAGTCTGATCAGTCTTGGCATCCATTATATTACTATATTTTGTTTTCATTTCTTACTTTTGAGAAAATCATGATTCACACAGATAAATAATACTGCACTTGCTTGTTTAGGTTAAATATAAAGATCTAAATCTCAAAGAGATGAGTGCTAAGTAATATTCCTATTAAGGGACATATTTATAAGAATTTATAAAGTCTCCCAACCTCCTGCTGGTGGAGGTTTCATAATTGTCCGAATAGAAAGTTTCTCAAGCATTTTTCATTAGTATTCTCCATGATGATAAAATTTTAATTGATACCTTCTTCTACCCCCAGTCTAAAAGATTAAGCATTAACATAAAAGACATTGAGTCATTTAAAAGAGACAGTTTAGATTAGTCTTGTAAGGAGCTGAATAGCCTGAATGTTTAAAATAAAAAGAGACTCATTTAAATTGAAGATAAGAAAGACCAGAATATTTTTATTTGGCAAGTCTAAGTGGGAAGGCTTGTAAGGAATTAATAGAAAGAGGTCTCTTTTTTTTCCCCTGAGAAAGCATTTTAGTGTATAATTTTAAAATATGTATTGAGATCATCTGAATCAGATAGTTGAATAACCTTGAAACTCTGCTAGTATACACAGTTTAAAAGCCTCTGATATATAATAATATTTCCTTCAGGAAAAATTCGTAATATTTTTTATGTTTAATGAAACGTGAATAATTTCATGTTTAATCATTGGTCTCCTTTTCTGTATTATTTCAGCCTAAGTCCATATTCATACCCCAGGAAAGT
The DNA here is from genome assembly GCF_963455305.1 of Plecotus auritus. Taxonomy (NCBI): domain Eukaryota; kingdom Metazoa; phylum Chordata; class Mammalia; order Chiroptera; family Vespertilionidae; genus Plecotus; species Plecotus auritus. The sequence continues at coordinate 155,272,031 of NC_137782.1, forward strand.
CATTCTACTGAGGATGATAATCAAGGAACAATCAAGAGATGTCCCATGTCAGAGAGCCCAGCTAAACCATCCCAAGTCCCACCTAGACCACCACCTCCCAGATTACCTCCACAAAAGCCTATTGCTTTAGGTAATGGGGGAAGGGAGGGTGAAAGGAGTGAAATAGGTTTTCATACCGTATGAAAAAAAACGGAGGGACTCTTTTGAGAAATTATTTGAAATTCCTTTGAGGAGGGAAGAAGGAAGGCTATAGCTCCAGAGATGTTTTCTGCCTTTTGCCTCATGGTTTAAAGTGGTTTTATGACAGGATTACCTGTGGCCTAGTTTGAGATATTTTGCCCCTTGTTTTTGATTTCCTATCTAGCCTTCCCTCTTTTGGAGAATTGTTTATGTCCATTTCATCATTTATCTGTAGTTTGGCAACAAAAGAAATTTAAACTCTGAACAAACAAGGAAAATGTGTATTGATTATAGGGTACTTCTGTTTTAGTAAAAGAATAGGATATTTTGGCTAACTCCTTTGTTTTTATTTCATTTAATTGTTTAAAAAAAATAATGGTCAGTATTTGCTGGGTATTTGCCTTAAATTAATAATAGAGGATGCTGTTTTAATACTGTAAAGTTTCTTGTGAATTATGCAAAAGAAGTTGTTAAAAAAAGAGCAATGAAAGTTTCTTTGATAACATACTCTAAATTGCTCCTTTCTTGAAAGTGTTTCTTTTTGTCTTCTTAACACGAATATATGATACAACCTGAATTTAAATTTGCCCATATGGTCCTAGTTGGTTTAGCTCAGTGAATAGAGCATCAGCCTGTGGACCAAGGTTCCAGGTTCGATTCAGGTCGAGGGCACATACTTTGGTTGTAGGCTCATTCCCGGCCCAGGCCCTGGTTGGGTCTCCTGCAGGAGGCAACCAATCAATGTGTTTCTCACGTTGGTGTTTCTCTCTGTCTTTCCCTCTCTCTTCTACTTTTACTAAAAATCAATGGAAAAATATCCTTGAGTGAGGATTAAAAAATAATAAATAAATAAATTTGCCTATATGAAAGAAATCCTAATATATAAAAAGCCAGGGGCCGTCATGACCGAAACAACCGGACAGCTGACCGAGCAGCAGTCTGCATGGGGCGACCAGGTCGGCAGGGGTATAGTGAGGGACGACCAAACAACTGAACAGCAGGCTGTGTGGGGTGACCAGGCCAGCAGGGGGGTTAGTGAGGGATGACCAAACAACTGAACAGCAGACTGCGTGGGGTGACCAGGCCAGGGGGGTGGGGGCAGTCAGGGGCGATCGGACAGGCAGGCAGGTGAGCAGTTAGGAGTCAGCGGTCCCGGATTATGAGAGGCATGTCTGACTGCCGTCAGTTGGACATCCCCTGAGGGGTCCCAGATTGGAGAGGATGCAGACTGGACTGAGGAGACCCCCCCCCCCCCATGCACGAATTTCGTACACCAGGCCTCTAGTAAAGATATAAGTAGAAGAGCACATATGTAACACTTCTTATTTCAGTGCTAAATATTCTAATTGGGTGATCCCAAATGAAGGCTGAAACTGTCACAGAAATGTTTTTCTTTCCTACATTTTCTGAGTGAAAGTTAGTCCTTTTTGTAATATATTTAAACATCTTATTGAAGGAAATGGAGTGGGCTCCTTCCAGTTAAATGGTGAACGAGATGGATCATTATATCAACAACAGAATGAACATAGAGGAACAAACCTTTCAAGGAAAGAAAAGAAAGATGTACCAGTAGGTATTTATATTCATAAAGTCTACTTGTATTGGTTTTCGTTTTCACTATTAGGTTAGGTTTGCGATTATAATTAGTGAACTACAGCAATTGTATGTTTTATAATGAATATATTGGTATTTTAGTGTATTTATAATAATATGGATTGTTTAAATCTTTAAAAAAATAACTTTGCTGTATGGTAAACTTAAATGATGGCTTTCTGTTTGAATTATTTAGGCCAATTTGTGACCTGCATGCAAGTAAACACTTAGTCTTCTTGTGATTGTTCAGAAAATAACTATTATTTTTTTCATTGTTCCTTAAAAGTCCCTTTTACGGTGTCAGGAAGTTTAGGAAACAAGGACATGGACAGATAAGGAAAACTATAGCTTCTACCCTAGGATAAATTTCTAACTGTAGATTTTCAGTTTGTGATATTACTACTCTTACCTGGAATAGCTAACAAGGAAGAAATATTAAGATTATTTTCTAGTAGATATCACTTGAAGAAAGATGAAATTAACCGTAGAAGCTATCTGTTATAAATGCAAGATAAAACACATGACATAACTATCCTATATAATCCTATATAATAAAAGGATAATATGCAAATTTACCCTAACAGCGGAACCACCGGTCACTATGATGCACACTGACCACCAGGGGGCAGACGTTCAACGCAGGAGCTGCCCCCTGGTGGTCAGTGCGCTCCCACAGGGGGAGCTCCACTCAGCCCCAAGCCGGGCTGACGGCTACGAGTGCAGCGGCTGTGGCCAGGAGCCTCTCCCGCCTCCTCGGCAGCACTAAGGATTCGGACTGACGGCTCCTGGGCTGCCAGAGGGATGTCTGACTGCCAGCTCAAGCCCGATCCCCCCTGGGAGAGGAGCCTAAGCCGGCAGGTGAACAATCCTCCGAAGGGTCACAGACTGCAAGAGGACGCAGGCCGGTCTGAGGGACTCTCCCCCCTCCACTCCGAGTGCACAAATTTTCGTGCACTGGACCTCTAGTTAAAACAAATAATATTTATCAGGGAGATTAAAAAATTTTAACATTTATAAGGAATTTGCTCTTCATCATCGGAAGACAAATCTATTGTCATAGAACTTAAAACAACAAAAAATTTTTAAAATCCCCAATTCAGCAGATGCCAATATGATCATGAGATGAGACAATATTTTTGAGTCTTAGCGTATGCTAATATTTGTTAATTTTATAGAAATTGATAGTACCTTTAATATGTTTATGTGCATATAGCTGTGGATTTGCACAGTAAGCATTGTTGAGGCTTTGTATTATAGCTGTTTAACTGTTAAAGAATTCATGATAGAATATGACATATTGTTTTTAATAATTCAGTTAAGGCATTTGACTAGGGTTGTCCATTTGTAATTTGTGAAATTTATGACATTTTTAGCAAAAGGGTAAAGTGTCCTTCAGAAATGGGATTAATAGAGTCTTTTCAACCGAGCAGTGCCTTTTTTGCTTTCATCAGTGTAAATTTTAGCAGCCCTGCTAATGTAGTACAGAAATGCCGCTTAATGGCTCTGCAACAGTATAATGTCCTTTGAAAGATGTATGTATTGTAGTATATGTGCATTTTTAACTCGCTTTTCTGTTACCTTATTTAAGAAGTATAAGAAACTCCTAGTTAAACTAACAATCTTAGTAATTCTGAAATAAATATTTCATGATTATATCATAGGATAAACAGTATCCATGATATACTGAAACATGATTACCATTTATGCAGCTTATTGAAATTATTTACAGCCAATTCTGTTAGTACCTAAATCGAACAGTTATAACATTCAGAGCTCCCTAATTAAAAATAATGTTTCACAAAATAGATGATAGAAGATAATTTAGGAACATAAATATAAAAATAAGTACATAGAGTATTTGCCAAATGGAAAAAATATTATCAGAAATTTGTGGCACTAATAGGCTGTATATTCTCATAAACAGATCTACAAAGTAAAATTGTATATAGTAAATTTCAGAAGTGTCTAAAAGTTACTCATATAAATGGTACTGCACAGAATATTTGTATCATATCACAAAATATGAAATCAAGCAGCTTTTTAGTTAATTTTGTTACATAATTTAAATAGTTCTGATTTATGTCAGCTGGAGAAAAAAATACAAGTCATTCCTTAAAAAGCTATTAAGGTTAACCTTGAAAGAAATCTAGACTTTAATACAATTTATACTTAAAGTATATTCTCTCCCAAAGAGATTCTTTCTCCAGGGGACAAATCATATACTCTAGGAATGTAGCTCATTGGAAAAATGTCTAGTATTCTTGAGAATATTGTAGGTGAACATATGTGCTATTTTTGCTCTTGTAATTATCAGTATATGCTGACCAATGGTTAATATATTTGAATAAATCAAAATGTTAAACTTCAATTGATAAAACACATTGTAAACAAAGTGAAGATAATCTACAGACTAGGAGAACACATTTGTAATATATATAATGATACAGTATTTAAATCTAGATTATATCAAGAACTCCAGCTAATAGATAAGACAAAGGTAACTTAGTAAAAAATATATGAAAAAACAATGTACAGAAGAGCAAATACAGAGAGCCAGTAAACATTTTTTTAGAAAGATTCTCAACCCTTCTAGCAATCAGAGGCATGCAAATGAATGACAAAATATTTTTTACAGTTCGATAACAAATGTTAAGTGTCTGTGAGATTATAAGGAACCAGGACACTCATGTATTACTGGTGGGTGTGATGTGATGTGGGCATTGTCAAAGAGTTTGGCAGTTGGTATCCACTAAAATGTAAAAGGTACAGATCCCATGTTCCAGTAGTTTCATTTCTCATGGTATACCCTAAAAAAAACATTCACACAGCTCTGGCCAGTTTCCTTAGTGGTTAGAGCGTCGGCCCGGGGACCAAAGGGTCGTGGGTTCAATTCCTGGTCAAGGACACATACCTCAGGTGCAGGTTCCTCAGCTGCTTGGGGGCGAGTACAGGAGGAAACCAGTCGATGTGTCTCTCTCACATCGATGTTTCTCTCTCTTCTCCCTTCCTTCCATTCTCTGGAAATCAATGGGAAAAAAGTCCTCAGCTGAGGATTAAAAAACAAACAAAACAACGTTCACAGATTGCATAGTAAGGCAGGGGTGATCGTTTCCATATTGTTACAGTAATGAATTGAAAGTAACCTAAATACTCAATACCAGTTAGGGAATAGCTAAATTATGTCATAGTCGTGCTGTGACTATGCCGCAGTTAAAACAAATGCACCAGATCTATATGTATGGGTATGAAATGCTGTCCAAGACCAGTATTAAGGCAAAGAACAAGTTGCACATTAGTGCATAACTATTACCGTTCTTAAACACACACAAAAACAGTACTTTCTGTGGGGGCATTTATATGAATATATACAAAAAGTCTAGAAGAATACACAAATACATGAGGGCATATTATTGGCTAGAGAAAGTTTTGGAAGGATAGACACTAAACTGGTTTTGTGAGGTGCAGGTACTAGGAATAAGTGGACTGTGGGAGATTTATAGGGAACTTCAGCCTTATCTACAGTGTTTTGTTTTACAAAAAGAATATTTGTTTATTTTATTCTAATAAGTGTGTTTGTTATACCAAACAGCAACAAAAGAGGTGTAATCATGCATGTGTTCTTTTTCTAGAAGCCTATTAGTAACGGTCTACCCCCAACACCTAAAGTGCATGTAAGTATAGATATCAAGTTTTCAAAAGCAATACAATGACAAACGATTGCCTATATGTATACCTTTGGTTAGATTATTTGCCTATTTGAAAGAACCTCCATGATTGTTGAAAAAAATCTATAAGATTGGTAATTTCAATATTAATTTATTAGTTCTGAAAAGTAGTTTTCAAGATAAAATTATACATTTTAAAGTTCCTTTATTCCAAACTTTATTAATACCTTCCTTGCAGATATTGTTTCTAATGTGTTTTCAATTACCAAAACTTTGAATTGTAGAGTAAAGCTGTGACCCAAATGTCTTAGTCATCCAGATCACAAAACTTCACCTAACTCAAATAAGACCTACAACTCTAACAAGACCAACAACTAGATCTTAGATGTGCTGGATGTATTCTGCTGTAGGTGGGGGTTTTTTTATTAGACCATGCTCTCCTAGGATTAAAATTATATTAACTCAGTGTGGCTTTAGGTTAGTACAGACAGAACTACATTTTCACTTCTACAAAGCTATAATCCAAAACTGCATAGGTAACACTAGATGTCCATAGTTTTTCTAGTTTTTAACCTTCCAACTATACTTGTTAGCCTTTTTACTTTTTACTTTTTAATTAGTATAAAGATCTAAATAACTATATTTTATCTTACAAAATAAAAAGACGCTTTGAATTTAAAGAGCTCCCAAGTCTAGCAGAGTTATGTGTACAATAAGGATGAAATTCCCTGGCTACAGGATAAAACTGTTACGTCAGGTATGCCGTTCACGGGGAGGAGCTGATGAATAGGGAACTCCAGATAGGGCCAGCTAACAACTCAGCTTACAGTTGAGACTTGTTTGTTTTGTAGCCCATTTTGTCATGAGGATTTTTAGGGGGTTTAGCATTACCTTAACATATGACTTTTGGTAGCTATCTCGATGGATAATTTAATTATTAGTAAAGAGATATAATCTCTGCCCTACACCATAAAAACGTTTTTAACAGTATACTGCCACCTCATAGTATTGCCTGGCTGTTATTCTTTTTTTGGTACAAAAGCCTTTAAAATATTGGTTGGTATGTTTTTGAGGATAAAGGAAATCTTAAGATTTATATATTTTATGTTAATATTTTTAATCCATTATAATCAACTAGTGATGTGTTTTCTCAGAATACAGGGTGGGGCAAAAGTAGGTTTACCGTTGTGATTACACAAAACACAAGAGTTTATTACTGTATGATTATTTATTAATTATTATGTGATATTGCAGACAAACAACTATAAGCCTCCTTTTTCCCCACTCTGGATTATCTCCACTTTTTTTTTTTTTAATAAATCTTTATTCAGATTATTACAATTGTTTCTCCTTTTTCCCCCCATAGCTCCCCTCCACCTGGTTCCCACCCCACCTTCTGCCCTTACATCCCCCCCACTGTCCTCATCCATAGGTGTATGATTTTTGTCCAGTCTCTTCCTGAACCCCTCCATACCCCTTTCCCCCTGAGAATTATCAGTCCACTCCCTTTCTATGCCCCTGATTCTATTATATTCACCAGATTATTCTGTTCCTCAGGTTTTTAATTCACTTGATTTTTAGGTTCACTTGTTGATAGATATGTATTTGTTGTTCATAATTTTTATCTTTACTTTTTTCTTCTTCCTCTTCTTTAAGAATACCTTTCAGCATTTCATATAATACTGGTTTGGTGGTGATGAACTCCTTTAGCTTTTTCTTATCTGTGAAGCTCTTTATCTGACCTTCAATTCTGAATGATAGCTTTGCTGAGTAGAGTAATCTTGGTTGTAGGTTCTTGCTGTTCATCACATTGAAAATTTCTTGCCACTCCCGTCTGGCCTGCATAGTTTCTGTTGAGAAATCAGCTGACAGTCGTATGGGTGCTCCCTTGTAGGTAACTAACTGTTTTTCTCTTGCTGCTTTTAATATTCTCTCTTTGTCTTTTGCTCTTGGCATTTTAATTATGATGTGTCTTGGTGTGGTCCTCTTTGGATTTCTCTTGTTCGGGGTTCTGTACGCTTCCTGGACTTGTAAGTCTATTTCTTTCACCAGGTGGGGGAAGTTTTCGGTCATTATTTCTTCAAATAGGTTTTCAGTATCTTGCTCTCTCTCTTCTTCTGGCACCCCCATAATTCTGATGTTGGTACGCTTGAAGTTGTCCCAGAGTCTTCTTACACTATCTTCAACTTTTTGGATTTTTTTTCTTTTAGCTTTTTCAGTTGAGTGTTTTTTGCTTCTTTGTATTTCAATTCTTTGACTGGATTCTTGTGTTCCTCTAGTCTGTTGTTGGGTCTCTGTATAATATTTTTTATTTCAGTCAGTGTATGTTTAATTTCTAGTTGGTCCTTTTTCATATCTTCGAGGGTCTCGTTATATTAACGGCCTTTTCTAGGATATTCTTGAAAAGCCTTATAACCGTGGTTTTGAATTCTATATCCAGTCATTTGTTTTCCTCCATTTCTTTCGTTTGTGATCTGTTTCTTTGATGCCGCATTTTCACTGCTTCCCTGAGTTGGTAGGGTAGGTTTGTGTGCTAGGTTTCCTATATGGCCCAGTGGGTTGGCCTCCCCAGTTAACCTGAGGTGGACACTCTTGGTGCACCCCTTTGTGGACTGTGTGTACAGCCTTGTTGTAGTTAAGTCTTGATTGTTGTTGGTATCACTGGGAGGAATTGACCTCCAGGCCAGTTGGCTGTAAGGATCAGCTGTGTCTACGCTGGGAGAAGTTTAGTGCTGGAGATAGCCTTATAGGATTAGACTTGCCAAATTACAATAGCATCTGTGCTCAGCTTGGATGGGGTGGAGTCTCAGGGCGGAGCAGACAGTCTTGGCTTCCAGTCAGCCTTGCCCTTGCACGTGTGCGCGCCTGCAGACCTCTGCCTTCCCCGGCTCCCGAGTCTCCGCCCGAGAGTCCAGATTTCCCCCATAAGAGCGCGGGTCCCCAAGGGCTCACCTGGAACTGGCGTTCAGTGCAGTCAGAATTGGGGTTCAGTGCAGTCAGGAGCTTCGGACTCCCTTCTGCTAGGGAAAGCCTGTGGCAACCTCCGCAGCCTTTGTGCACATTGGCGCGCGCGCCTCCAGAACCCTGCCTGCCGGGGCTCCCCCGGGTCTCCCCCGGGTCTCCGAGTATCTGGGTGCCTTTCTCTCTACCTGACAGTCCAGACTCCCCCTGTATGAGCCTGGGTCCCCAGGGGCTCGCCTGGAATTGGGGTTCAGTGCAGTGAGAACTGGGGTTCAGTGCGGTCGGGTGTTTCCTTCCCCCTTCCGCCAGAGAAAGTCAGCCAGGCTCTTAGCCGCCCTTCCTCTCTGTGCGCACAAAGACCCTTTGCCGTACCTCCAATTCTCTGTGAGCTTTTCTCTTTCCTTCTAGTTGTAGAATTTTCACTCAGCCAGGTTTCCTGTGGTTCTGGATGGTGTCTGTTCTGTCTTTTAGTTGTAGTTTTGAAATTGTTGTGCGAGGCAGCAGTTTAGGTGCTTACCTATGCTGCCATCTTGGTTTCTCCCCGATTATCTCCACTTTTGTGAAGAAAACATTACTGATACAAAATGAAGCACACTGCTCTTCTGACCAAATATTTGTATGTTCTTTTTCTCACAAGTTGTTGGTAGTAAACGTGACTAAATGAGTAAGCTTTCTTATTTGTATTTATTCTTACCTGAAAATTAATATTTTACTCTTTGAAGATAAAAATTTAAAATGAGTGGTACTGATTTTCATTATAAGGTACTTTCTGAAAGATTTGTAAATGGCCTCAATAAATAAATATCAACATCAAAGAATAAAGCTTTCTGTTGAATCCTTCCAGGGAAAATCATTAGATTGCTCAATTCTTTTTTTTAAGTGAGTTTGTATATTTTGAGATTGTAGTACATATATGAACTTTTAAATCAATCATACCTCTTTTACTTTGTAATATTAAATTCACTAACTTTAGGCTCATAGAACCAAATAAGAAAATTTTTCACCTTTGTAGAGATTATCATTTTCTTCTTACCAGGGAGTATTATGTTGCTCTTGATGTGTAAGTAGTATTTCTGTGCATAAATTATTGGTCAGAATTGCTTGCTATCACTGCTTCGTTTATTTGAGAAGATAGGGAAAATAAAATAACTCTTTTAAGTAAAATCTTGTGTCAGTTGACACTCACTGTTGTGCCTGGACCCTTTGAGGTACCATTGTAAGGCAAAGGACTATGGCTTGGTATCTTAATTTGGTTATTCTTCATTTTTCTAGATGGGTGCTTGTTTTTCAAAGGTTTTTAATGGGTGTCCCTTGAAAATTCACTGTGCAACATCATGGATAAACCCCGATACCAGAGGTAATACTATATGTTTTTATCTGTTACCTTTCTAATTGTTTTTTAAACTTGAAGCCATGAAAGCATTTGATTTTATTTATTTTCTGAATCTTTCTGAGAAAATTTTTGTTACAGTTAAAAACATTTTAAGGTAAATGTTTTTTTTTTTTATGCTATTAGTGCTTGAGGTGACACATGACATTAAAATTTTGCTGTGTATCCCTGACTCAGTTGGTTGGGCATCATCCTATACACACCCAAAGGTTGCCGGTTCAATTCCTGGTCAGGGCATATGCCCAGGTTCCCTGCTCAATCCCTGGTAGGGAGTGTGCAGGAGGCAGCTAATCAATGTCTCACTCTCACATCGATGTTTCTCTCTCTCTCTCTCTCCCTCCCTCCCTCTCCCCCTCTCCCTCCTTCTCTCTCTCTAAAAATCAATAAAGAGTCTTTTTAAAAAATTTTCGCCATGCAGTCACTATATCAATATAGTGAAACCATGCACTCTGCCACCTTAATTTCCTCCCAGGAAAGTTTCTTCCTTTCTGCAGCACAATCATTCAACATCTGTGCTTTAGACATGGCCATTGCTAAAGGAATTTCACTACTGAGGATTCAGGATCTAGTGACCACTTTAGAGGATCTCTCACCTTAAAAGGGGTCATAATAAGAATAGTTGTCATTAGGCACTAAAGACTGTATATATAATATCTATCTTAATAACTAGAAAAGATATACATACAAACACACACACACACACACACACACACACACACACACATTCTCTCTAAAGCTTAAAAATCCAAGGTATAGGTACTTTCATTTCACAGATAGAGAGAATGACACTCAGAGGGTCCCAGCCATTCAGTGGTAGAGCTGCAGCTTGAAGCCAGTTCAGTTGTCTGACCACAGCCTGTGCCTGTAAATACAGAACTAATCCGGAACACTGGGCAGTGCTGGAGTGCTCACGCATTCTGCGTTGTTCTCCGTACTTCAGTTCAATGTGGAGAAGTGTATGTTGTAAAAACATACCAAACAGGACCATGACCAAACTTCTGGTATTTTCTAGAAGATATCAAGTACTCTAGCAAGTATCCAAGTGTTAGTGAACTTCTTAAATGGGCACAAGTCAGTTCTTTTTTTATATTAGTGCTTATAGTAGTCATAGTCCATTTGCACAAATTTTGAATCTGTATCAGCTGTTCTTGATTTACATTCTGTCAGTTGCACATGATCCTAAGGAATTTTTAAAAAGGAACTGTAGATTCTCTGCCAGTCCTTAGCACCCTCCAATGAGTGAGAAGTCCAGCATGCCATTCTTCAAAATGTTTTTTACATAAGTTTCTTCACTGCTTTGAGGGTAGTAATATTTTGCACATAATTCAGTTCATTAAGTTAGAGTGTCTAATCACTTATACACATTAAAATAAAAAATATGTAATTCTTATAAATCATAGTTATTTTTTTTCTAATGCATATTTACTTAATTTTAGACTATAAATTTAAAGTGGTATATCTCAAAATCAGTGAATTCTTTTTGTCATTTCAGATCAATACTTGATATTTGGTGCCGAAGAAGGGATTTATACCTTGAATCTTAATGAACTTCATGAAACATCAATGGAACAGGTATGTTATTTTGTATTTTTTCTTATTAATAATTTTTAAGTTATTATAAATAGACACTAGATAAATAATTTAAAGTCTGTGATTTGCTGCCTCTCATTGATAAAACCTTCATGGAGCATGTTCTATCTTCCAGGTACTGAAGACACATTCACAGCACTAGTCCTTACCCTTAAGGAGTGCATGATCTAATAGAGGAAACAGACACATAAACGAATAACTGCACCCCTCAGAGTTAGATGTAGTAGAAGGTAGAGGCCACCGAGGCAGAAGTCACTAGCACCTCCGAGGGGGAGATGAGGAGAAACATTTGAAATGGACCATTAATGACCATGAGAAGGTTGCAAGAGAGACAGAGGTTAATGTCCTTAGAGGCCTTGATATGTTTCCTCACTTAATTTCCTTCATTCTCACCATCCCCTATCCTCAGCCAGTCTATTTTGGAACAGCCTAGTAGGAATTTCCAGAGCAAAGCCAGCGTCTAAGCTTGTTAAACCAGAAGGCTTTGGTTACACTCATCAGTGGTTCTCAGACTTCACGGTACATCAGAATTCCCTGAAGGGCTGGTTGAAACAGATAGCTGGGCCCACCTTCAGGACTTCTGTTCAGTAAGTTTGGAGTGAGGTCCAGGGATTTCCATTTCTAACAAATGCCCAGGTGATGCTTATGATGCTGGTACAAGGACCACTTTGAGACCCACTGGTGCTCATGATGAAGTATCCAAATGAGAGCAGTTATTTTTTTCTTCAGAGTACATGGACTGTGTTCCATAAATTCCCTTTGCCCTAAATACTAATCACTTTCAAGCTTTCGGAGATGTCTCTCAGTTGTTAAGTACTAGATTTCAGTAAAGAATTCCATATAGGTATCCTTTATGATTTCTGTTTTTATCATATTCTCTCAGCCATTTTCCTCTACGCCTGGTTTTCCATTTCTGTGTTCCACTGTGCTGTGATCCTTCTATCCTTCTGTTCCCAAAGCCCTGCGTGTTCGTATGCATACATAAGAACATTTTGGGGGAAGTACACAGGAGAGTCTTAACTGTCTAACCCTAGAGCCAAAATAAAGGCATAGATACTGTTTGAAAATGTTCTTTTCCTATGAGTTTGGGATTACCTAGTCCTTATCATAAACCAGACTTGAGCTAATCATAGCATGTTCAGACTTAGCTAATGAAATTGCACTGCTAATTTATTTTTTTCCCTCCCATATAAATGTGTATGTATGTATGTCATCTTGTTTTAAATGCCTTGTAAAATGAATTTCTATTCAAAATAAGTTTCTTTTTTAAAAACTGACCTATTGATATGACAGCTTAGGTTAATATGCACATATTACATTACTGTTACCTAATATCCTTTGTAAACTTTGTGGTTTTTTTTTTTTTTTTTATCAGCTATTTCCCCGAAGGTGTACATGGTTGTATGTAATGAACAATTGCTTACTATCAATATCTGGTAAGTCTTTTAGTGTTTAAGTACCTTATAAGTGTTCCTATTTATATTATTAGCTTTTATGTTATGTTTCTTTTTCTCTACAGGTAAAGCTTCTCAGCTTTATTCCCATAATTTACCAGGGCTTTTTGATTATGCAAGACAAATGCAAAAGTTACCTGTTGCTATTCCAGCACACAAACTGCCTGACAGAATACTGCCAAGGTAACTGGACATCTAATAGTTTGCATCCTTAAACATAACATGTCAAGTCACTCTAATAAGTAGTTATACTATAGAAGTTGAAAAAGCACTCAGTTTGGGTTAGTAGAAATTATGTATAATGAAAAAATTGTAAGAAGTAGTGTATTTTCACATGTGTTCTTCTTTATGGTCTTTCAGAGTCTGGCAGTCAGTTAATCCTCCTGGGTTTTGACCGATTCGGTAACCTAACCCCTTAGTTAACCTTGGGAGCCGGGGGGCAAGTTCACAAGTGTGAACCAGGAAGATTATGATGCCCCTGGAGATCAGGAGCTTGGTTCAGATTTTTAAAAACTCTCAAAAGGACTTTGGTTCAAGCAGTTTGCTTAAGGATATGGGGAATTTTTGTTTTGCTCTAAACTGTATGAAACTCCAGCATGTATAAAAAGAGGCATTTTTTTATAATTTATCAATCATAAATTAGATTACTTGATAAATGTAAAATTCTTCCCAGTATGGCTTTATTACCAGCAAAACACAACTCTGATTAAAAAAAAAATAGTGCAGAGTAATGACCTCTAATCTGTGATACATTTAAAAGTTTAAATATGTGAACAGACATGGAGGAGTATAAATGGAGGATTGCACCACTTGTTATATTAACTTTATGTTATATTAACTTTTATATTGTACTTTATTATATTAACTTTATGTTATAAAAGATATATAGCAGTCTTATTATATTAACTTTTTTTTTTTTTTTTAAATATATTTTATTGATATTTTACAGAGAGGAAGGGAGAGGGATAGAGAGCTAGAAACATCGATGAGAGAGAAACATCGATCAGCTGCCTCCTGCACAACTCACATTGGGGTGTGCCCGCAACCAAGGTACATGCCCTTGACCGGAATCGAACCCAGGACCCTTCAGTCCGCAGGCCGACGCTCTATCCACTGAGCCAAACCGGTTTCGGCTTATTATATTAACTTTTATTATAAAGGATATTTGACTGTGATTTTTTAAAATTGTAGTTTAAAAATATAATTTTAAATGGATTTTTACACAGTAAATTTTAATGTTTGCAAATCTCCTAAAGTACTTTGCAGAAAATATACGTCCCACTTTTTCTGAGTAGAGAAATAAAAATGTCTAAATAAAAAGTTCTTATAAATTGTTTTAGTGATAACACAAATTTTTACCTAGCCTAAATTTATTATATGTGCTAAAAAGATCATTTCCCAGTTTGTGACTTACCTTTTCATTTTCTCAGTGGTAACTTTTTGTGAACCAGAGTTCTTAATGTATTCAACAAGTTCATTCACCAAATTGAATGCCACCTGTAGCTTGAGATGCCTCTGTGGAAAAATGTCAATTAAAGATTATCAATATTTTCCTGTATGATTTGTCCTCTGCTTTTTTTAAAGAAATCCCGAGGTCATCTTCTACAGTCTAAATATTTGATAGTTTTGTTTTTCATATTAAACTTTAATCCATTTAGAATTGGTTAAAGGGGGAATTGAGAAAGGGACCCAATTTACTCTTATCTATAAATATAAACGCCTAAGGGACCGTTCAACCGGTAGCTATGATGCACACTGACCACCAGGGGGCAGATGCTCAATGCACAGGCATGGAAACATGGAACAGACTGATGAATATCAGAGGGGAGGGGAGAGGGCGGGAGGAGATTAATCAAAGATCTTACATGCATACTAGAGGCCTGGTGCCCGTGCACCGGTGGTGTTCCTCTGCCTGGCCTGTGGGGATCAGGCCGAAACCGGCAGTCCGACATCCCCGAGGGGTCCCTGATTGCGAGAGAGCGCAGGCCAGGCCTAGGGACCCCACTGGGGCATGAATCCGTGTACCGGGCCTCTGGTTTTTAATAAATGACCTATTATGTCAGCACCAATTTTGGAAAAACTAATTTCTTCTCCACTGATCTATAACAGTTTCATTACCATATACTCACTTTACCTACATGTATTAAATATTCATTTTCATTTACATTTAGGAAATTTGCTGTATCAGCAAAAATCCCTGAAACCAAGTGGTGTCAGAAGTGTTGTGTTGGTAAGTCAACTGTCCAATCATATATGGTTCTTCTACTTCACAAAGTGGACAAGAAAACACGAAGGGGCTTATTTTTAAACTGAGTGTAGAAAGTACTACTCCAGGTCATTCTGCCAGCAATAGGATTTTCTCCCCCCACCACCCCCCTTCCCCCAAGTAACAAATGTCTTGAATTCTGTCTTCATGTAAACTAAACCTAATATAATACCTTGCACAAAACAGTTGTTTTGCAAATAATTTATTGACTGGATAAATGGAGAAAGTAGGATAACTTTTTCTTACAGCACTTTATGACACCCTATATTTCAAAGTACCTATTATTTACCATTCACCATTGTGCTTTGTAATGCTTTATGAGACTGCATATAGTCAGTGAGCATGTATTTTAATACCTTTAATGTGTGGAACCTTATGCTGTGAAGGTTAGATTTCCCTATTTACATACCTCTATCCTAAATTCCTCACTTATCCCATAACCACTAGCTGTTTTATTTGCATATAGCAAAAGCAAAAAAAAAAAAAAAAGTTTTCTTCTCTTAAAAAACTCTTAGACAATTCAGTTTTATTATTGTAAATCTGTATTTTGAGATGTGATTTATGTCATCGTATTGTTATAACCAAAGCATTACTGCCTCTGAACATTACTACTAAAAACACCCTGAGTCACTTGTCCCTAAATGTGCTGTATAGCCTATCAATTTGGCAACTCCTCCTCAAATCTTTCTGCTACCTTAAGACCTAAGTCTTTCTTCTGGTCCCCAGGTCTCATAACAACCAGCAAATTCATTTGTGCAGACAAACAAAAATCGTGCAAGTGATGAGGGAGTTTCATGCTGTTCCCTGAGGCAGTATTTCTTTTGCATCTGTAGTTTAAGAAATTGAACTGGCAGCCAGCTTTTATTTGTTTGTTTTTGGAACATGTAACTATTATTGTAAGGACTTTGTATCATAAGAGAACTTACTATATTTTTTTGCCTCCACAGTGAGAAATCCTTACACAGGCCATAAATACCTATGCGGGGCACTTCAGACTAGCATTGTTCTATTGGAATGGGTTGAACCAATGCAGAAATTCATGTTAATTAAGGTAAGCATGAAAGTCAACCTAAGTCATCCTAGCTAATAAAAGTGATATGCAAATTAATCATCACTCTGCTACACCCAGCAGCCATGCCCACCAGCCAATCAGGAGCAAGTATGCAGATTAACCCAACCAAGATGGCTGCAGCCATGGAGAGAGCAGGAGGGAGGCTTGGGTTTCCCCGGTGATGGAGGAAGCCAAGCTTTCCGCATACCCTGGCAGGCCCAGGCCTCCACTCAAGGCTACAAAGTTTCAATTATAGAAGATAAATAAATCCCAACAGAAATGGCTGCCGCCACTGAGCGAGCAGAAAGCTTGGCTCCGCTCCAGGCTACAAAGTTTCAATTGTAGAAGATAAACCCCAGATACCAGGGCCTCCGCTTCGGTCGCGGGGGGGGGGGGGGGGGGGGGAGGGTGCATGGCCAGCCTGCAAACTACCACAGGCCTCTCGCCCAGACCGCCCCACGCCCCAAAGGAACCCCCACCCTGATCTGGGACACCCTTCAGGGCAAACCAGCTGGCCCCCACCCATGCACCAGACCTCTATCCTATCTAATAAAAGAGTAATATGCAGATTGACCATCACTCCAACACACAAGATGGCTGCCCCCATGTGGTCAAAGATCCTGCCCCCATGTGGACACAGGATGGCCACCAGAAGATGGCCAGCAGGGGAGGGCAGTTGGGAGGGACCAGGTCTGCAAGGAAGGGCAATTAGGGATGACAAGGCCGGCAGAGGAGGGAAGTTGGGGGTGACCGGGCCTGCAGGGGAGAGCAGTTGGGGGGGACTAGGCCTGCAGGGGAAGGCAGTTAGGGGGGACTAGGCCTGCAGGGGAGGGCAGTTAGGGGCAAACAGGCTGGCAGGGGAGCAGTTAGGCATCAATCAGGCTGGCAGATTGGAAAGGGTGCATGATGGGCTGAGGGACAACCCCCCACTCCCGTGCACAAACTTTTTTGATTTAAATAAATCTTTATTCAGATTATTACAATTGTTTCTCCTTTTTCCCCCCATAGCTCCCCTCCACCCGGTTCCCACCCCACCTTCTGCCCTTACCTCCCCCCCACTGTCCTCATCCATAGGTGTATGATTTTTGTCCAGTCTCTTCCTGAACTCCCCCTTACCCCTTTCCCCCTGAGAATTATCAGTCCACTCCCTTTCTATGCCCCTGATTCTATTATATTCACCAGATTATTCTGTTCCTCAGGTTTTTAATTCACTTGATTTTTAGGTTCACTTGTTGATAGATATGTATTTGTTGTTCATAATTTTTATCTTTACTTTTTTCTTCTTCCTCTTCTTTAAGAATACCTTTCAGCATTTCATATAATACTGGTTTGGTGGTGATGAACTCCTTTAGCTTTTTCTTATCTGTGAAGCTCTTTATCTGCCCTTCAATTCTGAATGATAGCTTTGCTGGGTAGAGTAATCTTGGTTGTAGGTTCTTGCTATTCATCACTTTGAAAATTTCTTGCCACTCCCGTCTGGCCTGCATAGTTTCTGTTGAGAAATCAGCTGACAATCGTATGGGTGCTCCCTTGTAGGTAATTAACTGTTTTTCTCTTGCTGCTTTTAAGATTCTCTCTTTGTCTTTTGCTCTTGGCATTTTAATTATGATGTGTCTTGGTGTGGTCCTCTTTGGATTCCTCTTGTTTGGGGTTCTGTGCGCTTCCTGGACTTGTAAGTCTATTTCTTTCACCAGGTGGGGGAAGTTTTCAGTCATTATTTCTTCCAATAGGTTTTCAGTATCTTGCTCTCTCTCTTCTTCTGGCACCCCCACAATTCTGATATTGGTACGCTTGAAAGTTGTCCCAGAGGCTTCTTACACTATCTTCAACTTTTTGGATTTTTTTTTCTTTTTGCTTTTTCGGTTGAGTGTTTTTTGTTTCTTTGTATTTCAATTCTTTGACTTGATTCTTATGTTCCTCTAGTCCAGGGGTGGGCAAACTTTTTGACTCGAGGGCCACAATGGGTTCGTAAACTGGACCAGAGGGCCGGAACAAAAGCATGGATGGAATGTTTGTGTGAACTAATATAAATTCAAAGTAAAGGAGCGGAGGGGAGAGCAAGAGAACCAGATAGAACAGCCGGATACGGCCCGCGGGCCGTAGTTTGCCCAAGGCTGCTCTAGTCTGTTGTTGGGTCTCTGTATAATATTTTTTATTTCAGTCAGTATATGTTTAATTTCTAGTTGGTCCTTTTTCATATCTTCAAGGGTCTCGTTATATTTATCGGCCTTTTCTAGGATATTCTTGAAAAGCCTTATAACCGTGGTTTTGAATTCTATATCCAGTTGTTTGTTTTCCTCCATTTCTTTCATTTGTGATCTGTTTCTTTGACGCCACATTTTCACTGCTTCCCTGGGTTGGTAGGGTAGATTTGTGTGCTATGTTTCCTATAAGGCCCAGTGGGTCGGCCTCCCCAGTTAACCTGAGGTGGACACTCTTGGTGCACCCCTTTGTGGACTGTGTGTACAGCCTTGTTGTAGTTAAGTCTTGATTGTTGTTGGTATCACTGGGAGGAATTGACCTCCAGGCCAGTTGGCTGTAAGGATCAGCTGTGTCTACGCTGGAAGAAGTTCGGTGTTGGAGACAGCCTTATAGGATTAGACTTGCCAAGTTGCAATAGCCTCTGTGCTCAGCTTGGATGGGGTGGAGTCTCAGGGCAGAGCAGACAGTCTTGGCTTCCAGTCAGCCTTGCCCTTGCGCGTGTGCGCGCCTGCAGACCTCTGCCTTCCCCAGCTCCCGAGTCTCCGCCCAAGAGTCCAGATTCCCCCCACAAGAGCGTGGGTCTCCAGAGGCTCACCTGGAACTGGGGTTCAATGCAGTCAGGAGCTTCTGACTCCCTTCCACTAGGGAAAGCCTATGGCAACCTCCGCAGCCTTTGTGTGCACTGGCACGCGTGCGCCTCCAGACCTCTGCCTTCCCCGGCTCCCAAGTTTCCGCCCGAGAGTTCAGATTACCCCCACAAGAGCGTGGGTCCCCAGGGGCTCGCCTGGAACTGGGGTTCAGTGCAGTCAGAACCGGGGCTCAGTGCAGTCAGGAACTTCTGACTCCCTTCCACTAGGGAAAGCCTGTGGCAACCTCTGCAGCCTTTGTGTGCACTGGCATGCGCGCGCCTCCAGACCTCTGCCTTCCCCGGCTCCCAAGTCTCCGCCCGAGAGTCCAGATTCCCCCCAGTAAAAGCATGGGTCCCCAGGGGCTCGCCTGGAACTGGGGTTCAGTGCAGTCAGAACTGGGGTTCAGTGCATTCAGGTGCTTCCGACTCCCTTCTGCTAGGGAAAGCCTGTGGCAGCCTCCGCAGCCTTTGTGCACACTGGTGTGCGCGTCTCCAGACCCCTGCCCACCGGGGCTCCCCCGGATCTCCCCCGGGTCTCCGAGTCTCCGGGTGCCTTTCTCTCTACCTGACAGTCCAGATGCCCCCTGTATGAGCCTGGGTCCATGGGGTTTCGCCCGGGACTGGGGTTCAGTGCAGTCAGAACTGGGGTTCAGTGCGGTCCGGGGCTTCCTTCCCCCTTCCGCCAGAGAAAGTCAGCCAGGCTCTCAGCCGCCCTTCCTCTCTGCGTGCACAAAGACCCTTTGCCGTACCTCCAGTTCTCTGTGAGCTTTTCTCTTTCCTTCTAGTTGTAGAATTTTCACTCAGCCAGCTTTCCTGTGGTTCCGGATGGTGTCCGTTCTGTCTTTTAGTTGTAGTTTTGAAATTGTTGTGCGAGGCAGCAGTTTAGGTGCTTACCTATACCGCCATCTTGGTTTCTCCTCCCGTGCACAAATTTTGTGCACCGGGCCTCTAGTTCTTAATACAAAAGCTGAGTTAAGCTCGTTTTCCTGTTCATTCAAAAAAATGTTTTTTCCCAGTTAATTCTCAAGTTAAGTTAATTATTTTGGATTATGTGGCAAGGTAGTGGAAATCTGCCCAGTTGTAAGGAACTCACTTGGCCTGAAAAAAGTTTTGTAAGACACTAGAGAATAATGCAGGGATATGGCAATAGGAGCTAGAAATAGTGTATCGCAAATCTGTATACAGTCTGATAGGGTCAAGAATATGTGCAAAAAGAGCAGGGAAATGCTTGAATATGTTCTCTGCTTGACCTGCTCCATCACAGTAGAGAAACAACCTACAGGTTGTTGTTTGGCCGAGGGATGAGGACAGGGGATACCATATGAGGGAAAATTATTTATTTTGATTATATGCCTACCTATTCATTTGCCCAGGCTTTCCCTTGGATGGTTGTTTGGTTTGGTTTTGTGCCTGGGCTTCTCTAGAATCTTGAATTAATGAGTATATGTTTTAATATTTGTATTAATTTTTAGAGAGAAAGGAAGGGAGGAAGAGAGAGAGAGAGAGAGAGAAACATCAATGTAAGAGCAAAACATTGATTGGCTGCCTCCTCACGCCCCCGACCTGGGACTGAGCCCCCAACCAGGAATTGAACCAGCAGCCCTTCGATGCATGGATGACATCCAACGAGTGCTAGTTAATGAATATTTAAAAAATATTTACTGTTACTGAGCTGTAACAAATTTGAGGAAAAAATGTGAAGCACAGGCTTAGTCACACCAAGGAAATTCCAAATGAGTTTTTTAAAGCTCTTTCCTTTGCCTCTTTATCTGGATTAAGTTATTAAACATTTCCCTTTGGCTTCGTCAGTCAGGGCCATGCTTCCTTGTGTCATCCACCGGCACAGAGAAAACATGGACGGGCACTTTCTACGCTTCCCATGTCTTCAGAGCCTTTTACTTCTTAGTATTTTAAGACAGTAGGTTGACAGTACAATCTACTTGCAAGACTCCCCGAAGAATTCTCGCTTAAATTCCCTGAGCTACAGGCCCTTACCTACTCCCTTTAATCTCAGCCCAACTCTCCTTTCTCTGTCTCTCTGCTCAAAACTATTTGTATGTTTTGTTCCTATATTTGACATTATTTTGATAAATATTTATGATGTTTCTATACTACAGCTCTTATCAGATGTGTTCAAAAAGATTCTTATGCTTTCTATATCCTTCCTTCCTCTTAATGACATTTCTGACAAAGCTTTTGCTTCACTAAACAAAATTTTTATCATAAATAAAACTTATAAATTAAAGACATTCTCAAAAAACATTTTTGTTCTTATTACAAAGCAGGCCCAGTGCTGTTTAACTAGAGAGACAGAGATGAGTGAGATACAGTCACTGCCCTCAGGAACTGTCACCGACAGCAACTGGATTTAAAACGGTTGCACAGGAATCCTGTCAGTGACCCCTACACATTGCTTCATTAGGATTGGAAGCTAAGCAGAAGTGTTCAGAATCTGTCGGTTTTCTTATTTGCTGACAAAATTAAGCTAAAGCATTATTTTCTCAATGCTTTACTGTTCTTACCACATTTCAAAGAGAATTATTTAAATGTCTTACCTTCTTAAAAATACGACAGATTGTGTCCACAGCAGACCCCCAGGCAATGGGAACGCTAGGGAGAGGGGTTTGGAGAGTGCTGATGAAGGCTCTCCAGCAGTCACCGGGAAGGAAGGGAGGTGGGAACAAGAGGTGCACATCCTATCTAATAAAAGAGTAATATGCAAATTGACCATCACTTCAACACACAAGATGGCCGCCCCCATGTGGACACAAGATGGCCGCCACAAGATGGCCAGCAGGGGAGGGCAGTTAGGAGCAAACAGGCTGACAGGGGAGCAGTTAGGCATCAATCAGGCTGGCAGGGGAGTGGTTAGGGGGTGATCAGGCTGGCAGGCAGAAGCGGGTAAGGGCAATCAGGAAGGCAGGCAGGCAAGCAGTTGGGAGCCAGCAGTCCTGGATTGTGAGAGGGATGTCCGACTGCCCGGTAGGATCGGGCCTAAACGGGCAGTCAGACATCCCTTGAGGGGTCCCAGATTGGAGAGGATGCAGGCTGGGCTGAGGGACACACACACACACACACACACACACACACCGTGCACAAATTTCGTGCACCAGGCCTCTAGTAGAGCTTTAAATCCCAGCCACAAATCCCCTATACATGTGTGTACTCGTATTCTCCAGAACATATCACTAGAAGTGTTATTGCAGAGTCCTAAGGCGTGCACACCATCAACAAATAATATCATTACTCAGTGTGGTCAATTCCAATTTATACTCCCACCATCAGTGTATGAGCATTTGTTTGCTCTTCTGAGTAATGCTTGTTATTGTTGTTCTTTTTGAGTTTAGCCATTCTGGTAGGTATGTATAGTACCTCATGGTTTTATTCCCTGATGATTATTAATGAAATTAGTGTTTTCCAGACTGTAAAAATATGATCTCATTTAACCTCTTTGTAGCAATATAGAAATAATTTTAAATGTTATGTAAAATTAAAATGGCTGCATTATAACTAAGTTAATTTATTAAATATAACCACTCTGAGATATGGGACTCAGTTTCTCTTGTGTGTGTTTTTCTGACCACACTTACAGAGGAGTGTCTCTTGCTATTTTGCATTTCTGTTTTCTGATCCATTGTGCTCAGTTGGATAAGAAGGCAGAGGCATATTACTGAAGCAGCATTGAGTTGGGAGACAGGACGCTGCCACAACTCTGCCCAAGGGCTGGGGGACCATGGGCCAGTCACCCAGTTTCTGGGTCTCAGTTTTCAACTCTGAAAAGAGAGGGTTGGAAAGTGATTTATAAGTTCCCCTCCAGGCCTAATATCCTAAAATTAAGTAATTTTTAACTTTAAAAAATTTAAAATCTTCATAAAGATACTTCATAATTTGGATTTGTCTGCATACCCCAAGTTTCTGTGACAGGAAGCAATATTTATAATAGAGATCTATTTTGTATATTTCATAAAACTAAAAATTCTTAGTGGTGTTCTCATGAAATTATTTGGTTTTTGTTTTCCTTTGTTTAACATATTTTGTTTCTTTCTCTAGCACATAGATTTTCCTATACCCTGTCCACTTAGAATGTTTGAAATGCTGGTAGTTCCTGAACAGGAGTACCCATTAGTTTGTGTTGGTGTCAGTAAAGGGAGAGACTTCAACCAGGTGGTTCGATTTGAAACTGTCAATCCAAATTCTACCTCTTCGTGGTTTACAGAATCAGGTTTGTGATGTTTATTGATTTAGTAAGGCCAATACATATACTCGATTTATAAGTAATAAATTTAATATTTCTCATTAGGCAAAATAAATGTATTATATATCTCTCTCATTAGTGCATAAAAACCCAATCTTGAGTAACTTATTAAACTGGCAAAAGGAAGATGACTTGATTTAAGACAGTCATTTGTTTGACACTTTTAAAACATAACCAGTGGTTCCGTCTTCTCATTGAGTTCCTTTCTGTCGCTCTATGGCAGTTTATGGATTCGCACTAGAAAAAGAGACAATTCACAGAGCTAGCATTATTTTGCATTCTGTCTTCAGAGGTGTATTCTGCTGTTTTGTGGGACATTCTTTTAAAAATAAATAAATAAAACATAAAACATAACCAATGGTTCCCAAACTTGAGTGTGCTCAGCAATTTCAGTTTTGATGTTCACACAAAGCTTGGGATATTCTACGTTTTACTTGATGGAAAATCAAGTCATTTGAACATTTTAAGTTTGTAAGAAGCTTGATAAATCATTGTAACAAAAATAATGCCTCTTTGCATGTTGGTAGTACGTCATACTTTTCAAAAATACTTGCTTTTTTAAACTCATTTGTTCCGCTCACTGACTCATTCATTCAATAAATATTTATTGCATGTGCTAGGCACTGCCATATAGTAATATATAAAGCATAGTCCCTGGCCTTCCTGAGCTTAAAATAAAAAATTAGTTATAACAGCAATGCAGATTAGACTCTGATTTCGCATATGAATAAAAATAATTATATCGCCAATAGTATGACTATAGTTAGTACTCCACTGAGCACTCACATAGTTTAGCTCTTGCATCAGAGTCTGAACGCAAGAAACCTAGCTCAGCCACTGTGTTTAGCTGAAAATGTGTATCCATTTTAAATTCAGTGATGTTCAGAATTCTTTTATTTTTAATGTCCTGTGTTCTAATGATTCCTTTTTTCTGTAAGTTGATTGAGTTTGTTTGTTTACAGATACTCCACAGACAAGTGTTACTCATGTAACCCAACTGGAGAGAGATACCATTCTTGTGTGCTTGGACTGTAAGTTTTTATTTATGTACATCTTATTTTAATAACATTTCTCTTACCGTAGTTTCTAAGTGACTTTTTCTCTCTCTCTAGGTTGCATAAAAATAGTAAATCTCCAAGGAAGATTAAAATCTAGCAGAAAATTATCATCAGAACTCACCTTTGATTTCCAGATTGAATCAATAGGCAAGTCACAGTTTTGTATTTTTAATTGCATTATTAGTCGCTTAAAATAATCTATTTGCTAATTACCCAAAATTATAAAAATATATTACTAAGGACTCATTTTTTAAAATATAGGATATGATAGTCAATATCAGTCTTCACTTTCATACATTCTCTAAAATAGCTTAATAACTATGATACAACCCAAATAAGAATATCTTTATAGATTTTGTACTTTCAAGAGAAATAATTATTTTTCATAAAGTTAAGAATTTCTATTCTAATTTTCCTATAAGTACTTCAAATTTTAGTTAATATACTCTATTGTATTTTTTGCTTATATCTGCCGATCAGAAAGTTTTGAGTAGTATATAGAATTTCCTTCCTACATTTTGTATGACAAGAATTTTTTCCGAGAAGGAATTTCTTACATAATTAGTATTCTAAAATTCAGGAAAAACATTCAGGAAAAACAAGGTGAAATGAGATAGTGCTAGGGAAAATGAATGAAGGGTAATTCAGTGTTTAACTATACACCATTTCTCTGGTGTCCTTTAGCATTAAGATAAAGACATTTGCATGTATGTCTGTTGGTAGAAGTTAGGGCCAAGGATAGATAACTTCATTTGTCTTCTTCCTGGTTCTATTTTTACTCTTTCCTCCAACTAGAATATCTCTCTCTCCCAAAAGCAAATGCTGATGATAAGAAGTCAGTTTTAAGGGACATCTGCTCAAAATGTTAAAATGTAATCCATATTTAAAAACATAGCCAGGGTAAAAAAAAAAAAAAAGAAACTTTTTTTTTTAATCAAGAAATTTCTTTAACAAGTATTTTTGGTAAATTTTCTTTTTTCTTGTCAAAAAGATGACTAAATTCTATATAGTATTTTTTATTTCAAAGGTAAAGATGCCATATAAATATGGAGTGATTGACATTAGTTATTAATTGAAATATTGCTATGCAAGACAGAGAGGGATGAAATGATGCTTCTCAGTTGAACTTTGTACTATTAACAGTAACTGAGCTGTTCTTGCCTGCTAGTTTGCCTACAAGACAGTGTGCTAGCTTTCTGGAAACATGGAATGCAAGGTAGAAGTTTTAGATCTAATGAGGTAAGTCATCTTAAAAATTGCATCCATTAAATAATCATGAGACATTATCAAATTCTACATCAAAGAGTTTTATTTCACTTTAGAAAATGTCTCTGGTACAGGGAATACTTGATTTGCTAACTTTATTAATATTTACTGTATTCAGTCTAGTGATAAAAGTAATAGCACATACTTTACAGCCACCTCTCTTTCCCCATTTACTACAACAATTTTAGTGCCTATTTCATGTGCTTCCAGATAATCACCCTTATATTCAGAACAAGAACTTCCTAATACTGCTAAAAGTGAGCCAACTGTGATTTTCTCTCCTTTCCCAGACCATCACCTGGGACAAGTGTGGGGCGCGGCTACAGTGTTTGGATAGGTCCAAGCCTTGGACTGACGAGAGGGCATAGTCCTCTCGTGGCCACGTGCAAGCCCCAAGCTTGGAGGGCAGAGCCCTCCCAGCACAATTATAGCCAACAGCTGTAGTTGTAAGCTTGAACCTATGGTCTGAACAATGGCCCCACGTGCCTAAGTGATATAGGCTGCAGGTAAACAAAGCTTGATCAGGTGCATGTAATTGAGTAGGATTGAAACCCAGGAGAATGTTGTAAACATCTTGACCACGCCCTTATTTTGCCTCGTGGCATCTGGCTATAAAATAAAGACACGGCTTGTGGTCCATGGCGCTGTCTCTCAGGAAGCAGCGTCCCACCGAGACCCGACTTTCATTCTCTTGTCTGTCTTTTCTAAGCCTTTCAGCCGCCCCCTCTCAGGGTCACTGAACCTGGCTAAGCTGGCATGGCACATAAGGCGCCCTGGGGCTGAGTATGCCATGGCCGTGCGGGCTCACCACAGACAAGAGTGCTGATGCACTCTGTCATGAGCCACTTTCTACTTTGTTTTCAGAAATGACCAGTGCAGTCTATAACAGCAAAGGGTCTCCATTTCCCTTGAAGCCACCTTGCCTCCTATTTCTGTTACCCTTATTCACTTGACATTTATAGGATTCTTTGCTCCTTTTCTTTTATTAACCTTTAGCTGTATAGTCTGAGTCCTTCCTGCCTTAATTTAACTACAGGACTAATTGAACTCCAAGTCATGTGACATATTCAATTCAGTTCAACATTTACACCAGAGAATGCTGGGGTTATAAACATGAACAAGATGTGTTACTTGCCTGGAATATTCTAGGCAAGTAAAATCATCAGAAATTCTTCCAGTACCCCAAGCCAGTCTCAGTAGGATAGCTCTTACTTGGAACATTAGAGGGAAAGGAGAACCTTAGGTGCCTCAAGCAAGAAAAGAGTCCATTTATGTCCTAAATTGTCATTCAGCTCAAAGCATGTCTTCGAACAAAGTAAACAGTCTAGCCCGGTGATGGTGGGCTTGGGTCAGAGTCACAACACCTGAGTTCAAGTCTAAGCTCTGCGCTTTAGTAACTGTGACCTTGGTCTATCACTTATATATTTTTTTCATTTGTGAATTGAGGATAACAAAATAGTACTTACTTCATAGGTTTGTTAAGATTAAATGAAAGTTATACACCTGAAACTAAAATAAAACTGAATGCCAAGGGTAATTGAAAAAATTTTAATTAAAAAAGATTAAATGAAAGGAAGCATGTAATGTGCTTGACATAAGGCCCGGCCTATGGTAAATATTCAAGAAAGGTTGCTGTTAATGTGTATCTAGTAGCAATTCCCACAAGAGGGCCACTTCTCTGGAAGATGCTTAAAAATCACCTGAGGCCGTGGTCGCAAACTGCGGTTCACGAGCCACATGCGGCTCTTTGGCCCCTTGAGTGTGGCTCTTCCACAAAATACCACGGCCTGGGTGTCTGTTTTGAAGAAGTGGCGTTAGAAGAAGTTTAAGTTTAAAAAATTTGGCTCTCTAAAGAAATTTCAATCGTTGTACTATTGATATTTGGCTCTGCTGACTAATGAGTTTGCCGACCACTGACCTGAGGGAACAGAACAGAGAGGTAAGAACTGTCAGCAGCTAATGAACAGTAGGCAGTGAAAGAAAGGCATTATAGGCAAGATACAAGAGGGTTGTTTTAAAAAAAGAAAGAAGAGTAGGTTCCAAAAAATCACTTGACAGGCTTTTTCAAATTACACAAGCATCCCTTACTGAACACAGTCCCTAGTAGGCAAACCCCAAAATACCTTGAAGATCAGGCATGATGCACCACTTCTACTGAGTGAGCATGTTATATCCTGTATCCTTCAAGTATGCTGGATACAAACAAAGTAATACCTGGTGCTTCCACAATAACTAATTGTAGCACTGCTGATGAAATAAATTTCGTTTCAAAATCAAATTGTTTCTCAGCCTACCAAATTTTGGAGAGAAGTTACTGACATTATAATTTGAAATGTTTTGCAGTCAGTAAACAGTAAATAGTGGGGGAGTTTTTTCTCTTACCGATTTATTCTTAACTCCCCAACTGGTAGAACTTCTTGGAGAATATGGGAAAATATCATTTCAGGAGACTGGAAAAGCAACGGGAAAGAGGGTTATCTATTGAGCACTCCTTAGCTAGACATTATACCCACTAATACTTATAAAAACACCGCAAAACACTACTATTATGTAGATATTTTCTATCCCATTTTGCAGAAGGCAAAGCTGTTTCCAGCAAATTACTTACCTTGTGCAGTGTCACAGCTAGGAAGTGGGAGGACTTGGATTCACACTCAAATCATAAGTTTGTCCCTTCGGACCGCACTGCAGCCTTTCAAGTGGAAGGACCAGATCCAGTGGCTTACTGCTGCAGTAGCCTCGCTTCAACACAACTGACAAAAGGCTTCTGATAAATACAACAGACTAGGTGCTTCGCTTTTAAAATTTCCCCTTGAGTTCCTTAATTTAACCAGTAAATGGTTTTCCTACGCTCATATTTTATGATTCAAAATTAGCCACAATTTTTCCTAAACCAGTGGTCGGCAAACTGCGGCTTGCGAGCTGCGGTTTGCCGCTCTGTTGACTGAGTTTGCCGACCACTGACCTAGACCAGTGGTCGGCAAACTCATTAGTCAACAGAGCCAAATACCAACAGTACAACGATTGAAATTTCTTTTTTTTAATTTCCTTATCGATTAAGGTATCACATATTTGTCCTCATCCCCCCATTCCCATCCCAACCCCTCCCTACGCATGCCCCCACCCCCCTGTTGTCTGTAACCACTGGTTAGGCTTATATGCATGCATACAAGTCCTTTGGTTGATCTCTCCCCCTTACCCCCACCCTCCCCTACCTTCCCTCTGAGGTTTGACAGTCTGATCGATGCTTCCCTGTCTCCGGGTCTGTTTTTGTTCATCAGTTTATGTTGTTCATTATTTCCCCTAGAAGAGTGAGATCATGTGATACTAGAAATACACTTATAAGAACCAAAATTTCTTTTGAGAGACAAATTTTTTAAACTTCTTCTAACGCCACTTCTTCAAAATAGACTCGCCCAGGCTGTGGTATTTTGTGGAAGAGCCACACTCAAGGGGCCAAAGAGCAGCACGTGGCTCGCGAGCCGCAGTTTGCCGACCACTGTCCTAAACTGACAAATTGATGCACCAATATGTCGACTTAACAAATTCACAGTCATGCAGGGATCTGCTTCCGTCACAGGAACGTTTCTTTTCCAGAGTGCAATAAGTTAAATGCCCGTATAAAATTTTATGTCTTTATGTCTTTAATTTCAGAAATTAAATTTATATTTTAATTGAACAGGTAACACAAGAAATTTCAGATAGCACAAGAATTTTCAGACTGCTTGGATCTGACAGGTATGAAAGGGGTTGTACTATATACATAGAACTAAACATAGTGTTTTATAAATCCAGCATGAAACTGGTTTCTTTTTTCAGAGAATTGAAATTTCTACAGTAATATACTCAACATTATATTTTCACACAATTAGAATTCACAAGTCACAGTTTTAAAGCCTTTGAGAATGTGCCTGATCTTCCAAGAAATAGGAATATATAGATCTGTCAGTAATAGTTTTGTTTTAAATATACTATCTAAACTATAATTTATAGCATAAGAAAGAGGAAATACGGTATGCTAACAAGCAGAAATTTTATGTTAGTGCTAAATAGGATTTGGGGTTTTATTCTGACTTATTTTCTGACTTTTGAACTATAAATTGTTTTTAGAAATTTTAATAAATTAAGTTTCCCCACATTATTCCTAATAGAGATGGGAGATGGTGCATAGCAACATTACTTCCCAGAGCTAAACTGGCTCTTTAATCATAGTGATTTCTGTCCAAAAAAATCAAATAAGCAGCATTTATAGAGGCATACAATGAAGAAACAATGGAAAATTTTTCTGTTAGCATTAGTTTCAAGAATAACTTCTTATCTGTTTTTGTTTATTACTTTTAGGGTCGTGGTTTTGGAAAGTAGGCCAACTGATAACCCCACAGCGAATAGCAATTTATACATCCTGGCGGGACATGAAAACAGTTACTGAGAAATGTGCTTTGACAGTTACTCTGAAGAAAGAACACTGCCGCTGCAACACTAATGGATACTGGACGCCGTACAGAGGCTGCAGTAACCTGCTCGCTTACTTGTAATTTATTGTGGCGTGAGCCGAGATGGGGAAAGCTTTGTTTTAAGTGGTATGGAAATATTTAGCATATTGAACCACACAAGTGCTTAATTCATTGTTATGTAATCTTTGTACATATAGGCAGTATTTTTCTGTAAAACTTCATATTGCTAAAGACATACACTAAGAATTTATGTAGATAATGTACTTTTATGAGATGTACAAGTGTCTTATCTGTACAAATGTAAATGTTGATGAAAATGCAATTGGGGTTAATATTTTAAGAATTCTTTAGTATACTCTTGGTGTGACTATATTACAAAATGGGATGCTGGCAATGAAACAGTACATTTAACACTATTGTATTTTTATTATATGTAATTTAGTAATATGAATATAAATCTTGTAACTTTTAAAGTTATAATGGAGGCTGTAATCATTTTATAATCTTGTTTTTTAATTTTAATGCAAGTACACTGGTGTTTATATTTGCACAAAGTATT
Organism: Plecotus auritus; assembly: GCF_963455305.1. Classification (NCBI taxonomy): domain Eukaryota; kingdom Metazoa; phylum Chordata; class Mammalia; order Chiroptera; family Vespertilionidae; genus Plecotus; species Plecotus auritus. The sequence continues at coordinate 155,302,603 of NC_137782.1, forward strand.
GATATGTGATGTAGTAAGTCACAAAAGTAAGCTGTGACATTGTCAATATGCATTTGGCTCCACAACATCTTTTTTAAATGTATTTGGATTGTTTTCTATGTGAAACAAACCAATTAACCACCTGTTGTAGTAACTGGTCTTTTTATATTTAAGCAGAATCTGTAAGATTGCTTGTCTGTGCTTAAAAACAATACCTTTGGAAAAATTTTGAGTCACAGAATAGCGGTACCATGATATAACACTGCAGTTGTCTGAATTACAGTATGCACAAAGAATAAATTAGCATTATTAAAGAGTCCACACTAAACATTTCATATAATCACATTGAAGAACTGTAACATTCCATAGAGTGAAGTGGTTCAAATTTCTAGTGGAATTTTTACTTTTGTTGGCCTTATTTTATGATCATTTTCCTATTTCTTTTGAGTTAGAGTTTAACACATGGCCAAAATAATTTAGTTACTACCTCATATAAACAGTATAATGGTTACTACACATCACAGGAACTTAGTTTTGGTTCAAGTCATTTTTTATTGCTTTTTTCCAATGGAATATGTATATACCAAGTTTTAGCAAAATGCAGCCTTGGCTCTTTTTTGGTATATGGTCTTGATAGTTGAACTAGGGGCCCAGTACGCGAATTTGTGCACCTTGAAAGGAACTGTGGGTCGCATGGCTGCATTGGGCACAGGGACGGGTCTCTGCTCATCCTCTGCACCCCGGCCTGGCCCCTGCTGCCGTGGCCCCAGGTCCCCCATCTGCCGGCAGCCCCACTTCCGCCGCCGCCGCTCCCACGCACTGATGGCGCGGAGCAATTGGGGCTGGCGCCGTCACCAGGTGCGAGCGGTGGCTGCTGCCCCAATTGCCTCTCGGGAGCAGGGAGAGATGGAGAAGCCTCAGGAGCAATCAGGGCCAGCAGCCATCACTCGCACCCGCTGATGGCGCCGAGTGATCGGAACTGGTGCTGGGCACCGGCAGCAGGTCCGAGCGGTGGCTCCAGTGCTGGCTGCAGGTGCGAGCGGGGCCGGCACTGGCAGTGGGTGCGAGTGGCAGCTCCAGCACCAGCAGCAGGTGTGAGTGGGGCCGGTGCCGGCAGCAGGTGCAAACTCCGGGCAGGACTACGGCACGCGAGAGCATAGAATTTTCAGTAACCACCAGAGGCTCGCCCTGATGACAGTGACTGGCACCCCACCTTGGTCTGGCGCCCCCGCTCACCTGCTCCACCATCCCGCCGTGGCTGATGCCCGCCATGTTCCATGCTCTGCCTCCTGCTGCCAGCGCCCGCCATGTTCTGCACTCGCACCCTGGTGGTCAGCACACGTCATAGCGACCGGTTGTTCGGTTGTTCCACTGTTCGGTCTATTTGCATATTAGCCTTTTATTATATAGGATGTGAGTATATACACTAAGAAGAAACTAAATTGTGATTTATGGTCTTCATTTATTTTAATTGACAATGCTTTTAAATATGTCCTGATTGTACATAGTGTAAAATAAACATGTTTTTTTAACATGCTGTTGTATAGTAGCTTGTTATCTGGCTTCATCTACATATAGTAAGACTAAAATATATTGAGAAAAAATGTCTTTAAATTATATTCTGCATTAAATCCTTAAGGATTCATTCTGGTACCTCAGATCATCTCTTCTTTTTCTAATCTGTCATCTCAATTTCATAAGGGAGTAATATTCCCACATTTGAGAAAAGGGAGTATTTTGTAGAATCTCCAGTTTCCTGATTGGGAAAATTAATTAAACAATCATAGTCTTTTGGTTAAAGCAGGTTTGTCAGACAACATACCTCAGCCCATTCACACTCACCATCTGACTTTGTAAATGAAGCTTTATTAGAACACACTAGATATTAGATACTCATTTACCGTTGTCTATGGCTGCTTTGGCACCACAGTTGAGTAGTGTTGCAAAAAAAAAAAAAAAAAAAAAAAAAAAACCTGTATAAGCCACAGAACCTAAAATACTTACCACCTGACCCTTTATGGAAAGTTTGCTGACTCCTGGGTTAGGGAAAGGAAGGGAAACTGTTGGGGAATACAGTTCTGAGGTAAGGAAGGGGGAAGATTAGGTAGGAAGAATTGGACTGAGGGTCACGAAGCACCATTTCTACTCTTGCTAATGCCACTGCCTGTTGTGACCTTGGATAATTTACTTGACTCTAGAATAGCCTTGGGCAAACTACGGCCCGCGGGCCGGATCCGGCTGTTCTATCTGGTTCTCTTGCTCTCCTCTCCACTCCTTTACTTTGAATTTATATTAGTTCACACAAACACTCCATCCATGCTTTTGTTCTGGCCCTCCGGTCTAGTTTAAGAACCCATTGTGGCCCTCGAGTCAAAAAGTTTGCCCACCCCTGCTCTAGAACAGTCTCCTTGACTAGAAATGTAGCTTCTAAATCATACAGATGTTAGTGATCAGAGCAGTTGTGTACCTTTATCACTTTTCCCAAATACATTGTGGCCAATCTTAGCATTAATGACTGAATAATAACTTTTAAAAGCACATCTTTACTAGTGTAACATCATCTCTTGGCTGAAAAACAGACTCGTGGAAAATACTTTTGAGAAATCAAGATGTGCTCTTGGCATTTAATGATAAGGTTGTTGATCTTTTTTCTGGGCCACTGTTTTTCCAAGTTTCTAAATCCTACAAGTTATAGAAAGGGTCACATCTGAAAAAAAAAAATTTAACAATCACATTTAACTGTCAATCACTTATAAATATTTCCAGAAAATAGGTATACTACTGGTTGTATGTTACCCAGGGGCTTTTTAAAAATACAGACCCCTGGAATCATTCTTTGGAGGTGAGGCCCAGTGACCTATATTTTTATAAAGTACAAGTAACTGATGTATAACCCTGCGTGAGAACCCGGGGTCAACATTGAATTTAAATCGGTATTTCTTGAGTGTGGTCCAAGGATCACATGCCTCAGAAAAAAATCATCTTTAATGACACTTAAAAATGCAAATTTGGGGTCTCCACCTAATAACTTGATGAAGGATTTTTATTCACTCAAAAGGAAGAGAGTCAAATGTTTGAAACCATCTATTTTCATTGAGGTTTGCGTTATTTATTTTGTTAGCTACTTTCTTAAATCTTGGTGTTGAGAAGAATGAGATCAGTTGTTTCTGGGTCTATTGGCATCATTCAGCTTGCAAGTATGTCACTGATTTCAGCAGAGTCCAAGAAAGGACAGAGAGGTCACCAGTTTTTACTATTACTGGAAGAAAGATTAAAGTGTGTGCTATCCAAAATAATGGGTACACACTAAGAGTATTACTTAAGGGACAAAGTATTGATATGTGATGCAGTAACATATGTACCCAATACGTGTATCTGTGTGCCAGGTGCTATACTACGTTTTACATAGATTCTCCCACTGAAGCCCAGAACAGCCCAGTGATGTAGGTATTATTAATGCCAATTTACAGATGAAGAAACCGAGGCACAGAAAGTTTAAACAACTTGCCTAAGAATATTGATGATAAGTGATAGAACTAACACTTAACTTGTGCTAAACTATGTATTACACAGAATACATGCAGTATATCCACTCCTCTGTAAAATACACTTGCATGTTTTACTTTGAAATTAAATTTATTTTCTCCAATTGGGAATTGAAATTCAAATTCTGATTTCACTGGCTCTTTGCAATAAGAGAAATTGACTTACTGTCTTAATTTTTTGCTTTACTGAAAAGCATTTTCCTTGTTCAAAGGATTTGCATAAAATCAACTTACAGTTAAAGCTTATTAAATAAATCTAGTTAAAACTCATTACAAAGACTTTTTTTTTTTACTTTTATGAGATAATTATTGAACCAACATCTATTAATAATCATTTACAGTGTGTTCAGGCATTACTGTCACTGGAGAAAAGATGGACAAGGCATCATTCCCAGTATTCAAGGGGCACATTTGGGTGACTAAAAATAAATTTTAAAAGAGGTACAAAAGGTTGTGCCTAATGCTGCTTTGGGAAAGGAAAAGCCTTTATGTAGAAAGTTAAATACAAACTGGGTTATTAATAAATGAAAAGAGTTTATCAAGTGCAGGGAAAAATCAGAGTAGGTGCTGTAAGCTAGACTAAAACATATGCAAAATTGCTGTGTGTTAAATGCAGCTGAGCTTGGGGTGCATAGAGCAGAGGAATGCCATGAAGGTAGAGAACAAGGATGGGCCTGACTGAAGAGCTACCTCTGGAGAAAAGCAGCTCTGGTAATCAGCGGGTTGGGAAACTGCAGAGATCAAATACAACATTAAAGGGAAAACAGTCTGTTGGGTTTGTAAACAGGCAACCACTTGTATCCTTACTGAAAAATTTCTATAACATGATAAGGGTAAAAATGGGTAGATGTGAGTGTATGTAGATTTGAGTATAGTGGAAATATATTTGGTTTCTGGTTTTGTTTTCTAAAGATGAGAGGAGATTAGAGCATATTTCTCAGAAAATTGAAGAAAATTGAAGATAAGAGGAGAAAAAGGAGGAAAGAATGGAAATTGGGACATCATGAATTTGAGAATGGTGGAGAGCATCTTACTGATGTTAAACTATGTATGTGCTCATTCATAACAGTATTTTTAAGCTCGTCTTGGGAACAGGAAGGTAAGCTTTGCCCCCCCCCAAAAAAAAAAATTTATTTTTTTCCAATTTACCTCCGTATATCATTCATTACACTGTTTGCTTGACTTGCTTCCCCACTGGGTGGCAAACATGTCTCTTCTTCTAAATCAGCCCCTGTACTAGTGCAATGCTTACTGGATTATGAAAATGGCAGCAAAAATACCATAAGCCTACAGAAGTTTGCTGGAAAATTATTTGGGCAATAAAGCAGGACCGAAGAGTAATGACTAATAAAATCTAACAAACTGAGGGCTTATGCCCAGGCAGGCATGAAAACGGACCTGTGCTCAGCGTTTACAGGTGCTGATTTTAGTGCAGCTGCGGCCTTGGGGAGGACGGGACTTGGTGTAAGAGTGTTCGTGGAAAAGTCCGTGTCTCCTGAGCGCCGCTTGCAGGGAATCTTAACGAGTTCTCGGAGGAGAAACTGTCGGGGCGTCCCCGCGCTGAGGTTCCCGGCTCCCGGGAAGGTTACCGAGGAGATGGAGAGGGCGGGATGCGGCCTTCCCTGCGGGGCGCGTGTGCGGGGAAACCGGCTCCCGAGCCGCCCTGCGGCGCTGGGCCTGAGCGTCCGGTTGCCCGGGAGACGCCGCGGCAGTTCCGCTCGGGAGTTGCTGTGCGAGCGGCTGGCTGGGCCGAGGGCCCGCGTCGGAGTTGGGGCTGCTCGGGGCTGCGTCACCGTCTCCGCGGCGGCGGGTAAGGGTGGGTCCCCGGCGGCGGGGCGGGTGGGGTGGGAGTCGGCGCGAGCTGGAGAGCGGTGTGGCGTGCGGACGGCAGCTCCCAGATAAGGGCGAGGTCCCTGCGAGAGGGGAGCCTCGGGCGGGACCAGCAGGGGTGAGGGCCAGAGGCTGGAGGAGCAGAGGCTCCTGCCGGCCGCACGGCCGGGTCTCTGGCGGCTGGAGGACGGGACGGCCGGGCGGCCCGTGGGGCGGGGCTGCGGCGGCGGCGGCGGCGGGGAGCGAGGGGCGCGTCTGCGCTTGGGGAGACCTGTCTGGCCCATCGGCTGCACCACCAGAAAATGAGGGTCAGACTAGTTCGGTGGCTGCAAACAAAGTGACTGTGCCGAGCTTCCATACCTGGATGTGTACACGTGACACGTGATGTTTCTAAACAGAATTCGTTTCCTTAGCTATGTAAATTATGTGGTTTTATGGTTTTCCGGGGATGCTTTTAATAAATCCAACGGCACTATCACCAAGACACAGATTATGAGTAGGTGTGTGTACTCCTGCGGTTCTGTAATTCCATGTTATGAAGCCGATGCTGAGTGGTTTCCAGCCCATTTTCCTGGTCAGTCTTATGAGATGTAAAGGCACTTGGTTGCACGGGAAACAGTAACAATGGGGCGGATTGTGACTTCTGACCCGTAGAACCCTTAATGGTCTGGCCTGATCGCGAAGAGGTCAGCTTTCCCTCTCATTCCTAACGCCACTGCTGACGAGTTTACTAGAAACTTTTAATTAGGAAATTAGTAACGTTTCCCACCCCGTTTCTCCTCCCTTTCGTAAGAAATACATCTTCTCAGTGTATTCAGTGTTAGGACCTGGTTTCTGACACAATTGTGGATCATACTCTGCCTCCAAGTGTGTCCTCTGTACATACCTGCATCATTTTGCAACTTTTTAAGACAGGTAATTGAATAGAAAATTTTCAAAGAATTTAATGACCCACTCAAGTATATATCTCTGTATGTCTTTCAGTATTCACCAATCGGCCCAAGTCTATACCTGTTTTTGCTTTTGTACACAGAACTTCATTAACTTAAGAGTCAAATATTTGGTAAATTCTGAAGTCAGGAGTCCCTGTAGCCAAGAGGTATATGGCTTCAGATGAAAAGTCACTAATGGCTGTGAAAAATATTTTCAACCAATTGCATCAGTTCCCTGCCTATAAACCTCTATCATAGTTTAATCTTGATTTCCTGCCCAAGTACTGTATGAGCAATCAAAATGTAATTACAGTAAAACCAAAAAAAAAGACTAAATCAGTTCGTTATATAACAAAGTAGGTTTTCCAAATGCATGTTAAAAATTTGGCAGATTAGTTATTTCACCTGTTTTTACTTACGTAGACACGTTTGTGTAATTAAAATTAAGTATGTATGAAAAGTTTACTTTCACAGAAAAATTATTGTATTTTTAAATTTATACTGAATAGGTCTAATGACAGTGCATTCACCAGCCCCCCCCCCGCCCCCCCGCCCGCTGCATGGCTTAGCACACTAGTTAAAACTGCTGCAGAAAGTTACGCCAGGAGACAACAGAACCAAAAACTTCACACAATTCGGTGTGATCACGTGCTAATCATTCACACGGGATAGGAGCAGTGACTTAAATAAGTAGACTATAGTTGTAGGTATGTAATATTTATTTATGTTGGCAAAATTACTACAATGTTTTTTCCAACATATGACCTATTCGATAAAATTTGTTTAAAATAATAGTGAATTAATAACAAAAAAATAGCCTGTTAATTTAATTACAAGCAAATCTCAGTTAAAAGCATTTAAAAATTAACAGGGTGTTAATTTTCATATATGACTCATGGACTGGAAATTTAGTACATTAAATCGAAGTCTGTAAAATCAAGGGTTTACTGCACTATTTATTTTGTCCCATAGGTCTCCGAGACTGTTTATCTTCATTCTTTTTTCTCACTTTCATATTGGTCATTTTCTATTTATCTTTAGATTCATTGACTCTTTCCTCTGCCATCTTAAATCTGTTGAGTCCACCTAGTGAATTTTTCATTTCAGTTGTATTTTTTTTTTTACTCTAAAATTTCCATTTGGTTCTTTTTATATTTTTTATTTTATTTTATTTATTGATTAAGGTATTACATATATGTCCTTATCCCCCCATTGCCCCCCAACCCCCACTCGTGCCCTCACCCCCCTGGTGTCTGTGTCCATTGGTTAGGATTATATGCATGCATACAAGTCCTTTGGTTGATCTCTCCCCCTTACCCCCACCCTCCCCTGCCTTCCCACTGAGGTTTGATGATCTGATCAATGCTTCTCTGTCTCTGGATCTGTTGGTTCTTTTTTATACTTTTTCGATTAGATCCCCCCCCCCTTTTTTTTTTTTTTGGTCATTGGCATTATATTTTCCTTTAATTATTTGAATTGTAATTTGTCTTAATTATTTGAACTTATTTATAATAACTGCTTTAAAGTCTTTGTCAGCTAATTCCAACATCTGGATCTACTGATAATCCATTATAATTGGATTTTTTCCCCCTGAATATTGGTCACACTTTCCTTTTTCTTAGCAGGTCTTACAATTTCTTAATTGAAAACTGAGCATCTTAGATAATGTATTATAGCAATTCTGGATTCTGGTTTTCTTCCCTAGGGTTTTCTTTATGGGTAGGTTTTTGTTTTTGCAACCTATCTGTTCACAAGTATGTGGTTGTCGATACCTCTGTTCGTTTTTTGTTTGTTTGTTTTTAGCTTGGCTTTCTAGACATTACCACTGTCTGTGTAGCTTAGTGGTCAATAATTTGGGCCTTCATGGCACTCAGACATATCTAGGGATAAGTGTTTCACCCTCTACCAGTACATCAGTGTGTGGGTTGGGGAGTGCATTCAAAATTCAGCTCCCCACATCCCCTCAAGCAAGGGAAACAAAAGAAAAAATAAACATATGGGACTCTGTCAAGCTAAAAAGCTTCTGCACACCCTAGCTGGTTTGGCTCAGTGGATAGAGCATCAGCCTGTGGCCTGAAGGGTCCCAGGTTCGATTCTGGCCAAGGGCACATGCCCGGGGTTGCCAGCTCAATACCCAGCACGGGGTGTGCAGAAGGCAGCCAGTCAATGATTCTCTTTCATCATTGATGTTTCTGTCTCTCTCTTTCCCTTCTCCCTTCCTCTCTGAAATCAATAAAAATATATTTTAAAAAAATAAAAAGCTTCTGCACAGCCAGGGAAACCTTCAACAAAACTAAAAGGCAACCTACTAACTGGGAGAATATATTCACCAATGATATATCCAGTAAGAGATTGATATCCAAAATATATGAGAAACTCATACAACTCAATAACAAAAAAATACTCTGATCAGAAAATGGGCAGAGGATATGCAAAAACATTTCCCCAGAGAAGGCATACAGATGGCCAACAGACATATGAAAAGATGCTCGACATCACTCATCATCAGGGAAATGCAAACCAAAACCACAATGAGGTACCACCTCACACCAGTCAGAATGGCTCTCATCACAAAGTCAGCAAATAACATGGGTTGGCATGGATGTCTAGAAAAGGGAACCTTCGTGCACTGTTGGTGAGACTGCAAACTGGTGCAGCCCCTATGGAAAAGCAGTTTGGAGATTCCACAAAACAACTAAAACTGCAGGGTGAGGCAAAAGTAGGTTAACAGTTGTGAGTACCCGAGACAGAGTTTATTCTTGTATTATTTATTAACTAACCAGAGGCCTGGTGCACGAAATTCGTGCACAGGGGGAGGTGTCCCTCAGCCCAGCCTGCACCCTCTCCAATCTGGGACCACCTGTTTAAGGGCAGTCGGACATCCCTCTCACAATCCAGGACTGCTGACTCCCAACTGCTCGCCTGCCTGCCTTCCTGATTGCCCCTAACCGCTTCTGCCTGCCAGCCTGATGACCCCCTAACCACTCCCCTGCCAGCCTGATTGATGCCTAACTGCTCCCCTGCCAGCCTGTTTGCCCCTAACTGCCCTCCCCTGCAGGCCTGGTCACCCCTAACTGCCCTCCCCTGCAGGCCTGGTTCCCCCCAACTGCTCTCCCCTGCAGGCCTGGGTCCCTCGCAACTGCCTTTTCCTGCAGGCCTGGTTGCCCCCAACTTCCCTCCTCTGCCGGCTTGGTCACCCCTAACTGTCCTCCCCTGCAGGCCTGGTCCCTCCCAACTGCCCTCCCCTGCTGGCCATCTTGTGGTGGCCATCTTGTGTCCACTTGGGGGCAGGATCTTTGACTACATGGGGGCAGCCATCTTGTGTGTTGGAGTGATGGTCAATATGCATATTACTCTTTTATTAGATAGCATAGAGGCCTGGTGTACGGGTGGAGGCCAGCTGGTTTGCCCTGAAGGGTGTCCCGGATCAGGGTGGGGGTTTCCTTGGGGCGTGGGGCGGCCTGGGCGAGGGGCCTGTGGTGGTTTGCAGGCCAGCCACGCCCCCTGGCGACCCAAGTGGAGGCCCTGATATCTGGGGTTTATTTATCTTCTACAATTGAAACTTTGTAGCCTGGAGCAGAGCCAAGCCTTCTGCTTGCTTCGTGGCGGCAGCCATTTCTTTTGGGATTTATGTATCTTCTATAATTGAAACTTTGTAGCCTTAAGCGGAGGCCTGGGCCGGCCAGGGTGTGCGGAAAGCTTGGCTTCCTCCATCGCCGGGGGCAACCCTGGCCTCCTGCTCTTTATAGCTCCGTGGCTGCTGCCATTTCTGTTTGGACTTATGTATCTTCTATCATTGAAACTTTGTAGCCTTGAGTGGAGGCCTAGGCCAGCAAGGGCAGGCAGAAAGCTTGGCTTCCTCCATTGCCGGGGAAACCCAAGCCTCCCTCCTGTTCTCTGTGGCTGTAGCCATCTTGGTTGGGTTTATTTGCATATTCGCTCCTGATTGGCTTGTGGGTGTGGCTTGTGGGTGTAACGGAGTGATGGTTAATTTGCATATTACTCTTTTATTAGATAGGATTATTGTATTATTTCCCATATAAACAACTGTATACCTACTTTGCCCCATCCTGTAGATATACCATATGACCTAACAATTCCACTTTGGGTATTTATCCAGAGAAAATGAGAACACTAATTCATTGCAGCATTCTTTACAATAGCCAAGATACAGAAGCAACTTAGGTGTCCATCGATAGATGAATGGATAAGGAAGATGTGGTATATACACAGTGAAATATTTACAACAATAAAAAAGAATGAAATCTTGCCATTTGCACCAACATGGGTGGATCTAGAGCGTATTATTTAAGTGAAATAAGTCAGGCAGAAAATATGTATAGTTTCACTTACATATGGAATCTAAAAACAAAGCAAACAAACAGAGACCAAAAGGATGTTTACCAGAAGTGAGGGGGTGGAGAGATGAGTGAAAGGGTGAAGAGGAATGTAATCAATTAATTCTCTCTCTACCTTCCCCCTGCCCCCACTTCTTCTCACTAAGCATGTCCTCAGGTGAGGATTAAACAAACAAACAAACAAAAACATTGACATGGTGACAGATGATTACTAGAATTAGTGGGGTGATCACATTGTAAAGTATAAAAATGTCTAGTCACTGTATTGTACACCTGAAGCTAATAAAACCAATGTAAGATTATATACCAACTATATATACTTAATTTTTTTTTTAATTCAGTTAGTCCTCCTGAGGAATCTCAGAGTGAAGGGAGGGGAGGAAGAAATTAACCAAAGAACTTACATACATAGCCCATGGGCACAGACAATGGTGTGGTGAAGGCCTGGTGGGGAGGGGGGGTGGGTACAGGGTGCAGGCGGTCAATTGGGGGAACGAAGAGGGACATCTGTAATACTGCCAACAATAAAGATAAATTATTTTTAAAAATCAGTTAGTCCTCAAATCTGCCTCATTGTAACTATCTTCTAGGCCTTCTTAGGTTTCCCATACATACCCATAACTAGCAAGAGTTTTCTAAACAAATCTGTGATGGATTTGCCATGTGTTACTTGAATGTATATGCTTGAATTTTCACCCTTTAATATGAGAGAATAAAATCTACTAAAAAATAGCATTGTATGCTAATAGTAGTCGTCATCACTTATCCAGATAAACGCTTTTTCTAGTTGTGTATTTTTATGATGGTTAGTGAGAGTACATGATTTATATCTTCATTGAGATAATCTGTGGGTAAGAAAGACTGAACATTAGTGAAGTAAAAACAATAGATGCTCATTTGAAACATGAGAATTTTTTTAAGTAGTCAACTCTTTACTTGTCATTTTATTAATACCAATACCTGGATAGAGTGGTTTTTTAAATTGTGCATTCTTTTGAATTAACTAAGAGGCTGTATAGTGATTAAAATTGTGATCTTTGAAATGTGACTGCCTAGGTTCTAATTCCATACTAACTTCACTGTGTCTCAGTTTTCTCAATACCCAGCACGGGGTGTGCAGAAGGCAGCACACCCCGTATAATTGGATGAAAATAACACCTACTTCATGAAATGTTTGTGTAGATTATATATAATCTGCATAGAAAGTGTTATCAAGTTCTGTTAGTATTACTATGAGAGTATATTAATAAGATTCTACTGACTAAAATAGTTTTTTGGGGGGGAGGTGGGATTTTTTAAGACTAATTAGAATTTTTATATTTTCAATTCTTGACTGCCTTATGTAATTATGCTGGCCTTATTTGTTATTTAACATGTAATCTCATCACCACAAAATCCACAAATGGGTGATGCAAGACAGAAAAATTAAACCCAGTATTTCTATAGAAATCACTATGGATATAAAAGCATTCATGAGGAATTAGAGAAATCTACCTTCTTTTTAGAGTTTTAGTTTTATTTACTGTGGGAGCTAAGCATTTAAGGATTTGTTTCTTCATACATATAAAAGCACAATAAATAATTCTCTAAAAAGATGTTACTGTTTTTAATGGATGCTTTGTTTAACAGCCCACATTTTCTTTATTCTCTCCACCAGATGGAAGTATAGCACTTTGTCCCAAGTCTTGATCTCAGTTTTTCTAGTCTCTGCCGTATTCAAATCAGGAGGGAAGAGATAAACATCATATTCAAGAGTATGAAATATTCCCTCAGCTGGATTACATAGCATCACATTTTAATTATTTACCAGAGGATAATGAAAACAATTGATTGGATAAGGTTCCTTTCCACAAATTCTTTTAATTCCACTGAAGTCAACACAGACCCATTATAAGAAATAGCATATGAAATTTTTTGGTAGTTGGAAGAACTGCATAGGACTGAACTCAAATTATAAAATACCGTCCAAAATTTTTTTAAGTGTATTAAAAATTAATCAATGGACATAAACCTTTGGTATCCTTAGCAAATTGGTTTTATATAATAATCTGTGAGAACACCATCCTTGATAATTTGGTTAAGCTGAGTCATCTTATTTTCCAGGTGCAACATTGTACTCCAGTTAAACAATACAGTAATTTAAGTCGCTGCTACTATAATGGAAAAGTATGAAAAATTAGCTAAGATTGGAGAAGGGTCTTATGGGGTTGTATTCAAATGCAGAAACAAAACATCTGGACAAGTGGTAGCTATTAAAAAATTTGTGGAATCTGAAGAGGATCCTGTTATTAAGAAAATAGCACTAAGAGAAATACGTATGTTGAAGGTAAGTTAATTTTATGTATCTACTAGTGACCCCATGCACGAAATTCATGCACATTAAAAGGGAATTAATTAGAGGAAATATTTTAATATTGCTATTTGCCCTTTCTCTGTAATAGAAGTGTCAGTGATGAAAGAAAATTAGTAAAATGTATATGAAAATCTTCCTCCTGTCACAGTCTGGGGCGCACCACGGGAACCAGAGTCAAGTCCCCGCCCACCCACGTGCGCCTCGAAATCACGCCAGACCCAGACCCAGCCGGTCCCACCCCCATTGGACTAGATCCAGACCCAGCCGGCCCTACCCCCATCAAGCCCTGCCAGGTGGGGGGGTGCGGCCTCAGGTTGTCTGGCCCGGCACTGTAGTGGGGAGGCACGGCCTGTCCCCCGGCCCAGGCTGGGGGGCATGCCTTGAGGTCCCCTGTCAAGCCCCGCCAGGCGGGGTGGCACAGCCTCAGGTCCCCTGGGCCGGTGCCGGGGCAGGGGGCACGGCCTGAGGTCCCCCGGCCCAGTGCTGGGGTGGGGGGTGCAGCCTGAGGTCCCCTGTCAAGCCTGCCAGGCGGGGGGTGCAGCCTCAGTCCTCTGTCCCAGCCCAGCACCACGCAGACTCAGGTCCCTGCTGATTGCTCATTAAGGTTCGTTACGGGAACTCGGTCTCCGCTGTCGGTGCAGCCATCTTGTGTTACGGAATCCCTGCCTCTGCTGTGGGAGGAGCATCTTTGTTATGGTGTGACGGTCAATTTGCATATTTCCTCTTTATTAGATAGGATAATATGGTATTGGGTGAAATATGTGTGTGTCACAATTACAAGGAATTTCAAAGTGATTTTTTCCCATTGGACTTAAATTTCTTTGTATCAGTAACTTTGGGAAAGAAATTGATCATCACTTTGGACTTTGGCCACTCTGATATTTAGCTGATATTATGAGTACAGCTGTGGATTGTTAAAATACTGAAGTAATCCCTTCTGGTTGGTAAATCAGTGCCCTAAGTCCCCTCATCCCCCCCAGCCGTGGCCTTAGTCTCCACCACCCCTCCTCCACCCTTCTCCCCATAAACCAGCAGGTAAAAGAGCATCTGCTGGCACAGAGGGGCCCAGGGCTGTGCCAATGGGCCTGTGGGCATTGACATGGACGGGCCTGCCTGTGATCTGCTCCCTGGGTCTTAGACATATTGACTGTCACCCCCAGCTATGTGTACACATCGTGCACAAAGGTTTTGTTCTAGTTGTTTCTTCTCTGATAGGATTTGACATGTAGGATCCATAAGTTCTCAATGTAAACAGTTTCCTATCATAAAAATCGTAGTTTTAGAACATAAGAGACCTTGGAGATGCTTCTCATCAGCACCCTTATTTTATCAGAGAGGAAACTGTGTCATAGGGAAGCACTTCTCAAACAGGAATGGGGACCTTGTTGAAATGCAGATTCCGAGGGTTTCCCAGGGGGGACCTTGTTGAAATGCAGATTCCGAGTCGGGAGGTGTGGGGTGGGCCTGAGATCCTGCATTTCCAACCAGCGCGCCAATGGCACAGACGCTGCTGGTTCACGGACCACACTTTAACAAAACTTGTGATTTCAGGAACACACAGCCAAATTCTACTTTTGACATGTCTGTTTTTAGGAAATCCCCAGAAATCCAAGTTTTTAAAGGGAGGTAATAGTTAATTATCCATCCTTTTCAAATATTATCTGTAGCAGGTTTCCTCAACTAATGAGTTCTAGTGTTTTGTTTAAAATATAAGTAGATATACCTGGATTTTTCAAGAGCACATCCATCCATCATGATAAAAAAGCAGTTCACTGTTACCCCGTAGCCAGCAGCCAGCTCTGGCCCAGAGCTCAGTCACAGAAAACAACCTGTGTTTCTGAACAGGTTGTTTTTTAATAAAACACCGCCACCCCCAAAGTCTTCAACTAAAGTTAGTGCTCAGGTAGTACCCCCTGGTTCCCCAACTGGAGAATGAACTTCAAGGTTAAAAAGTAGCCAGATTCCAACTCAGCTTTGTTCTCTGGTGGTGATGACTCTCAGAGGGCACACTTTTCCTGCTTTGCGCAGTTAACCCCCAGTCCGCCCTGACCAGTGTCCTTCCCAGATAGATCTACCTCACCTTCCTCGTGGACTCCCGTTGTTTAAATGTGATTGATTTCCCCCCTCCTCACTGTTTCTGGGCTAAGCTAATTTCATTGGCAAAGGAGATGTAAGTTGCTGATATGCCCAAAAACAGATTTCACCAGGTTGAACCGTGACATTGCATCAGCTGTAGCATCTGGGAATTCCTCTCTCTCCTGGTAGAGCTACTTTTTCCTTCCCTTCCTACAGTTTTGGTTGCAGCACAAAGCAGCTGGATTTCCTGTGTGGCCCATCTCCTCCACTGTTTGCCTTTCTGCCCTTTTAGGCAGTAGAACACATAGAGGGGGGAAAACCTGATTTGGTGCTCTGAGAATATTTTTAATGTATAATAAATTCCCTTTTCCCAGACTACTGAGCAGCAGGCATGCCGTCATAGGGTGATATTTTTTGGGTCAAGCCATGCTTACGAATGCTGAGGTAGGGGATGTTGTGTAGGTCCTCGTACTTAGGAATCTATACTGGGTCTGCAAAATATTTACTGAGAAATGAAATGAAATGGAAATAAAAAAATGTCTGTATCAGGAGAGAAAGGGATTTCCAGAGGCTATAGCTAATGCAACAAAGCTGTATTCTCTCTCTCTCTCTCTCTCTCTCTCTCTCTCTCTCTCTCTCTCTATATATATATATATATATATATATATATATATATATGTGTGTGTATATGTGTGTGTGTGTGTGTGTGTGTGTGTGTGTGTGTGTGTGTGTAAATAGCACAGAGTTTGCAAAGGTGATTTGTCTACTAAACTGGGAAAACAGCAGGGAAGATGAGTTATAAGTAGGAGTGATCAGGTGTCCTGGTCTAGAACCAGAGTCTGTGTGGATAGCATCCTCCTTCAGAAGTGTCCTGGTTTATACTATTTGTCTGTGAAGCTCCTGATTTCACCTTCAATTTTGATTGATAGCCTTGCTGGGTACAGTATTCTTGGATTCAGACCCTTCCTTTGCATGACTTTGTATATTTCATTCCATTCCCTTCTGGCCTGATGAGTTTCTGTTAAGAAATCAGTTGCTAGTCTGATGGGGGTTCCTTTGTAGGTAACTTTCTGTCTCTCTCTGGCTGCTTTTAAGATTCTTACTTTGTTGTTGGTGTTTGCCAATTTAATTATAATATGCCTTGGCATTGGTCTTTTGGGGTTCATTTTGCTTGGGACTCTGTGAGCTTCTTGGATTTGTGTGGGTTTTTTCTTCCCTATATCAGGGAAGTTTTCTGTCATTATTTCTTCAAACAGATTTTCTATTCCTTGCTCAGTTTCCTCTCCTTCTGGAATCCATATTATGCGGATGTTGTTTTGTTTCATGTTGTCCCAAAGTTCCCTTAGGCTCTCCTCCTGCTTTTTAATATTTTTTTCTAGAAGCTGCTCTACTTGGGTATTTTTTCCTATCTTGTCTTCTAGCTCACTGATGCGGTCCTCTGCTTCTTCTAGTCTACTCTTGATGCTTTCTACTGAGTTCTTTA
This sequence comes from Plecotus auritus, assembly GCF_963455305.1. Classification (NCBI taxonomy): domain Eukaryota; kingdom Metazoa; phylum Chordata; class Mammalia; order Chiroptera; family Vespertilionidae; genus Plecotus; species Plecotus auritus. The sequence goes on from NC_137782.1 coordinate 155,319,159, forward strand.
CAGCAGCAATGTCATTTTTCATTTCTTCTTGGTTCTTCTTCATTTCCTCTTTGTTCTTACACATATTGTCGAATTTGTCTTCCATTCTTTTCAGCCACCTTATGACCATTTCTCTGAATTCTTTCTCTGGCAGGTTGCTTGCCTCCATTTCGTTTACTTCCTTTTCTGGTGATGCCTGCTTTTCTTTCATATGCGGGCTGTTTCTTTGTCTCCCCATGGTCTCTCTTCCCTGGGTATCTGGTTATGTAGTTCTCTCTCTCCTTATCCCAGGCGAAATCTGACCCCTCCATGGTGGAGTGTAGAGCTCCTCTGAATCCGCGTGTTTGCTCCAATTGGGGACCGGTGTTCTGGGGTTCGCAGCTGTCTGGTGGGTGCCGTAGTTGCAGGTTTTCAGGCTTCTGATAACATCCACTTTCTTTTTCAAGATGGTGCAGTCTCTGCGTCCGAGCCGGTGGCTCCGGGAGGGGACCCAGCAGCAGTGGGGGCTGTCCAGTCAGGGGAGTCCCGTCCAGCAGTCCCCCACCTTCTCCTGGAGTATAGCTGTCCCTTAACTCTCCAACAAACACTCCCTGTGCGACCCTCAGCTGCTCTTTCTATCTGCTTCAGACAAGGCTCAGGACACGTCCGTCTATTCTGCTGCCATTTTTCCCCCCTGTCCTGGTTTATACTAAACTATAGGGTCACCCTAGATATAGGCAGGGTGACCCTATGTGCCCGGTTGCCTGGGACAGCCCTGGCTTATTTTCATTACCCTGGTATAATGCTAAATTACAGAGTTGCTCTAGTGATGGATTATCTTAATCAGGATTTTTCCTTTGGTCTACAACCTTAAACAGAGGCTGCCTTATGGAAGGGGTCAGTTTGGGAAGAGAATTTAACACATAAAACATGTAAGCATAAGAGAGAATAACAAAATCAGCGAACAGAGCTGGAAAATGACAAATTAAAAACAGACTAACTGCATGGACTCCTAGAATAGGCACTTTAATTGGATTGAAGGTTAGGATCTTGTATTTCTGAGAGCCAACACTAAAATCCAGACTGGGTTTAAATCCAGCTGACATTTACAGTAAATCCATGGCAATCTGTAAGCTAAATGGGTATTGATGAGTTTTATAGTCTTACACAATAATTCCATTTCCTCATTTTTATTGAGGTTATTTTATAACACATATTTAGAATTTCCACAAAATGCTGAAGTGTTTGTTGTTTTAGAGCTTATATTTTAAGTTGTGTACTTTATTTGTTATCTCCAGAGAGATTCAGGTTAGTTACTATCTATTATGGGTGCATGAGACAAATTCTTAAAATTTTCTTGCAATTTTATGATTCCTTGATTCTTACTAAAGTTAAGAATTCTTATAGGGATGTTTTCTCTTGTAAGTAACTGTAATAAAATTCTCCACAAGACATTCTGTTCTTAATATTGTTAAGGGACCCAGGGAGAAATTCTTACAGGGAACAAGTCACCAAGTTTTGTATTTCAATTTCTTTGCAGCAATTAAAACACCCAAACCTTGTGAACCTCATTGAGGTGTTCAGGAGAAAGAGGAAAATACATTTAGTTTTTGAATACTGTGACCACACACTTTTAAATGAGCTGGAAAGAAGTCCAAATGGGTAAGTAATCTAGCAACTGAAGCTCTGTGTGGTCGGGTTCCAGTTTCATTCCATGTGGGATTAACTCCTGCAAACTTCAAATCAGAGCCACAGTTCCCCTTTCTACCCAGACGCATCTGCTGGCTACCCCTCTCCAGTCTCAGGATGTGCTCAGAGGGTAAATGAATATTAACCTCGAGTAGAAATAATTAGGAAGCCAAACCTACACAAATAAATCACAATGCATTTTAAGGCCAAATTATGCACTGGTGCCCTAGCTGGTTTGGCTCAGTGGATAGAGTGTCGGCCTGTGGACTGAAGGGTCCTAGGTTTGATTCCAGTCAAGGGCACATGCCCAAGTTGTGGGCTCGATCCCTAGTTCGGGGCATTCAAGAAGCAGCCGATCAATGATTCTCTCTCCCTTTCCCTCCTCTCTGAAATCAATAAAAATATATTTTAAAAAAAGATGCATTGAAATAAAAATTCCAGAGTAAATATTTAAAAAATAAGTAAGTTATGTATTGGATTATCTGAATTCAGGGAATGAATCATAGTTCAATATCAGGAAGTCCATTCACATAATTCACTTGATAGGTTAAAGGAGAAAAAAATATATTGTATGTTGGTAAAATCTGAAAGGCAGTTGATAAATTCAATATCCTTTTCTGATTTGTTTAAACCTTAGCAACTAGGATTAAAATACTTTATTAGCGTGCGCACACACACGCACGCACACACACACCTACACCTACACAGACCCTCTTCCAATCAATAGCTAATTTTATACTCAACACTATAGGAACCACCATTAAAGTGGAAAACAAGACAAGGACATCAGTTGTCACCCCCGCTGGGATTTGAACTCTCTCATAGTGCTCAAAATGGCTATACTATTCTTTCTGACTCTTAACATTTTTAAACAATATTGTCTCAGGTTTGGCTCTAGGCAAAGGGAGAGCATTAAGCTGTGTCAGAATTCAGTACAGGAAACAGAAACCGCTCCAGAAATTTCAGATGGAAGGTGATTAATACTGAGAATTAGGTGCTTTCACGGTATTAATAATTAGAGACGCTAGAGTCAAAGGGCTGCCACCAGACCGCTGATGTCACGGGCGTGTCACCATAACTGTCACCCAGACTGGGGAACTGCTCTGAGAAAATGCTTCCACATACTTGTTGCTGTTTCTGGGCATTTACCCCAGCCCCACATGGTGATGTCTTGTTGCTAGTACCCCACCCAAGTCATAAACAGGTGGAAGGCCAGCTACATCTGCATGATTCATTCCGTTTTCAAAAAGTGATCTGAGCATATTAAATATCCAGATATGATGAAATAGTAAAGCTGAGTGATGGGTGTGTTTGGAATATCAGATAAGTTTAAGTTTAAAAACTTACATTTGATAAAAAGAAATCTTGTTTCAGATTTTTTTTTTTGAAATATGCAAACAGCAATCCTATCTCATGACTGGGATTGAAAAAGAACATCACACTGAGAAAAATATTTGTAGCACATATGCAGACTTCGATATACATCCTCTGAACAGGAAGAAATGTAATAGCCAATAATCACATAAAAATTAAATTCACTAATAGTTAATGACATGCAAATGAAAACCAAAATGAGGTCTTTGTATTTTAACCACAGATTGGCAAGCGTAACACTGCAAAACCAAATGAGGAGATAGGGACTTGAATGCACAGATGTTTTGTGGGAGTATAAATGGGTATAACCTTCCCTAGAGAAGGTAGGTTGGCAGTATGTAACTGAAGGCATCATTCCTGGGACAGTGAGGTGAGCAATGGGAAGACAGCAGAAAGGTTAAAGGGACAGTCATTCCTATAATTTGTGGAGATGGTTACACAGAGCACATTTCTCCCAGCCAGAATACAAGCTGTCCAGATCCCCATGGAAAATACACCTGCCCATCCATGGTATTTTCCAATGTTTTCCACACAGACTAAGGATTCTGCAGGGACAGAGCTCCCAGGCTCATATTCTCATGGGCCCTTTATTCTCCCTGGCCTCCCCTGGCTATGTACCTGCCTGCTTACCAGGAGTAAGTCCCCTCTACAAAACAACCCCAGCACTTGCTTGAGTGTTTACCACCTACGTGAATTGGGCGACTTGAAGGTCAATCTTCAAGCATGCCTTTTTTCCTGCAAAACCAGGTCTCAGGTCTACCTGAAGTTCTTCCCTGGAGGACCAAAATGTAACATGTACCTACCATTGGTCCCAGAAATCACACTCTAGAACTTAACCTTAAAAGATAGTTGCACAAATGCAATGAGATGGATGATTACATATATTCATTGAAGCATTGTTACTAGAAATAAAAATTGGGTCAACCTAATTGTTCATCAGTGGAGACTAAGTAAATTATCCATATAGCGTGGTCCTTTACAACCACAAAATATCTGTATAACGTATTAATGTTCGTACTTCTATGCATAAAAGTGTCTGAAAGAGGCAGGGAAGTGGCAGAGGATGCACTGGGTGGCTAGGCAGGTATCAGAGAATACTTCATAGATATACTCTCATGGTTTTTGAATTTTAAACCATATGAATATTTTTTAACATTAAAGTTAAAAAGTAAATTTGAATACACAAAGGGGAGAGGAACAGAGGTGCCTAAAGGAACAGCCACCATAGGTGACAGCAGTTATTTGGGGATAGCAAGATGTGAGTCGACACTTTTTATTCCTTCACTTTTCTGTGGTGGTTGAGTTTTCATGTTAAGCCTGTATCATTTTTGCAGATGTAAAAATTTGAAGAGGAAATTATGTAATTACAACGAAAAAATAATAAAGCGATTTTCATTAAGACATTTTTAAAGAACATTTCCAAGGCCCCCTTTGCACTGTTTGTTGGCCATCACAAGCCCACTCACTCCACTTCTCTTCTCACTTCTGCTCCTATAACCCCATCCCAGGAGCTTTTTAATTTCCACTTTTATTTTTTCCCCTAGAGTTGCTGATGGAGTGATTAAAAGTGTATTATGGCAAACACTTCAAGCTCTTAATTTCTGTCATCAACATAACGTAAGTGACATTTTCTAATGCATTTGTTAATTCTTCATGATGACTCTTTCCTTCTAAGTAGCTCAGGGGTGTCTTTGAAAAGCTAAAAACTGGGGAAATAAGAACCAGAAGAGCAAAACAAAAGAAAGTTACTGCCCTAACTGGTTTGGCTCAGTGGATAGAGCGTTGGCCTGCGGACCGAAGGGTCCCTGGTTCGATTCTGGTCAAGGGCATGTACCCTGGTTGCGGGCACATCCCCAGTGGGGTGTGCAGGGTGTGCAGGAGGCAGCTGCTGGATGTTTCTCCCTCATCGATGTTTCTGGCTCTCTATCCCTTTCCCTTCCTCTCTGTAAAGAATCAATAAAAATATGTATTTTTTTAAAAAAGAAGAAAGTTACTGAAAATGAGGAAAAACAATGCATTATTTGTGGCCCTTTTCCAATTTCTATAAGAACCAAATTTCTGATTCCTTAAGAACTAAAAGTTTACATGAAGTTAATGTTTCTTTTTGCCTCAGTACTACTGATTCCTATGACTGTTTTTAAATTGGATTAAAATAAGTTCTCAGTAGTGTAATCCACTTGGGCACTTTGTTTTGTTTTTATGTCTCTTAAGTCTTTTATTCTATAATAGTCCCCCTTCCCTTCCCTTTTAGAAAATTTCTGTCCTCATTACTCTTTTATAGCCGTAGTTCTTCAAACCCGAGTATGCACACAAAGCCCAGAAGGTCTTGCTAAGACACAGTTTGCTGGGTCCACCCCCGGAGTATCAGATTCCATGGGTCTGGGATAGGATCCGAGAATTTGCATTTCCAAGCATTTTCCTGGTTGATACAGAAGCTGCTGGTCCTGGAACCATATTTGAGTCCTACTATGTTACTAAAATCATTCTGATGATTGCATCCTGTGTCTAACTGAACTTGGTCTTTCACCTGTTTTTCCTTTAAATGGGCATTTATATCTAGAGGCTTGGTCATTTTTAGGTTCACTTTTCTTTACACAGGAATAGTTCGTACATAGTGTGTACACTTTTTATTGCATCAACATCATGAGGCATCCAGTATCTGGTTGTCCCACTGAGCCACACCAACCGGGCCAGAAAGTTTAGAATTTGATGCAAACTCATTTGAGGAACATAACCTGTTCTTAGTAAATCACCAACTATTGTGAGTATGACTCAAAGTGTTAATCCAGGTTTCATACATGGGTTACCTAAAAGGTAGAATATCAAAATGAAGTTGGTTTATATTACAGCAATGTATGTTTTTAATTAATAGCTAAGGCCTATGACTTTTAAGGGGCCTCAAAAGGTTTAACAGTTGACAGTGGCTAAATTGAGACTACTAGCTTCTATTGCCAGTGCCTTTTTTGTGACCAAAAATAAATTAAGGATTCAACATGTTCCCTTCCTAGATAGTTGCTAAAGAAGCAAAGAGAAATTATTTCAGAACTGTCCATTTGACGGCAACTCTTACAGGGACGGACGGCACAGCAGAGAAGCGAGGCAGAGGAGCCGATTACTGTGATGCTCACTCTGGGACTGTCAGTGGCCTCCCGCAATCACAGTGTTGTTGTGGGGATGAGCTACTTCATGTGAAGGCACTTTGGAAAGTACAGAGCTCTGCATGGGGCTGAGTTATCCAACAAGAGCGCCGCCATTCTTATCGCGTGGCCCTCTCTCGGGAGGGCTGCCAATGCACCTGGCTCGGCTCACTGTTGAGGATGTGGATGTGAAGCTCACCCGGAGGGCAACCACTTTGGTAGCTCTTACTGAGTGGGGGCCCCGCGCGCGCCCCAGAGCACCCAGGAGAGTTGTGGTTTGGCTTGTTGTCCTGGCATAATTATCAGTAGAGCTTTTTCACACATTCTCGTTTAGTTGACAATATGGTCATCCTAATTACAAGGGAGTTTTGTTTATCATTCAAATGTTTTTCCAGTTTCTCAAATGTGAATGTGATCTTGGGTGACAGTAGTTCTGATTATAGGTACACTGAGACTCATCGAAGGTTTTACTCTTACAGTTAAAATAGGACCCGGTAAAAAGTGGAAGAAATAATTGTATGATACTACCTTCTCTCCCCACAAAAAAAGTCAGTTTTTATGTCCAACAATTATTTCATCACTGATATAACAACATTTTTTTTTCTTTTGGTGTGATAAGTGAAAAATTGCCAATTTAAATTCTTTTAAGAAAACCATATTTATTTTTATCTCACAGACTATGTTTATCTATCATTTAAAGTAAGAGGTAATGTTTTTTATGCTTTGTCATTTTGATGGCTCAAAGAAATAACCAAATATTACCTTACAGTGTATTCACAGAGATGTAAAACCTGAAAATATTCTAATAACTAAGCAAGGAATAATCAAGATCTGTGACTTTGGATTTGCACGAATTCTGAGTAAGTAGCCACTTTTTACTAATGTGCTCAACTCAGATGATTATGAAATAATATAGTTGAAAACCTCACTTTAGATATTGAATGAATGCCAAATGTCTTATTGTTATTCAAAAAGGAAAATCTCACTTTCACCTTCAGTCACTACATTAATTAGCACTTCAACTCCGCTCCATTCAACTAGAATTTATTGGACATCACATTTACATGCTTTGCCCCATAGGAGAGGAAAAGGGTTGTAAGATGCATTTCTGCTCTGCGTGTTCTTATAATCTCAAGTAAAATAAACAAAAGAATAATGCAGGGTGATTGGCAAGGAAGTGCAAAAGTGAAGGTTCCCCGGAGGGAGATGCTCATGGGGACGGGAGTGGTTGGCAAGTAACTTCACAGAGCTGGTGAGACTGGAGGGGGAACTGACAGTTGAAGAGAGAATTCAGAGACAGTGCTAAGAAAAAGGAAACCATCCCAGACAGGAGGACCCAGGGGGGCAGGGGGACAAATCAGTGTTTCTCCCCAAATCTAGAACTGCACCAGGCTGGCAACATACACATGGCAGGTGGTGTGTACATCATCAGTACCCTGACAGGACCCAGACACAGGTGACTTGACCGTGCATTTGGAAGCTGGTTTAGACTTGACGTTACACTAGGGATTTTCAGTCACACTGCCCTCTGAGATTACACAGATGTTAACTAGCAAAGGTGCCGTTGGGTGTTGAATGCAGTGTAACTGGTTCCTCAATCGGCATCACTGCATGAACTGTTAGGAGTGTGTGGCCGCTGAGTTTTGAAGCGTACCTCAGTGCCTCTCCTAGGAGTAGTTCACGTGTTGGGAACAGGTGACCCACCTCATCTGGTCGATGTGTTTGCAGTTCCAGGAGATGCCTACACTGACTACGTGGCTACAAGATGGTACCGAGCTCCTGAACTTCTCGTGGGAGACACTCAGTATGGCTCTTCAGTCGACATATGGGCTACCGGCTGCGTTTTTGCAGAGCTCCTGACAGGCCAGCCGCTCTGGCCTGGAAAGTCAGATGTGGATCAGCTTTATCTGATCATCAGAACTCTGGGTAGGAGCTGCATTTTATGGCTTCCGCTATGCTGCTATGGTAACAGCATGCCATTGTAATGACCAGCAGGGGCTTTCTTGCCTCTCCAAGGTGTTGCTCAGGATGGTGGGTTCTGGGTTGTAGCCAAAACCCAACCCTTTCCTCAGTCTGTCGAGCCATTAGTCCCTCGCTGAGGAGTTTTCAGATCCTTTCCAAGTCAAGCCACTTAGCCAAGGAATAAACTACACATCTACTTTCTGTACTGGGCTCTACAGCCAAGGATATGCGTCAGCTGTACAGCTTTACTCTTAGGAGGTATTAGGTCAAATGCCATTTCTGTCCACTGTAAAAGAGGGTTTGCCTTTTATGGCAACATTTTTTGTGATGCCTTTTTAGAAATGAGAAACTGGGGCTCAGGGGGCTTCCATGATTGGCCTAAAGTGCAGAATAGGAATGGAACTCGAGAATCTCTTTCATCGTGTGTCAGCATCCTCAGCAGTTGTCTGCCTCCTGGCTGGAAGGGAATATAACCCAGAACGTTACCTGCAGCTTTACTCTGGCACCATGGCTGCAAAGATACATCTACTCACACAGGATGAATATGTATTAATTCCTTCCCATCGGCTCTCCTGGCAGCGTGGGTGCCGGGCAAGGGAATTACTGCTGTCCGGTCTGGTTCCAACGCATTCTTCTGGACACTTCTGCAGCATGAAGACTGTGGGGGAGAGTATCACCACAGGGCACTGCTCTAGTGTAGATTGTTTGATTTCCTGAAAGGATTGTGGATATTTACATTAGGTAGATAGTAGACAGGCCTGAGTTTGAAATCAGGTCTGTCACTAAATGACCCTGTGACTTCAGACAGGTTACTGAACTCTTAAGCCTCACTCTCATTGATACAGTGGAGATGGCAAGTGGCAACCGTTAGATTGTGTGAGATTAAGTAAGGTCACGTGTGTAAAGGCCTCCACACCGTGTCTTGCCTCCTCTTGGTGGAGGCTGTATGGCGGACCAAGCTACCTGTGGCAGAGTTGTGTGGGAGAACTGACCTTACCTGAGCAGGTGTGTTTAGGCAGTGACCTATTCCTTCCAAATCTGGAGGCTCAGTCTTTCTTTCGCATCTGGACCTCAGAAGTTAACTATTTAAACACTATATTACTTTTATAAACTGAACATAAATTATGTGGTTTGTATTTTATAGGAAAACTAATCCCAAGACATCAGTCCATCTTTAAAAGTAACCAATTTTTCCATGGCATCAGTATTCCTGAACCAGAAGACATGGTAACTGCTTGATTTTGGATGTTTTATTATTTGTGTTGCTACTTTCTTTAAAGGGCTAGTTATTTTTTGTTGTATGTTTTTTTAATTTTGATGCCTTTAGCTCCTGTTTTCCTTATGCCACACTAACACAGATCAAAGAAACTATATAAAGACTATATGAACTAATCAGGAGAATGCTTATAAAGTTTACTTGCCGTATCCGAAAGTTAATTTAATATTAGCTTTGAAGTGAAAGTCTGTTTAGTTCCTTACACAAATAACTGATCCTTTTAGTCAAAACACTCAGGTACCTTTTCCTGAAATAATTATTATCTCATAAACAATACTTACTGTAGTATTTTTTTATTTTGAAAAAATGCATTCTCTGTTTTCAGCATGTGAAACAAAGCTCAAATCAATAGAAACCATTTTTTTCACAACGTATATTTTCACATGGAAGGTCATTCTACAAAACGATCCTCACTGTATCCAAGTCAAAACTCCAGACTACCACGCTCACCTCCACACTCTCGCTATGGGCTTTGCCTTTCTCTGGGAATGTGTCACCTACTACCTGACCCTCTTACATTCTGTACGCATTGATTTCCTGTTTGTGTTGCCTAAGTTTGGGCTATGATCTTTAAAACTCCATGTGGTCTAGAAGATTCTGCCTATAGAATGGACTGTCCATAGGCGTGTGTCCACACTCATACTGCCTAGGTTGAAGTCAGAGGGGTGCAGGGAGGAGGACAGTGTCTGTAAAGCCAGATCATGATTTACGGCACAGGTAAACAATCCGAGGTTTAAGATGTCCCAGCTATCTCTAGATACCATCTTTGTTTTAAATGTATTTCATATAATACCTTGATTTATATACTGGCTCTCTTTTATTAAATACTAGAGGCCCGGTGCATGAAAATTCATGCACTGGAGGGGGGTTCCTGTGCCATGTCAGCACAGCCAAGGGTTCGGCGAGCCTGAGGGGGTGGTGGCAAAGGATTGAAGAAAAGACAGACAAAAGAAAATAAGCTGGGTCTAGGTGGATCTCCTGTGGCTGGCTAAGGCCACAGAAAAAGATCCAGACGGCAAGCTGATGCTTTATTTTATAGTCAGAGGTAAACAGGTAGTGGTCACCATAGTTACAATGTTCTTGTGAGTTTCACTTGTTTGGGCAGAATTTGCTGCACCTCCCACAGCCCATTAGCTAGCTAGGAAGGATCTAGGGAGGTCATAAGGTCAAGCTTAATTATGCTAAGAGGGCTGTGTCCTCTAAGCTGGGACTTGTTTGTGGCTTTGCCAACAGGTCAGTCCGAGGCTTAACCCTATAGCTGTTCCCTACAGGTTCCCTCAGCCCGGCCTGTCCCCTCTCACAGTCCAGGAGCCCTCAGGGGCGGGAGGCAACCCAGCGATCAGGGGAAGGCAATGCCCCCATCACACCTCTGCTGCTGCCACTACCGGCAGTGCAAGCCTCGGCCGGCCCTGGTTACGTGAGCCTCAGCAGCCCTGGGCGGCTGGGCAGCTGCCATCGAGGCTTGCCTGCGCCTCAGGCCGGCCCTGGGCGTCTGGCCAGACAACATCTGAGGCTTGCCTGCACCTCGGGCCGGCCCTGGGCGGCTGGGCAGCTGCCATCAAGGTTTGCCTGTGTCTCAGGCCGGCCCTGGGCGGCTGGGGGGCCGAGGGGACTGGGGGACTATAGAGGCAGGCGCATGGCAAGGCCTGGCCTTGCCATGTGCCTGCTGCCCTGGCGGGGCTGAGGGGACTGGGCACCGCCATCTTGTGGCTGTGGGCACCGCCATCTTTGAAGGCGGGCAGTCAATTAGCATATTCCCTCCTTATTGGCTGTGGGCGCCACCATCTTTAAAGGCGGGCAGTCAATTAGCATATTCCCTCCTTATTGGCTGTGGGCACCACCATCTTTGAGGGCGGATAGTCAATTAGCATATTCCCTCCTTATTGGCTGTGGGCACCGCCATCTTTTTGATGGCGTGAGGGTCAATTAGCATATTCCCTCTTTATTAGATAGGATAATAAAAGGTTAAAAGTTGAATTATAAGGCTAGAGGTTGAATTACAAAAGAATATGCAATTTAAAGAATAAAGCAACAAATACACATTAAGAATATTACCACTATCTTCGAAACTTCCTCCTCCCTGAATTCTTCCTCTCAATCCCATCCTCCTCTCTCCTCACTATTCTGAGTTTATGTTCATCATTCCATCGCTTTCTGTATTGCTCTTACACATGTAGGTCAATGTAATTTTCATTGATGCTCAAAGCCTTCCCGTGAGTAGATCAGGCACAGGTATTATAGGACTGTAGTAATATTTCAGAAGGGGACATTTGGAACCCACGTTTATCAAACATCAATTGCAAGACATCGTGAAATTAAGAAAATAACTCCAATTTTTGTCTTTCAAGTATTTACACTATAGTGTAACATTATGTAAAAATACGATTTTATTAAAAGAAATGATCTAACCTACTAGGGAGTCTTTCTTCAAAGTGTTCTTATTATTAACATGTTAAGATATACATTACATTGTTTTTATGTAATGTTAAAAATTTTTACTTTATGTCCTAGGAAACTCTTGAAGAAAAATTCTCAGATGCTCATCCCATGGCTTTGAATTTTATGAAGGTACTTAAGAATCACTTATAATTGTTATTCACCGCAAATTGTAATGATTGAAGCTGTAACTCAGGAAGGAGTGGGCAGTAGTACAAATAATGCCAAAGTAGGATGTAGTCACTGAAAATGATAAGGAACTGTAAAATCATTATAGTTAAAGGAACATCAGTGGTGTAAGCAGTACTCTTTCTAGGACATGGTCCTGGCTGGGTGGCTCAGTTAGTTGGAGCATCATCCTGTACACCAAAAGTTGCGGGTTTGATTCTTGCTTATGGCACACACTGAGGTTATGGGTTCATTCCCCACTGATGGTGCATATAGGAGGCAACCGAGTAATGTTTCTCTCTCCCTTCCTCTAAAATCAATATAAAGAACATATCTTTGGGTGAGGATTTAAAAAAGGTTTTTTTTAATTAGTATAATTGGGGTTTGCTGTGATGAACACCATTACTTCTTTTGCATTCATTAGAAATTTGAGTATTAAGTTAGTATATTCAGACTATGGAAGTTTATGAGGATGCTGAAGGTCTAGAACAGCACAGTCCAGGATGGTAGCCATTGCATGTTACTATTGAGCACTTGAAATATGGCCTATTTGAATTGAGATGTACTAGGTCTCTATTAAAATTGCTATTAAAAATATAAAATATTTCATTAATATTTTAAAATATTACATGTTGAACATTTTAGATATATTGAGTTAAATAAAAGTTTTAATCATTTTTAAAAAATTAATAGAAGACCAAGCAAAGTCAGAGTCATATAGACACCATAAATGGCCTCTGCATGGGGCCTAAAAGAGATAGTCAAGCAAAGGACAAATTTTAGTAAAAAGTAGAAGAAATTCACCTATGACCAGGCTGCTGTTCATGCTTGGCCAACTGAGGGCATGCTAGATATGACTCTTCCATCAAAGTGCATACTAAAACCCCTTAGGGGACAGGAATGGAGCTACCAGTAAAAGTATCTGTCTTTAACAACCAATTAAGTTCTATTTATAGCAGTAGTTTCCATACTATTCATCAGAATGACCTGGGAGCTTTTTAAAAGCACACATTCCAGTATCTAACCTCAGATTCCAGAAGCAGAATCTCTATATATAGGACCTTAGAATTTATACCATTAAATATCCCCCTGGGTGATTATGCTAAGCAGCCCAGTTGAAAACTCGTATGATCTAGAAGGTGGAGCCATCTGGATGACCTAGAGTTGACCTTGTAGACCAGCCTTTGGGCCAGTGCTGGTCACTGCAAAGGTATTATCCAGGGTGCTGGATTCCTTCAGCCTGAGTCCTCCTGAGATTTGGAGCCTGACCCCTCTGTGCTCTCAGACTGCCCTTACCCCTGCTCCACTGGACCTCAGCTGTCTTCTACTGGTCTCACTGCTATGACCTGCCTTAACCCAGCACTTTGCAGGCCCGTCCTTGAAGCCCAATTTTCTGACCTTGTTCTGGACAGGCTGATCTGATCCACCTGCAGTTTAACAAAACCCAGTTGGGGTGGGGGGTGTCAAGCACTGCAAGCCCAATCCATTCAGTGTACATCATGTAAAGACAGGCAGAGACTGGATTCTGCTGCCAGAAGCCCAAGAGCACCTTCCTGTGGTTGAGGCTAGGCCTTCCTGTGGTTTCTCCTTCAACTAACCAGTGAAAAAACTTCCAGGACACAAAAACTCCACTGTACAAAGCAAACTCCCTCTCCTCATCTCTGAGGTTGGAGTGCCCTGTTGGCCTGCCCAGGATTCTGGAGGAAGCTAGTTTTGTCACTCAGCTATTTGATTTAGACTCATAATGTTTGACCTGAGACCCAAGAACTCTCATAAGTGCATCAAGGATTGTGCTATTCAGTGGGCCACACCCTATGTCCTAGACTCCTGCCCCATGTTAGATGAAGACAGGCTTTCTTTCATTAATTGCAATTCAGACATCTTTAACAACAAATTAGTATCAGCTACTATAACAGGTAGTTATCCCACGAGATTGGGTCAGAATCTAGGCAAGAACTATTCAGGTGGGTGAAGTGCCAACCAATGGCAGTGCCAAGGACAGTGGTGGGAATGCAGGGGCCAATATGTGGCAGATCTGTATTCTGTTCATTAGGTTTAAAATGAGACAATGGATACAATATTAATTTTTTATTACTAATATGTTTTAATAACCATCCTATTTCTACATCAGTTTTATCTGGTCATCAAGAAGAAGACTATAGATTCTTGGAAATTTTGAAGGGCTTTTAGTGAAGTTTGAAGTTTCAGGAAAAGGATCCTGACTTGGACTTTGCAGTTCCAATTTCTTGTCCCTCATCTCTAAAACCTTTCCCAGGTTAGGAGCACCTCTGAGAATTCATCAGCCTGTTGGGGTACAGAAAGCTATTAACCAGGCAGTCAAGAACTCAGAAGCCTCAACTCCATCCAGTGCACCTAAAACTAATCCAGTAGGACATTGTTCCAGCTCAGGCCTCAAGGAGAAGCTCAGCTTTAACACTCTCTTCTTAAAAACTAAAAATGCTCTTAAAAAAAAAAAACAACCCATAGGTCCTTAATGAGAGACTAGATTTCAGTAGACTGAACATCCAAACAAGGAAATGAATGAATTCAAGACATACTTGGAAATAAAACTGGTAGGATGTGATGATCTTTTCGATCTGGGGAGTGAAGTAGAGGAAGGGGGCAAAGAAGAAGTGTCTGTATCAGTTTCCTAGGGCGAGCATAGCAAAGTACCAGAAACGGGGTGGCTCAAACCACAGAAATTTATTCTCACAATTGTGGAGACCAGAAATCTAAGATCAAAGTGTTGGCAGGGCCATGCTCTCTCTAAAGCTTCTAGGGGAGGGTCCTTCTGGGTCTTTTCCAGCCTCTGGTAGTCCCAGGCGCTCTTGGGCTTCTGGCAGCAGAATCCAGTCTCTGCCTGTCTTTACATGATGTACACTGTGTGTGTCTGACTTTGCACTGTCTTCCCTCTTCGTATAAAGACACCAATCAGATTGGAGTAGATCCCACACTACTTCAGTATGACCTCGTTTTATCTAATTACATCTGCAAAGGCCCTATTTCCAAATGAGGTACTGAGGGCTAGGACTTTATTTAACAAATATTTTGGGGGTACACAGTTCAACCCATAAGAGTGCTCTTGAGACAAAGCAGAAATATTAAGTAGGCCATTGCACCTGTGGGTCCAGATTTCAAAGGAGAAGTCTGGATCAGAAACATACATGTGGAAGTCTCTGGTAAACCTTGACCATTGAAGCCATTGAGCATCAATGAGATTAGCTAGAAACTTAGAACAAATGAGAAGAAAGGGGAACCTGGGATTGAGCCTTGAGAAATTTCATGTAACCGTTGTGGAGGAGAATGTAAAGGAGGAAAGGTTGGTTTGAAAAGGGATGGCCATGAAGTAGGAGGAAAGAAAGTGAGGCATCAGAGAAGCCAAAAGTAGTTTCAAAAAGGAGGACGTGGTCAGTTGTATCTAGCACTATTGAGAGGAGAACACAAAATATGGAAGTAGATTTAAGGATAGGGAAGTAGAGGTCATAGGTCTGAGTAGCAAGAGCCACTTGAGAGTGGAATTGTGGAGGCAGAAGCCAGAGTGAAGTGATGGAGAAAGAGAGGTGACCACAGTTAATTAGCAAGCTGTAAGCACTGGATAAAACACAGACTTGATTTTTCTAAATCATTTATGCTCTATCCAATTACTACTCAGAGTTTTGGGGCACAGTAACAACATAGGCCCCTCTTTTAATGTCTTCTTTGCTTGTCATCCAAAGGAGTGTCTGAAGATGAATCCAGATGACAGATTAACCTGTGCCCAACTCCTGGAGAACCCCTACTTTGATTCTCTCCAAGAAGACCAAATTAAAAGAAAAGCACGTAATGAAGGAAGAAGCAGAAAACATCAGCAGGTACCTCCATTCAAAGGTTAAAGTGCTATTAAAAAGATTTTTTTTCCCTTTTCCTACGTTTCAAAGTGAGACTGGGTGGACACCAAGACCTTATTTTTGCACTGGTTTAATTGTATTTGTTTATCTAATAATAAATACTGGTTGATGTAATAAAATCATAAAGCTATGAAATATCCAAATTGTTACAAAGTCTTATTCCAAATACACTTACATCAAATTATTGTACAGTTCTTTTGTTACACTGATTGGCTCTCCCACCCACCAGAACATGTACCCAAAATACAGCAGCTTCATACAATAATACCCCATTACAGCAGGACTGGGTTGAAACCCGCATGCAGCGGAATCCCAGTACCTTTCCGTGGCCTCCACATGTGCAGTACAGGACAAGACTCTTCCATCTTTTCACCCGCGGGCACATATGTCTGCCTTTCCTAGACTGGTTCTCCAAGACAAGGATAGTTCTGGCCAGATGCAAAGGGATGAAACTCAGGTATCTGGGAACCAAATCGTACCCTCAAATGTGCCAGTATTACGTAAAAACATGGTAAACGTGGTGGCAAACGTCGATTCCGCAGTTTATTAGGCAACTACTACTTACTTGCTTTCAGAAAACTTTGAAGTTAAAACAAATTCATAGAAGTAAGTTTGTTTGAGGTTCCCCCCCCCATCTTATATCCCCAGCACCTAAAATAGTATTTTGTCATATAACTATGATCCAAATAACTAAATAGATAAGCAGTGGTTATTAGTAAGACAAGATGGTAATTTTTAATTTATCAGAGACTAACAATCATCCCATTTTTGTTTGCTTAATCTTCCGCCTTTGATCTACTTTTTGGTCATTTATCTTCTCATTAGCATGTCCCAATAAAGGAAGAGAGCAGTCCTTTTTTCAACTATTTGATAGTTAAAATAGAAGTTTGTTGGGAGAGAGAGTAAAGTAATCAATAGGAGAACTATTATGGTGATTTCTCTGTATCCAAAATCTCTGGATCTCCAAATTTGTATTGTGTAGATCATTTTACTGTTAAAGTTACATGTATGCAAGTTAAGCCCAATACAGTTCAGTTATCCAAAACATTAGGGTTTGTTCAAATAAGTCTGAGGTAGCAGTATGAAATACGGTGTGACTTGTGTGTAAAAACACTATCCCCTTCAAAACATCTCACTAGATTCCTTACCTATGGCCTGGGAGGTCAACAGCAACACTGCTCCAGCCTGCCTCTTGGTCCCCACCTCAAGTTCTACCACACTGTCCTCAAATGGGGTGGGGATGCGCACCACCTCTAAGTCTCCAGTTCACAGCTGGAGACTTTAAAGCATCTCTCCACCCCGTGAAGTATCTGAAGCGCAGGGCCAAGATAAACAGGGATAGCTTTCAAGTCCTGGTTTTCTTTTTGAGGACACACCTCTTTCCTAGACACTTTGCCATATCAGGAAAAAAAATTCAGAATGATCTTCTTATTCAGTCAGGATTCCTTTTGTGAGTTCAGATTTCTACTTCGATACCAACTTCTAGCTCTCTGAGTGACGACCAAGAAATTCATTAAGACTAAATTTTGTTTAAAGTTGACAGTAAAGAAGTTTTTAATCTTTGCTGTCCCACCAATATCCTAAAATTAATATCCTAAAATTTAAAATTTGAGATGGGCACAGAGTAGGCCCTGTGAATTACCATTTAATAGATGGTGAGCATGTCCTTTTAAACACTGACTAGAATCAGGGGTGGGCAAACTTTTTGACTCGAGGGCCACAATGAGTTCTTAAACTGGACTGGAGGGCCGGAACAAAAGCATGGATGGAGTGTTTGTGTGAACTAATATAAATTCAAAGTAAAGGAGCGGAGGGGAGAGCAAGAGAACCCTCCGCTCTTTCGGCTCTGCCGGCTGGATAGAACAGCCGAATGGGCCGGATCCGGCCCGCGGGCCGTAGTTTGCCCACGGCTGGACTAGATACTCCGAAATTTGTGTATTGAAATAAACTAGAGTACATTCATAAGAAGCCTAGAATAAGTATTGGAATCTAATTTTCAAGAGTCAGAATATCACAATTTTTAGAAAGGTTCTCTAATTTTTAAGTTCATGTCTTTTGACATCTTTGTACCACATGTATCCTTTTTTTGCTACCTTTAAATCAAACTGTACAAGTAGGAATTGTTTTCAATTGACCTTCTTATTTTTGTCTTGTTCTGCTATTAGAATCAACTGTTGCCTCTCATACCAGGAAGCCACACCTCCCCCACACCTGATGGAAGAAAACAAGTCCTCCAGTTAAAATTTGATCATCTTCCAAACATTTAGGAAAATGTTCTTTCAAGTGGAAAGTAATTTAATATGTACACATTTTTGTACAAGAGAGATAGGAATTCTCAGTGTTTCAAATGCAAATGAGCCATATGAAAATTAAGATGCCTTCTAGAATTGTTTTGCTCTGATCATTACTGATTCCTCTGCCCAGGCTTTCATATGCCAGCTTTATCTCTTAGAACATTTTCTTAAAATGTTATAAAGTCTGAAACTGCACATATGGAGGAGATATTTTCAATCTCATCAGAGCAGCCCCTCTTGAGGCAAATTTATATTGAGAATTTGTGGGCTTATACTTTGATATCTGAACAAGATTTGCATACACCATCTTGCTTCAGCTGACCTCCTAATGTCTTAGAGCAATATCAAATAGCTTGCCTAAATGCTTTTGTGTGAGAAATGACATTATATTCCTGCATTTTAATTCACGCTTATTGTAATCAGGCCTGTTGAGTAATGCTGCTATTTTATTGGGTTTTCATATTGGTGTAGGACGGGAACTTTAAAATGTTATTTAGGTTTATTCTTTGACTCCAAGGTAGGCTCTACTTTCTCTTTTTCATGAGACATTGACGTTTCTGTTTTTAAAGCTAGCAGGAGAAAATTTTGTACACAGCAAACAGTGGATGAGCTACAAGGAATTACCATCTTCATAATACCCTGGGATAATGGACTGCTGACTCTAATGCTGTCCTTTGGTGCATCATGGTTTCTTATCCTTTTCTCCTCCTGGCTACAGCTCAGTACCTAAACCTATCCTCCTGGCTGTATTTTCTAAATAGTTTATCATCAACAGTCTCTTCCAAACGTTTGCATTCACAGCTTCTATGAACTTGTGCCGCCCTAAACTTGTGCATCATGGTCAAGTCAGGCTTGTAAACACTTCTGAGAGCAGGGAGATTATCTTTCAGTTACCTTCATTTTGTGTCTCTTACCAAAAAAAGAAGCAAACAAACAAAACACCTCAATAGGTGAGCCAGTTTACACTGGGATATTTTCCCAAGTAAGTTTGACAGACCTATCTATATACAAACATATGTACATATATATACACATATGTTTACATTGACAAATTGTGACGCATCATAGTAGATGCCTATTATCCTGGACATCTAAAGATGATGCAGAATATTTAAAGTACTTTTGGTTTGCTAACAAGAAACTCATGTGAAATTATAGCAATGGGCTGGCTCTTCCTGTCTGGCATATAGATTCAAAAGAGTGATCTTCCTATCAATAAATATTAAGATTATTTCATCAACTCTTTTTTGCTCCTAGGTTCAGCATGCTTACCTGAACATTTTGCAAATACAAGTTCAGAAATTCCTTGTATCTGGCACTAAGGCACTAAGCATACAGTATTTTTTAAGAAAATACAATAATAACACTTACTTTCCTCTTTAAAAGTTCATTGCACTTGTAAACCTGGCTTATAAACGTCTAGAGAATCTCATTCAGTCATTAGGGAGCATCTCTTTACTAGAGAATTACGGCATCTCAGCAGTGCTTCCTTGCTCACTGGAAGGGCATTCTGAGTGGGCTTATTTGGCCATTTAACATTCTGAGTATGAATATAAGCTGCTAGGGACTTATTTTCCTCTTATTATTAAAAAATGCGCCTCTTCAGAGTTGTATATTTCTTGAAATTTTAATAAGATGATACCATAGGTGCAAGGAAAATGAGAAATAAAAGATAAAAGGCAACTTTGCTAAAAGATTTCTTTTTAGCTTTCATAGTGTTTTTATCCTGTAAGCCTCTTCATTGCCAAACCACTCAGGCTACTCCAGCTCTTGTTATGTGCATGTACTAGTAAGCTGCACACGCAGAAATCAGGACAGCACGAGACTCCATTACCCATCTTGCTCCTAACTGTGCCTCAGACAACAATGAAGATTTGGGCAGAGGTTGGGAGAGTAATTGTCTTCCTTTACTTTTGCTTACATTTGCAAATTCAAACTAGCATTTCTCAATTTTTTCCCGGTACATAAATTCATCATTTATGTATGACTGGAGAGGAGAAAGCATGTAATGCTTAGAAAAAGATTCTGATCAGTTATATTACCACACAGAACGATACTCTTCTGGTGACGTTTGCATGCTTGGCTTCCTGCGTGACCCAGGTCACGTAGCACTGCTGCCGCCTGAATCACTCAGGCACACAAATCTCCGATTGCAGCTTTTCTCTGACTCACTCCAGTGCGTGCTTCTCACCTCTGTGCCGCACAGGTCCCCTTGCCTCTCTCAGCCATAGGAAAACAGATGCACCTCTGGGTCTGGGACCCAAAGGAAATCATGACTTTTGTAGAACGTATCCTCACAGAAGCCTGCAGGATTCTGTAATCACGCCTTTCCTCACTCTGGTACAGCTTCTGGCTTACCTGGGCCTTGCCTCACCTGTGCCAGCCTTCCAGCTTTTTAATTTGTATATAATTTTTTGGTGCTGCACAAATACTGTGCTGTCATGGTGAGTGGCCCCATCTGAATATTTGAATGTAGTGATTGTTCCTGCTTGCCCCAACCACAAAGCACTTTTAGAGGGTCACTTTTTCAAGATTATTTTAACTAGACGGAAGCATTAAGTTGTGTTCAGTAGGCTTTTGAAGGCTTGGGATTAGAGAGATGACTGGGTAGAGACACAGCCCTCAGGCAGGGAAGGAAGAGGTGAGCAGAGAGTAGTTGTCCCTCTTCTATCTTCTAAGTGATATCACACTCTTCATTCAGTGCTCTTGCAGATTCCCCAAACTACAAGAAAGGAGGAAATTAGTAAGTTCTTTTGACAAAAAATTTAGTTCTGAAAATATTTTATAGTTCTTCAGCTTACTTGCTATAGAATTATAATTTTTCTAAAAAGATATCACGTTCTTGATCATTTGTCACCATCAATGATTTCCAATCATGGTTTCGGAGCAAATGGCACAGAGTAATCCCAAAGCATTT
This sequence comes from Plecotus auritus, assembly GCF_963455305.1. Lineage (NCBI taxonomy): Eukaryota > Metazoa > Chordata > Mammalia > Chiroptera > Vespertilionidae > Plecotus > Plecotus auritus. Next base: position 155,340,257 of record NC_137782.1, read on the forward strand.
TTTTTTTTTTAATTAAAACATGTTACCAGAAGAGGAGTGTTCCTAAAATTCCACAAACAGAAAAAATTGAGTAGTCAGTGTGAGATATTAGATGAATCACAAATATACAGGTTTTTAATGCATATCGTTAAGACAGAGAGAGAAAAGGCCATACACAGGTTAAAGTAATGTTCTGGGTACATGTATGTGCTTATCTTAGATTAAAATCTTTAACTCAATAACTTCATTCTTGTTTTAGCAGACAGCAAAAAGTTTTTAGGAATGGTAGTTTAGAGAATACTAGAAATAGCGCGTGACCTGGGAGTTAGGATGCCAGGTTCTAGGCCTGGCTTGCAACTCTCTATGTAGATGTGTAACTTTTCTGTGCCTTCATCTTCCCATTCTATATAATAAAAGCCTAATAGGCAAATTGACCAAACAGTGGAACAACTGGTCGCTATGACATGCACTGACCACCAGGGGGCAGATGCTCGATGCAGGAGCTGCCCCCAGCCTGCAAGGCCTCAGGCCGGCCAAGGCGGATGCCAGCAGGGGCCCCCTGATCGCCCTGCCGGTCACCCCACAGAGGGAGGCAACCGGCGGCGGCAGGGGCAGGGCTGGCAAGCGGGCGGCGCCAGCCCAGCCAAGGTGGGTGTCAGTGGGGGCCCCCCCAATTGCCCCGCAGGTTGCCCCACAGATCAGCCCTGATTGCCGGCCAGGCCTCAGGACCCTACCCATGCACAAATTTCGTGCACCGAGCCACTAGTTTGTATAATAAGAGAGTAGATAATCTAGATCAGTGGTTCTCAACCTTTCTAATGCCGCAACCCTTTAATACAGTTCCTCATGTTGTGGTGACCCCCACCCATAAAATTATTTTCATTGCTACTTCATGGTCTTAGGCTCTATAGCAGCAGTTCTCAACCTGTGGGTTATGACCCACAAGTTGAGAACCGCTAGCAGGGTTGCCTAAGACCATTGGAAAACACAGATATTTACATTACAATTCATAACAGTAGCAAAATTACAGCTATGAAGTAGCAATGAAAATAATTTTATGGGTGGGGTCACCACAACATGAGGAACTGTATTAAAGGGTCGCGCATTAGAAAGGTTGAGAACCACTGCTCTAGATGATCTAAGGCTCCACTTCAGCTTGGTGTCCTGGGCATATCTCCCACTAGAAGATGCTTTCTACAGATTGTTCTACACTGACAATACCAAGGTAAACTTGGGTGTTTATGATGTAGCCAGGAGCTTGGAGGTCACTCTATTTCTCTCTCATCTCTCATTTGCTTGATTCCTCTCACACACAGGGAAACACACACACAACTGCTCCCTGCTAGTTCTATCAAGTCAATAGGAGTTTGTAGACAACCATCTAATGGAGGTTAAATTTTATAAATTAAAGTAGATTTTAGAGCTAATGGTCACTAGATTTTAATGTAAATAAAGCCGGTGTGCTTTTAAAATGCAGAATAATGTGTAATAATTCTTTGATATTTTAATCTAACTCTTATTAGCTTGGAAATTACACATATGCTGTGAAACATTAATTTAAGATAACCATTAAGGCAAAGAACATTTAGTACATTTCTAACCTCAGTAAAACTTTTAGTAGTTTCAGTAAATAATAACTTAGTGGAATGCTACAAATATATCTGAATTATATTCATTTTATATTTCAGCAGCAGGGTCTCAGGTCAGTCAACTTTATATTTAACCTGTAATTTACATATGCTGAGAATTGGGTTGCCCTACTTAACAGGCATATAAATGACTTGTATTTTTTTTTATTGTTTGAAGTATTACAAATAGTAGTGCATATGTCTCCTTTTTTTCCCCATTGACCTCCCAATGACTTGTATTTTTAAAGTTAAAATTTTCTTTTCTGTTGTGAACTAACCTTATCTAACCATATCTCTCAATATTGTCCATTGAGGACATTGTGTGTTTACTATTTTAGAACATATTTCAAATCACTTGAAATTATGGCGATATACTAATTAGCATTTGATAATTAACATAATGGCAATATATGCTGCTAAAAACAATTCACTACAACACCTTTTTTAGTTGTATTATGTTAACTATATAAATACATAATATTCTTTAAATTTAGCTTAAGATATATAGAAAACTTAATATGGGATTAAATATTTGGTGACTTTACATTTGTATATATAACAACCTGAATGCATCCTCTAGCTTATTTTAATAAAAGTTAGAAATATTTCTGTCTCCTTATTTCCCTTTAATTCAGCTATTAGTCCATATCTAATGCTTTGTATTTAGGTTAAAAAAAAACAACTGTCATCATCACATATAAATTCCAGAACTTTTTATTTAATGTCCCATCAGTTGGAATATCTGAACAGCTGGCATGCCTTTTGGGCTGGAAAGTTTCACAAATGGGGAAACTAACAAAATCTTTTCCCGTCTGACCGGCTAGATGCTCATTCCTGAGAACGTCTTTACAACTTTACTTTGAGGCTGTAAGATTCTTTTTCTTTCAATTCATCAGGTCATTTCTCTCATTCTTTATAATGATTAAGCTGTAATATGAGATTTTCTTGACACTTCAATTCCAGGCTATCACAATAGTTTATGTGGTTTAAAAAGGTGAAAAAGGCTCAAGACCAAACTTAGCCTAATGATCAAAGGAGAGAAAAACAGCCCTGGCCAGTTAGAGCATCAGCCCGCGCACCAAAAGGTAGCGGGTTCGATTCCCGGTCAAAGGCAGTTTTAGTCCCCCACCCCAGTCATGTGGGAGGCAACCAGTTAATGTGTCTCTCGCACATCAATGTTTCTCTCTCTTCTGTCTCTCTCCCCCTCCCTCCTTTCCATTCTCTCTGAAAAGCAATGGGAAAAATATCCTCAGGTGAGGATTTTAAAAAAAGAGAGAGAAAAAACAATTAGTAAAATAATGAATGAAGTCATTATTTAAATATGCTTCAATTCTTTTATTTTCTTTTGAACTAACCTTTCTGCTTTCATTATTTTTAACCGTGCTTATGCTTGAAAGAATACAGATCATCTCCATCGATAACTGCAACCATTTCTCCCATCCCACGTGCCTTTTGCAATGATCCTTTTCCTCTCCTTTTACCAAGAGGGGAGGTTTCCTTCCCTCATCTCTGCCTTGTGATCTGTGACATCCTTCGACAAATCGAATGCAGCAGAGTGCCACTGTGCCACTCTGTGCCTACCCCTTACAAGGCCTGGCAGTTTCTGCTTTTTGTCTCCAGGGAAGCCAGCCACCATGCTGTAAGGAAGCGTAGGCTGGACTACCATTGATAAGACACCACGTTGAGAGAAAGACCACTGGAAGAGGGACCAAGGCCTTCTTAGATCTTCCCACTCGGTGCAGCCACCAATTGAATGGAGCCAAAGCTGTGTCCCCAGCCAGCAGCAATTAGAACAGGGTAACAGCCCAGCTGAGCCCAGTCAACCCATAGAATTATGGAAATAATAAATCATTCTTGTTTTAAGCCACTATGATTGGGGATAATATGTGATATAGCAATAAATAACTGAAACAGTATGTTTTTAAATGGCGTACCATATATTGCAGTTGAGAAGCATGTTCTCAAATAATATGTACACTTAATGTAAGGCATAGGGTCTGATGTTATTTAACCTAGAGCTATAAGTACTCTCCAAGGACTCTCATTCTACCCTGCTACCCACCGCCTCTGTCTGTGGATCTTACTTATTTTAGTCAAGGCTGCTATGCTCCCAAGGAGGACATAATCTTCTCAGGAAACATGTGTAACAACTCCATGCAGAAAATCTAAAACACGGTAGTGAAGGAATGACCCAGACATTGTATTTGACCAAATAGATGAGTACATTCTTGCCAGAAATTTCCTGGGTTTCTTTACAGTGGCCTAAGAGAGACCTTCTTTTTGGGAGAAAAATGTTCATAGCTGTGTTAGATTACTGGGTAGATGCTAGACCAGCCGTGGGCAAACTACGGCCCGCGGGCCGGATCCGGCTGTTCTATCCGGTTCTCTTGCTCTCCCCTCCGCTCCTTTACTTTGAATTTATATTAGTTCACACAAACACTCCATCCATGCTTTTGTTCCGGCCCTCCAGTCCAGTTTAAGAACCCATTGTGGCCCTCGAGTCAAAAAGTTTGCCCACCCCTGTAGACTATATGTTTTCTACCTTTTACCCAAATAAACAGTCAGTTTGGGTTCTGATGGGTGTTTTTTGCTTTTAAACCAGTTCTCCCTCATCCTCCCGTCCAGCAGACTTCCGCTAGTGGTCACCTGTGTCCTCTGAGGAAAGAGGCTTACCTAATTGCACGGAAAGTTTCTCATAAAAAAGGTCCCTAGCACCTTTGAGTATTCAGGATGACGGGTATCATTGTCTTTCCACGCTTTCCCTCTTTCTCTCTCAACTAGAAAGACATTCTACCAAAGGTCAGATTTTGGCTTTGCCACTTACAGGTCATGACCTTTGATTATCGGCATCTTCAACTCTTAAAATAAGAACGCTACCTAAAATGAGAATTTTAACACCTGAGGTGGTTCAAGGTATTAAATGAAACAATTATGCTAATATGCTTTGTAATATAAAAAGCTATATAAATATTATTACTGTAGAACTTTTGGAATATATTGACTTCTGCAATTAATATGTGGTCACTTAAAAGAAATGCATAGAATTCTTTTAATACAGTGGTTACCATGTTTCCTCCCACAGAAGCATGCATGAACCTTCATCCCATTCAGCTGCTCGTCTTTCATTTGGTGCCTTTTGCATTTCCAACATGAAAAGGCTCTTATTTTCAGCAAAGAAAAATGCCAAGTTTTTCTTTTTACGCCAATTTAGTTTATTGACACTATTTTAAATGTTTGCTTATTGTCTAGCAAACACTATCAGGTTATCAAGTACTGGGCAAAAACAGAGGAAATTAAGCCTTTAATGGAATAAGTAGCCACCAAAAAAAAAAAAAAAAAAAAAAAAAAGAGCCTAGAGGGGTTAGCCAGAAAGGCACAAATTAAGACCTCACCAGAAGGCTTAAAGAGGACACGAACACCACCATCATGAAATGATGTGACCATGATGCCAGGAGATTTCCCGAGGGCTTGGAATCATCAAAGATGGAAGAGTTGGCTGGGGAGGAACAACTAAATTGTGAAGAAAAAGCATTTTAGGTCTGGGAATACACAAAACCAATTTAATTTTGTGTTCAGTAAGCAGTCCTGAATAATTAGCTATAGGAAACAACTAGAGAAAAAACAAGAGATCCAAGTCTTAATTTAATCTGTGTATTCCAGCAATTAAAATTATATGAACAGTGGTCACTTCCTGAGGCAGTGAGGAAGTGCTGAGTGAGAAGAAAAGTCAGTCCCAAATTTAAGAAACACTTGCAGAGAGGGGAAAAAAGGGAAGAAGAGGAAAAATTGGTATTTATCACTTGTCCTGCAACAGTCTTCATCTCAAGATCACCTTTCCACTATTCATACCTTCCTCTTTCCTATTTATCCTTCGTTCTAGCCATACATCTGCTATTCTTGATTTGAATCTCTACCCTATTATTCTCAAGTTTCTTCCTTTACCAAATACCCATCATTCCACTCTCTGCTCTGACAAACACCTGCTCCATTATTCAATTTCCTTCCTCCTGGATTTGCAAATCTACTACTACCTGCAATTTTCATCCTGAACAATCACCCCATATTTAATTTTGTCTAATGTAAGAACCCCCTATAAAGCACCAGCACTATGTTATATAAATTAAATTTGAAAATAATCTTAGATTGAATTCAAACAAATCCTAAAATTAGATTTGTTTTATTTTTTTAATTACAATTCTTTTTTATTTTTCTTATTTTTTCCTCTTTATTGAATTTATTGGGGTGATACTGGTTATCAAAATTATACATGTTTCAGGTGCACAATTCTACAACACATCATCTGTACATGAAATTGTCTGTTCACCACCTCAAGTCAAGTCTCGTCCATCACCAGATTGACATCTCTTTAGATGCTCTATACTCTGCTATTCCTTAAATATAATCCCATTTAGGAAAAAAAAATTCCTCACCAAAATTGTCTTTATCAAATATTCCCTCTAAATCAGGGGTGGGCAAACTTTTGACTCGAGGGCCACAATGGGTTCTTAAACTGGACTGGAGGGCCGGAACAAAAGCATGGATGGAGTGTTTGTGTGAACTAATATAAATTCAAAGTAAAGGAGCGGAGGGGAGAGCAAGAGAACCCTCCGCTCTTTCGGCTCCGCGGGCCGGATAGAACAGCCGAACGGGCCGTAGTTTGCCCACGGCTGCTCTAAATCATTGGTTCTTAGTCATGAGTTGCCCTCAAGGGTTCCAGTAGATGTCCCTCATCCACTTCCTAATCCAGATTACAAATGTAACCCAGGGCTACTATTGCCCAAACTCCAGAGCTCTGCTGGGTTAATGCCTGGGTAGTTCACAGTACTTAAAAATAAATTTAAAAATAAAATATATACATAGCAGTATCTTATAGGTATACAAATACTTTATACCTTTCTTTGATTACCTTTATCAAGTATTTATCAGTTATAATGGCCTTTTTATAGAAGCAAGACTTCCATCAGTAAATTTGCTGTATTTTTTTTTAAAACCTGGAACAAAGGACCTCTGCCCCTTTGCCTCTTCTGCATCCTGAGCCCTTTATGACTTGGAACAGAGCAAGACCATGACTAATTCTGCCCCACGGGCTGACTAGTCTAGGAGAGATAAAAATCCCTTCCTCATTCTGCCTTAAATATTTAACATTTAGAAATTCATCTGGGTTCCAAAGTAATCCTACTGAGAAGATTGGGGAGATAAAGTACCAGTTAGAATGCTTATGTGAATTTGCTTAAAGGAATCTCTTTCCCAAGAGCTGTTTGTCATCAGTAACTGAACGAATAGAGCCTGGGCTGGAGCTGCTGGGCTGTTGGGTGGCTGAGAGCCCCCTGAGGGCCTTGAGTCTTTCTTTAGGGATTGGAAGTGGAGGGCACCACAAGGGATGAGAAATTGAGGTGGAAATGTGTCTACAGCAAACCATGTCTACTTTGAAAATTTAGCTATGCCATCCCTGGCCATTGTTTCTGACAAAGAACACGATGGGATACCTTGGCTGGGTTGTAGAGCCAATTCTGCTACCAGCTGCCCTGTGTTGAGCATGTTCCTTTCTCTCTCTGGCCCCTCAGTCTAGAGCAGGGGTGGGCAAACTTTTTGACTCGAGGGCCACAATGGGTTCTTAAACTGGACCGGAGGGCCGGAACAAAAGCATGAATGGAGTGTTTGTGTGAACTAATATAAATTCAAAGTAAAGGAGCAGAGGGGAGAGCAAGAGAACCGGATAGAACAGCCGGATCTGGCCTGCGGGCCATAGTTTGCCCACGGCTGGTCTAGAGTAAGGAGTAGTCAAGCTCAATGTGTTGAAGATTCCTTCTAGCTGAGATATTTTATGACATGACGTAAACAAACAACTGTCATCTATCTATCCCTTGTCCTGTTCCTGTGTCCTCTTCCACCCCCCTCGTCTCAGGTCTGTCACAGGTTGATGGGAGAGGTGAGGACAGAGAAAGGGCCCTATAGGGATTGTGCTCCATCTGCTTCACCTTCCTGATCCTCTCCGAAATCTCCTTTCTCCATCCTGTCTGCTGTGGAGGCTAGATCCATGGTGGCCAGTGCAAAATCCTGGGGTGCAGTTGCTTTGCAAGAGGCCAGCTTTTATTTTGTAAGCAAACCGAAAACATGTAAGAGTATTAGATGGTTTATACTATTCAACACTGGGCTTGGTTTTTATTTTGTTATTTGCTGTCATTTTGCCTTAATAAGCACTTTAATCTGCTTGTTGCCACAGATGATGGCACACCATAAATAGATGAGCTAGATGCCACTCTGAAAAGGAAGAATGCCATTCTTGCCCAGTAAGTGTACAACATGCCCTTAGATCAATAACATCAACAAAGAAGGATACACATGTCTGAAAGAATAGCTATTAAGTACAAGTGAAATAGAAGCTTCACTTCTCAAATTGCACAATTCCTAAGGATTAAAGTAAATCCTTGGCCGAATCCCAAGAAGACTCCATCTAGCAACATTGCCAGGAGATTTTCCGGCACTATCAGTGTGTAAAATCCCAGAACATTATTTACAGTATTTTTATTTTATCTCGGGTTGCTAACCACCAGTTACTTTATCTTACACAAATTTACCAAGTGATTTTTGTGTTGTTGTTTTTCATTTCTGGAATTTCTAAACCTATAAGGGAGCATTAATGACGAGGGCAGTTCAATGTTTTAGGAAATTTGACAGGATCAAAGCTAGAGAGAAGCATTAAATGATAGAAATATCAAGCCTTCTGTAATACAAAGGAAATATTTTAAATCAATATTCTAAGTATAAAGCAGTTATCATATTGAAATACAAATTATTGATGCATTATGAAGCAAATTATGGCTTTTTCATTCATCCAATTTAATTAATGCAGGTATTATGTATTTACATACATATATTATTATTACATATTATTTTTCTGGTTCCAGAGATAATAACAGTATTCACATTATTTTAAAATTTTAAGCCTCCAGCCCTAGATGGTTTGGCTCAGTGGATAGAGTGTTGGCCTGCAGACTGAAGGGTCCTGGGGTCGATTCTGGTCAAGGGCATATGCCTGGGTTGCGGGCTAGATCCCTGGTAAGGGATGTACAGAAGGCAGCCAATCAATTATTCTTTCTCATCATTGATGTTTCTCTCTCTCTCTCTCTCTCTCTCTCTCTCTCTCTCTCTCTCTCTCTCTCTCCCCTTCTCCCTTCTTCTCTGAAATCAATAAAGATATAGTGTAAAAAAAAAAAAATTTAAACCTCCAAACATTTCCCCACAATTCCTTCTCTTAAGAAATAACCAAAATTAAGTGCTTTGTGAGTATTTCATATGCTCATCCTGTAATACTGCTTTCCAACTTGCTTTGTTCACTTTCTAATGAATCTTTATGCATCAGTTTCTACACATCTGTCCCACTAGTTTGTTTGTTCCTAACATTGTTTTAAAAAGTATTCAAGACTTAGGGAGATGTTCATGGTCTGTTAAGTGAAAAAAGCAGAATACAAAACATTGCATGTGGTATGATCCTAAATTGGATAGAAGAGGGGAGTGGAAAAGATTATACACAAATTCATATAAAAGACTGAAAGAAATACAAAAAGAAATTGTTAATAATGGTTAGTTCTAAGTGGTAGAATTGTGGCTAACTTTATTTTCTTCTATATAATATTTTTTATTTTCTAACTTATCTATGATGAACTTGTTGAAAATAGCATTGGTTCTTTCTACAGCCAAAAATAATTTAGGTTTCTCGTAGGAAATCTGAAAAATACAGATAAAGCCAAATAAGAAAATAGGAAGCCATTCATGATCCAGTTACCCAGAGATGATAATTGTTGCCATTTAGATATATTTTTAAATAACTTCTTTCTGGATCGTGTGTGTATTACAAAAATAAAATTATACTGCCCATAATTCTTATAACTGTCTCTTTTCACTTAAGTGTATTGTGAACATTTAAAAATTTTCATTAAACACTCTTCTACAAAATGATTTTTTGACTACACTGGACCCTAATTCATATACAGGATTCAGTTATTACCAGTTTTTGCTCTTATAATTGATGTACTGAACATATTTATGGATGAATCTTTGTGCATATATACTGTACAGTAGTTTCATCTGGATTAATTGCTAGAAATGGAATTGCTTAGTCATATGGTCTGCATATGTTTAATGTTTCTGATACTTATTGCCAAGGCATTCTTCAGAAAAGATTTAGCAAGTTTTTTTCCCAGCAGTGGTATGAAAAAGTAGTCATTTTCCACACTTTTAGCAGTGCCAAGTATTATTAATTAGGAAAATAACTTTTAGTACTTTTTCTCTTACTAAGAAAATGATAAATGTTTTTAACAGAAAACTTATTATGTACAAATATACAAAGAGAAACTTACTATGGACAAATATACAAAGAGAAGAAAAATTACTAAGGACAGCATCAACCACTGATGCTCTGTGTTTGTATATGTGTTCTCATGCGTATGTACATATATATAGTATTACTAAAAGTAAATTATGTAATAACAGCTAATACTCATTGAGCACTAACTCTTTGTTAGACCCTACGCTATGTGTTTAAAGTAAGTTATCTCATTGAATCTTTACACATCTATAACATAGTATTTTTAGTATTTAATATGCCCATTTTCAAAAAAGGAAAACTGAGTGGAGAGATTAAGAAACTTGTCCCAGGCAATATAGCTAGTATGTGGCAGGCAGAACTGAGATGAAACTGTCTGTTTTTTAAGTCCTTATTCTTATGCCCAATAGGAAGACGGTCAACTTTGCTAAAAGCATAAGTACTGGCCCAACCCCTTCACTTAAACAAGAGTACTTACTGTTTTTAATTAAAAGGGTGCTTGTAAGTGATTGAAAAAATATGAAATAAGGATGAGAGGGCCCTAGCCAGTTTGGCTCAGTGGACAGAGCATCAGCCCACAGACTGAAGGGTCCAGGGTTCGATTCCAGCCAAGGGCACATACCAGTTGTGGCTTGATCCCTGTGGGAGGCAATCAATGTGTCTCTCTCACATCGATGTTTCTCTCTGTTTCTCCCCCGCCTTTCCATTCTCTGTAAAAAATAAATGGAAAAATACCCTCGGGTGAGGATTAACAAAGATAGATAGATAGATAGATAGATAGATAGATAGATAGATAGATAGATGATAGATAGGTAGATAGATAGATGATAGACAGATAGATAATTTGTTTAAAAAAATAAAATAAGGGAGGGAGGGACAAATCTTCCTCACAGAAGAATTCCAAATAATATATGTAGATACTGTTCCCTCCAAGAGGTCGAGCTCAGCTCCCCTCCCCTTAGTGCTCTGTTCCAAAGAATAAAGTATGAAAGGGGGAAAACGAGTAACGTTAGAGTGGAGAGACCTGACAGCCCCCTCCTCACGTGGTCCAGGTTATCATCACCAGTGATCAGTCATGTTGATGTCATGTACCCCTGACCTGGGGTGAAGAGAGAGGTACTCGCCTCTGCTGTTCTTCCCACACCCCACACCTTAGTGTAAGCATGAGAAGTCAACATCAGACAAACCCAGAGGGACGGTCTACAAACTACCTGACCAATACTCAAAACTGCCAATGTGGTGAAAGTCAAAGAAAGACTAAGAACCTGTGACAGAGCAGAGTGGACATGACAACGAAATGCAATGTGGGAATCCCAGACTGGATACTGGAACAGAAAGGGACCTTTGTGGAAAAGCTAGTGGAGCCCAAATAAAATCTGGAATTTAGTTAATAGTAATGCACCAATGTTGGTTTCTGAGTTTTAACAAATGCACAATGGTAATGTAAGATTAGGGGAAACTATCAGCAGTATCTTTGCAACTTTTTTAATAAATTTAGAATTATTCCAAAATAAAAGTTGGTTGGTTGGTTGGCTGGTTGTTTAAGGATTGTTGTTTCAATATGGACACCACTGTGGTTAGCAGAGATAAGGTTCCAACTATGGCCGGCTTTTCAAACTATCAGGGTCTGAACCAGTCTCCTATCATCTTGTCATGGCTGGGCCCAGCATCCATCCAGAGTGAGGCCAAAAGGGAAAACTCAGATGGGGTATGGCAGACTGATCTCTAGGCCTGAGCCCAGGGACTCCAACTAGTATTCCTATTAGGGTTGATTTTTTAGTGTCTGCAGGACTGAAAGGTCTCTGGTCCCTCTTATTGATTAGTCCATCCCTGCGTTATATTTCTAACTCAATTATTAGCAAGCAAAGGAGATGGTAGTTAAGCCCACTCCTGGCTTGACTTCAAGCAGCAGGGACACCTGGCATTGGATGCTCGTACTCCGGTGCTTGCTGGCATCACAAGTGGGCATGGAAAAGAAAAGCACATTAAGATCTGCAAGCCTTTCCAACATGGGCTTGCTACCGCCATTAGAGAGAAGAGGTGTCGTTCTGCCATCACAAAGTAGTGAGCATAGAATAAACCATCAACATTCACAAGCATGTCAGGGAGTGAGCTGCAAGAAGTGAGCCCCGCCCTAGCTGGTTTGGCTCAGTGGATAGAGCGTCGGCCTGCAGACTAAAGGGTCCCAGGTTCAATTCTGGTCAAGGACACATGCCTGGGTTGCAGGCTTGATCCCCAGTAGGGGGGCGTGCAGGAGGCAGCCAACCAATGATTCTCTTTCATCATTGATGTTTCTATCTCTCCCTCCCTCTCCCTTGCTCTCTGAAATCAATAAAAAATATATTAAAAGAAGAAGAAGAAGTGAGCCCCTCAGGCACTCAAAGAGATCTGGAAATTTGCCTTGAAAGAGGTGGGAAGGCCAGGTGTGCTCATTGACACCAGGCTCAGCAACGCTGTCTGGGCCAAAGGAATGCGAAAGTCTCCTACTGGATCTGTGTGTGGTTGTCCAGAAAACATAATGAGGATGAAGATTCACCAAAAATAATTCTATACATTGGTTACCTTTGTACCTATCACCACTTTCAAAAACCTACAGACAGGCCCTGGCCTGGTAGCTCAGTTGGTTAGAGCATCATCCCCAAACGCCAAGGTTTAATGTTTAATCCCCACTCAGGGCAGATACAAGAATCAACCAATGAATGCATAAATAAGGGAAAATAAAAGAGAGAGAGAATCAAGAACCCAGAGAACAATATAACCCTGTTTGTTATCTTTTAGCTGGACTATCTCCCCAATATTTCTTTTGATCATGAACCAGGGCTGTTTCCCTGGTTACAAAAGCCAATTCGCTAGGACAAAGGGCACAGTGGATGTGTCGTTCCAGGAATTTGTAACGGCAAATGCCATGCTTTCATGTGAATATGTGTATTTGTGTCCAAAGCATTTGGGATAGACTGTTTGTAGATTTATAAGCTACTTTGGCTCTCAAACTGTGTAATCTGCTGCTTTATTTTTCTCTTCACTTAAAAAATCATGAACATCTATCCCTGTTATTAAATGTTCTTCTGCAAATCTTCCATAAATGTGATGGTCTCAAAATGGCTATAAAAATTAAGGACACACATCAAAGGAATACTCTGTGGTTGTTTAAAAAAATGAGATCGCGCTCAATGTGCTCATACTGAATGACCTCTAAGAAGAATTAAGTGTAAAAAGTCAAGGCAGAGCAGTGTGAATAGTATGCTACTATTAAATATATATATATGCTACATATAAATGTACCGTGTTTCCCCGAAAATAAGACAGTGTCTTATATTAATGTTTGCCCCCAAAGACACACTAGGTCTTATTTTCAGGGGAGGTCTTATTTTTGCATGAAGAAGAATACGGTACACATTTATTGTTAAATGAAAATAAAGGAAATTTATTACCTGTATACAGTACGGTAGTACGGTAGTTGTCAACACAAACCAGACAAACTGTGAATCCTACAGTATCAAGAATTTACTCATTTATTCAATGACAATCATGTCATCATCTTCTGGAACATCATCATAACAATCCAATTCCTGAATTTCCTGGTGAATTTCTTGTGACTCCATTTCTTTCAGAATCAGTGGACCAAATCTCTCATGTTTAGCAATAGCACTGTCTTTAAATGAGTACTTCTTGTCAAGGTAGCCTGCTCGCAGTGCATTTGCAATGCAACTGTCAGTGATTTTCTCCCATGAATTCTTCACCCAAGTCACAACTTCTTGCAGTTTAGGTTTCACAAAGTTTCCACGCTGATTTCTCTCCATTCTATTTTCAATGTAGTCATTAATTTCCATGCACAAATTGTCTTTGAATGGCTTGTTGATTGCAATATCAAGAGTCTGGAGATAGGCCGTCATTCCTGCGGGAATCATTATCTGATCTATTTTTCTTTCGTGAAGAAATGTCTTCATGTCTTTAGCGCGGTGAGTGCTGGCTGCATCCCAGACTAGCAGACCTCTTTGGCTCCCTCGCATAACAAGCGGCAGCATTAAATCGACCCACTTCCTTATAACTGCTTGTGTGGCCCAGGCTTTTTCAGTTTCAAGAATAAAAACGCCCAAAACACGTTCAATCTTTTCCTTCTTGCCCTTAGAAATGATTAAAGGTGGGATTTTAGTGCCATCCAGACGAATTGCCAAAATACAGGAAACACGTGCACTTTCGTAAACAGTGGAGGGAATGTACGCTAAGGAGGCACCCCGCTGTTCAATTGTTGTTTGAGATGATTGGCCCATAAACACTGCAGTTTCATCCATAGCAATCATGTTGGAAAGATAGTATTTAGAGAAGTCAGCATCATCAATAAAGGACTTGAATGCAAGTGCTCGCTTAATAACTTGAGTATCTTCCAACCTAAACAATGTTGTAGATCTTCTTAAAGACAGTTCACTTCGCTGAAGGAAATTATCCAGCCAGTGTTGTGATGCTTTGAAGTCTTCGGGGGCTATGTCAAACTGTGGTGCCATTGCAAGGGCAAATTCTTGAATCTGAGCCCTATTCACAACCAAAGCCTTTGCTCTCCTGTCAACAACCCATTCACAGATCAGGTCTTCCAGCTCGGAAAATAATGGTTGCCGACCTGATCCACACTTGCACTTTTTAGCATTTCCCTTGTCCACTTGTTCAATGAGGTTACCATACTCTGCTCGCCATTTTCGGACCAATCGGATACTCAACATCTTCTCTTTGCAGAAAGCAGTAAGATTTTGGCCCCAAGAGTCTTCCACGATTCCTTTCTTGTACTCCACGGAGTAGCCTTTTCTTTTTGCGCTCATTTCTAGGGGTAAAAAAAAAGGAATTGGGGTATCAAGGTGGGGGGAGCGGGATCACTCAAAATGACACAGGGGGATCAGAGGGGGGAATCAAAATGGCACAGGAGAATCAGAGGGGGGATTACCATTTTAGTAACCCCTTTTGATCCTCCTGTGTCATTTTGATTGCCCCCTCTGATCCTCCTGTGTCATTTTAAGTGATCCCCCTCCCCCCACCCCTGTGCCACTGAACACCTTCACCATACACCCCCCCTACCCTTTTATCAGACATTTACCCCCTGGGGCCTGCCTGGGGACTGTCACTGGGCTTGCTGGGGCCTGGATCTGGGCTGGAGCAGGGTCTGCCACTGACTGAGAACCTTCAGTCATCATGAAGGCGGCCGCGAGCATCAGGTAGTGTCACCAGAGACAGACCAGCACTCACCACCTTCGCCGCATCCCGTCCGCTCTAATCCTCCTGTTCTTCTACATGCATCTGCAAAAGTCTCCTCCTCTCTCCCGCCCGCGCTCACCGCTCACTCCGACCTCCGCTCCGCCTCCACACAGCAGTGATGTCAGGACTCCGCGTAATGTCACTGGTTGCTAGACGCCAGTCAGGGCGGCCCTAGCGACCAGTTTACAGTAAATTAATTTTCATTCTGAGACAGAGCCTGGGGGCCTTATTTTCGGGGGATGCCTTATATTTCACTCAGAAGGAAACCTGTAAGTAGGTCTTATTTTCGGATGATGTCTTATTTTCGGGGAAACACGGTATATCACACACACACACACACACACACACACACACACACACATAGAAGAATGTCTCTGGAAGGACTGAAAGGGAAACTGGGACAGTTGCCTTCAAGGAGGAAACTACATGGCTGAAGTATATGGGTAGAAAAAAATTGTATTTTTTTATTGAATAGCCTTTTGTATATTTTTTGTAAGACACATGAATTATTTACTTTAAATGAATACTTTTAAAATATTATAACTTCATAGTTAATGCCTGAGTAGTATATACATCAGGCTCTTTCCAATTATTACTATTGCATATCACGCTTCATGCCAGACTTAGTAGCTAAATCTTTGCCTACTTTGATACTAACTTCTTTCAAATAAGTTAGTGCACATGAAATTACTGGATCAAAAGGTGGAACATTTTTAGGATTTTTAATGTTTTGCTAAATTCTTCATTTGTTTAATGAACTTACATATTTCCCTTTATCCTCACTAACAAAAAAGAGTATTTTTTCTTTTCACTTTGGTAGGATAATATACATATTATATAGAGAGTTATTTTTGTTTCCTGCGAAGCACGTGGATAATAGGCTTTCCACATCCTTGCATACACGAGTGTATCCTCATAGTTTTATCAGTTATAGATTTTTAGAGTCAGTAAGAATTTTCTCTCACAACTTTGAAGAAGGGCTCTAAAACCTGGCATCGCTGATCTTAAGTCTGGCATTGACTTAGATCCTTTGCAAGTTACCAGATTTCTTTCTACCCTCTGGAAGCTTTTAGAGTTTTGGCTTTGTATTAGATGGCTTTCTATAGATTAAGGTGGATAAGAACCTCAAAATCTTAGTAGCTTACAAGTGTTTACTTCCTGCTCACGTTATGAGTTGGTGGCTGTGGTTTGCTGTTGCAGCTCTGCTCCAGGCTGTGAGCTGAGAACAGGTGTGGTCTCAGTGGGGACCAAGGCTAGAGGAGCAGGTCCTATTAGGGATGGGCCCTCATGGCAGCGGGCGCGGGAACAGAAGCCTGCTGGAAACTTTCAATGCCTCTAGAATCTTCTGTTCAGGAGGGTGGAGATCACATCTGCTCAGAGTCTGATGCCCAAGGCAAATCACTGGGCCAAGGACAAGTAAAGTCCACCTACATAGAAGGAAGTTTTCTCCTTGGAGTTCTGAATTTTTCCCTAGGAAGTGTCCAGCCATGAATTCAGCTCCTACATTTTAATAAAAATTCTATTTACATAAAGCAATCTGTGGGCTGTAGCCTTGACTAAGCATTGGAAGAATGTAAGACAGAGGTGGGGCATTTATAGCTGTCGCACACAAAAACTTCAGATTTGAATTTTGACACTCATGGGTGTAGAAGTCCTTTGATGCCCTTATCAATGGGGTCTTTTAGCTCCCACTTTACCCCCATGTAGTAACCAAACACCCTCATTTTCTCACTCCTCTCTGTCCTCCTACCTGTCCTCCTCACCCCTGAGTCTCTTCAGTTCTTGGAATTTGGGGATTAATATGCTGGAACTTGAGCAGGAAGTGGCTGACCTGACAGAAGACGATTAAGTAAGCCTGTTTCAGTTATCTTGTGCTGCATAACAAACCACCTCAAAACTCAGTGGCTGAGAACAACAGCCATTTTATCATCTCTCACAGTTCTGTGAGCGAGTTGGAGCTGGGCAGGATGGCTATTTCTGTGGGTCTCCTCGGGGCTAGCCCACGCGGCTGCAGTCAGATAGTGTGGGGCTGCAACATCCAAGACAGCTGGCCTACAGGCCTGGCTAGTGGGCTGAGGTGGGACACTGGGGCAGCCGGCATCTCTCTCTACCCCTGTAATCTCAGGGCCTTTCTCTTCCCAGGTGATGGCCACAAAATGCCTCCAGCAGGACTTCTTACATGTTTGCACAGGGCTCCAAAGTACTCAAAAGCAGAAGCTGCCAGCTTCTTAAAGCCTCAGTCTGGAAGCCACTTTCTACTGAGTCCCAGGGCCAGCCTAGACTTAGTGCGGCGGGGACTACACAGAAGCACAACTGACAGGAGGCCTGCTGGGAGCTGGGGTTCCTAAGTGCCAACATGTGGGCTTTGTTCCACCATTTCATTAGAGGGAACCTCTGTTTTGTGTCGGGGGTGGGGGGGGGGGATAAACACTTGAGGCCAGGTGTTGTGTGTGGTGTGAGGGAAGCAGGTGGGCGTGACTGATCGGGCCTAGTGCAGCAGGGAATGGAACCACTGTTTTCAGCTCCCTATTAGTAACCAGCATTTCCAAAGCACCTCTCCTAGATCCTTCATGGCAAATCAGCTGTCTCCAGAGCTGTATCCCCCTGTCCATACGCCAAGCTATAGCTCTTTCCACATTCCATCATCTTGTAACCTCTCCTCATCCATTTGCTATCTTTCATAGACCTGTTGAAATATTTTCTCTGTTGTGGCTTCCCCTCCAGTTCTCTGTCATTTCAGGTTTCTTTGAAGCTACTCAAGCAGAAAGCCTGGAGTCTATCAATATCTTTGCTTAGAAAGCACAACCTCCTAGAAAAGAGAAAGGGGGGAAATATGCAGCATTCAAGAAACCATCTCTTCCTCTCCCTGTGCTCCCTTCTTGACCCTTGACCCATAAAGTCATATCTACAATCTCTGAGTGTTGGGGATGAGCCTCCACCCTTTCTCCCACCTAGCTCATCCACCTTTTCCTGGAGGTAAATCATCTGATGGGCGAAGTCAGGAAAAGGGTCTGATTAAAGGGTCCGAAGAAGACCAGGTCACCTTCTTCTCTTTCTAGGACCCTCTCCTCTTTCTAGTCTGTTCTAAGCAGAGCTGAGTTCTCTCTCTCTCTCTCTCTCTCTCTCTCTCTCTCTCTCTCTCTCTCTCTCTCTCTCTCTAGCAGATTATGTAATGAGTCCACTGTTAGCAGAGAGCAGTGAAACAGCCTTGGGGTTGTCCCCTGAAGTGACTTATCCATCTAGAAAGGAAAGTGATATTATTACCCATTTCTGATTATATCACCCTTCAATTTCATTAAACATGCATCAAAATATTTTAATTATTTTGTCCATTCAGATCTTACATGCAGAGTGCTTACAAGGGGTATATTAAAACAGTGGATAGATTTCTTGGTTTGGGGTATGGCTTGAGCTGAAAGAAGTGTGATAATTCCCAAAAAAACAAAACACAAGGGTTATGCATAATAGTTATCTCTAAGTCTTTCTGGGTATATTTTATTTTCCACAAAATGAAGTAAACATTCCCAGAATTCAGAAATAAGAAAATATCAAAACAAAATGTAACAAAGTAACTTGATGTGAGATTTGAACTCAGGATGTTTTTAATTCTTTGTGGAGAGAGCCTGAAAAAGGGCTAGACTGAACTGGGTTTATGCAAACACGAGCTCTTAGTGCCTCATCCGTGGTGTTACTTATGACTGAATAACTCAGACACGGAGAGATGTACTGACATCACACTATTTGCCATTGGTTTTTGCCCTCTCTGAGTGGAAATAGGCTTTCCCATAAGAGAAATTGATATTCCCACTATTGACCATCCTTACATCAGTTAAAGAAAGGCCTAAAGTGCTTTCGTTGCAGGGTGGAGCCACAGATGGGGTAGAGCCGGCCAGCAATAAAGCAAGCAAGGTGGGGCTGATGCGGACACTGAAGGCTCATCTGCCAAGCTGCTGCCTCCGAGTGTTTTCTTCCCTTTGCCCCCCAATTTTCTATAATGAAGCATTTAAAATGATACCCAGGTATTGATGTATCATGAGAAATGAAAGAGCTTTTATATAGATGTGATGGAACAGTTAAGGGATAATAGCTAAAGTGATGATATTGGAGTAAAAAAGTAAACATTTGTAATAAGGCGACTTCAAAATCCATTGGTTCCAACTACAGAGAAGTTGACTTCTCTGTCACATGACAGTCCCAGGTGAGAACTCCAGCTTAGCGGACATCTCTGCTCCACATAGACACTCAGGACCCGTATTTGATGAGTGTTCTGCCTCCCCACAGCTTCCAAGATCAGACTGGTTATCACATGTCAAGCCTAAAGGGAGGGAGAAGAGGGAAAGTGGCGGGCCAGGAAATTCCTGTTGAATAAGAGATGGAATTTTCACGTTCCATTGGTTGAGCTTAGCACACGTAGTGGGCAAGGGAGGCTGGGCAGTGTGCTCTCTGGCTGGGCAGGCATGTCCGGCTACATCTTTTTTCTGTGGGAAGAGGCTGTTTAGATCTTGAGAGACATCCAGCTCTCTCTGCTGCTGTGATCATAGTAGAGACCAGGCGATGCCAGTGGAGTGGTGAGCTCAGCAAGGGCAAAGGGACAGGGTGGCTGCTTGAGGGCTTGCCCAGAGTGGAAGATTACAGGAGAAACCTATTCAGGGCTGGTCTGAGGCAGCAGGGGAATCTCAGGAAGAGCTAGTGGGCACTTTAAAGGGGGTTCGTTTAAGCAATAAGGTTAATGGGGGCTCATTATCCTAATCGAAATGATGAATTTTTCCCCTTTGCTTTTATTGAGAGGCAGTGTGATAGAGTAGAAGGAGCAAGGGGCTTGCGATGAGGAGGCCTGGCTTTAAATCTTAGTTCTACTTGTCATTTCATAGCTTTGAGATTAGATGGCTCCCAGTTTTAGTTTCCTCATCTACAAACTGATAAGAACTTTCCTCCTTAGTTGCAAGATTGTTGGGAGAATCAAATGAAACAGGATTTTAATGTCCTACATAAATCATAAAAATCTGTGCAAATATAAAACTTATCTTGCTATGAAATAACATGATGCAAGAATCTAAACAAACAAAAATCTACAAAACCTCTGGTCCTTGGGCAATCTCTCCTTTGCAAGTGAGAGCTCTGGGCTGAATGTTGTAGTTAATAGCTCAGGCTGCCTCAGACCATTTTGGAATGAGGCAAGGTTTGTATAAAAAAATTAATCACGCATCATAAATCTGGAGGAATTGCGATATGAGTCTTTTTGCTGTCCATTTTCACCATTTGGCTATGTGGACAGAAGATACCCACTATTTAGCCTGTCAGAGCCTTCTTTTGCAGGTCTTGTGTACACGGAAGGAACTTTAGAAGTGATGGCCTCAATATTCATCTCCAGCTTCAAGCAACCACTTCTAAGAAACAGTACCTCTCCATAAATTCATTTTTAAAAAAGAAAAAGAAAAAATACTCACCAAGTAAACCCCAAACCAAAATGCCGACTGTGAAGAAAGAAAAAGAGGTCAAAAGTATTTTTCTGGGAACTTTTCGTCAAGTAACTCTGATATCCTGAACCTATCCCATCACGGACTCAAATGATCAGAGCCAGCCATCAGTGAACTGTAAGAAAGGCCACTGGCTTCTGTCTCCTGAACTTCTGCACACAAACACATTCACACTCATAAGGCCATTTTGCTTTTCCCTTTACCCGTATGAAACCCCAGCCTCAGAAAAGGAGCCTATGTACTCATTCTTCCTGAGGTGAAGTTGACTAGTTTAAAGCATAACATTTTACTTCTTTTTTTCATATTTAACAGGATGCAAAACTTTAAGCCAAAGGAATAGATCTCTACTTGTGACCTTTCAGGTATCATTCAAGCTTGGTGCTTAAATGCCCATTCCCCAAAAGTCTCACATTAAAGACATAATAATTTTGTACCTTTGCCAATTTATTAAATGAAAAATGGTACCTTCTGGTTTTAATTTGCATTCCTTTCATTATAAGCTTTTCATACATGTTTTTGCCACTCATATGTTTTCTTTCAAATGTTGCTTATTCGTGTCCTTCAGTAGCTTAGTAGAAAGATCACTGGGCGGGGAGGGAAAAGACCTGGGAATCAGCCCAGCCCACCTCAGGCATCAGCTTTTTTACCTACAAAATGAGGGAGGCTGGCTTAGGTAACCAGGGTATTCTGTAAGAGCTCTAAAGTGCATGACTGACAACATACTAGTAATAACCAGTTTTCTATTATTTTTTACTTAAAGATAGCCAATCTCATCTGCAAACATAAAACCAGGGGTCAAACTCATCTAGTGCCCTTACAAGCTTCACAAACAAATAGGAATGACTCATCTGCAGCCTGCATTCACATGGGCGAAGCCAATTTCACCAACATCTACAGGCCTATACTTCTCTTGGCTCATTTCAAAGCAGCTTCTCACCTGAGCCCTTTATCTGCATGAGTTATGTTTATAGAAATTAGTTTAATAATTGCCCTTCTTAGACATTATCTACTATATTTTCCTTAAGTGTGAGAGGGCTACATTAGATTGTATCTGCACTGTTTAAATACTATATACAACCTCCAGTGGGTGGTTCAAGTGATGAGTTGTTAAAACAAGTACCTGCCGCTACCTGATAAAATCCAGACACATCAATAGAAGTGGTGGCTAAAATATCACAATTCTGGTTACAAACATAATTACCTAAATCCTCTTTTGGAGAAGAGTAGATAGGTGTTAGTGCACCTACATTAACATTTCCCTGGTATAGATTCTATCTAGTAAAGAAGTAGATAAGAAATTCTAGATGTAAAGATCCACTCTAGACCAGTGGTTCTCAACCTTTCTAATGCCGCAACCATTTAATACAGTTCCTCATGTCGTGGTGACCCCCAACCATAAAATTATTTTCGTTGCTACTTCATAACTGTAATTTTGCTACTGTTATGAATCATAATGTAAATATCTGTGTTTTCCGATGGTCTTAGGCGACCCTGCTAGCGGTTCTCAACCTGTGGGTCGCGATAATACCGCTATTCGCCCTTTCACTATAATAGAAGTGTCAGCCAAATTCATGATTGACAATGACAGATCGAAACACACGCATGTGATTGGTGCCAGTGAGAGCTTTATATGTATCGCGCATGTGCGAGTCAACGTTTATTTTTAAGTTGCCAGTGTGTGTCATACACTGAGTGGCCAGATTATTATGATCTTTGAATGCATAATAATCTGGCCACTCAGTATATGTGTGTGTGTGTGTGTGTGTGTGTGTGTGTGTGTGTGTGTATTAGAAGCCCGGTGCATGAATTCGTGCATGGGTGAATGAATTCGTGCATGAATTCCAGCCTGGCCAGGGGGAGGGGACATGGGCAGTTGGCCAGCCTGCCTGCTGGTCAAACTCCTGGTTGAGAGGACAATTTGCATATTAGCCTTTTATTATATAGGATATATACTGAGTGGCCAGATTATTATGCATTCAGAGATCATAATAATCTGGCCACTCAGCGTATGTACCGGATGGTCAGACAGATGGACGGTCGGTCACTTAGCCTTTTATATATATATAGATTCCACTAAATCCACTTACATAGGCTTACCTAGCCTACAATATTCCACAAACACTCAATATGCTAAAAGACAAAGAATGAATGGAAGCTCCACTGTCAAACTACCCATGCCATGGAACCCCTCCTCTCAGATGTCACTGTAATAAATTCATAACTCTCCAACCGAAACCGGTTTGGCTCAGTGGATAGAGCGTCGGCCTGCGGACTAAAGGGTCCCGGGTTCGATTCTAGTCAAGGGCATGTACCTTGGTTGCAGGCACATCCCCAGTGGGAGGTGTGCAGGAGGCGGCTGATCGATGTTTCTCTCTCATCGATGTTTCTAGCTCTCTATCCCTCTCCCTTCCTCTCTGTAAAATATCAATAAAATATATAAAAAATAAATAAATAAATAAATAAATAAATAAATTCATAACTCTCAAGGAGAACTTAAAATATTATTTCCATTGTTCCTTGTTTTTTTTGTTTGTTTATTTCAGCTGTTAAGATAAGGTAACATTCACCTGGAAAGAAACTGAACTGGAAGCTCATTCATCTCAACTCCATAGTATTGCTTTCCTATGTATCTCTCTTATAGTCTGCGAATTCTTGAGGATATCCTGAATTTAGAGAAATACTCCCCTGCATACTAATTTTACTCTGTGGCATTCTATTCAGTGAGGTTTCAACTTCAATTAAAACAAATTGGTCAGAAAAGTATTCTGTTTGGATTTCTACTGAAAAAGGCCTTAAATCATCAATGCAAACTAAAATGTAAATCCCCACCACACCCAACTTCCTGTGTAGGAGGGCAGAGCCTGGGGAAACCAGGCAGCTAGGGCTGCAGGGAGTAAGGAAAGAGAAGGGGGAATACACTATTTTAGGAGCTTTACTGTAATTACATCATCTACAGAATATAAACAAGTATATGGAAAAGGGATTCGAAGAGAGGTAAAGTAAATTCCTTGTCTACACTCACCAAGTGCAAAGTCTTATATCTTAGCAGAAGCTGACAATGACATTCCAAGAAGGATTGGATGGGCATGGCCACCAAGAACAGTCACCTCCTAGGAACTCTAGCACCTTCCACCCCTACCCCCACCCCCACCCCCCCAGAACAGGTGGCTGGGCTTTTTGCAAGACTTGTTTAAACAGCCAGTAAAAGAAAGTGTGTTTAATTTTGGAGAAAGGGCCTGCTGTTTTAGATGATTATTTTTAATTAGCTAATTTCTGGGAGTTGATTAAATTTGGAAATAATTGCGACTTGTGAACTATTTAAGACCCTCAGATTGCGACGCTAGGGCTGCCTCAGGAATTTGGGGATGGGTTCTCACCCTGTGACCAATTTCCAGTCCTGAAAACAAACATCCTTTGTCTACAGAAGAGATCGTGGTCATGCAAATTTTTTCTAGTTCTTTTCTGCCTGGAAAAGACTCCCATCTGGCCAACTTCTCTTTTTTCTCCATTTTCTTGTATAAAAATATGCAAAACACAAATGCATGAACCACCAGAACAGCAGATTATGTCGCCTTCATATTGCAGATAAAAATTGAAATATGACAAGAAGTTAAAATTTGTCCTTGGGAGAAGCATGTTAAAGTCAATTTATTTGCATAGTAATATAAAAATTTGAATAAGTCTAGAATGGGAAGTCAAATAATTATTAGGGGGGGGGGGGTAATTGCCAGTTTGAAAAAATTAGGTATGAATAAATTTAAGAGAAATCATTTTAAAATTTAGAATATTTAAGACTAGGATGTGAACTTGTCTTATAAATAGAAAATCTTAAGACTTTAAAAGTACTGTGAAGATTATATGTCTGACCCAAATTTACAAAGCACTTTCACACCCATTATACTATTTTTCCATTATACACGGAAAAATACGGTACTCTAGTAAGCACTGAAATAAGAATTATTTTAATAGCTGTATTAAATTTGCAAATTAATTTTATGTTTAGGTTACTCTAGTAAGCATTGAGATATTTTTAATATGTTTTTATTGATTTTAGAGAGAGGAGCAGGGAGAGAGAGAAACATAGATCGACTGCTTCCTGCACACCCCTCACCAGGGATGGAGCCCAAAACCCAGGCATGTGCCCTAACTGGGAACCCAATCAGCAACCTTCCAGTGCATGGGACGATGCTCATCCAACTGAGCCACACCAGCTGGGGTGCACTGAGATATTTATGTGAATGTGTTGTATTTATTAGACCCTAAAAACTGTACAAATTAAAGACTGAATCCAAATATCTCATTTTATTACTCCAGCATGCTCTTGCCAATTATGAATAAGTATCTTCTTTATCTGATCAAGGACCAGAGCTCAGAGTCAAATTAATTAACCTAAAGACACAACAAAATACTGTGATTTATACCTACTCTGAACCAACCCAGGCTAAGAATCATGGGGACTTCAATATGGTTTTGAATAGCCTTTGCCCTTTCCAAAATAATGGTTAAACTCACTTACCTTGCTTGAATACATTTGTAGTGTAGAATACAATTTAGATATCAGGTCACTTCGTAAAAGTTAAGGAGCAGACTTTGTTCCTGCACTCAAGATTCAGTATAAAAACAGGTAAACACGCAGTCAAGAATCACTGAGTCTTCTTGTGTCAGACACCAAGGATGCTCTCAATGACCCCTGAAGCCAGGTAGGGAGAATACCAGAACAGCTTAAAGGGTAAATAAGGGATTACTTGGACATCAAATAGATGGAAACTGTAACTGACTTTATTGAACTGGTAAAAACAGATACTACACTTGATCTTAGCCAAAAGGCCAAGAAGCAATAACTGCAACTGATTTTAGCACACTGAATTTCCAAAGTCTATGAATCCATAATGGTGAGGTAACGGGGGAGAATAAAAAGGTAGGGCAAAGTAAAGGAGAGTTTCACTGTATAAAAGAATGTCAGCTAAACAATCCACCAAATGAAAAGGCAGCCTACAGAATGGGGGAAAATATTTGAAAGCTGTATATCAGATAAGAGGATAATACCCAAAATATGTCAAGAATTCATACAACTCAATAGCAAAAAACAAACAAACAAAAAACACAAGCAATCTGATTAGAATGGGCAGAGGAACTGAACAGACATTTTTTCCAAAGAAGACGTACAAATGACCAACAGGAACATGAAAAGATGTTCAATATCACTAAAAATAAAGTATTTCAAAACCACAATGAAATATCACCTTATACCTATTAGAATGGCTATCATTAAAAAGACAAGAGATAAGTGTTGGTGAGGATGTGGAAAAAAGGGAACCTTTGTGTGTACTATTGATAGAAATGTAAATTGGTTCAGCCACTATAGAAAAAAGTATAGTAATTCTCAAAAAATAAAACTACCATATGACCCAGCAATTCCACTTCTGGGTATATATCCGAAGGAAATAGAACAGGATATAGAAAAGCTATCTGCACTCCCACGTTTATTGCAGCATTATTCACAATAGCCAATATATGGAAACCACCAGGTGTCCATCATCGGATGCGTAGATGTGGTGTATACATACACTGGCATTTTATTCAGCCACGAGAAAGAAGAAAATCCCGCCATTTGTGACAAGGTGACCTTGAGGGCACTATGCTAAGTGAGATCAATCGGACAGAGAAAGACAAGTATATATGATATCACTTACATGTGGAATCCCAAAAAGCTAAAACAGAGGGTAGAATGGTGATTACCAGGGGTCTGGGGATGGAGGAATTGGGGAGATGTTGGTCAAAGGGTATAAACTTGCAGTGAGCAGATGAGTAAGTTCTGAAGATCACCCTAATGCATAGTAGGGTAATTATAGCTAACAGCTGTAATATATACTTAAAATTTGCTAAAAGACTCAATCTTAGATGTTCTCACCACAAATAAAAAAAGATAATTATGTGATGTGATAGCAACATTAGCTAATACTATGATGGTAATCATATTGCAATATGTAAATAAATGTATCAAATCAACATGTTGTACACCTTAAACTTACACAATGTTATTTTATTGAGACAATTATATCTCAATAAAAAAGAAAAATACCAGCTAACAAATGTTTAATAAGTGATGAAAAGTCACCGTGTTGCAACGCCAGTGTTATCATTAATTCAAGCAAGAATTACCTAAACCAGAGGTTCTCAAACCTCAGTGTGCATCAGCATCCCCCTGAGGCTTGTTAATACACAGCTTACTGGGTGCTACTCCCAGAATTTATCAGGTCTGGGGTGGGGGCCAAGAATTTGCTTTTCTATCAAGTTCCAGGATCACACTTTGAGACCCATAGTTGTAAACAATGGGGTGATGGGGCTGTTGAGGAACAGGTTATTCACACAAAGGTTATCTTACCTAATAATAGACAAACATGTAAATTGACCTTACCTCTGCCATGCCACCAGCCAATCAGGAGTGATATGCAAACTAACCCAACAAAGATGGTGGTTAATTTGCATACACAGGCGCCGAGTGATGGGGGCAGGACACTTGCGTCATCCCCACGATGACACAGGCGTTCTGCCCTACCCCCGGTCTCTCAGGGCCTCTGGGCAGCGTGGGAGCGGAAAGAGGCGGCTCCGGAGTGGAAGCAGAAAGAGGGCTCCCGGAGCAGAAAGAGGCGGCTCTGGGAGTGGAAAGAGGCGGCTCTGGGAGTGGAAAGAGGCGGCTCTGGGAGTGGAAAGAGGCGGCTCTGGGAGTGGAAAGAGGCGGCTCCGGGAGCGGAAAGAGGCGGCTCCGGAGCGGAAGCAGAAAGAGGGCTCCCGGAGCAGAAAGAGGCGGCTCTGGGAGCGGAAAGAGGCGGCTCTGGGAGCGGAAAGAGGCGGCTCTGGGAGCGGAAAGAGGCGGCTCTGGGAGCGGAAAGAGGCGGCTCTGGGAGCGGAAAGAGGCGGCTCTGGGAGCGGAAAGAGGCGGCTCTGGGAGCGGAAAGAGGCGGCTCTGGGAGCGGAAAGAGGCGGCTCTGGGAGCGGAAAGAGGCGGCTCTGGGAGTGGAAAGAGGCGGCTCCCGGAGCGGAAAGAGGCAGCTCCTGGAGCGGAAGCAGAAAGAGGGCTCCCGGAAAAACCAAGATGGCGGCATAGGTAAACACCTAAACTGCTGCCTCGCACAACAATTTCAAAACTACAAGACAGAACGGACACCATCCAGAACCACAGGAAAGCTGGCTGAGTGAAAATTCTACAACTAGAAGGAAAGAGAAAAGCTCACAGAGAATTGGAGGTACAGCAAAGGGTCTTTGTACGCGCAGAGAGGAAGGGCGGCTGAGAGCCTGGCTGACTTTCTCTGGCGGAAGGGGTAAGGAAGCCCCCGACCGCACTGAACCCCAGTTCTGACTGCACTGAACCCCAGTTCCGGGCGAGCCCCTGGGGACCCACGCTCTTACGGGGGGAGTCTGGACTCTCAGGCGGAGACTCGAGCTGGGAAAGGCAGAAGTCTGAAGGCGCACGCGGGCCAGTGCGCACAAAGGCTGCGGAGGTTGCCACAGGCTTTCCCTAGTGGAAGGGAGTCAGAGGCTCCTGAATGCACTGAGCCCCAGTTCTGACTGCAGTGAACCCCAGTTCCAGGCGAGCCCCTGGGGACCCATGCTCTTGTGGGGGGAGTCTGGACTCTCGGGCGGAGACTCGGGAGCCGGGAAGGCAGAGGTCTGAAGGCACGCACGTGCGCACAAGGGCAAGGCTGACGGGAAGCCAAGACTGAGACTCCACCCCATCCAAGCTGAGCACAGAGGCTATTGCAATTTGGCAAGTCTAATCCTATAAGGCTGTCTCCAGCACCGAACTTCTCCCAGCATAGACACAGCTGATCCTTACAGCCAACTGGCCTGGAGGTCAATTCTTCCCAGTGATACCAACAACAATAAAGACTTAACTACAACAAGGCTGTACACACAGTCCACAAAGGGGTGCACCAAGAGTGTCCACCTCAGGTTAACTGGGGAGGCAGACCCACTGGGCCAGATTGGAAACCTAGCACACAAATCTACCTTACCAACTCAGGGAAGCAGTGAAAATGCGGCGTCAAAGAAACAGATCACAAACGAAAGAAATGGAGGAAAACAAACGACTGGATATAGAATTCAAAACCACGGTTATAAGGCTTTTTAAGAATATCCTAGAAAAGGCCGTTAATATAACGAGACCCTCGAAGATATGAAAAAGGACCAACTAGAAATTAAACATACACTGACTGAAATAAAAAATATTATACAGAGACCCCAAAACAGACAAGAGGAACACAAGAATCAAGTCAAAGAATTGAATTACAAAGAAGCAAAAAACACTCAACCGAAAAAGCAAAAAGCAAAAAAAAAAAATCCAAAAAGTTGAAGATAATGTAAGAAGACTCTGGGACAACTTCAAGCGTACCAACATCAGAATTATGGGGGTGCCAGAAGAAGAGAGAGAGCAAGATACTGAAAACCTATTTGAAAAAATAATGACTGAAAACTTCCCCCACCTGGTGAAAGAAATAGACTTACAAGTCCAGGAAGCCCACAGAACCCCAAACAAAAGGAATCCAAAGAGGACCACACCAAGACACATCATAATTAAAATGCCAAGAGCAAAAGACAAAGAGAGAATATTAAAAGCAGCAAGAGAAAAACAGTTAGTTACCTACAAGGGAGCACCCATACGACTGTCAGCTGACTTTTCAACAGAAACTATGCAGGCCAGACGGGAGTGGCAAGAAATTTTCAATGTGATGAATAGCAAGAACCTACAACCAAGATTACTCTACCCAGCAAAGCTATCATTCAGAATTGAAGGGCAGATAAAGAGTTTCACAGACAAGAAAAAGCTAAAGGAGTTCATCACTGCCAAACCAGTATTATATGAAATGCTGAAAGGTATTCTTTAAGAAGAGGAAGAAGAAGAAAGTAAAGATAAAAATTATGAACAACAAATACATATCTATCAACAAGTGAACCTAAAAATCAAGTGAATTAAAAACCTGAGGGACAGAATAATCTGGTGAATATAATAGATTCAGGGGCATAGAAAGGGAGTGGACTGATAATTCTCAGGGGGAAAGGGGTATGGGGGGTTCATGAAGAGAATGGACAAAAATCATACACCTATGGATGAGGACAGTGGGGGGGAGGTAAGGGCAGAAGGTGGGGTGGGAAATGGGTGGAGGGGAGCTATGGGGGGGAAAAGGAGAAATAATTGTAATAATCTG